>NW_024530932.1:1231551-1878223 GCF_017590135.1 Pyrgilauda ruficollis | reverse complement strand
CGGGGGGGGGGTGGGAAGGGACAATCTGCAATAAAAATCCTTTAACCTCTAAGTCACAAGTATTCAATCATCTTTCACCCTTCTGGTGCAAGAATGAAATCCAGGAGATGCAAAGGTGGATCTTGTTTTCTGATGGCTTTCGCTATTCACCCCAGGAAGAACTTGGGTTCCCAGGCAGCTATACTTAGGCTGCCTAAATAGTGCAGGAAGAAAGGTGTAAAACTGAAAGCAGAAGAAAACCTTTACAACTTTGCTGTTAAGAATCAGTTTTTGGAAACAGTGTCCTGGGTTTGTTTCAGAAATTCTTTCATATGAAACTTAGAATTATTTCCATGAGGACAGACAATACTTGAACCTTTGCCACCTGAGTGCTCTGCAGCAGTGCCACCCTCTCTGCTTCCTCTCCTGCTACAGCCAGTCCCTGGGACTTGAATTCCCTTCTGCTAGAAGAAAATTTTCAGCAGTTCAGCTACTCCAGCCCAAACAGCCTCTTGCCAAGTTACTAAGGAAGTTTCCAAAGGGAAAACTTTCAGCTCTCCTTCTCTGCTCTCTGCTGCCTATCTGTGTCAACAGCTCTAACCTCTACACTCTTATAGAAATGATGAACTGAATGTCCAGCTTTTGAAGGAAAAAGGTTGAGGCCAGTACCTTAACCTGAGCATGAGATATTGTTTTTCTTCTTTCTGCCTTTGATAAAAAAGGGTTTTCCTGTCAATCCCCTCTCTACAGTGTTTGGTGTTAGATGGTATAAGCGTTCCTTATCTATGCTGCATAGTTCCAGCCAAGCTTTCCTTAGTGCATGTGTGGAACAGCCAGGGCACCCTGTAGATCATCTCACATGGTTCTAGCTGAACTGTATCAAAACACACAGGGAAAATCCTGTCCACTCACTGTGGTGATTAACCCCAGGATGTTTGCCGGACTGAGCAATGCCTCTGGCACTTTTGAGCATGAAGTGCCATTGGCTGAGAGGAAAGAGCTGGCAGGAGGACAGGAAACAGCACTCTGCCTTCTCTGTTTAATCGTCACCATATTTTGTTCCCTTTTGTCTACAGAAACCGCCTAATTCAATATGGATACACAGCTAAGAGCAATAGGGAATCAGAATCATATTTTACAGATCAGGCAACAGTAGAACTGAGCACTTACATAACTCCATGAGGTTCTCACATGTCAGTCTATGTTTGCCAGAAACAAAGAGCAGGATAATCTCCAAAATGGAAAGCCAGTGTCCAGTTCAACCATTAAAATCTGGCAGAAAAGCAGAAAAGTTTGTACTGGTAAAAACCAGCTGCTAGAGAAAAGAGGAATAAGGCAGAGGAAAGGAGAGCTGAGCCCTCAGAAGCATCTTTTCAGGTGTCCAGCACAACAAAACAAAAACAAAACAAAAAAAAAAACATTAGGGGAAAGCTTTTACTATCAGTAGTAAACAACAAACACAGGTGATCAGGGAAATGCAGGGATTGATAGAGAAAAGAAGTGGGTATGAAGACAATAACCTTGTAGATGGAACACTAACCTCGTGTCAGTCAGGGAATACAAGGTACAGCCTTAGCCAACCAGCAGTGAAAATGAAACCAGGCCAGCACAAGCTGTGAAGACAAATAAAAGCTTCTGCAGTCATAGAAAGCAGTAATCTTGCTGAGTGAACACTGTAGGCTTTGAAAGACAGGGCAAGCATACAGAACCAGAAATCTCAATGACTTCCTTACATCTATGCTCACCAGGGAGATGGGAGGAAGCAGGAATAATTTTGCTGCATGTAAACAGGGGGAGGAGAAAAATAACTAGCAAGTGAGGAAGGTACTGGAAGAATCAGAAGTGAATTAGATCTGCCCAAAAAACTCCAGATAGCTTCTGGACTTGAAAAAATTAGGGCATTTTACATATTTTCATTGATGTTATCTAGGGACTAAAGAAAAATTAATCTGACCTCCCCTGTTTTAAGATGTTAACAAGGGAGGAACCATGAAAATACAGCCCTCTACAGAAAGGTTCACAGATAGATTCAAGTGAAATCATTAGCTGATTTTGCTCTCTATTAATGAGATATAAATTACCTATTTTCTTTATTTAATAAGTAAATAATTATATTTCATCAAAATAAACTTCAGAAAAACAGAGATTTTGTGTCCAAATGAAGTTCAGGTCTTTTTCCCTCAACTGTTTGGCTGCTGTTGTTTCAGAAACCTCATCTTTTACAACCAACCCTCCATTCAGCTGGAGACTGCAATGAAGTCACAAATCCACAATAAGGACATCAAATTGTTGCTACAAAATCAAAAGCCATGACACAGATTCAATATCAGCGGTTTTCCAAGATTCAGAAGAGGCCAAGAAAGTCTGTGGGAGTGCCAAATCTTACTTAAAATCATGTCCTTCATAAACAAGTATATGAAACAGTAGAAGACAACACTGTCACTGTTAATTCAAGACACTTGAATATTTTAATCTTGAGGCCCCACTAAAATGCATTAACTGCCATGAAACATGACACAGCCCTGGATTGTCTTTTTGTGGGGGAACATAAATACCATCAAACTTGTGCTAGAGTGCTACAAAAGAAATGTGCTTTGCATGTTAGATATTTTCTCTGACACACTGATGACATTTTTTTGCACTTACATTGCAATATGTGAGATTTTACCTTGAAATTTAGTTCCTGCCAACATATGGCTTTATATTAATATCACATATTTCACTTAAAATGAATCTATGAGGACCAGTTTGAAAATATGAACTAAGCACACCCTGATGGAAAATAAGGATAATCACAGTCTTTAATTTTTTTTTTCAAAATATCTCACTTGCCTTTTAGTTAAATTATGTTTTCACTAGGACTGACTGACTTCTGTCTTTTTTGTTTGCTGCTAGAAAAAATGCCTGTATGAATTAATGCAAAATAGAATTTGAACATTACAAATAACATGGCTTTGTGTTCTTTCAGTCACCAAAGATAACAACTGACATTTTTCAATAAAGTTGCTTTAATTGCTGCACAAAACCTTGTGGCTTGATTCTGTCCTTCTGTGTGACTTTCCTAACCTTGATGGGTTGATGTGATGTGTAAAACCTGATGTACAAATCCAAAAGAAGGAAAAAAGCATTTGGGCAGACATTTGGAGCAGTAAGCAGTGCAATGTCTGCTCTGATGGACCACAGAATGGTCAGAAACAGGGTGGTGTAGAGCTACATCCCACCAAAACAGCATTTTTGCCCAGTTCCTGGGCAAAACTTTCCCTGCAAACTTTAAGGAATATTGGAGTGAAACAAATTACTGTTTCATAGCGGATTTGTTGTGGAGCTAGAAAGACACTGAATGTTCAATTTTCAATACTGATGTTCCTACCACTCCCAGGGTATTCTTCAACCTCTTCATAATGATGGAAGAGACTGTATAGATTTACCTTCAGAAACACCTTGTTGCCATTGGTAGGTCCCTGAGAAAAATAGCTTCTCAACTCTTCTGCTTCTGTTTAAATATTTAAAGGCTTTTAGGAGTTTCAGTAAGAATGTGGTGAGCAAGAAAAAAGTTGTTTGCTGTAACTATGTCATACACAGAGCCCTGTCCTTTCCCTCTTCTGCATTGTTTTCTAACCGTCTTGCAAGGATTTCAGCAGTAAAGCTCATTGGGTTTCAAGAGGCTGGACAGAGCATCCAGTGCCAGGCTTTGATGGTTTTCATTTGTATGATAGCTGTTCTCCACACTGCAGTAGTATCTACACTGCCAGGTACTATTGGCCACTTGGGTTTGAGCTTATCAGTAAATGGTCTAATCAGCATGGCAGGCATGTCTGTTACAAAGCAACAAGTTATTATCATTATTGTTTCTGTGGTTATTATTACAATCATTATTATGACATCATCATCATCATCATCATGGTTGTCATTATTATAATTATCAACGTAAACTGAGAAGCTATTAAAAATGTTAGTCTAATTAAGCTGAGAAAAAAATTATTTTCTGAAATTGTTGGAATTTTTTACCAGTTTAAGTATGGGATAAAACCCCCTCAATCTGAAGGCACATTCTGCAGTTGCCAATTTTGCCAACCAGGCCATTGGTGAATAGTCCAGGAATGTATTTAACATCTTATTACAGAAAAAAAAAAAAAAAAAAACAAAAAAAACCTCAGAATGTACACAGACTGGAAAACTTTATCCCATGTGCTTTTCTGAAAGTTTGGGGTGTTTTTGTTATTTTTCACCAGTAGCCCTCAAATCACAGAATCACAGAATCACTGGGTTTGGAAGGGACCTCTAGAGATCATCTACTCGTACCCCCTTGCCAAGAGGGGAGTAACCTAAAGCAGATGACACAGGAAGGCATCCAGGTGGGTTTTAAATGCCTCCAGAGAAGAAGAATCCATGACTTCCCTGGGCTGCCATTCCAGTGCTCTGCCACCCCCAATGTAAAGCAAATCTTCCTCATGTTGAGGTGGAACTTGTGTTTTAGTTTATGGCCATTACTCCTTGTTCTGTCACTGGGCAGCACTGGATAGAGTTTGGCACCATCCTCTTGGCACCCACCTTTGAGATATTTCAATGTACTGATGAGAAAATCCATTAGTTGATGGTTTAGCTAGTACCTTGGATGTGCTGAGGTCAAGTCTTAATTCGCTAACCCAAATGGGTACTAGTTTTTCTACATCCCTAGCTATATGCATAAAGTACATATTTTTTTTCCTCCATGGCTACTTGAAGACTAAGCAACTTGACAAGCTTTGGAAAAGAGGCAAATCTATCAGAAACTCGAGTCTGCCTAGTCAGAAGTGACAAAGCAGCCAGGCTCTGAGTCCTGGGGAGCATTTCTCCATTACAGCTGTGCTGACAGGATCCCAGAAGAGCAGGCGTCAGATCTATGGGAGATGCAAAATTAACCAATAGATATATGGAGAGAATACAGCACATGGAAATGTGGTGAAACATTGTAACTATTAAATAAAAGGCCTGTGCAATCTATTTTAACATTTAATCTGCAGAAGGGTATTCAACTGTACTAATTTCTCCCAAAGCTTTGCATTTAAGAGTATGTGTTTAACATTAAGTCAGACTTTCCAATGCCAAAAGCAAAAATTGACATGATTTCCAGATGTAGATTTTAGTAGATCATGTCTCAGATAATTAAGGGCTGTCAGATCTGAGTGGGTTAGTAATTGAAGCTGTATAGAACACAATTTATTGTCAAACAATACCAGACCTTCAGTGAAAAGCAGAAATCACTGCTCTCCAGCACAGACTTTTCATTCTGGGAATAAGCTCGGAGGTATGGATTGAAAACATCAGATTTTCTTTCCAAATGGAAAAGTTAAAACAAACATAAAAGCAGTTCCCTGGAACATTCTTTATGTGCGCTGTGTTATTTGTCTCCCCACATTACCATGTTTGCTTCTTGCTTTTTTCCTGGAAAACATGTACAAATTACAGTTTCCCTAACCTACTCTGCTTAGTCAGAGGAGACAGACCTGAACATCAACTGTTTGTATTCAGCTCACTGCTGCTCAAAATAGTTTATAGTTGAGAATAAACCGAACCATCAGAAATAGGATCTCAATCCTTTGAAATGTCAGCAGATCAAGTTCACTGCACAAGCAGGAGCTGAATTTTCAATCCAAAAGGCTGCATCATTGTCAAAAGCTCAAGATTATTTAGGTGAGTTGATTTACTAACATGGCAACTAACGAGATTTGTGCTCCAAAGTTTGATTTATACTTTGGATTCATCTTGTCAGACAGGCTGTAAATAATATCTGCTAAGAGCAACATTTTACATGGTCAATTTTCAGTTTGCTCATATTGCTGAGAAGTCTACAGTAAGTCATCTCAAGCGTCAGACTCAAACTCTGCTTTGTCCTGGGCCACATGTAGGAAAGCTAAAAGAATACTTGCAAATGGGATGTTGGGTGCTGGGAAGAACCTGAGCCAGCACTGCAAAGGCTAAGCAGGTCTCTCTGTTCAGGATAACCCTGTTTTTCTCTTCACAAATCAGACAGGCCCATGGAGGGAAAAAACCAGACCAATGGCTGATCCCCCCTACATCTCTTCACTGACATCTAGGAGCAGGATTATCTGGCAGCGATAGCATTAATTCACTGAAACCAATGGCAAGATGGTCCTTAACTACCATGAAGACTTAGCAGGTCCTTGGTTTTCACCTAAGAATAAAATGCACACAGCCTTCCCTTGGTCTACAAAAAAAATAAAAAAAGGTGACTTGGGCAACTTTGATACATCAGTGCTGAGGATAAATCAGAGAGCAGAGAAAGGCAAAAAAGGGCACTTGCTTTACAAATCCTGTCAGGCAGCTTCACAAAATTGTTCTTTCACAGCATTCACACCTTTAATCTTTTATTGTCGACTAAATCTGAATATCACAATAAAAAAAAATACCAAAAAAGTGTTGAAGAACCTTTTCATTTTTTCCTTTTATATTCTAACTTTAAAAGTTGTTGGGAATATTAATGAATGAATAAAATAGAAACACATTTTAGAAAGAAGGCAGTGTGTTTTCACTAAGGTTTGGAAGTACAAGTTGGAGTTCAGGTACATAACATGAACTTGAAGTAATGATCTGCAGACGGCTTCCCACAGGGAAATCAGTGCCACCTATAACAAAGCCAGCTTGCTACATGCTTTTCTGTCTTCAGCATGCTTGGAGTTCATCAGAGCACAAACAAAAAATGCAGCAAGGACAGTCAAAATTCTGCAAATGGCAGCATTTTCAAAAGGCTGCATGTGTCCTCAGAATGTGTCCCCCTTCCTTTTGGATCCAGTGGCCAGCTGGGTTAAGCAGAGGGAGTGTCTATGCTGAGTTTTCATACCTGCACTGGACTCAAGTTTCCATAAAGGGATGTCACACAACATCAGATGGGTGACTCCGTTTCAGCAGTGGCAAGGACAGGTCTTGTATGCAGCTCCTGGACGCTGCCAAGCTGCAGCAACCTGAGACAAGAGGAGATCCTTAACCTCCAAAGCCTGTTCCCATGTAATTAAAAGCAGAGCTGGGGCTCAGCTTCCCAGCATCTGCTCTGCAGCAGCCCCACATTCCAAAACAGCTTCCCTAGCAGAGCTCAAAACTTATTACAAAGGAGTCATTGAAAAGCAAATAATTTTAATCTGTGGTATAGAAAGAGGTTCTGGAGCCAAGCTGACAATTCTTGCTCTTTAGTATTGATTGAATGGTCATTTGTTATAATGATGGCTAAAACAGCCAAGCAGATGCTACAAATATTGCTGTTTTGATTTATAAATGTAGAAAACTATTTGTCTGCTTACCACAGAAAAATGCAAAACTTCACATCCTCCATTCTCCAAACACAGTTGTCCACGTAGATTTTCTGGGGTACTTTTCCTTTTGCTTTTCGTGTTTTAATAACAGAATATTTCACAGACCAATGGCAAATTTGTGAAGGCTAATGATGTGGAGCTATGCATCTACCTCAAATCTCCACCTCCAGTGCTGGGGAAGATAATAACCCAGGATAACTCAGCAGGCTTGCTAACTTAACATGTCAACAGGGAATGTTTATCCTGAACATGCAGGATCAGTTTTACCTCAAGAGGTTTGGCACAGAAGAGCTGATAAATTCACAGCATGTATTCAAAAGCTGCTTTCAGCAAAACATTTCCACTTCTATTCTGGCAATGCTCAGATGTGGCTGAAGAAATCTCCACAAAGTGAAAGAGGAGACGGGGCCAGGAAGTACAGATTGAAGAGAAATCATAGCTGAATTGTGCTTGATTTTTCAGCTGCATCAGATATCAAGGGCTTGTTTATTGCACAGTGGAAGGAAGCAAATGAATATGGCTATAACATGGACAAGGTCTGGACAACAGTAATGAGGATGACTATAGATAATAAAAGGGACCAGTAAAAATACAAGTAAGAAAATTAGCATATGGAAGGTAAAAGCACCATTTCATCATGCCACACCAACAAAATTACCCCAGAAAATTGAATGTAGAGCTCTAATTGATGCAATTGAGAGAGACAGTGAAGCTAATCTGAGTACTTAATGACTATGACGGGAGCATCACAATGTAATTGCAATGTACTTTTTTGCTACAATGTATCATCACACCACCTCTGTTCCTCTGGAACTAATACATTTATTTGAATAGAAGCACTTAGATCCCCAAATCCCTTTGTTTCATGACAAAACCTTGGCATCTCCCCTGTCAAGGATCTGCAGTTTTGGATACCTGTGGTTGTAGCACAGTGCTTGTCTTGGGATCCATTTCATATCTGTGCCTCTGCGCAGCCAAACTCGTGAATTTAGTTAGTTTGTTAACTTAACTGGTCCAGAGAGAGCTATGGGGGCTGTCCTGAAAGGACATAATACTTCTTCCCCAAATGCAGCCTCCTCATGTATAACAAAACTATCTTATTCGAGATATTTGATGCCAAACCTCCTCAGTGGAGAGGGAAGCTGATTTTTCCCTTTGCATCGTTTAAACACTTCATCTATGATTTTCATCATGTGTAAAATGAAAACAATACCAGTCTTCTTCCCAAAGGCATCATTAGACCCAGCTCACTAGTTTCCTTTAAGAGATTCCCCAGATTATAGCAGAAAAACTTGTCATTACTATTATTATTATTATTATTGTTATTATTATTATTATTTTTGCTATTATTTCTTCACCACTATCAAGACATTACATGCAGTCGTAAGACAGCAAAAAAAGGAAGAAGCCATATAGTTTTCTTTGGTATCTTTTTCTTTTCTTTGATAAATTCTGTAACTGGTCCTGCCTCTGTGAAGCAACACACCTGCCGCTGCAGTCTTGTGACATGTTACATTACTAGTGAAGAGATGTGGTGGAAAATACCTTGTTTTTTGCCATATTTTTCAATGGAATTTCTTCCCTCTCTCTTATAGCAACCTGCTAAAGATTGCTATTGTTCCCAGTGGGGAAAATAAGAAAGAAAAAGCAAATACTTTCCTTTTTCTTCTTTTCCTTTCTTTTTTTTTTTTCCAAAAGAAATGATTAGCTTTTTGAAAGGATGTTAAGACATTCCTGAATAATTTCTGACAAAGCGCTTTTTTCCTATTAACTTGATTTTTTTTTCTTAAAAAGGATTTTCTCTGAAGAGGACTCTTAAAAGAAACAGATAAATTGAAGAAGCAGACAAAAATGTTTAACCTGCTTTGCTAATGTGCTACAATTAAAATCAGCAGCATGTGTTTCTAATGCTGTGTGCTATTTTTTGTTAAACCCATACATGCATTGCAAATCATTTCTGTCGATCAGTGGTTGATCTTCTAAACTTTTTGTATGTAAAATTAGGAGGAAAAGTAAAAGTTAAGGACAAGGAGCCCTCAAGATATGTACTGAAGCCATTCCCAGCAAAAAAAAAATGTTGAAACAAGGGTTTCCAGCAGAATACGGGCATCAATAAGCAGAAACAACCTATTTCCATGGAAACAGCTCATCTAAAACCTGGACAAAGAAAGCACGTGAGTGCTTACCTGACTGTGTCATCTTTACCATGAAGCTGGTGAGCTGAAATGTCCTCTCCTGGAATCTGGCTGGCTCCCTGGAGCAGAATTGTGGTCCCCAGATGAGGGCAAGCCATGGAAGAAGTTAGGGATGGTGGAGGGATATCTGCATCCCAGTGTCCTAGGCCCACTAGGTGGAGGGTGGGGAATTAAGCTGTTATTGTAAAAGGTATGCAGCACTAGCAGTATGGTTTGGTACTATCCTTGTGATTCAGGACAGGGAAACATGCCTGAAAGATGCATTAATCACTGCAAATCAGCTGGATCACTTACCTTAACAATTTCATCCAATGGATAGAGAAAGATGCAACTGTATTTATCACAGTTTAAATGCTACTGGCACCCAGAGTGAAGATCACCAGCGTGTTTGAATGATACATTTCGTATTTGCACTTTTGTTATTTCCTCCTGAATCGGAACTTTTCTGCAGAGCTAGAGCAAACACAGAGAAAATATAATTCATATTGCAAACGTGAATACATGCTGTGATAGAGGGGGAAAGAGTGCACTTCTCCTGGTGTTTAGACTAATCTTCAGTTTGTAAGAGGTTTTGTAGGAAGTTCACAAGAGTTGGTTGCCAGCAGAACCAGCCTGGCACGGGAGGCAGCCTAGCTGAGAAAGCCCTGTGGGGATCCTGGTGAAAATGAGCTCAGATTTGGCCAAGTGAGGAGTCTTTGACAACAGCATTTTGCATACATGTGGCAATGTTTTTTCTTATTATCTAACAAAAGCATTCAGAGTGAATATAAGCTGCTCTCTGCATGCACAAGCAGCTAACTGGCAGGCAGGCCAAGCATTCACCCTTCTGAGGTACATACTGAGTGAGCCATATCCTTCCTTTATTCACTGCTTAATAAAATGCACATAAAGAGCTCCACTTGGACTCCCGCAACGATTGAAAAATCTGGTTAAGCAAGTTCGGGGAGCACTGTGATGATTTAGAGGTTGTTACAGACCCAGAGGTCTCAGAAGACCCTGCTGTTTTCTCTCTGGATCTGCTAAGTGCAGGCCTGCAGTCACCCGATACTAAGGCAGCAGGAGGTGAGAATCTTCATCCTCTTTAAAAGCAGAAAATACCAGGAATGCCCAACATGTGGCCTCAAGACCACAGACTGCAGGATTCAAGCATGTGCCCTGTCATTATTTAACCTCTTGTGGATTACTGAGATTGCCAAGTGTGCAGGACTTCAGTTTGCCATAGTCTTTGTGCTTAAAAGACTTTCTTTTTTTTCCCACTTCTGTGCTGGATGTACTAGAACATGACTTTATCTTTGAGAGATTCTTTCTGGATCATGATGCTCTTGATTATGTAATTTGTCAAGATGTACTACTTAAGGCAAAGCAGGTGCTCAGTACAGATTCTCACATCTGAGTTTAGCAGCCAGATTCCCAATGCATGCACCTATTTTGTATCAGCTGAAGGCGACCAAAAAAAAAAAAAAGTGATACTTCTATTTTGGGGCCCAGTTTGAAGTGTCCAAGGCAGTTTTTTGCAGCTGATTTGGTTTCAATGTCCAAGCTGCAGATGACATCTGTGCGGGGAAACAGGAAAGAAGGGATGCTTGGGAGGTGCTCTGGGAAGGAGGTTGCCGAATGCTCTGTGTGCAACCACTTTAGGCTGTTAGAATTTTGTTGTTCTTCATGATGCTCTGGGCCCCAGCAATCGTGATTAGGTATATTTATGTTTTTATAGTTATGCTGCATCCTTTTCTTGTAGCAGAGAAGGCCAGAAAGACAAAGGAACTGATCCCATCTTCTTTCCAGCATGTGACAACACCTGGCAGTGCTAGGGCTTGGAAAGGGTTGGAGACTCAGGATATTTGGAGGTTATTTTCATTAATTACTCCAGGCTTTCACACACTTCCTGACCAAGAAAGCTGCTTGTGGAAACAGACTTTCATAGATTTCCAAGGACTCTCCATAAATGTTCAAGCATTATATCCATTTGGTTAAGGGTGTAATTCTGTGGCACTCAGAAAGTAAACGTTCAGTCCAACAGCATTGGTGGCTGTTATTACTGTTTGTTTTCTTATTGTATCACCTTCAATGAAAACACATTCTTAGGTCAGTTCTGTAGTCACTGCCCAGCTACAAAACTAAATGACAGTTCATGCGCAAATGAGCTCAAAACCCAAGTAACAGCATGTTTTAACAATAAATGTATTCAGAACTTCTGTCTTTCCTGGTTAGCCAGGAAATGAGGCTTTTTTTGCCTCTGTCAAAGGCCTGGCAGGAGTCATCCTTCATTTGGATCCCTCCATAACAAACAGCTCTCCCTGACACTGACCACAGATAGTACAGCAAAAAAAAAAAAAAAAAAAAAAAAAAAAAAAAAATTAACATTTAAAGATACTTTGGGGTGCAGGGAAACATCAGCCTGTCTTTCTGAGTACTGCTGGGGATGGTTTTTCAAGCTCTAAACCTTGAGCTGCCTCAAGCTCACCTCTGCTTTCACCTGTCCAAACATGATGAGGACAGGGCAGGGAAAGGAAAAGGAAATTAACCTAGTGCCTGCAAAAAGCACTTTACTGTTTTTCCAGAAACAAAAAAAAAAAATCAACCCAGTAAAATTCTTAATGTTACTAGTTCATATTAGCACAGGCAGGATGATATCTAAACATTGGTGTGCATTGTGCCAAAAAGAGAGACAAAAAAGAAATCCTAGGTGGCCTTGAAATTACAGAGTGTGTGCTGCAGGAGCTCTTAAATTCCTGTACAAAATACTTCACATCCTGAGCAAAACCATGTATAAAAATAGGCCCATAAAAGATACGTGATGGCATTGCTCTGTGTGAGTTCCTGTGCATTGAGCAAACACAAGAATCACCAAGCAAACTGTAGGTTTCATGCAAGATGCTCACAGTCATTTACTTTTTGTGACTGATCCAAGTTCCACTCTTACCCTGAAAGAGAAAACATTGATAGATCCCAGAGCAAAGCAATTGTTTCAACATAGTAAATTGAATCCAAACAAGAAAATAAGATGGAAGACCTATTTTCCAGAGTTGTAGACACACCTAATTAGAACTCTCAGCTGCAAACTCTAGAGATTCTAAATGCATGGGAATGACATATTACTAGAAGTAAAATAATATGAGCAAGAAGACACGGCATAATTTAGTTCTAACAGATTATGTGATGCTATGTAAAGATTATACCAACAGTTAAGTGATCTGAAACTCCACCAGTGCAACCAGAAATGTTTAAGCACGCTGCTGTCCTCCCAGGCACTGTAAAATTGCAGTGTTGCTGAATAACAACATAACTTCCCATATGCAAACCAGCTGGCTTGCACAAATGTTTTAAAGTGCTCATGACCAATACTTTGCTGTGGTATGACAGGCTGCAGTATCAGACAGATGAGAGCTGCAGACTTGCAATGCTACCAACCAATGCAATGAAATATTTTCAGATCTTGAATGGACTTTTTTTTTGCCTGACTTACTGAGAGCACTAGAAGTTGTGAGGAGCTGTCAACAGTAGCACTATGCTTATGGATGTGGTATGAGCTCGCTTGCAGCTGGCTTTGGTACAGGACTGAGACCTGGTTCTTGTGAATGCAAACAGAGGCTGTTCATGACTTAAAGTGAGCATAAAACTCTGGGCAAAGGAGACAAAGAAAATATTAATAACCCTTTGACCAATATTTTGATAATTTCAGAGGACTGCTCTAGGAGAAACACCTACAATGGCTGCCTTGTGAGCCTTCTCCATCCTACCTTCCCTAATCTCCTAGTTATGCAGTAAAGGTAACAAACAACTGTCTGCCAGGATGATCATGGTAATGCTACAAGGTGCAGCTAACAATGCAAAGAAGGGCTAGACTGAAGTCTGCCTGAAATAAATGTCCAACAAGAAAAATATGGGGTAGCTCCTGATTTCTTCTGAAAAGAGACTAACGCTCAAAGTGGATGGAGTGCTGTCACAGAAAGAAATTAAGAGGAAAAATATTTGCAAAGAATGAAGATGAAAGTAAATAGATGTAGCTTTAGTCCATTTTAGAGAGATGACCAAAACAACAAGAAAATAGGAAGATAAATTAAACTGAAGCTAAAGTCTAAAGGAGAAATTATGAGCTGACCTAAAATTAAAAGAGCAATACCTTTTAAAGACAAGGGAGACCAAATAATCATCTGATGTGATGTACTGCTCTAGTGAGCTCCTCCTTGAGGAGGACAGGATTCTGAGATTATTGACATCCACCTTTTTTTAAGTTAAGACCTAAAGCTCACTATTTGAAAATTTGCCATGAGAGAAAATGCTGAAAAGCCTTGTCCAAGCTCAGGGAAATGGACAAAAACAAAGAAAGAAAATAAGAAAATAGTGGAATTTTTGTCTGCTTCACCAATATTATTAAAAAATAAAGACAGTTTTATAGAATGCAGCATGAAATGCTTTTCAGAATGAAAACTGACATTTGGCTTCAACAACATCAAAATTATAAAATTTACCATTATGAGAAGTTTTTTGCCTCTCAGCAAGCATGTGCGAAGTGAGCTTATTTGCACAGCATTAGGGGGTTTTTGACAGTAAATTTTCCCATGAAGAAAGGTGCTACTCATATTCTTCTAGGCTCACCTTTATCCCATGTAGGTCAGACTAACCAATTCTGCCAAAAGCTCACATTTTCCAGCTGAGCAAAGGTAGACTTTTTTTTTTTAAAGATATCTGGTCAGGGCAGAAGAGCATTGACGGATAAAGAATTTGTTGTATTTTAACCATGACACTGAAAGATTATGAACCAAATGCCTAAGAAGCAGTCCAGGAGACCAAATGGATCAAAAAAAGACTGACCAAACAGGAAGCAATTGCATCCAACTTCTGCAGGCTTTTCAAGAGGAAAGATACTAACCAAAGGACAGTGAAACACTGGACTGCGTTGCCCAGAGAAAGAAGGTTATGCCGTCATGAGTCAAGGAACATAGCCCTAGGATGGTGCAGGATTCCTGGTGAGTGTGAGTTTGTGGTTCATTGATTTTTACCCCCTCTGTCAAAGACTGGCAGCCGTAACCCTTACACAAAGTTGTGGCGATGACTTCTGGATGCGACTGCTGTTGGATTCCCAGAGCAAGCTGATGCAGCAGGTGAGGGGAAGCAGGGTCAAGAATTACAACACCAAAAGCCAGGTCATGTAAAGATCCATTTTGGAAACGGGACACCTCAGGAAGAGGTATCACAGCAGCAAAGCTAAAAAAAGCTAACCTGTTTTACTTTGCACATAAACAAATGAGGAGCGCCCAGACTGATGCTGCACCTACATGGGACAGTAAGAGAGGGCTTTTTAACTCCTAATCCTCTTTAATGAGATTACTGTTACATACCCAAATGTGCATCACACCTGCACAGGGTTTTCTGTAGATTTGGAAATAATATATCCCTTTTAAACGCTTTTTTTTGCATTCAGCCTTTCTTCCAAGTTGCTTAATGCAGGAAGAGAGTAACCAAACCAAACCAAAAAGTGAAATGCAAAATAAATTACATTTGCATAGTGGAGAATTTAGAGAGGTGATGGTTCTCTAGAGTCTCTCTGGTTTTGACCCATGCTGTAGTTAATTACAGTATAAAATGTGTTCCAAAATAATTGCAATCAGGTTAGAAAATGTCAGATGCTCACCGGTGCATTCCAAAGAAGTATCTGGGTTGTGTTTCTAAAGCTACATGAAAACACACTCAGCTAGAAACTTTTGCAATTCAAAATATTTAGCTGAATGACAAGAAAACTAATCCTTGGTTTATTATTAGACATGATAAAAGATTTCTGAACATCCTAGATGTTCATATTTTTCTTTTGCTTTTTTAATGCAGTGCTACACTGAAAAATGACTTTGTCAAAAAACATAGCTGAGTCTTTTGAAAGTGAGAAGTGGTTGTTGAAACAGAAAACAAAGTGCCTCAAAGAGGCCTAATGTTTGGAGACATGTGCTCTGCTCTTTCTTTTTTCCATTCCCTTTGAGAATGACATCAAGTCTGATGTCCAAAAATTGAGGTGCTCAGAATCATTAGCTTCCCCTGAAACACCAAGGAAAGAGAAGCTGGGTCAGGTTATCTGTCCTTGGTGCAAAATAATTTAAAGCCAGAGGCTTATTTCAGACCTTGACATATGTTTTGCTGCTCCCATTAGCTCCAGAGCATGAACAAAGCAGTGGGAGAGTGCAATGGATGGTTCTGGTGTATACATAACTTACTGATTGAGCACACTGCAAAAAAGCTGAAGTGTCATGGCTGTGGGGGTCCCAGGATGAGAGAAGAGATGAATCTGACTCCATATTCTTAGAAGGCTGATTTATTATATTATGATATTATATTATATTAAAATAAATTATATATTAGAACTATACTAAACTATACAGAAATGATACAGACAGAAGGCTAGAAAGGAATAATTAATAAAAACCCATGACTGACCAGACTCCTGACACAGCTGGGCTGGGATTGGTCATTGAGTCAACACAATTCACATGGAACCAATCAAAGATGCACCTGTTGGTAAACAATGTCCAGACCACATTCCAAAGCAGCAAAACACAGGGAGAATCGATCCAATAATATTGCTTTTCTTTTCCTCTAAGGCTTCTCATCTTCCCACGAGAGGAATCCTGGGCAAAGAGGATTTTTCAGAAAATATCATGGTGACACTGAAGCACTTCTGATTTTGACTGTGGAGGCTCCTGATCCTGTCCTATCAACCAGCACACCAGGAATCACACATCACCAGCAGGTTTGTTAAACTCATGTCTGGTACCTCAGCGGAGGTGACAATGACATTAACTTCCTGAAGCCAGACTTTAACCATGGGACAGGCTGCTCCCATCCCTAGGGAGATGTGGATGGCAATAGCCTCTCTTTCCAGGTCTGGAAGTCAGATCAAGGGAGTTAAAAGCAGGATTGTGGAGGAAAGCAGAGAGTATTCTTGATCTGATGTGGAGGAAATCCAGCATCCCAGAACATGCCAGTGATTGCATTCATGAGGCAATTAGAAGCAGTCAGTGAGACTTGGTGGAAATTCATTACTCACTTTGATGTGGGAAAAGGAGCAAACAAATTATTCACCAGGACCAGACTGCTATCAAGGGAAGCAGCTGAGGGAAAGGAATCCTTTCACTTGTAAAGGGAGCGCTCATGACGCAGGATTACTGAGGTACAGTCAGTAAAAATAGTCCTCCAGAATGCTGTTTTGACAGATCAAATTTTTGGAATGAAATTGCATGTTAAGTGGCATGCTTAAGCAAATGCTGGGTTAAATCAAATTAGGGCTGGATTTAAATGATCCTTTGAAATTATTTTAGTGGTTCTTATTGATTAAGAAATGTAATTTTACAGGACAATATTGTGTGTAATCAAAATGCAGTCACAAAGAAAAAGGTCAGGATATTACTGAGAAATTGTCTTTTATTTTTGCAGTAGTTAGTGAAGAAGACTGAAAACAGTAAAACTAAGCAGCATTTCCAAAGCATGGGCTAGTATGTTCCCTCAGTTTGAAGCTAGCAAAGTTAAGAGAATTTTTTCAAACAACCAGGAGCTGTCTTCCCCTTCTGTGTATATTTCTGCTGATATAACTGTGGAATTTCCTGTTACTATCTAAAGTATTTTTCTGATTTCATTTTATTAGGGAGGAGAGAAATTGTGTTTCATCACATTTTGTACGGAACAGTCAGCTGATGAATGTATTTGTCTTCACTTTATTAATTTTGAATAATTAATGCCCCCAAATTGGAAGTTTTCCCATGTTACAAATCCACTTAATAGGTACCTCAGTCAGAGCAGCTCTGATTTTCAGGGACACAGCAGGAGGAGCAGCAAGATATTGGACAGATCCTTGTTCAACCCCTTTCCTGTATTTGTGCTCGTGTATCCTAAATTTCAGCTAGCATCTCATAGATCATATGCACACACTGAGGAGGAGAAGGCATATCCTCTGCTGAGGGAGTCCTAGAAATCAATCCATGATGGGAAAAATACAGGCAGTGGTACATTCCATTGGGTTCAAACTGGCCTGAGAGAGGCAGCCCACCTTCCACTGGCAGAAGTAGTGGCTTTCACACATTGCTGGTTAAAGAAAGGTCACAAACCAAAAATACTGGTAAAAATGAATTCTGAACTTTCAGAAATTATTCATCTAGAGGGCTTCTACTCTGTTCCCTCAAATAGTATGGAAACATCTCATTCAGTAATAAAAAAATATTTCATTTTGATAATGGCTGAATTGTATAATTCATTAGCAAAATTATATGCTGGATACATGTAATGAAGGAGGTGTGTAAATTCAATATTATCATTCATATTTTATGATGCCATGAAAGCTGAAACAAACAGAATGGGAAAAGTAGAAACAAAATGCATTCACATTATTGAAACGAAGCATTCATGCCTTTTCAAAACCAAACAAGAAAATAGAAATGGCTCATTTAAACATTTTCCTGTCAAAAAAAAAAAAACCCCAAAAACCAAAAAAAAAAAAAAGAAAAAAAACCTCCTAAAATTGACATTGTTCCATGAAATGCTTTTATTTTAAAAACTGTTATTCTCTGCTGAGGAAAAAATGTTCTGCAAAAAAATGTCTGCCTACTCTCACTGCCAGATACAAGCAATGGAGCATTGATTACAGTGTCTTTGAAAATGGAGATCAGCCCTGATGGCAGTGACTTGTTCCCAGCCTCTCCTAACCTCTACAGCTTGGAGGTGCAGGCTGACCTGGTAGCAATGTCCTTGGGACAGGTGACTCTTAAAATGGTACATCTGGACTGGCGTGGCTGTACACCCAGCAGGCCCTTTGCAAATAGCCCAAGAAGGGATCTCAGCATAAAGCAATGGTAAATTACAATAACTATAATGCAGCATTTTAACTGCTCAGAAACTACCTGGCACTAGTGGGCAGAATCACACCCACTCCAAAACATGTCACTTCCAAGGCATGGAAAGGTCATTTTCTGCTTCCTAACTTGAAAGCACCTTGCACCCTAAGAAAAAATGATGAAGACGTGTATGTTTTCATGTGATGCTTGTTCAGCCTGCTACACACCTGAAAATAGTCTTCCCCAGCTGTGTCCTATACCAGCCTGATTTCCCCCTCCCCTTGGCTCATTAACACCAGGTGATAACTATATGTAATCAAACATCCAGGCTGTCTGGGAGAAAAAGCTACTTTGTTCCTCCTGAGAGTAAATTTCTCCCAAATTCACCCAGAGAAACAAATTCCACTGAATAAAAATAAGTAGGAGTGCATCTGACAGCTATTTGTAAAACCTCCATAAATTCACTTATTTCCCATCGCTTAGTGCACTTCAGGAACAGTAAAGATGAACGTGCTTTCCTCCCCATCTGAGGGGGCTTGTAGCTATAATTAAGAGGGTATTATTGCTGAAGTCTAATTACATTCTTTAAAGTGTGCTGATAAAAACAGATGAGGAATTGTTTTAAAGCTGGATTCCACCACTGGTTCTTTTATTTGTGCTGAAACCTGTCATCAAATAAACAAAATCTGGTGAGAACAAGTTTCACATGATAGTATTTTTACCACTCTTCCTAGCAAGAAATGTAATGAGAGGGAGGACCAGAGAAGCTGGCAGAATTTTAGGTGTGTTTTTTGTGCAATTGAATTTACATTTTGGTGACTTTTTTCCTACTCAAAGAGCTTTTTCATTTCAGTAACAGTGATTTACATTAGGGACTATTTGGGTTTATTTCTTGCTAATCCTCAGCTGGTTACTACTCCTGAAGTTTTCTTTGACCTCTCTTTTTATTGTCTACAGGTGCGATCAGACTGTAAGCAGTTTCGGAGTAGGGCAGCACATCTCCTCGCTGCCCTGTAGCAGGTAGGATATGAAGGTTCTACCCTCTGATAAAGGTTTCTAGACACAGTCAGAATGTGGTAGGTCATTTCCACAGCATTTGCCATCCAGGTGGCTGGGGTTTTGTGTGTTTATTTGCTTGAACCCTTATTCTTTGCACTCATTGTTCTCAGACATCCCCACAGAGTGTACTGCAGTTTATCTATTTTTTTACCTTCTCTTTTTTTCCTAATGAAATGTTTCTCTGACCTTTAAACACTAGTGAAGGCAGATGACAATGTGCACAAAATTCTTGTCTTAATTGTTTTGAGTGATGTGACTTCATTATGAGACTTCGTCACAAGCTTAATTACTCCCAGTGCTGCATTAACAGCAAGGGGAAGGTATCAAATGAGACAACGAAGGGAGTTCAGTGGTTTTGATCTTATTTTCTGAAATCGAATGATCTCATGCTCTCACCATTTATTAATACAGATCATTTCCTCCCATTTCTCACAATTGAATTGAGTCGCTGTTTGCATGTTGATGGGGCAAATAAGTGGGGAGCTGCGTTTGTCACTGCCTGGTAATGGATGGGAGCTGCTTGTTCAGAGACAGGCAGCTCCTCTGGAGGCCCTGTGATTTGCCAGAATATATTACATTTTTCCAAGATTATTGCACAGCAGATGATTAATATTGCATGCTCAAATGGCCTTTTCAAGGACTGAGCAGGGAGTGCGGGGGGACTGAGGGAAAGGCTCAGAAGACTAATATCCTATCTGTACATTGTGATAGAAATGCATAATTGCAAACAGTGCTTTGTAACTCGCCAGTATAAAAGGGGAAAGCCACTGAGCAATGTGTAGCCAGAGGAAATATGTCTTCAGTTGACAAAACCAGCAGAGCCCTGTTGAAATCAATGTGGCTCCACTGGTATGCATCAGTGAAGAAACTTGCCCAAAAAGATTACTAGGGAGGTGCATGGCATTACCATAGGTGAAGCAGTGGTTTTAGCTGGATGAAGAAATGCAGCCCTTAAATCAAGGACAGCTTCTGGTGTGGGCTCTACAGCTGGAAGAAGGATGCCTAGAAAAATTAGGTGGTATCTGCTCTGTGGTAGTAAAGGAGTGTGCTGCGTCTCAGTCTGAGTGGGAGGGTGAGGAAGAGCTGCCAGCTCTTTACTATAGGTGCTTTGTATGGACTGGATGAAGTGCTTCTGTTGGTATAGTGTGACTGTGAAATGTGTTAAAGATGTGTCTAAGACTACATTGGCATTTGTAGTCAGCAAAGAGCTCTGCAAAGCCCCTAGCACGGGATGTAATTCTGGTGGAAGTGCTTTAACAGAGTTGAATGGTGGAGGTGAGAAAAGGTTGTATAAAGCATTTCTCAGCTCTTGCTTCTCCGGTGTAGTTTGGGTCATATTTTGGCAGTGTTGGAAAGCAAAGCCTTGTGTAAATGCTCTCTCATGAATGAGCTGGGTTTGGATGAACCTTTGGTGGGCTCTGTGATTTTTATGGTTAACAGCAGCAGCAGCGGAGCTTCTACCCCTCAGTCACAGGAGCTTGAACCAAATTCAGCTGTGAGCTTAAATAATGTGACAAAATGTCTAAAATTATTCACCTTCCCCTTCTTTAGTCTTTGCAGGAGCACTTTTGGCAAGCTGCATGTGTCATGACTCAAAATCCTGGGAGCACACCCAAACTGGAAATGCTTCCCTCTCCTTCCACTCACGTGTCCTCCCAGCTGTGTTCACTGCGGGCAGGTTGTGCTATTCCTGACAGGAACAACTTTTTGATGCCACCTTGTTTTGGCCAATGCTTTCTGTGTGTATTTGGCTTTTATTTTTTCCACGCCTTTACTGCTCCAACAGAGGTCCCTTTTAGCCAATGTTCTCCTACCTGTCTCAGAGAGAAAGGGGGTGTGGGAGGTGTTATGCTGGGGCACTCTTGGGTCTGCTACAGGTGCAAAGGCTGCATACCACATTTGCTATCCTGAAGAGATCAGCCAAAATCACACTTAATATATAGACCTGGATGAATGCAGATTGTGTCCTTAGCAATTTCCTCCCAGCCAGATAGGGTCTGATAGCATCTATTCAGCATCGTTTATGCTTCACCTATGCTGCCAGCTCTGAGCTGAATGTAAGGCCACAGAAAGCAGTTCATATCTCACACTTCTTGGTTCTGGATTCTCAGAGAAGGCTTAAAAAAAGGCTGAGTTTGCCCTATGTGCAAGCATGTTCTTGTTGGAGCTTTAGTTTGTCCAGTGGTGCACTCATTGCACACTAAGTGTACTTCTACGTGGGTCTGCCCAAATACGATTCATATCTCCTCCAGCTTCATCAAAGCATTTTTGCCTAAAGCAAAACAAAAGTTGCTTAAAATTTTTTGTTAAAAAATCTTTTGTTAAAAAATCTTGTCAACCTCCCTTTGTTTGTGACTTTCAGAGAGGGTTGGTTTTAGTTTATATTTTTTCCTTAATTAAAGATTCACTTTTTAGTCTTGTGGGTCAAATTTTGCCATAGAACTATTGGTCGGGAAATCAATTCTTTTCTATTTGGTGCTTAGATTACTCACTTGTTCATTGTCCCAGGAAGGATGCTAAAACTTAAAATACTACCAAAAAGACCAGAGAAGAAACCAACTGTAGCATATGATGAGTGAAGAAATCTGTGTAGCCTGGGCCCTTTGGCTTCCTGATAGTGTTTTTATATACCTAAGTTTGAAGAGAATTTTTTGTTTCCCTTTTAAAAATCTGCTCGCATAAATTGATCACTCTGAGACTGTTGTGTTGCATCAAGGGTAGGATGGTAATCCGGGAGAAGTGTGGGTTTATTTCCTTGCCATCAATTATCTGGAAAATATTTGGGAACAGTGAGCATTTTCAATAGAAGTTAGGTGCGTGAATGAGGGTAGAAAAGGTCATGGCCCAGGTGATTTATCTGCAGGAAATAACTCAGCTGCTTCATAAGACCACTTCTACATCTGGTCCTTTGATTGCCAAATTATTCATTCTTCCTAATGCATCAGATAAATGTGTATGTGAAGGAACAAAATAAAGAGCTGCTACAGTAGAGCAGAAGGCAGATAATTTAAACATGGAAAAGCTGCGATGTCATGGGAGATGTACATAAGCATCCCTTTGTTCCTTTGTCCTTCTCCTGGCTGTGGGAACAAGCCAAGCCTTAATAGCAAATGTGTTAATTCAGTTTCTAAGTTAGCTATTTGGGAAGAGGTTTTGCACTGTTGTGTGGCTGACCCACAGGATGAAGCCAAAGAGATATTAGAGTGCAGGGGGAGGAGGCCATAACACAATTTCCATGCTGGGTCTGTTCTGTGCAGATCAATAAAGAGGCTTCATCAGTGTCAGCCCACTGGCAGTATGGCATCCAAGCCATGCTACAAACTGCTTGTGAGCAGTGCACATTCATTGATACTGTATTTACATAGCTTAATGGAGTTTTAAAAGGTCAAAATCAAAGCAGTGTACACTTTGGAGCATTAACTACATAACACAATTGTGTTGCTGCATTCTTAATTGTGTCTTCAGAGTACTGGAGATTTTTCTTTTTCTATTTTTTAACTGCGGGGCTTTCTGAGATGAGAACTGTCCCTTTTAAAATTTATGAGTTGCAACAGGGACAAGAGACCCTGCAACTGCTCTGACAGAATGCTCTTAAATCTGTCTTCCTTTGTTTGCAGCGGAGGTAGGTGTAAATGCAGTAAATGTCCATCATTGCAGTATTAATGAAGTTTGTTTCAGAGCTACAGGAAAAGAGGGCAAGGAATTGTGCTGATGGATAATTAAAGACTAAAGGTTGATTTTTGGTACCCTAAAGCAACCTCTATTTTACGTTGGTTATGTTGGTAGCTGGCTGAAACATTTTCTGACTTGTTTTGGACCACATCTTGGGACTATAAGACCTTTACCAAGCCCTCAGGCTGTTTATCTCTGAAGTGAAAGTCTCAAGCTGGTCAATCACCAGAGGATAGAGCCACACATATTGAGTTACAGTATGAAGATATCAATTACTTTAAAGAGCAGGTGTGCAGTGTCCTGTGTTTGCTCTGTCTGATCAGGGCGTCCTGTAGCTGTGTATACATTATATGTTAAACCCTGACTATGGGATGTCTTAACCTTTCCAAATGACCATGTCCAGCATGGAGGGCACTGCATACAGCAAAATCAAACTCAGCTCTATCAAGATGTTTCTACCAACCTTTTCCCTTGGCCTAAAATATTTGGTGTATGAGCTAGTAATGAATCAGCAGCTCACACAGATAAGACATTAGCTCATATTTGTTCTTGCCAATAATCATTAGCCCTGTCATTGATTTCCTTCAGCACAGTCTATGCATAGACTAAGCTGTCAGCTCAGAGAAGTCTGCCATGAAACCCCTACAGCAAGTCAGACAGGCCTCTGACTTATCCCAGCAGGTCTGATAAAGAGATGCAGTGATGGAGAGGACTTTCTGTGCCATTTATTCCTTTTCCAGTCATCCTCCACCTTCATGGGTTCCTGCCATGCTCAGAGCACAGGTTTCACATAGGCAGCTGGTGTTGGTCTTTCTCTGCTGAGCTATTTTCCAAGTAGAAGTGGAAATGTGTGCCTTTATTGCCAGTTTCTCATCACTTGTTGCTTGCTGTTAGAGAAACAATTATCTGAGGGATTTGAGTTGTTTATGATACCTGGTCTCTTAGGTCACTGACAAATGAGGGCTCATTGCAGCTCTAGGGTTTTGATTGCGTTACTTTGGTAACTGTGGGAGCAAAAGGCTGCATTGTCCTACTCCAAGAAATAGAGGCTGGCTCCCCAGTTCAGGCTTTTGACAAACTGTCCAGGATTTTTATGGAGGGTATCCTGCATCCCTTGCAACTTTGTAATGGCTCTGATGCATAAAATACGCTCCCTAAGTGCTTCTTCCCCAGGGAGAAACTGGCTGGGAATAGTCAGGAGAATAAACTGGTTTTGCAACAAGCCTCGAGTGATACTATGGGCATACCCATCCTGCTTCATCTCACCGTGCTCTTGCAGAGGTGTGTGGCTTCCCAGCAGAGCTCACTGTGTGCTTGCTGTGCTGGGGCTCAGCCACAGGACCCAGACAGTGCAGCTTATGGAGAGACCATGAGTCAGCTCTGGTATGACTCCTACTATAGTTTCTTCCTCCTCTTCCCCTTTTTATGCCCTGTTGACAAGATGATATATTTTTGCCAAACATGGCAAAATGGTGTTCAGGCAGGTCATGATTCTGCCGAAACATCTATGCTGACTTTTCAGCCAAGACTGGAAGGCACCTACTCCTGCTGGGTGCAGCTCTATTCTAATTCTTTCTTCCCTCGTATCAGTAAGACCACACAGATGGTGCTAATGCCAAGAATTCTTCAATGGCTCTCCTCTGCAAGCCACACCAGGGAACAGGAATGTCACTTCAAAAATGGTTTTTTCTGCTGTCAAGCTGCTGGAGCTTCAAAGCAGTTTCTTGCTGCCTGTGCTTTCATGCAGTTTGATGCCTGTGTTTTTAGGGTTTATACATTAATGTTTGTTTCAGGCAGTCTGCAATAGCTCATTCCACACAGGGCAAAACCCTCTAAGAAATAGAAGACCTTTCATTACTCAGGCTTAATTCTGTTCAAAACAATTCTGATGAGACAAGATAAGAGAGATTGGTAGTTCTTTGGGTTCATCAGATGGCAGGAATTAAGAGAAGTTGCTCTGCTGCCCTGTGAACTAGTGTAAACAGAGCTCTAGAGAGGGGCAGGGGTAAGAAAAGGGCTTTTCTGAGCTGTTCTCAGGGAAGAATTATTTTCTATGCACAAAATAGAAAATATCTTTCTCTTGGTACTTCTGAAAATGACTAGTGGAATGATTTAATGCTATGTAATGAAGGGCAAGAGTGAAGTGAAACACATTCTCAAATCCCCTTTCATCAACTTCTTGGAGATCATAAAATGCTGAAACTCCAGAGCCTCTTAACGCCAACTTCAGCTTCAAAACCACCCCTATTTCGACACTTAAAATGTCAGGTTTCTGCAGTCATCCTGCTGTGTTTTACCCTGCCATCATGTCTGGAGGAGATGGCACACTTCCTTCTAAAGGCTGCATTTAATCTGCTTTCTAAAGGTATGGTTTTTAGCCATTAACCTCTACTCTCTGATCAGAACTCTTCAGAAAGAGCCTTATTTCTTAATCAATGTTTTGCTCCAAGGACAGGAGGAGTTTAAATTTTGAATTTCCTTTCCTAGATGTCTCCGTGCCATCTCCACTGAAACTAAAGTAGTGGATCTGAGTCATCCTTGAAGTATTCCAGTTTCATGCTGAAATCAGTTGGATACACAGGATAAAAATGCAGTAATGCAACAGTGAATCATCTCAGCAAAAACTTGGGGTTTGTAGCACCCACTTCTGCAATGCTGCATGGAGTACATGGCTGATTAAACTGTGGGTGCCATTGCTGCCTCATACCGAAAATTAGTTTTCAGAACTGCATGAGGGATGACTTCCTTCTGGTTTTCTTGGGATAGCAAGGAAGCAGAAGAGTAAAAGTTCAATATTGTCCTTATTTATTTTTAATATTTTCTCTGTGATTTATTATCTGAGACACTGGATATTTCCCTGAGAGCTATGATTCTTTGACTGTCTATTCAATATTACCATTTATTTGTTTAGGCTGAGAGATGTGAGCTTACAGTATCTAATGTTGCCGTGAAGTTCTTGCAGGCTCAGAGCTTTTGTAAAATGGAAATTGCTCCTCCTGTTCAAAGAATTCTGCTTTCTTTGGAAGAAATGACAGGAACAACTTAATTTTTTTTTTTTTTTTGTAAGCACCTTATTTTTATCAATGCCTATTGAAACGTGTGCAATGTTTTCATATTCTGAATATTGGTTTTTTCTGGTCTGCAGAGCTTAAGGGAGTGATCAGGAGCTATCACCAGAAGGTATTAAAAATATGGAAGGTGATGAGAAGGGTTCAATGTAACTACTAGCAGCATACAAAAATGAATAATATGCAGATTAACAGTTTTGATGGTGCTTCTATTTGCCTTATCTACAAAAGATAAAGCAATCCTCTCCTTTGCCAGTCACTTCTCTCATCTACCCCAACTCACTGCTGTTTGTCCTCTTGCTTCAGTCTCCATCCACAGCCTTTCCCACAATATCCTGACTTCCAGCAAAATGGGGGAAGGGAAAAGGAAAACAAACAAACAAAACCAGCCTAAAAAATCCCCAAAATTTGGGGAAAATATTAGAGTTCCCTGTGCTCCCAATATGCAGAGAGAGGAGGTTGCTTAGGGTCTTATGTACAGGTTGTGCTCGTTCAAAGATGCTCACGTGTCCAGTCCAAGAAGAACATTGATTTGAGTCTCTGCCTCTGAAGAACAAAGATGATGAAAAATTCAATGCAAAATGGAAGGCAAATGCAGCCAAATACCACTTGATGAATCACCAGTGTAATTCACCAGTATCACAAGCCTCTAGCAAAAGTGACAGCAGATAGTTTATCCCCAATGGCACAAAAATTATGGATGTGGTATTCATAACATCTCTGAGTAAGTAATCTTGAGACTGGTCAATATGGAAAAAATATGAGCTGTCCCTTGTTAAATCTCTGCCCTAAATATTTATTTATTAACCTGACAAAATGGATCACATGGTGTGCATAGATGGCACAGAGCACACTGTCCTTGCTGTTCAGCTTGAGGGAGACACAGGAAGGTTACTTGGGTTAGAAACCAGGTCAAGCAGTCAGCCAAGGAGCTGGGAACAACTACATTATGTGCTGTCAGACCAAATCTAACCTGCTAAAAATACAAGCAGGGTGGGCAGTGATCTTGCCCGCTAGTTCAGTGCCTCTGTTGCTGCTGAGACACTGCCGAAACCCTTTATCTCATTGAAAATATGGTTTTTTTCAAAAATATAAACAGAACCCAGCACTGGAGAGAAGAACATGTTCAAAAAGAAACCCAGTTATTATACTGGGAAATGTTAAGAAACCTTAGTTGAGATAGTACAGAGTGAAGATTTCTATACCAAGCTGCAGATACCACCAGTGACAACAGTGAATGTGTTACCTGAAGTTTTATATTGCATTTTAGCAAGCTCTTTTTTTTAAGTAAGAAATGTAAAAATATGTTCCTTCTCTCTGAGTAACAGAAACAAATTATTTTAAGGGTTAATATGATTTGAGGTTTTGTTTTTTTTTTTCTTTGAGGAGACTTATTTGAATAATACTCTTTATTGGGTTTTGTTTTAATGTATATATTCAACTCTTTAGAGCTGGCAATACCTCTGAAGCCTTCAGTTTCAATTTGGCCATCTTCATGTCTGTGTTGAGGGAGGAACATAATTGTGAAAACAGGCTTTGCAAAACCTCTCAGTCCTGGTTTTTTGCCCAGTGATACACTGGAGGACTTGGCTATATGAATGTGTATGTTCTGGAACATCAGAGATGAAGAGAAATGGAAATCAGCATTGCATTTTTCCTACCCTTCAAAACCGTAATATGCCATAATATGATCTCCATTTGCTGTCATGCCAGTCAGTGTGTGTAGGATGTGTCTAGCCTGCTTCAGGTCTGAAGAAGGCGTCATACACAGGAGCTATCAAGGCTCAGCTCCTCAGATTTGCAGGGAATTGAATTTGATGGATCAGTAATCTCATCTGGTTTTCAATCCCATTTGCTTTAGCCCCATTAGAAGCCTCAATGAGCTAAAATGTCCCTGACCTGTCAACTGTGGAGTCACCTCTGTAGCTGGAATAGATGGACCAGATGGCATGGATGAAGGCTGCTGGGACAGTCTTTTGGTGGTTTCTTCCTGACTCACTAAAGTGTTTGGAAAATACCGAAATTTCCCACAGAACAGATCCAACAGAAAACGGCTATTTTTGTGTGGATTTATCAGTAGGATCCTGTGCCAATATTCATACAAAGTGCTCGTTCTATGCGTGTGTGGATGATAGGGAATGCTGCTTTTAAGACAAGAAGAAAAAGCAGTGGACAGACAGAGTTTTAAATATTTTTTTTTTTCCCAACAGGAAAGAAATAATCTTTCTTTAGATTATATTTTCTTTGAAAAGCACCTCATGCTTTCTAAACTCAAAAAGTTCCTTCCTGTAGTTTTTTAGCCTCCTTATACCTTAAGTTTACCGCGTATTGAAGGAGGGAGATTTTCAGGTGTTTGAAAGCTGAGACTACTTTTCAGTGAAGTCACCAGGAGCTTCATGACTAATTTTAGTAGGGAGGAGGAAGGTGAGCAATCCTTGCTACCTGACATCAGACAGGAAGCTGAATACCTTCACAATTGCTCATCTGATGTCAATTCAAGAGTATTTTGCTATCTTTAAATAAATAACATAATAGATTGCCTGTAGACTTGCCTCTGAAAACAGGAGGAAAGTTGCAAAAAGTTTCCATGGCTGCTCTGTTTTTACTTTTGTCATGGTTTGACCTGGGCATGGGGGGCACTGGCACTGTGCCAGAGTCAATCCATGACAACTTTTCAGTTTTTTGCCTGGAAAAACTATCCATTGCTTTCTTGTTTGTTCTCCATCCTGCGCCACATCTGTCCTCATCCTTCTCTCACATACCTGTGCATGACTAAAGGTCTTTGGTCCTTTGTGATCCACTCTCTAAACCACAGAAGTGCGGAGTGGAAGGGTGCTCGAGGTTATTCACTCTAACCTCTCACTCACTTTCTTCTCAAACAACATTTGTCTAAGAACCTTAGGAGCATCAATCTTCTTTACCAAGTGACAGCATCTTATGAAAAATCCAGGCTCTCTGCAGCTTTGTGACCCTTCCAATTTAAAACCTGCTCCTCTTCCTCATCTCCTCTACTTTCCTGTGGCTAAGGCAGGTTGCCAAGCCTTTCAGCAGAGCACTTCTACATTTCGTTTTTTCCTCTGTTCCTTTCCCCTCCCACTGAGTTGTCCAACTCCCCGTAAATTTGAAAGTCTAACCATCTTTTCTCTACAAGTTAATATGGCCCTGTTGGGTGCACTTGGTAGAAGCCAATTATCAAATACCACAGAAGATGGAAGTGCTTTGTTTGTCGTAGTGCTGGATCACTTGACAATAAAAAATCATTATCCCCCGTGTCATTCAGTACCTCTTCTTTGAGTAACATACACCAAGATAGCAACTGAAGTGCCTGGTGACTATGGCCATAAAAGGAGGGTGAGAAATATTGCTTGTTCTTCCTACCCATCTCACATTACAGGACAGCCACACCATGAGTTTTCTTTGGCTTGAAATGCCTCCTCTTCCCTCTGCTGAGGAAGACAGAGCCAGGGAGAACAGACTGTGGCATGTGGGAAGCAGCAGAAGGCCACAGGAAAAAACGCGCTTGCTGCTGCTGAGTTATTGACAGTGGACAAGCACTGTTAAAACATGTAGGACAGACATGTGGAAAGGGGAAAGGTGTGCTGAGAAGGTAGGCCTGGGGAATAAGCCCAAAGCAAAAGGAACTGTGGAGGGTGTCCTCTGCCAGGGAGCTGTGATGCTGCTGGGCTTCCAGACAGAGCGGGATCAGTAAGACAGCAGCAAGAATATTCATTAAAATTACTGTTTTAGCTTTTTGGACAATTAGTCCGATAATTATGCCACTTATTTATTATAATAGCCTGCAGTTAATGGATGCTTTGCAAGGGAATTAATGTCTCCAAATTATTTTAGAAATACCCTGAATATGCCATCTTTATAAATAATAATGCAGAACGTCTCTGTAGGATGTTTAAACAAGTTGCAGATTGCTGTGTCAGGGCACCCTGCTACCCAGACGTGCTGACCGCTGTTCCAAAGCCACACTTGCTCCTCGGAAAGTCAAACACACATTAAGGAAAAATCTCTTGCTGTGGGGCTGGGAGCAGGACCCTGAAGCTGCCGTGTGCACTACCAGAGCAGGGATGCTCTGCAGCTCTGTAGCAAGCTCTGTACACACATCAAGGCCCTGCTCGTGCTTTGCTTCCAGCAGCAGCAGGGAAATACCTCACCTGCCTCAGCCTTGGCTTGGTTTGAGCCCTGCCTCTCTGTCAGACAGAGATGGTGCCTTTGCCTACAGGCTGTGGCAGGCCTATTTATGATCTGCTCAGCACAGCCTGTCAGAGGCAGTTAAGATACCTTCACCTAAGCAAATGCTACTTGCTATTGCCTTGTTATAAAACAAAGGTCGTTTGAACTGAAAATACCTCTGTTCCTAACCAGAGTGGGGGAGAGCTCTGTCTAGCTGGCTGCTGAAGCAGCACAGGAGCCATGAGAGTGGGGAAGGAAGCAGAAGCTGGAAGCTAACACTGTTATTGCTAGAGCACAGATGATGTTGACTGAGTTTGCATGGATAAAACAAGCAGCCTCTCCAACCCTTGGTCTAGGTTTCAGCTGGCTTATCCAAGGCTCCATGTGGAGCAGCACAGCTGTGTGACCTTGCCTGATTTCACAAATTGCCATTAAGATATGATAAAGTCCATGAGCTAAATGATATGTAAGATGAGAGGAAGAGAGAGCAGGTCCAGGGATCCAAAAGGAGAAATACAGCCTTGACAAAGGCATAAAACTCCAAGATAAAAAAGCATGGAAGAAAATGGCAGTTGAGGCAGAGGCAATGTCAAACATCAGCCTTCTCTCATGCAGCAACACAGACAACCATTTCCCTGCCCAGCTGTGCTGGAAGGCATGCGGCAGTTTCCCTGTCGGGGTGGTGAATGTGTCCACGTTAGCCTGTGCTGGACAGCCAGGAGCATGGCTACTTCAGCACGTCTCATCCCCCTACCCCACTGCACTGGCTTCATTTTGCAGTCAAATTAATTCCCATTTCCAGCTCCTTCTTCATGCTGGCACAGCAGAGAGAAAGGAGTGGTCCAGTAGTGGTTGCTTAGTGCCACACTGCTCTTTCCAGATACCCACAGCCCCAGTGTGGCGAACGTAAAACTCCTCTGCCCCAGCCAGGACTGGAGCCTGGATCTGGGAATCCTAACTCCAACAGCTACAGAAATACTCAAACCATGCTTCCCAGACAATGAGTGATTTGCACTGATTTGCATGGAGTTAAATCAGCTGTACACATAAAGCTGCAATATTTAATACCTCCATTAGCTGCCTTTATATCAAAGGGGCAGGATGGAGCCTATCTTTATGCATACCTTGGGTTTGTGACATTTGTGCTATATTTTTAAAGAAGGACCAGATGTTCTGTTCTACAAGCAGCACCTACTGAATGATATGAACTAGCCAGGTACTTAAAATTATAATGGTGGCTAGCCTCTAATGGACTGAAAACTGTGTAAACATGACAAATCCCATAAAATGAAGATAATTATGCCTTTTGTATCAGGCATTTTTTGAACATGAGCAATGTGTGTTGAGGAAGAATAAAGATTCACTGAAGCTACGGGGGAAATAATGGCAGCTAGTATTCATGGGGCTGTAACAAAATATTGTTTACAGATCTCCACTGGTTGTGAAATTATCTCTACTGAATAAACTGGATGTAGTCTAAAGCAAAGATTGAAGGAGCATAAAACATGTAATATTGTAGTTACAAGGCACATAAAATCTTATTGGATCAGTGATAAATATTTGTGCCTGAGCAATTTTACACTTTACAAACTGCTTTCCCTGGAGGATGGTTAAAGAATACAAGGACACCCTATTTATCAATTTCAAAATCAAGGAGCTAACATCCTATGATGAGGGTACAATATACCTGTTTTCAAAAGTGTCCAATTAATTGTTTAGTTTTTTATTGAAAAGACTCTCTTTTTTATTAAAGCTGCTTTCAACAGGTAGGGGTATCATCTCTTGGGCTGCATTAATAAAGGCAGAAGATGTCCCTAAAGTGAAGCTGGTTTGGAATTGAAACCATATATTAAACTCCCCATGGGGGATGAGGAGTCCACAATGCAGACTTAAATGGAAGCTCTGCATTCAGCTGCTGTACAACATTTGGAATTTTTCTGTGGGACTTGGAAAGTCTGTGCTGTACATTTTAAAAGGTTTTGGCTAAAATGCAGGCATGTACTTTGTGAAATTTGTGGATGGGGAAGGAGGGCATTTGAAAAGGAAGATAAGATTCCCTAAGTTGCAATGACATGTTTTCTGCAATCTTGTATTTTAAAATCCATAAGGACCTCACATGCTAAGTTTGTTTTTGCCTTTTGACTTGGCCTTTTATCCACTGATATCTCCTTAAGCATTCTTCTGTTGTTCTTCATTGATTGTTCCTGGTGTAGCCTTTTTTACCTTGTGAAGATGTCTCCACCTTTTTCCATGCATGGAAGGAATTTAAAATACTAAAACTAAAATAAATCTTCTCTGTAGATTACTTTCTCTTTTCCCACATCACTTTTTGTTCAAATCTCAAGCTTGCTTCTAGTTCAATTCTCCATAGAAAGACCTTACCTTAACCTTTTCTTAATAGCATCTTATTTGTCAACTTCCTTTTTATTCACTAAATAGCATGGAAGTTTATCCCTTACTCTTGAAAACAAGTATTTCCATCATTCCTCACAGAGGTGCTTGCTAATTACCAGGTCAAATAGTCTCAGGATGTGGTTTGGTGTTCTCATTGAGTCATCCGTGTGTTTTCTGAAGAATTGATTTGGAGAAAGCAGAAAAGGGTGCCAAGTCACCACAATTAGACTGGGGAGAGCTAACACCTCTGAGCCTGGTGCAAATCTCTGTGCTGCTGAACAGCTGACTGACAGCAGGTAAAAAAACCAGAGAGATTCTTTAAAATTGTGTCCACCATTGTGCAGATTTGGTGTAGGGCTTGTGCTGCATGATACAAGAAAATATTAGTAGTGTCTCTCTGAACAAAATAAACCTTCTGTTCATCTTTTAGGGAGGTAGGGGGTAACATTTTAAGGAACTGCTGTATCTGCATTGTTTCATGCTGGATGTGGACTGGAACAGCAGTATTAGAGGGAAGGTGTTTCTATTTCAGAAGCAAAGTCTCAAGGTAATGGTCAGCAGGTAAATATGTACCAAAATGGGAGCAGTGGAAAGAGGAAGAGGCAGGTGACCATGGATCTCTTGCAGAGCAGTTCCATATAATGTATTTGTATATGCATGTACACTTGCTTGCACCTCTGGAGCTGTTTTGAGGGTTAGAGCAGAATATTTTTTATTATGGAGTAAGTGCCACCATACATATATTCTGCCTCACATAATTCTGAAACTGGGCAATGTAGCAAGAGGATTTAAGTAACCTAGCCCTAACCAAAATGATCAAAAGCAGATGGCTTTGACTAGGTTGCTTTTCAGAGTCATTGGTGGGCACTGGGCAGTTTTACCCATCTGCTGCAGTCGGGTGGTTTGTACAGTGAACACGTTTGGAGAGCTAAGTGCCAGGGTAGGAAGCTCAGTGCCACGTAGCTGTAAATAACTTCAGAGCATTCCATATGATTAAACATCTTTAACTGGTTGATCACTTCCCATTAGTTATCTGGCCAGGACTGAGATTAAATTAAGGTTTTGCAACCTACTGGGACAGCTCTCACAACTACACAAGCTTACAAGCAATTTGGCTACCAGACCACTCTAGGCAGCTCACGGAGGAAGAGAGTTAAAGCCAATTATCAGCCCTCTCACCCATTTAATTTCTGGAATGGTGACTTAAACAGACAAACAAAGATGTCTGTAGGTAAAGCTGAAAGTCTGGATTGAATGATCAGATTTGCAGCACGTCAAATGGTTTTTATTTTTGTGCGATGCATCCTAGTCCTGATATTTTTCATTTCTTTACCTGTATTGACACCCTGCTGGGGAAAGCTCTTGCCTCTAGCTGCTCCAGATGCACATTAAATTAACAAATTTTCTGCTATCTTCATAATCAGAAAAAAAAAGTAGCCAGAAAAATAAACAGGAGATGTCTAATCACATCCAACAACAGTCATCACTCTATCTTTCCTGATCTCTAGTAGCCTGAGGAAATAGCAACCGCATTTTGCATCATGTCCTGAAAGTCATCGGTCCAGAGCCACTACAAAGTGATGCAAAATACTGTCAAGTCTATTCCCAGCAAGCGACCAGAGTCCAGGGTGAAAGTCCCTGAAAAGTGCAACCAGTCTAAGGAAGCAGTTCCTTCCTGCATCCCAGTTATCAGGAGCAGGAAGCAGGCTGGTATCACCTCTCCAAGGTTTAACTTGTGCCTCTATTTGTGCTTTGTCACATGTCTATATTTCTTGCAGAGAAAAGCATCAAAATCTGAATTCCCCACATTGCCATGTTTATTAATTCCATTCATTTTTTTTTAAGGCAGGAAATATTAAAGTGTAAGCTCAAAGGAAAATGCAATTTTTTTCAGTTTAAATGCATGCTTTGAGTCAAAATCAAAGACAGACTGCTAGACCCACATTTCATCTGTACAAAATAGTTTTTGTCAGCCTCCTTAATGTATTTGATGCAGTGTTTTCTGTGAATTGGCTTCAGCAGGAGAAGGCTGTGTTTTTGCAGGTCCAAAACCAGTTTGCTCTTTTGATTTGTAGTGGGGAGATAGACATGTATAAATCTGTTCTTCAGCTACTAAAGTCGATATTCCGAGTCAGCTGATACAGTGATGGAAAAGCCAGGGCTAAATCCTGAGTCTGTACCTGAGCTCCAGTGCAGTCAGTAAAGCAATGCAGATTGCTGTTGAGTGGGGGGCTGATGCCTGCTCCTTAAACTGTGCAAAACCTGAAGTTGAAATATAGGAGGGAAGGGCTGGGGTTCTTGGTCTTGCATCCTTGCTCAACTCACATCTCTAAGGCATCACTGGGGACCAGTTCTGGCAGCTATTTGAATTCTTGGAGAGTTGGCTGCTTACCATCCTCCCAATACTTCCCAGTACTTCCCAGTCTGGAAAGCAGGGAAACTGTCTGTCAAAAATGAGGAGAAACAAGGGTGCCATCTGAAGCTGCCCAGCTGCTGGAGCAATGCTCTTGCTCACTGTGTGTGCAGCTCCAGCAAGGATTGGCCTCCTGGGTGTCTGAGCGCAGGACATCTGCAGCTCATGCAGACCCTGGCAGCCTGGTAGGCAGCCAAGAAATCACCCATGCAAGCATTCTTCATGATGCCTGGGCAAGCCAGAATGAAGGCATGGACTCCAAGAGGGGCACATTTGTTCAGTCCATGCTCTGGTGTTGTGGAGCTGGGAAAAGCTGCTGTTCAGGAAGGCATTACTGAAGACACAATATAACATTGCCATCCGCCAGGCTGTCAGGCAAAATGCCCCTCAGGGTTGCATCTCCTTGCTGAGATTGTCACAGAGGCTCATCAGAATTATACAGCTGTTTTGACACTAAACTAAAGTCTGGCTAAACTCTTATTGCTTCTTCTACTCTTTCTCTTTCCTAAAGTTTTATTGAAGGGAAGGGCAAATAAGAAAACGTTAATGCGCAGTAAACTACTGAATTGTGGCTGTTGCTATCATGATCCCATGTGTAGGTCATCGTTCTGTTTTGTTAGCACTTTTCTGGGAAATTGCTTTGATGATGCCCACATTAACTTTGTGGGCACTGGTATAAACAAGCTGATTGGACATCTTGCCCTGAGCATTTCTCTTTCCTGGACAGGAGAAAAGAGTGATACAGGAATATAGCACGAAAACATGTTGGAAGCAAGGGACTGAGTTTTCTTCCCTGTAGGATATGGTGTTTCCACCTGTAATTATTAAGCACAAAATGAGCATTTTCCTTAGTGCCTTACAAAATAAAAAGGGATGTTTTCATCCATGTTACCAGTAAGAATAAAGGAAGAAATGATCAGAGCCACCAACTTTTGAGAACACCTACAACAAGCATGCTGGGAAGACAGAAAGCCTGTCACAAAGTCTCATGTAAGAGAGACAAGCCAGGCTTAATCAAAGCTGACACAAAATCAAGACTTTTCAAGGCATACCTGCGGTAAAAGATAAGTATTCAGACACTGTCAGTCTCTGCAAACATCTCCTGGTGCCACCAGGTAAAAAAAAAAAAAAAGATCCTCATCAGTAATACGTGATTTTCATTCCACTGTATATGTCACCAAACCAGCCTTTCTCAAAACTTGGCTGCAGAAATTTCTGAGGTAGTGAACTATCCAGAGCTTTGGTTCCAGAATACCATCTCCAGGGAAAAGCCACATGAAGGTGGGCAGCCAGGGAGAAACAGGGTTAGGAAGAGATGAGACACCAAAGTACAATTTAATAAGGCAGAAAAGGTCAAGTTTTGTCCTTTTTTTCTGAAAGGAAATCAGAATTTCTAAATATTCACCCCAATAGTTTTCTGCAGCACTGCAAAAAAATTACCAAGAAAATAATGTGTCCACAGTTTTGAATTATTTTGAGGAGAAAGGCAGGTCTTTATGACTCATCTAAAGGGGAACTCGTCTAAAGACTGAAGATAGTAAATACAAGCAGTGGTAGGCTGTGGGGCAGAGGCAAAATAACCACTAGAAATCTTTATTCTTTTTGGTCAAGTTGCTTCTGAAGACACATCCTGAATGCTTTGGTGCTGCCCATTGCTGGCTTAATATCTACACATTTACAGAATGCCACTTTTGGCTTGATAAAGTACATGTATTGTTCAAAATGCTTATTTTTAAATACTATATTTAATGATTGCTTCACATGCCACATGCCAGGTGATAACAGGAAAGGACTCAATTGTTTTTGAAAACAAATAAATGGACCCAAAAAAAAATCCCTTTTGGCTATGTAAAGAGCAATTTGTGAGACTGCTATAAATGCAACTATGTTTTAACTCTGTGCTCCCAGATTCATCGCTTAGTGCCTTCTCCAAGCTGTTGTGTAGCCAGTGCTGCTTTAGACAAAAGGTTCGTTGGAGATCACATCTTCCTTTTGATGACATGGTGGGAGCAGTGTCTTTACTGGTGATTTCACATATCTGTATGTTTACCCAGTTTAAGTAAAATCTCATTAGGGAATTCTTAAATTTTCCAGTGCTATGTGCAAAAGACAGGCTTCTAAGCAACACACAGCAAGAACATACTTTATATTTCTTTCTATTTCTTTCTATTTCTTCTGCTGCTTCATTGCTGTCTTGTTTTCCAAGCTGCCTGCTATCTTCTCCTGCCTTGGGTCTCACAGGTAGGATTGTCCTGCTGGTAGCTGCTACCAAAGAAAAAGTTCAAATCTGTTTTGCATTTTGTCTTTAGGGGGGAAAAAATTTTGGTTTATGTGCACAGTTAATTCTGCAGAATTGGATGGTACAATGAAAGTCTGAGTCTGAGTCCAGCTGAATATTGGCTGAGAGCGAAGCCACCTCGGTCACTGGGCTCCTCAAACTCCTTTTGGTTTTAATAGCTCACTGACCAGTGAGCTTTCAAGTGATCTTGTTCTTTCAAAAAGAGACTTGATAAGCTTTTAGCACATTAAAATGCAAAAGCACCTGATGCTTTTTATACTCCTTCAGAGACTTCACTTCCTTTCTTTCAAAGCATTTGTTTCTCAAAAAGAATTTGAAGATAGTATAATGTGTAATTTGTGTGATTCACAAATTCACATTTTGTAATTATTTCTACAAAAGCCAGAGATGCTGGATATGTGCTGAGGAGCATTCAGTTAGCGTCTCTACTAATATTCAGATGTTAGGTTTTTCGTGTGTTGCTCAGGGAAAGAAGCATTTTGGTGGCCATCAAAATGAGAAAACAGATCTCTTTCCTCTTTATGAGCTGGAATAGGAAAGTTGGTCATTTCTTTGCACACACAGCTCAGGTGACCTGAGGTTCTCCCATGCAATCTGCTGATGGCTCAATTTTAGACCCAGCATCTAAGAAAGATTTAGACTTTGTTCCTTTTTTTTTAACATCAATTACTTTGAATAGTTACTCAACACTTAACCTTTGAATAACAATGACCAATGTATTTGGTACTTTTTTCCCCCTTAGATATTTTACTGTGCCTTTTTTAACTTCAAGAAGTTGTTTGTGCCATTTTACTCCCCCAGGCCAGATGTCTTTCTGTCTTCATGTTCTGAAAACAATATATGATCAAAGCAATTTCAGAAATAATGCAAAAATTTATTACATACTTGCTTTTAAACAAGGATTTCTAAGTGTAATTTAGAAATAGAACCTAGAATAAAGATTTCTAAACAGCAATGCCTCTGCTAATGTGAAGTATTGTTCCATGACTGCCTGCCCAAGAGGAGATCCAAGACTCTTAAAAAGTTCTAGCGTGGGCTACATGTTCTTTCTGTCTTACCCACCTTATCTGCAGAGAAATTTGTGCCCACAGGATGGCACAACAATAGGTTGGGGAAATGTTATTTTCATCCTTCTGGTAAGGAAAATCTTCAAGTAGGTAGCATGTATCAGTAATTTTTGCCATACAGCAGTTGGAAGCTTTCATTGCTAGACTGTATCCTTTACTGGTCTTTAACTTGACCTAACACTGTCTGTACATGGCTTCCTGAGTTGTGATGTGGTTATTAAACAGCTCCAAGTCCCACTCTTTGCGTCTCCATTCATAAACTCGCACCTCTATCCCACACCGTATGAAGGGACATGAACTTGTCTGTAGACTTGCAGCAAAATTCTGTAGGGTGTTCCCTGGAGTCTCATAAGCTGCCTCTGTTTTAGCAGTGTACCTTTCAAATGTGAGTGTGGGGTCTGTGATCCACAGCCTTGCCCTCAGCTGGCTTCTTCCCCACCCCCAGCAGAGAGCTTATTGAAGCCACGGGCTGTCAGGCTCAATTATTTGTGCAGCATCTTAATAGGACTTGCGGTTTTCCTAAAAAAAAAAAAAAAAATACCCAACACACCACCAACAAAAAAAAAATGCTACTAGGGTCAATTGTCCTTTCTTTAAAATTGGTTTTATGGAATTCATCTCTCCCTGGGAGATCTGAGGCACTCCTGGAACTACTGCATAATCAACTCATGTCTTCTCTGGGGACTACACTGCTATGAAATCAAATAATGCTGTAATCTCGATGTGAAAACCAACTTCAATCAGCACCTTTGATCTCAAAGGTTTGAGAGTGCCACTGAAAGAATTACTTTAAGCCTGATAGTCTTCCAATCAAATTGCAGCAAGTATTGACTATGATCTCTCCCAAACCTGCAACCCAAGCAAGAAAGGGCCTGGGCAGGTCTTAATGAGAGGCTGCCAAAAAAAGACTCACATGACACGAGAGAGGTATTTTAGAAGCTATTGCTTTCCTCAAGGGCTTTCCATAGTTGTAGCACTGCAGTGTGGTTTAGTAAGAGCAAAGCTAAAGGGATTACTGGTTGCGCTGCTGAATGTGACTCTGGTCCAGATCCTTTGTGCCCTACAGCTGTCCTGTGGCCTTATTTAGAGAAGCTATGTGGTAACTTTTCACTCAAAACAAGACTTTCTGTGTGAAATGAGCTTTCACTGGAAAGGCATCATTCTTGTTTCCCTGTTTTTTGGAAACAGATCTTACAGAAAAACAAGATAGGGGAAAATGCACTTTTTATTGCTTTGGTCAGTCTTTTCTGTTTTCAGTTTCATTTTTCATTGGTAACAAAAAAGGCTGTTTTCAATGGTATTTTTTAAGATGAAAAACTTTCCTATGAAAAATAATTGGTGTTTTTCAACTGCCTCCATATGAGAGCCCTATAAACTCTAATCCTGCAGCTGGGACTATTAACCCATACTTCTATACCCTAGCAAAGCTGTACTGAAATCAATGGAGTGCAGAGCACGATAGGCAGCAAGAATGGTTATAAGATCAGTGGCCAATTAGGCAAAAAGACAGCTCAAGACGGTTATGATAGTGGGAGCTAAAGCACTGTCTTCTCAGGTAACAGAGATAAATCACTGAAAACAAATCCACATGGCTTTGTAGAAAGGCACCAAATAAGAGTTCTACAATATAGTAGTGAATCAGCTAGGGGGAAAAAATGTCTTTTTGACAATGTTTTGCAGTAGTTTCTTATATTATTATATCTGGAGAACAGAAATACACCACAGCTTTTTGTACTCAAGTTAATATTGGGGTGAGGAAAATATTTGGTTTTCATCTCTACCAGTTTTACAGCATACTGTAATTGCATCTCGTGCTGCACCAAGGGACACATTCAGCCTGCCTTGCCAACTCGCTTCCACTGAAGTTATGGGAAGTTTTATTTGATTATCATGCCAGATAGAGGAGAACATTTTCATGCAATGCCTGTGTCTCAGCCTCTTCCTTTTAAGTATTCCTTTGCAAGTGGTTAATGATGATGATAATTTTATAATTTCTTTATGATTATACTTTCCTGTAGAATGAAAGGCTAGGCGGTCATGCAGTTTCTCTGTGTTCTCTTTCTCTCCAAAATTTCTGGACCTTTTTGACCGCTCTTAAGCAAATCTGACAGGTGGCAGAATTTTAATTTTCAACAGGGCCTGTGGAAGGAGGTAACTGGTCTCCCTAGAAATGTCCTAGTAAAGGTGATGGGATGAGCTGGCACTTTGTCAGTCACCACAGCCACGGCACAGGAGGGAGCCACCAAAAACAACCTGGATGTGTGAAAAGCCCCAGTTACAACTTGTGTTTTCTTGGGTATCAAAGCCACAGTGCTCTCAGATGCAGAAGCATTAAACAAGGCTTTGGCAACTTCATGCCCACAGACATTACAGCAGATGCTTACAGGATGCAGGAAACTGTGTTGCAGTGAGTTCTGGGGTTCTCTTGGGTTACAGTTGAAAGAGAAAATACTTTCCATGCATAGAGAGGAAAAAAAAAGGAAAAAGAAAAAAAGAGGTCAAGTTATGAAGCTTAGAAAGTGATCAGTAATTCATTAGTGGAGCTCGAAGTGTTATTAGCTCTGAAGAAGTCATGATCTACTCACAGACAGTCTGCAAGTACAAAGAGATGAAATACACCAGATAATTTATCTATGTATGGGAATCGCTTTGTTCTAGCCATTATTTCTTGCTGTATAATTTCTTTCTCTATAATTTCCTTTCCCTTTCATACTGTTTCTTTATTTTTAAGATAATTTTGTATTTGTCTTTTATTTCCTCATTTAATTATGTGCATAAAAGGAAAAAAATACAGAAATGTTTAAATAACTCATTAAAACCTACGTGTAATCCTCTGTCTGGGACAAAAACTGCTGCTGTGTTCAATAGCCCAGAATACTGTAGCTTTATCAATCTTCTAAAAATCTTGTAAATCACTACCGTGGGCTGTCTCCAGTTTCTTGTAAATCAAGTAAATCGCAAACTGGATCTCTCAAGGAGATTGTCCAGACACATTTAAATGTCTGTACAGCTTCTGTCTTCATCCACTCCTGTGGTACAAAGCCTTTACTCCGTAATCGCTACTACACACACAGCCTGGAGTTCCACTGAATTATTGGAAGGTGAGAGTGAGGCTTTCAGAGACAGGATTTTCATGCTTATAAATTTTATTGGTGTCATCTTGTCCGCAAGATATATGTAAGTCTCCTACAATATCTGTGACATCCATATCCTGCCTTATAATCACACTGTGCCACAACCATCACAATGATTAAAGAGATTACTTTTTTTTTCCCTTGTGTGGCGAGATTAGGGAAGTTCAGTTAAATGGGAGAAGAGCGATGAAGGAGCACAGTTCTATATCATGATCAGTTCCAGGGAGAGGCCTTTAGAGGAAGCCTCTCTGGGCCCCTGAGCACTCAAGGGAGAGTGGATATCTGCCTCCCACCCCCCTTCTGGGGCAGCTTAGGAGTGCATCCTGCTTTAGAAACAGACTTTGTCCTGCAAAAAAAGCCTGCAGTAAGACTACAAAACCCACCAGACAGACTAGACACAGCCACGAGGTGACAAGGGACAAATCTGATGGTGGCTCTGGGAGGGGCAGTGGCTGTGCCCTACAGCAGGATGGGGAATGTGCCCAGGTGAGAGGCTTCAGGAGAATGCACCTCTCTCCATCCCCTTGCACCTATCAGCCATCTCTGCCCCTTCCACCTCAGTGATACTCTCATTTTGCTGCCGAGACTCAAAGCATTTTTTTTTGCTGTTCCTATTTCTACCCACCCTCCTGTCCCTACACCGGTTCTCCTCTTCAGTGTGTCCATTTCACTTTAGGCAGTGGTTAGGATTGCATCATTTGAGCCTCTGTTGTGGTTGTAGGAGGGAGAATAATAGCTTCTGATAGCCTCTGTGTATCTTCTGTCTATAATTATTAAAGCAGGATCTGGGACTGACTCTGACTTTATAAAGAGAGCAGGGTGGGTGCGCAGGGGCACAGCTGCAGGGCCAGAACCGGGTCTTATGGAAGTGCCACTGGCCCCCAGTGAGCCCTTGGTTCTTCTGTGTCCCTTCCTCTGAAAGTTAGGCTTGAATACACAGATCACTGTGAGTCTTCTGGTTTGCTGACCCACAGAAACTATTTGTGAGGATAAGCTTTTGATTCAAAAAACACTCAGTTTAAGTTTTGTACACATCACAGCTTACAGACCCAAAATGAAACACTGCAATATTTGTGGTTAAATTGGATTGGAAAATGAAGAAAGTATTTGTGATAGTCCCTGTCTAATTTCAAAATTACCAGGGCACCAAAGACATCTTAAGGATTAGAGAGAAAATTCTGAATTGGAAATATCAACTTGTCCTTAATGTGTCCTGGTTTTCCCAGGCACAGTACGTCTTCCATTAACATGTTGTTGATGGAACAGATGGGCTGCAATACTTGAGCAGGGACATGGGTTACAGGGAGCTTGTGAGACACTGACTTCCTCTGAAAACTGTTGGCATTGTTTTAGTGCTACCTCTTAGCTGTCTTGTTTTAAAGGGCAGTGAGTCTTTGTAATAATGCCATGTCCTAAACTGCTGGACAAAGGGCACTCACTACCATGTGGTCTTAGCACTTTGGAAAACACTGCAGCCCTCATAAATAGAGACACAACGAGCCATCACCTGGTTTTATTGAAAGGTCACAGCAGATGAGGATGTCTGAAATCACAAATCACAGCACCAGCTTCTCGATATTCCTGCCTCACTTTTCTCTTCTGTAGACCTGGACTGGTAACAGCTTCCTGTCTAGCAGGGATGCTGCAAAGATTATTTAAACACCAGATTATGAGACAATTTAAAGCATTATTATTATTTGAAGTAGCACTGTTTATAACATAACAACCTGGGAAGACCTAAAGTGGCTCCCTATCTACCATCTTACGCTTGCATTCACTTTTAAGGTAGATCACCTTTATCATCTTAGCCTTGTCCCTAATGTTACCAGGCAGCTCCCAGCTGTGCTTTACAAAAGCAAATTTCTGAGTCCCGTTGTCAGCTACAGCTTGGGAAGGAATTTGACAGGGAAGAGAGGGACCCCTCTCCACTTCCCCATCCATCCTTTTTTCCAAGTTTCCCAGGTAGTTTTTCTGCCTAAATTCTATTACATCCCCTGCAAAGAAAGAGTAGGCGATGTTTTTCATACTCCTGCTAATGAGGATAGCAGAAATACTTAAAGCTACCCCCAGAGCCGTGGAAACAGAATCTGAGCAGCAGCTGTTCCTGGAGGCTCTCCTTTTCCTGCTAGTTGAAAACTCCAGAAGAGTTTTCCTTTACCCGTGTGTCTGCTGGCAGCAGGCAATTTTCTCTCTCCTTACCAAAAACGTTTCGGCAAACTTCCCTTTGAATTTACAGGAAGGTGTTTTAAACGGGTGCTTTCAGCCTTGGCAGTGAGGCCAAGCTTGGACTCTGATGATTTCCAGACGCTCCAAGGCATTGTCCAGTAGAGGGAGCAAAGGGAGCACTCTGGACGCCACACTTGCAGAGGCTGCCGAAAGGCTTCCCCAGCACAGGCAGTCCTTAAGTGCTTCTCCCCAGTCCCCCGGTGGGTCAGTGTGCCACTGAGCCAGGCACAAGGAAGAAAATGGCCTTTGGATAGCCAGGTCCTGCCAAGGAGGCCAGACAGGGCATCAGCTGCTGGTGTCCAGGCTTTTAAAATATTTTCTTGACACTTGCTTCTTTAAAATCTATATAATAATTTATTTAAATAATATAGAACAATTCACATCTATTGTTTTGATTAATTATCAGGCAATTAGTGTGTAGCAATTAATAATATGTAATTATTAATATAATCATTAATATAAATAGGATTTAGTAATAATTACCCTTTGACAAATTTGGGGGTGATTCCCATGGATGGCATCCAATTTTCCCTCAATAGCAAGCAGTGTGCAAGGCTTCTTGAGCAGCTAGAACATGCTTAATTCTGCTGCTAAGGACCATTTCCACTCTCAACACATCATTTTCTGGTTAGACCTAGTGCATACCTGCATTTCCCCAGCTTAGTTATGACTGCCTAATTCCAGGTAGTGCTTATTTTCTAATTAGCTTGTAAAAGGTTATAAAAGCCATTAGATGAATATTCAGAATATTACTTGATGTGTTTACTAAATAGGAACATTAAAGATAGGATCAGATTTTCCTGTAGAGCATTCTGGCTGCATCAACACAAGTCCCCTCCTGTTACAGTAATACCAAAAACATTAGTGGTCTTGTATTTAAGTAAATGTCTGACTTCAACCTGACTTTTTTTTTTTGCAATTTTTTTTTGAGACTTTTGGCTAAATAAAGACCATATTTCTCCATAAAGTTTGCATGTCATGGTGAACTGAAAAACTATACCACATCTTATTAAAAGACATTCAATGAGCCAAATATATTTTGTCTCTGCATCATTTTCATGGCTTTAATTATTTTCTTTTAAAAGTACCATAAAGAACATTCATGCCACAAGTTTAGACTTTCATTTATTTGAAACAGCAAGGAAGGAGTATTTTTTAAGTTTTTCGAATAGCCCCTTTTTATCTGAGTGACAGAAAAAGAGAAAAAGTGCAATTAAAAATCACACCCATAACAAATATAGAACAAAAGTTTAAAACTTACTATTGGGTTGAGATATCTTTGGATCAGTTTCCAAAGAGCAGGCTCTGATTTGCTCCTCTCTAATTTCAGAGTGATCTGTTTGTTACTAGTTTGTTTTATTTCAGCCTAAATATGTATACAAGGTGCAAAGCAGTGGACCAGAATAATTAATGGAAGGGCATATAGGGAAGCTAGGCTATGTTTGTATTTGTGTGCTACAGCAGTAATCCAGGAGCATTTCATACAAGAGGCATGCTTATAAAACAAGTTAAACAGGCTGAATCAACTTTCAAAATCAATAGAAACAGAGCATAGAAAAAAATCCATGCTATTTCAATTCCAACAATTACCAGAGAGTTAACTGGCCTCTGAGAAAAATGTTATCAGGATTGACACGTTTCCAAAGTGTATTCTGATTTTAGCTAAGCCTTATCTTCTGACAGAGAAATGTTCTGTTGGATATGCTCCAGCTTGTTCTTCATGTCATTAGGTTTTTAATTCTTGCGTTTTTTAATACAATGTTATTTTTTGTGTGTGTGTGCGCTGTGGTAATTGGAACAGAAGCAAGAGCGTGCTATTCTTCTGGCAGTCATATTCCCTTCAGTGGCTTTCTTTTAAGTAACAAGACATCACAGCAGTGAGAACTAAAAGGCTACACACAGGCACCTCAGGTGGCTCTGATGATTGAGTGCAGGCTAACAACGGGTAGCTTATTGTGACAGCTCGGCCGCCACCATCACACCGCGGCTGAAAGCGAATACACGAGTGCATTTAGTGTTCCCTAAAGACGCGCTCTGTTTGATCCCCAAGGGATCGCTTCGGCTCTTACAGAAGGATCTGGCAGAAAATACCTTTGTTCCCATCTATGGCAGTGGGTCTGCTTTTCTGCTTTCCTCCTCTCCCGGTGCTTTTATTGCAGCCATTTCAAGCCTCAGTTGTCACAAGTGTGATATTGGGTGAGACACTCATGTAAGCACCCTTGACTCCTTCAGCTATGGTGGTTTGCATGTTTAAAACCTTCATGGAGCTACCACCTAGAAAATAAACAGTTATTAATAACACTCTGAGATGTAAAAAACTCTCAATATCATGACAGTAATCAGAACACCAGTATAGCTCAACCCAGGGTCTGAAGATGTGTGATGATCCTTCAGAAACCTCTCCTCATCCATGGCATATGCACAAGGTATTATTCAGGGCACATCACATTACATGCACAGTGGAGTCTTATCCTTATCATTCGCAGGAGTTGGCCATTGCTTATGTTTTGGGGTTCCAGTTGTGTCTGGTACCATAGATGCAGCAGAGGAAAGCCAGTTTTGCAACAGGGAGTTTTGCTACACTCAGAACACAAGCTAGGGGCCTAATTAGGCACCATCAGGCTCCACACTTCCTTCAGGAGATGTTGGGCCTTTAGCAGAAATAAGCACTCTTGCACGGAGAGTAATGGCAGATATTTGCTACCTGCACAATTAGAAAACCCTTGGGATCCAGAAAACAGCTTTGTGAAAATGCAGTTTCAAGCCTTGCTTTTTTTTTTGCCATTTGACTGCTGGGTCCTTCCTACCATACGAACACATAGTACAAATATGTGTGGTGTGCTGAAATAAACTGGAGGCCACAATTGAAAATAAAAGATGTGGAATTATCAAGTGCTGAGAACTGGCTCTGGAAACCTACATACTAAGCACTGAAAACAGTTTGAAATCTTAAAAAAAAACCCTAACCAAAAAACAACACCCAAAAAACTGCCACCCACACACACACAGAACAAACCAAAAAACAAACAAACAAGCAAACAAAAACCCTAAAAATGTAAAAGAAGCCACTGGGGTAGGAAAAAAGCAAATCATGTAGTTTAGGTTTTGGCTGACTCTGAGGTGTTTGCACACAAATTCTTTGCATGAGGCCAGGAAAAAATAAGGAAATTACAGGTAGCAGGGGGGAAAGCAATGCAGTCAAGGGGAAAAGATGTAAAATCTCAGTTTCCTTCTGGATTCCTTCTGGAATCATGGAAGCAGGCTGTCTTAGTGTATATCCTTTGTAGTGGCAGAGGTACAGGAGAGCCAGGGAAGCGAGCACTGCCATAGCTCCTCTGTGCACTCATCTCTCCCAGGGAAAACCTCCCAGTCCTGGTGCCCCACAAGGTAAACAGCCCCTGTGGCACTGCTGGGACCAGAGCTCCCAGCTCCTCTCTCTGCGAGCTGATACAATTCTTCCTTGTTAAGCACAAAAACGTTCAAAGCCATGATTTCAAGCTTGACCATGACCCCCTATGAAAACAGGTCAGGCAATTAACTCATCATGAAAAACATTCCTTTTTTCCCCTCCCTCCCTTATCTCTTCTAAATCTATTCTAACTTTATGGTGGGATTAGATACCAACACGCCTTGTGTTGATTCCTTGTGTCATGGACTCAATGAATCCTTCATTTTCCCCTTTTCCACTTCATCCAAGCTCCATAAAATGCCCAGGAAGCATTACTTTAACAGTGTGATGACAGTTTAATTAGATCAAGACTGCAGCAGAAGGGGGAGTGTCAGGATTGAAGGCAGCTGTGGGTAAGAGTCAGGATGTTTGCAGCTCAGCGTTCTTCCAGCCCACCTAAGTAAGGGCAGCTCAGGGGTAGCTGCTGATACTTGCATCTGGTTTTCCCCTCAGGTACTGTGTCCCATCTGAGGGCCAGTGGCTGATCCACATGACTAGGTTACAGTATCTGCTGGGTTTTTATAATTTTATTTCCATTTCTGAAGCTTACGATAATCAAGTTTTGTGCTCAGTTGTATCTGAAAGAGCAGTGAAGAATAATAGTGCAGGTACATAGAAGGCACAATCCTGGTGTTGCTAAAATTCATAGCAAAACTTCCATTGACTCAAAGCTTTCACCTTCAGGAAAAAAAAGTAGGAAGCCCTTAATTAGGAGGGCTCTAGAAGAAAATGTATTCTGGTATGAACAAGGTGCACTTCCTCAAAAGTCCATGGCTATTTGACTTGGAGTCTCAACCTTTCTTGTGAGAGACATGCACTGCAGCTGTTTTACAGCTCTATAGAGTATGATGGAGAGAAATGGACCTAGGTGCTCTAAGGAATATCAGGGAGTAAAGTTTAGGCACTTTGTCTCCCACTTTTCCGCACATCTCAGGTTTTAATGTGTTTTTCAGCACTGATTTTTGTACAAAGGTACACTGGTTTCAGTGTGCACACTCAGGATTCTCAGGTGGGAGCTATTTTATTGACCTTTTGACAATATCTTATTAACAAAGGCTACTTTTCAGCTAGAAATCTACTTTAATAAAACATGAATATGGTTATCCTATGATCTGTTAACCATTTGGTAACGTTTGGTTAAATGCATTTGTTTTGCAGTATTCTCCATTCTTTCATATTTCTTTTCTAACACTCTGATATATGCACAGACAAAGCTTTTTTAAAAGAGTATGAATCTCAAGAAAAATCACTGAGATAATAATACCTTTTTGTCTCCTGCCACCATCTGCTGCATCACCTCTGCAGCGCAAATCCTCGTCATGTCTATGTACAATCTTCTAGAATAGATCTTTGATCAAATCTTGCTCTAACTCTTGAATTAGTGAGGAAATATAGGACAGGCAAACTCTTTCTTACCTTTAGTATTTTCAGCCTTCTGTGGTTAGGTTTCCTTTTAACTTAGTGTCACGTGCCTGACCTTTAATGCAACAATTCTCAGTGCACCGTCATCAAGCAGAGAAGTGTTATGCATCTTGTATTCCAGATGGGCAACTCAGGCCTGCTAAGGTCACACTGGACTGCTTGTAGAAGATTAAGGACTTAACTCCAAGTCCTTCACACACCAGAGAACCACCTCCAGCACCAGACCCACCTGACAGTTCAATTTGCTGCTGTCCAGGCCCTGCCTGACACTTAAACAGCCTGAGTCCAGGACATCTTATGGAAAAAGCACAACTCAGTGCCTGGGGTCCCACTATGCTGCTTACTAAACATACCAGCCATTTAGCCAGGTAGTATAAGAAATTCAGATTATTATTATTATTATTTCTGATGCAAGATTGGAGATTTTTTTTCAACTGGGACCTGCTGGATTTTCATGTATTTCTTAGGATTACATGTCAAGATTTTGGTTGCAGGGGTGGTTTCTATGAGAAGATATCAGGAGCTGTCCCTGTGTTGGAAAATTCCAGATACTTCCAAGAAGGCCCCAAAGCTGGCCAAAGCAGAGCTCATCAGTGAGCTTGAGAAATTAATTTTGCCAGAATCTGTGCTGATGACAGTGATTGCCAAGTGCTCTCCCCACCCTTAACTGAACCCACAAGATTTTTGTCATATTTTGTCCCCTCTGTCTAACTGAGGAAGCTGAGTTATAGAGCAGCTTGGTGGACACCTGGCAGCCACCCAAGGTCAACCCACCATAATACAATTATCATTGCAACCTGCCTTGATGAGAGCACTGACATTACTCCACAGAGGTTCTGTGGGTATCTGGGCCAACACATGCTCTTTGCTTTTCAAAGATGAAGTTAATTGAATTAACTCTTGTATGCCACATTAATGCTGCTGGAACTGAAGGGAGGATGTGCCCTGTTGAGCTGGTGTGATTTGTGTCTTAAAGTGGGGCTGGTTTGTGAATTAATGCAGGGCACTTGTTTTTATGATATTTCCTAGCGAAAGAAGTCATTTTATCTTTAACAGCATCTAGTTTTAAAAGAATCCAATAAACAAGGCAGAAAGTAGAGAATTAAAGTGTGTTTCCTATGAGTGCTCTGAAGACACTGAACATCAAGGAGTTTGCCTTTGTCACCTCTCTGCCACTGCAAGTCACCCAAATAAGGTTTACTGTAACTGAGCTAATGATAAAAAATCTGCAACTCTGAAAGAACAGCTTTCTATCTTTAGGCTTCAGCTATGCTTTTCTTTTGTCTGTATAGCCTATTTATGGAATGCTGCTGTTGAACTTGAATGCAAACCAGAAGAGCGTTCCTGCCTAAATTCTCTATAAATACCTCCTGGAGGAGCTTAGGGGCTTTTACTGTCTGCATTTTTGTGAAGTCCTCAGTGTGCTTCTCTGGTCAAGTGTTTGTTTATTCCTCATTCAACATTCATTGTCTGTCTTCAAAAAGTGACCTCCTGAAAGGCATACCCCATGTCTGTATGAGGCTGCTATTTTTATATAACCCTGAGACCACTGAGGTTGTATGGGCCTCCATGAGACAGGAATATACAGAAACCTGGGCGTGAAAATTGCCATCTTGGATGCACAGATAAGCACACAGATTATTTAGAAAGGAAAGGATTTTAGCAGAAATAATGCTGTAATCTACCATTTTAGATTAGACTGTTTGCTGGTCCCATATGCCCATGGGGCAATCCAGAATAGGATGCAAATGATGACAATAGAAGAAAATGCAGAGCAAAAGTGTTAGAGCATAATTTGTACCTAGGGAAATTTTCCTCATTAATTAGGCACAGATTCATGCCCTCAGGCAGAAAGCTTTCAAGTATTTTTCAAATTCTGAGCTCTGGATTTGTCTTGGTGGGGTTTTTTTTTTTTTTGTTTAGTTGGGGTTTTTTGGTGGTTTTTTTTTTTGTTTGTTTGTTTGTTTGCCATCCTCTGTAACAATCTCAGCCACTTCTTGCTGGGGGATCACTTGTAAACAGATTGTATAGGATGGCCCCTCAACATGTGATTTCTTTTAAGAGGTTTGATTTACCTGTTTTTCTAACTCTTTGAAACTCTTTGGAGCTTGAACTGGAGGTAGGAAGGAGTGCACTCCTCTATAAAATTAAGCACTTTGACTTCCCTATGGCTTGAAGAAGAAAGGGGTGAGGATAGAGTAACAAGACATCCTGCAGAGTTCAAACCAAGCTGCACAGACCATTATAATTGCTTTATAATTTTTCTCCTCCTTGTGATTATGGTTTATGACATTGGTGAACACTTCTGTTTCTTCTGATGGGATTGTGGCCATTTTTTGGGTCGCTGCCCTCACCAGCCTCCAGCAACTCTGAGTGTGTCACGCCTCTTGCAGCTCCCCCTGGACACTTAGCACTGGAAGGACTGTCCTCATCACAGCTTAGCAGCCAAATTACAGAGAGTATTAACCCAGTCCTGGGGCAAATACCCAGATATTTGCTTTGGAAAATGCACGTGAAAATGCAAAATTATATTTACCCCCATGCAAACGTATGTGCTTTTCCAAAGGGTTTTAAAATAACGGAAAACAAACTCTAAATAGGCCAAAAGCAAAGCAAATTTGCTTTTAAGTTTAAAAAAAAAAAAAAAACCAAAACATTAAAGAGAAAGAAACTGCAGCCTACACTGGGCCTCATTTGACACTGGAAATATGAACACTGGCCGCAATTTTGATAGCTGTAGTGTACCATACTTAAATTTGCTTGGGTAACCAAACAGAAAATTCCTAAACTTCAGTAGAAAATTGCAAGTTAAATATATTGTGTTTAAATTTAAATTGCTAGCTAGCAGCCTTATTCACACAATTCACTGTATTAATGTATGGTAAGTCAGTCAGTTGAAAAGAATGCAGTTACTACATGTCTTTTCTGCAGGAATTTATACCATTTTGATTTTGGGGGAGAGGGATTTCACCTAAAAATAAGAAATACTTTGCAAAACAAAACTTACAGCTATTGTGGTGTATAAAAATTGATATTTCTTTTTGTTAATATGTGAATAAATTATCACTTTAAGCTTGTTTAATGTTCCATAATGTAAAATACTTTTGCAGAAAGGCTCCATTCCAGTCAAGGTGAAGCAAAATAGGAATTTGTCAAACTAGAATGATACCTGGATTTATGCAGCTTAAAGCAAAGCCTGAATAATCAGAAATCAGACGCAAAAAAATGAAATGCTGGCTTTATAAAAAATGAATGGGCCATATGCAATCCAGAAAACAATTCGCTCAGTTTTACAAGAACAAAAATGTTCACTTATAAAATTGTGCAAGAAGCTTAACAGTCTGACATCACCATCTCTTGGGTAATATTACACTACAGGTTTGTCTGGTTTGGGTTTTTGTTGGTTTTGGTTGGGTTGTTGGTTTTTTTTTTTCTCCTTATCCTATGCAGCTCAAGTCCTGCAAGTACTAAATGCTTTGTGAATACCCTTGTTGATGTGGCACTCAATTCTTTGAAGCTATAAGTAGGTGGGGAAGGGTGTGTGTGTGTGGTGTATAATACACCCACTAATAAATCCTTGGTGCAAATCAAAAGCCTACAAGACTATTGCACAGTATTTAAGCAATAGACTGAGTCTTCTGGTTCGCAGTTGACTGAAGCTTTATTAGTCTGGCAAAAGTGCCAGTTTCTGGTAAGGAAATAAACTACTGTTTATATCTAGAACTCATTGTATATGAATTTTGGAGTAGGCTGCAGCACTGGAGGACAAAGAAAGCAGCAATAACAAATAGACATGAAAGGGTGGGATAAAATTGGGGTAATCAAAATAGCATGACTCCCTATGCTGACAGGACCCTCACTTTCTAGCTGCTTTCTTTTGTGATTTAAATTAGCAGCAGAAGTCAGTTTGTCCTTTAGATTCAAAGAGCATGGCCAGTGCCCTCAGGCCCTAGTACAGGCCATGTATTGAAATGCTTAGACAGGCTCAGGTTGCCGGCTCAAGACCAAAGAAATAAAATTCCTGTCTCAAAATGCATCTCTCAGGCATTTTGTTGCTACAAACTTGTTTGTTTGTTTGTCTGAACTGCTTTGTGTCTAAGCAGAAGGGAGGACAAAACCTTTCGGCAAAGACATGGAGAAATGTATTAGGAACATTTCTTTGAGTTTTCAGAGCAGGTAGAACCCAAAGTCAGATGTGAACTGTAGTCTCACACATCTGTGCATTCTTAGTCCCGCAAATTCACCCAAGCAGGATTTTAATTTCTCAGAATTATCTTCATGGGTGCATGTGTCTCTTTGCCTTGGTCCAGGCTCACTTTTCAAAGAGTTAGGGCTGGTTAATTCAGCTGCTGAGGTTCTGTGCCGAAGTTGGCCAGAGTGTGCAGATATTAATTCAACTGCCTGTTTTCTGCAGTTCAATGTACAATTGAATGTGCATAATCTGAGCAGTACAATTGATTTAACATCAGTGTGGGAACTTTAGCTTTCAGTTTTCATGAATTATGTGTTTGAATTTTGAACTTTAAAGCTGTACTAATGTAGACATTTGCATTTAATGACATATCAGTGAAGCTGAATAGGCCTGCCACCTCCTAAACTCTTAAAAGTTTCAGCTCTGTGAAAACCTCTTGCTGAAAATATGAACAACAGCTGGTAGATTGCCTGACTGAAATGCTCTAGTCTTGATCATGAAAAGAGAAGAAACACAGCATCAACAAGATCTCATGAATCTTTTTGCACAGTTTTATAACTATTGTCTTAATATATCATGCCCCTTGTATCTAGAGGCTAATAAAACTTAAATAAAGCCAAATGATTTAATATTCATATTGAAACATAACTATAGAAAGATGTATGACGGAATCACCAAAGAGATGAGATGAACATAATTTTTATTGCAGATGTTTTAAGTGTTTGTCATTTTTTTAATGCATCAACCAAATTACATACAAATCTGAAGGAAGATGTCAGAAATATCCAAAGTAGTCTTGCATTAACAAGAGCACCAAGAAGCGCATTTGCCAAGGCACTTTGATAACCAGCTCCCAATGACTTCAGCAGCAACAACTAAGTTGGTTGAGGATGTGGGAATAAGTTCCTGGAACTGTCAGTATCTGACCTCTGTGGAGGCATTGAAACAATGGAATAATTTGTTGTTCCATTCAGTGTGCTTTAAATCTAGCAATTCTAAATTTCAAGAGATTTAAAAATATTTAGCTGAAAGAAAAAATAGTCATTTTAATAATATATAATCATGATTTGATATCTGATTGTAATTGTTTTTGAAAAAAATAGTTAATTACATTGTTAGGAATTCTGCTTCACTTCAGTTTTTTTGTCTAAACATTTCTGGCTTTATCTCAAACTGCTGTCGTCTTGTCTTTAGAAAATAGAAAAAAGAATTATTAGAATGTCACATCTTTAAAACTGACTTCTTTAAAAAAAAATTACTTTGTATTCAGCTAAAAATTTAAAAACTCTTTTCCCCATGAAAGTAGCTTTCAAAGTTCAAAAATACATTGACTCTAGTTCTATGTTTTTGACAAGCTTTTATAATAAGTTTTCTTATTGCTTGCATAAATTAGTTCTTTTTTAGCCTCATAAACACCTGGACCATACAAGACTTTCACAACACAGACAGAGATATAAATGTGTAAAATGAAAAAAGGAAAATACAGCTCTCAAAAGAATATCAAACCTTTCAGTTTGAAGGTTAAATATGGGCATTAAAAGGAATCCAATTAAATTGAAAACAAGGGTGCACTAAATTGCCCAACTGTAATAATTTCATTATGTATGGATAAAGGAAAACGTAACAATTCATAATAAATACATGTGCTTCTTAAGTACAATTGCTTCTAAAAGTAATTAGAGTAGATCATTCTTTGTTCCAGACCCATGTTCTCAGTAGTCTGATGGGTTTAGCAGTGCAGAGGCATCAGTACTGCTTGGAGAGATGGGAAATGTGCAGGAGCAGTAATGTGCAATGGGAAAACAATCTCATATAAAATCTAAGTCTTCTGTATAAAAACAGGAAATAAAAGCAGGAATCGGATGTTTTTCATTGTTAAACTTCAAAGACTATACCTTGCATTTCTGTGATTTTATAGCTGGTTTAAATGCTAGCTCGTTGCTAGCTTTTAGCTCCCCTCTTGTACCAGCATGATGTAATAACTGGAGTTAGATTATCCAAAAAATGCCATCTCCGTAGTTCAGCCTCTAGACAATGACATTTTCAAAGCAGCTTATTCCTGGCAGTTTCCCCCAACAGGAAGGAAGGGAAGAAGGAGTCCTTTTGTTCCAGGTATCCTAAAAAAGTCAGTGTTTCAGTTTCATAGCCCAAACTCTAGTAGGAGCCATGGTCAATCATAAGATTCATAAGGCTGATAAGGCTCAGAGCTGCCTGTGGAATTGCATATGTTAATGTAAATTAATGTTTTTAAAGTACAAGACAAAAGACTGATTGAATGACCAGTGCCATGTTTCCTCTCCTTGCTCCAGTTTCAAGAGCTGTTTTTCTCAATGCTGGGAGGAATATGGTTGCTGTTGGTCACGGATGATACAGTATCAGAAAGCCAAAAACCCAGGATCAACAGGAAAAATAAACCAAATAAAAAGCCAAGCCAAAATGGCAGTGAAGTTGCAGACCAGGAGAGCTACTGACAATAACAGCAACCTGCAGACTTTTCACCAGAAGAATTCAGCATGCTGAGAATTATGCATGAAGGATTTGCATGCAGGCAGTGTCAGAGGGCAGACTTACACAGTGATTGGGATTGCATGAAAAAGCTGATTCATTAAGGTCCGATGCATTCTTAAGGAGAAAATCTAGAACGAGTGCCATTATTTAAGAGTACATTTCTCACTCACTGAGTCAAGATTCCCAGGAGGTATGAAAGCCAATCATGCGGTTCTCAAGTGATTGGAAATGTCATTATAATGTAAAATGCAGAAAACTTAATCCCTGTAACTTTTTCCACAGCTTTTTTCCTGCCTGGACAGATGTTCCTTGTCAGCCTCTTAAAAAATGCATAGACCACAATACAGGCTCACCATGGTCACTGAGAAGTGGTGTTAGTCTAAGTGTTACTTGAAGGCAAGAACAGGAAAACTTTCACTCTAAATAAAATATGTGTCTTTTGGCCAGTTGAGCAGAGAGGTATTATAAAACTCAGGAAATTAGGCAAAACCCCCTATTCTTGTGTAGTATATGATGTAGGTGTTAAAAAGCCATGCTATGATAGAATTTGAAAGAAAGGGCTAAGACGGGCTGTGGGATGGGACACATGGGGCTCTGATTCCCAGTGGCAAGACCTCAAAAATCCTTTGATGTTCATTTCAAGGAACAGCCTGAAAAGCAAGGAAGTCACAGGCTTCAGAGAGGTTGCAAAACTTGTGGAATCATAGAATGATTTGGGTTGGAAGGGACCATAAAGAGCATCTAGTTCCAATCTAGTTCCCTTGTATCCTTGAGATTTTAATGTGGTGGGTGCAATCACTTTCCAAAGGTTGCCTCAAGAGGGGAGCTTGGCATGATGAAATGCATTGTTTTAGTTGTAGAGCTGGTATCATGAAATTGTGCTTGTGTGTATTGCTCTTCAGATTTTTGAAAAATACTCGGAGTTGGATTTTATCAATTCCCATTTAAGCCAGTTCAGCCTGCCTTCAGGAAGAGAAACAGGCCAAAAGTTGGTGTTACACAGGTGCCCTCTTATAATTCTTAGAAATCCAAGGTCACAGTGATAATCTCTCATTAATTTTTCTATTTAGCAGTCTTATAGTCTACTGCATGTCAGCCTGATCACTCCTACCAGGTAAATGCTTGCTTCATTTGAAGAAACCAAACTAAATAGGACTTGACCCCAACTTGGCCACATACTTTTTCTTGCCATGGCCATTTTACGACTCCCATGTCTAGTTTCCCAGGCTAGTTCATCACAATGCAAAGGAATAGGTTTTTAAAATCAGGACTATGAATTACTAAAAGCACCATGAATTTTCTCTGTGGTAACCAAACATAATTACCATTGGTGGGCTAAGTCAAATAACTTGCAATCTCTCTAATTCTTAGAGTGCAGGTATTAACATTACAGAAAACAACTGTACTTTAATCTTTTTCTTTTTGTAAAGCTCAGGAATGGGTGGTATGGATAATTAATTTCCCTTAGAAATTGTGGCTCCTTCTAAATGCTGTGCCACTTTTGGGCAAATTCAGAGGAATGGGAAAAATTACTGGATTACCTGAGGATAAAAATCTATTTGTACTAAGGAAAAATGTTGTAAAGCAGAAGTTGTGCTGCATAAAACAAGCCAGAGAGTCTTCCATTCTTTGAGGCTGAACCAGAACTTGTCAAAGTCTCTGCTACCACCTATGCAATGGCTTCCCCCACCAGGTGAAGTTCTGCTCTGTGATATCTGGGGAGACCCAATAACCATCAGTAAAATTAGAATCATTTAATTCCTGCTGGATTACATAAGTACATGATACATTTACATAGGATGGGATAGAATAAAAGTATATACAAATACAATATACAAATATTTAATAAAAATATAAATCCTGCAAGGTATAGTTCCTATACTAACCTAAGCACTTCCCCTTGCCATCATGACAAAGCTGATTTCTCCCATCCAGAATGAATCATCTCTGTTGCATGGCTGTGGCAACAAGATCTCGCCAAAGGAAGAAAAAAAAAAAAAAAGAAGAAAAACAAAAGGAATCCCTCAAACAACAAAACAAGTTGAAACCTGAATTCCCAGATTAGTGTATAATCAGATAGTAATTTTTTGACTGCCATGGGAATGGAGCAAGAATTAGGACTACATATACACTTCAGCCTGAATAAACCATATAGATAGGGAATGACACATTTTAAAAAGTGATTGATTGAAAAATGGTAAAACAAGCAGATATCACAGATTTTTTCACAAGGGAAACATACTTCTGTACATTAGCCTCCCACGGAAATGTATTGTCTCAAGGTTGCTAATATAGGTGTGCTTATGGATGCTTCTACAATGTTTTATTCCTTTAGATGTGTTTATTTTGATCAAGTAATCTTTTGTTTCCAGGCTAACTCCTGACTTATTTTTCTTTTTTTTAAATTTATTTTTAAAAGTCCTAGTCCTCAATATAGACCAGTCTTCCATTCCTCCTCCCTCTAAATAATTTATCCACAGAAAACTGAAGCTTCCATTAACACAAGGCTACTCATGAGTCTGGGTAAATGCCATGAACAGAGACAACTGAATGCAGAGGTAAAACTCAAGCAAGCTAAAGAACAAGCAGAAGATGGTTAAGTAGCAGTTCAGTTCTTCAGAGAATGCAGTGTTTCTGTCCATCCACCACAGAATTTGCCAACAGGTAACAGTGTAAGAGTCATATTGCAGAAGTATGACATAGAACAACCAGAATAGAAGAAAATGGGTAGTGGATCAGCTGATCACTCCAGTATCCTCCCCTCACCACAGGGCAAGCACAGTGGTGCTTCACCAGAGGCTCTCAAAGGTGCTGCAGGGTGCGTTGCTACACCTGGTGTGGGAGGCTTGGAATTTAACAACTCTTAAAGCAATTCTTGTCTTCAAATGTGCCCCACTGCTTTTTCACGTGTGCATGAGTCACCAGCAGCTCCACTGTTCCGTGGCCTTGAGTCCCCCATTCTAATGCCAAGTGCTGTGAAAAAGGATTTCCTTTCTCTGTTTCAAAATTAGCCTTGCCTAGTTCTAGTTGATGCCTTCTAGTTCTCAGATTGGAAGAGACAGGGAACATCAATTTCTCTTCCTGCTGTCCATGCCTTCTGGTGACTTTATGGTCCAAAAGCAAACCACAAAAATAAAAATGTGACCCTTGCTAGGATGCTTTTTGTTACTTGCAGCTACACTATTAAGGTCTGCACACACAGAGCAGTTTATGGCAGCTGGGAGGATTTTCATGGCTAAGGATGATATGTGGTGATCCCAGCGGAACTGAAAGGCAGTGGGTCTTGCACATAAATCATTTATATGCCCTCTTTTCCTCCCAGAATCAAAATGCACAAGTTCACCCAAGCAGGATTTTGATTTCCCAGAATTATCTTCATGTGTGCATCTAGTATAGCTAAATCCTCAGACTTTGCTGTTTTTCTAGCTGAGCAGGTGGTTCAAGGGTTTTGACACAGCCATTCTCAGTTTGGGATTTAATGACTTACAGCATGGAGCTGAAGCAAAATGCCACACTGCATAACTGATTTCAACTCAGCTCTGACAGTTTGCACAAGCCAAGGATCCATTCCCAAAGAAGGTGGTTGCTAAATTCATATTTTTCTAAGAGCAGTCACAAAGTATTTATAAGTTCTCCAAGAGTCTGAAAGCAAATGTGAGAGAGCCTCTCTCTTTTCCTGGACCTCTACCCCATGCCAGGAAAAGCAGTTTTGCCTTAGCTTGCAAAAAGCTCAAAGGAAAAAAAAAAATCACTGCTTTCAGTAAGTGGGAAGGTTGACTATCCCATGCTGTTGTGGGGTGGAAGGGAGGAGTTTGGCAGTTAAAAGACTATCAAAGAAACAAAATCACATCACTTTTTAATATTTTAAACTTTATTATAGTTTAAATATATGGATAGCTCATAATACATATATTTTAAACACAGTTTAAATTTTAATAAATAATTTAACATATTGGAGCAATAGCAAGATTAGTGGTCTGACAAGTTGTTACCAGTTGGGTATGGCAGTGAGGCTGGAAACAAGCTTGTGTACATTAGCACATGCCCCTTTCCACTAGCCTTTCCTAAGGCTCCTGTGTGGATGACTGGTGACTGGAGTAGGAACCCCTACAGAGGTAGGTGTTTATTTTTTGTCTTTTTTCCACCACTACAGCTGCTTTAGCTGGTTTTTCTAAGTGTCAGGTTTGAATTCCATGTTTAAGCAAGTAAGTTATCAATGGAAAATAGGATTGTCTTGGAAATTTTTTCCCTCATCATGAAAAAGTGGGTTCTCCTGGATTTTCTGTTCCTACATCCCATGTTTCTCAAAGCACAGCTGCCTCCCAGTTTCTTCAAGTGCCTGATCAAATACCAAGAATCTGGCATTCACCAACCAAAATCAGAAGAGGATAACAAGAAATAAAACAAATTCCTCACAGGGGAAGTGGAGGGGCAGGCACTGATCTATTCTCTGGTGACAAGACCCAAGGGAATGACATGTCTGGGGAGGTTTAGGTTGGATATTAGGAAAAGGTTCTTCAGCCAGAGCGTGGTTGGACACTGGAACAGGCACCCCAGGGAACTGGTTGCAGCACCAAGCCTGACAGAATTCAAGAAATATTTAAACATTCTCAGGCACATGGTGTGACCCTTGGGGTGTGCTGTGCAGGGCCAGGAGCTGGACTTTGGTGATCCTCATAGGTCCCTTCCAGCTTAGGTTGTTCTATTATTCTATCATTCTGTGAAATCTTAAAAACACCTTCTCCCCCACCACTCCCTCCTACAAGAGAAAGAGGAAATTTCTGGCAGCTTCTCAGAGAAGCCACCCCTGTACCCCCTCTGCTATGGGAACTGTGCCATGCAAACCCAATGCAGCCTCACACCCAGCATTCCTGTAAACATTTATCCTTCAGCAACAGCCTGCAGGCTGCCACTGTCTATTTGCATTATTCTACAAATACTTTTTGTTGTGAATAATATAAAAATCATTGCCTATTGTGCTTCAGCTTCTTTAGTGCCTTCTGAAAATAGAACATACACTGAAGTAGTGCAACACTGTGCTTCAAATCTGAGTTTTGTTTGGATTTTAGGTTTGCTGTTGTTGAGATTTGTGTGTGTGTGTTTTGTTGGTTTTTTTTCCCTGCTATTTTTTCATCCTGTTTGAACAATCTATTGGTGAAGCATCTGTCACTTTATAGCAACCTTTCTCACCGACATTGCTGCTCTTAGGCACTTGAAATAAAATGTCCTTTTCTCAGCAGAAGGCTGGACTGTGGTTACTGGCTGATGTACAGGAATTGTTCCACCTGCCTGTGAGAGGCACATCTTTCTGTGCCATGACAGACCCACTTCCTAGGAGCTTGTGACTCTAAGGTGATAAAATAAAAATATTGCATCAACCTGAAAGTGCAGGGCAAGTCCAAATGGGCTGAGTGCAACAGAGTTCAAACTGAGATGTATTTTTCCCTGTGTGCATTGTATCAGTTTATATTATAGAGGCTTCAGCAAATTTTTGCTTTTTATGGTAGGGCATGAATTTACTGAAAAGAACACAAAGGAGAAAAAACATTTTAAGGAAGAGTCCTGGGAACTAAGAAATGCATGTATTAATATTAGAGCAATATACATACATATGCAAATCACTGGTTCTGGATATCTCAAGGTATTATGATGATTTGCTTCCCACCTTCCCACCCAAGTAATACAAGAGGGGAAAAACCAGCTAATGTTGTAATTTTTTCTGAAGAATCCTTGGAAAATACATTTTATTTGATGAACTAAAATCAGCTTTCTAACAAGGACAAAAGAGTTAATGACTGAATAGATAGTTTTTTAAAAAAATAAATAATACAAAATCAATTTCTCAATGTGAGGTTTTTCAAGAAAAAATTCAGCCTGATTTTCTACTATAGCAATTATTACTGAAAACTGAAAACGAACCAGGGACTGATCAATGTATTACTGAAAGGTGAATATGGGAATCATATGGGATTCATTTTCAGAAGGAAAACCAAAGTAAGAGATAGGACTGCTTCACACAGGAATAAATCCTTAAAAAATGAAAGAGCTAAGAGAGTTATCTCTGAACACATAAAGGTAAAAGAAATGTGGCACCTCTGGAATATCTCATAAAGAATAAATCTCCATGGACATTTTATATATATATATATGTATATATATAAACAGAATCACATTGGAGAAAGTATTAGTCTCGATTGTATTAATGAATTTTGCAACAACCCACACACTAAAACATGTTTGCATTAAGTGTTTCTTGAATTTTTTCATGTAAGAAACGAATCAGCAACAATCACCCTGTTGATAGGTATTTCATGCAGGAACATAAGACACAAATTAGTTAATAAATTATTCACCAGCTTTGCTCTCAAGTGTACTGAGAGCTGGCAAGATGTCCATGGCTCAGGGTAGTGCTAAATAACTGCACATAAAACAGAAAGGCACTGTCAGGTAGCATAACACAGAGATTACTGGCAGGTCTTGACTTAGCCAACACCCTCATTAATGATACTAAAGCGTAAGTAAACAGAAACATAATGAAATCTGTTGGTGGCTGGAAGGAACTGCATGCCAGTGTCAAAGACAGTGGAATACTACAGAAGAAGTGAAATGCCTGGGTGTCAAATAAAAACCCACTACATCAAATGAATTAAAATATTCCATTCATACTTGAGAAGAACCACAGACATGTCTCAGATTAGTTTTCCATCCATCAGCAGGCACTGGTAGCCAGACAATCAGAGTAGTTCCACAGAAGTCAACACAACAGCAGTGAAGATTGAAGGCAGCATGGACCTGCTTTCCCCAGCTGATGAGCTGCTTCTTAGGGAGAGCAAAAGGTAATTTTTGGTGCTGCATGGTGAGGTGCATTTTTTGTGTTACAGAGAGACAGCAGCTCTTCTGACATAACCTACAGCACTCCATTGATTATGCTATCAGTATTTTTTTTTAAATCTGTAAAATTTTTACTCTAAATGTTTAGAGGTGAGGGGGATGAATAGTACCAAAGGTAATTTCATAAATCCGTTAAACTTGAAAATATGTGTCTTAAGGTGATAAATTAGTAAATTATTCAAGGAACCTTATTTGCTCACAACCCGTACTGAGAAAAATGTTGTTGCTGGGGCCTCAAAGTGCTATTTTGCCTGCTGTTTTCATTAGAAGCCATTCATGTTTTATTTATTTATTATTATTCAATCAATGTGTATCTCTGTTTTATTTTTCAGTTAAACCCTGCCAGTGCAATCAACCTTGTCTGCAAATTATTCTACATTGTCTGTAAGTGAATGCCTTCCAGTACTGTAAACCTTGTGTAGTTAATTGTTCTTAGAGAACAGGGGAATATTTCTTGATAGCAGGGCAATCATTTATGTGACAATGTGTTGTGTTTATTTTGAATACAAAATTCATATCACACTCTTGGTTTTGGTATTTCTACCTTTTGGTGCCTTACATGTCCTATTAAGGCTAGCAGAGAAAGAAAAACACCTGCTCTGATTCTTTAAAAGTAGGCTGGGGAGAAATGGGAATGATGGATCAATTTAGCTGGAAAAACTTGCTCCAGTAAGGGGAGGCACCTGGATATGGTAGTAGTTGAAGACAGAATGCAAGCTGTAGGAGTTAATGGCTGTTCTTGATGTGGATGGAGCTCACTGATGGAGTCCCTAAAAACTGTGTGTTAGGAGCTGTGTTTGTTCCCCATGTTTATAAAGAGTCTAAAGAAGGACCAATTGTTAAAATGAAAAGATCCCAATAAACAAAAGAGTTGGTCAAGGTAGTGAAAACAAGGGCTAACTGAAGATTTACCAAGTTATTTTTGAAGGTGGAGAGGCTAGGTAATAAAATGACACGTGAAACCCATTGGAGAGAGATTTAAGGTGATGCACCTTGGAAAAAGCAATCCAAGACTCAAGTGAACAACATGAGCTCTAAGCTGGCTGTAACTTCCAGGAGCAAGACCATGAAAACACCAGCTTAATTCTGGAAAATGCTGAGTAAAATCATAGGAGGTTTTACAGAGCAGATAGAGAACAGAAAATACTGTTAAACCCCAGTACAACCACAAAGCTCATCCCCATTTTGAACACTCTGGCTCCTTTTCCTGCAAACAAAATATGATGAAAATTCAGAGGAGAATGACAAAGGTGATGAAAGCTATGGAGCAGCTTCCCCTTGATAAAAGAGCAAGTGTTTTATGACTCTTGTTGTGGACAGACTTGACTTGAGAGGAGATGGTAGCTTTTGGGAGTCAGAGTCACAGTGCTAGATGGAGTCAGACACAGAAGTAACCCATGCAGTGGTGGGCTCCAGCTTTACCTGGCTTTACTAGGGCTGTTTTTATGGTCTTCAACATCTAAATGGCCTCAAGGGAGAAACAGCATCAGACTGTGCAGCAGAAATCCAGAAAGCATTACTAACTGTGAAAAACAAAACAAAACAAAACAACCTCCATATGTGATTGAGAAAGTTCCTGAAAATAAAATGAGTGAAAGAGTACTTGGGGAAAAATACCACAAGTGCTTGTGCTGTTGTTGCAATGTGTGCTTAGGGGGACAGCTGGAGCACGTGTGTGGTGGCAGGGTGTGTATGTAAGCTGTTTATATCCTGAACATGAACCATATGCTGCTTTTAAATTTTCCCCAACAAAGCAGCTGTGTCTCCCTGATCAGACCTTATCTTTAAAATGATGACCGACTTCTGGGACTTTCTTCCGTGCCTGCTTCCTGCTTCTGTGAACCTGAACATGGCTCTTGGGAAGCATTGTGGATTGACAGCTTCAGCAACTACAAAAAATAAGACATGATAATTGCTGTCAGAGAAGGACTGGAAAGAGAAACTGAGAGCTTAATTATGGCTGCAAAGGAATGGGCGCTTTGTACCAGGGATGATAAAATAAAGATAGAGGGAAGGAAGTACAGAGCATAAGAACTGCAGTCAGCTTTTGGAGACTATTAGCAGTTCAGTTTATGATCATAACAATACAGTTAGAGATTTTTAAGAGGTGCAACCTAAAAGGCTGTCAAATTGGGCACCAGGCATTCTGCAAGAGCCACAAAATACAAGTGGCTTCATCAAAACAGGAGAGTAATAGAGGATTTGTTGCAATCTTAGTCCAAGTAAGAAATAGTGATGCATAAAAATCCCCTTGAGACTATTTTTTTTTTTTGGCTGCTAATGGTCATAAGGCATATGTTAGGAGATCCAGCATGGTGGGCTTAGAAAGGAAAGAAGGAGACTGTATCATCGTGGACACTGCTTGTCCACTTATTAAATGTAGCATAATACAAACACACATGACTAGCAATGACACAAAAAGGATAATTACAATTACTTTAAAAATTATTGGGAAAACCAATATAAATATAATAGAAATAAATAAATATAACCCAAATAGAAACCAATACTGTGCACACCACAAACATACACAATGCACCTTCCCAAAATAATTTGGTTTTATAAAATACAACAATAGCATCCAAAACTCACTGATAGCTGGATTTGAATTGGATGCCCTGAAAACCTGGATGGTATGACAGAAAAACAAAGACAACAGCAGCACTTACAGTGCCCTCTAGATATTGCAAAACACATCTATAGAAATATATACTCCTGATTAGCATTCATATACTACAGATAAAAACCTGGTTGGTTTTGATGAACATTGAGGTGTTGGTGTGTGCCACACAATGAGATCCAGCTTGATGAAGTGGGTGGTCTCTCCTTGCCCAATATTCTTTGTACAGGAAAACTGTGCATGAAGGTCAGCTAGGTACAGACATGGCCTGAAGAGGTGAAACACAGGTTTATGCCTTGGCCATTCCATTCCCTTCAGCTTTTATGTTCAGGATCAGCTTTGCAGCCTGAATGGACTATTCTGTTTCAGCCTCTGTTTAGCCCAGGGGCTGGGGTACAGAGCCAAAGAGGAAAATGTGGATCCCCACTGGAAGCGCTGTATCTTACTGCCCTTCCTGAATAAAACAACAGCTTTATTTCTTTAGGGATGACACTTCCCTTTCAACACATGTGCTAAAGTAAATATGCTTGTCTTCAAAGGTGTAAAAGACAGCCAGGAATTTGTAAGAGGGGGATGCTCAAGGTCAGCAAAAGAAAAGCCAGCAGTCTGCAGGCGTTTGGTCACAGAGCCAAGCAAAAGAATCTCCACCTGTATGTCAGTCCTTGGAGGGACACCAAGGAGCATGCAACCACATTGTCTTGAACCCTCCAAGCTAGAGGACAGCCACATTAAAGAAAAAAAATAACACCTCAACTAGCTCATTGATAAGGTCAGCAGTCCCAGCAGGAATCCTTAGTCCAAGACCTGAAATACAAAAATACATGAGCGTGGGCAGCTAGTATTTAACAAAGCCAACAAGGCAATGAGTTGAACTAATTAAAAGTAAATAAAACTATATAAATAAAATTAAAAAATCCAGGGTGAACCCAAACAAAACCAAATAATAAAACCTACAAAATAAAATAATGAAAAATCCAACCAAAAAATTCCACCATCAATATAAACAAAACAACAAAAAATGGATACATCACAGTGCTGCTGTATTTTGACTTGAAAGAGAGCAATGTGGGGCCAGTGATGTTACACTACCCTTAGACTGACCACGAATTTCACAGGGAGAGATGACTCCCCCCTTCTTTGCACACAAAAGCTTGCAAACTTCAACATGTAAGTACATGTAAACTACAAGGATTTTTATGGGCCCTGTTAAAAAAGGCTATTCTGTGTCAATGCTCCAAAAAGCATAACTTATTATAACCTAGATTTAAATTTATGATAGGCATCCTGGATTGACCACCACGAAGCAGGAATTTTGCTGGTTGCATTATATTTGATGATGTTCTCCACTGCCACATCCAGGCCATCTAGTGTCCAGAAAATGTCACAAACAAGCATGTGGCAGCAGGTGAGCAACACTGCAAAAAAACAGTTGTACTGCACTTCCCTCCTTGCTCAGATCATTTGAACTAGCTGAAACTGAGTAAGAAGTACCTGAGGAAAAGGATGTACTGGATAACACAGGTAACTGGCAGCTCTCATATTCTAATAATGTTAATGGTGTTTAGGGATTTAGCTCTGTTCCATGAAAGAGCCTGGTGAACCACGATACATCCATTTGCCAGTCAATTTACCGGGGCCTGGCATTAGATACAAATCTCCAAAATATATTGAGGGTCACATCTGAAAAGCAATTCCAATGCTTGAACCTTATTCCCTACCTACTGCTCTAAGCATCTCTTCAGCATAATGATATTCATATTTTCCAAATCACTATGCTGCTCTCATCTTGGCTCACTGAGAAGCTGTTGTGTATACTAATTGGTGTGGTATGTCCTATACATTAGGGTGTCTGGCTTAATTTGGAAATCTTCTTAAAATTCATACTTGAATTATTGATTGTACGGCTTGGACAATGAAATGAGATGGGGTGGATTTTAGAGTTATGAATAATAGACTCCTGCTCAGCCAAAGCTACCAAATGATGAATTCAAGCTTTAAGAGATGCCACCACTACACATTTTACACATGCTAGTGCCAGGCTACCTACAGTCCTCGCCATATGTTTGTTATTTTTCTTTATAGCCATGCAAAAGTAGGGGTTATTGTGTAAGGGATTTTAGAACACAATTCCCGCTGGTCTCTGCTGAGATTATGCACCTGAAAACCTCTTTTGAAATCTGCTCCAGATATTGATTACTGTCTGATTTCCATTTGGCTGAATAGGTGAGGTCCCTGACCCCCTTTTCTTGTGTGCTGGTTGATAACATTTGATAGTCCATCCTGTTATCCTTCATGAAAGACATTAGGTACATCTTGCTTGCTCCTCTTTCCCTTTCAGAATTTGTCTCAGCAAGACCTTTCTTCTACAGCCCTAATGAGCACAAAACTAACTGGGTATATCTGTAGCCATGCTTAGGAACATTCAAGACTACCTGGCACTGTCACCCTTTTTGCACTGTTTTGGTATCAGTACCTTGGTAATGGACTACTCAGCATTTCACACAGCCCTCAGGTGGGAGTCCACTGGCCCTTTCTGCATTTCAGTCATCTCTTCCTGTTGGGTGCCTCTGCTGGTACATTTCGGTGTTTTGTTTGCTTTATCTTCAGCTGCCAGGCGCTGTGTTAACTATCTGACGATCAGACTGCCCATTTGTCTTGGATCATTTTCCTGTGACTCAATCAGAGGAAGCATTAAAAGATTTATAAAATGAATGTGTGAAACAAGGATGTGCCAATCAACTGTACAGTAGGGGGTAAAAAAAGCTATTATTTCAGCTACTTTTCAGACTGCTGCTATGCGTTAAAAGAAAACTGAACTTAATAAAAAAATCATTGTACTGATTTCTGAAACTGAGTCCAGGAGGCAAAAAGGTCATGTAGAAGACCAAAAAGATCAATTGCATGTCTCTGCACAACCACCCATTTCTTAAAGCTCTGATTTTCCATATAATCCCTTTGTCTATGTTTTGACCCAGTCTTATTTCATATGTTTTTTATTCATTAAATTGTATGCATAAGGTATCCACTCAAGACTTAACCTTATGCATGTTGCACTGAAGGGATTTTCTGCTGTATTTGATACAAACCATTCTACCTATTTTTAATATTTGAAATCTTCAAAATCTGTCTTTGTATTATTGATTTCTTTCTTTTTGAAACCTGATTTACCCTTAGCAACAGCATTTAGTCTTAAAAATAATTAGGATCACTTTACCACTGCAGCATAACCTCAAGTAAGAAAGTTAATTTCCTGTTCAGTTTAGAATTTTTCCATTAATACCATGAATACTAAATTTATACTATGGCAGTCAAAGTCCTCTGAGAGTACCTTTAAAACACCAATTTCTCAGCTGTGATAATTTCCTACTTTTGGTTCCCAAATGGCTTTAAATCCTCCCACAGAGTTGCAAAAAGAGTGGTATTTTCCCTTGTTTCTTTTCTCTTATCCTGCTTGCCAGGAGATAGGTATGATAAGTGTTTACAGATGATATCAGCATTACAGAATACATAGTTAATAGTACTGCAAAAACACTGTGCCCAGCAGTCCCCAGGGCCAACACAACAGTTCTCCCAGTAGCTCAAATTTCCCTCCAGCCCAGCAAGCAACGTGACCTGGCACCTTACCTCCTGGACATCAGTATAATTCATCCTTCATGGTACCACTGTGAGGGGTGCTAGTGGTGGGTTTGCCACTCTTTCTCATGGCTGGGACATGTTGGTTTCTTGCAGTGCCTCAAGGCTCCATGATCCTGGCTGGTGGAGTTATGATAAGCTGCAGCATGCAATGAATGTTTTGAAGTGCCCTATAGATCGATTAAGGTCAGTCCGTTGGTTTCCTAAGGAGTATGGGCACAAATATCTGTGTGTTGTTGGGTTGTTTGTTTCAAAGAACATCTGATTTTTCCTGGATACTACAAGAGTAAATCAACAAGCAGCTCAGAAATTACTGTCCACCTTTTTGGTCCTAAAAATCATTCTGCTTCTTCTCCTTCTGAACCAAGCCATTGCTTTTGCTGTTTATTGGGATTTTTCCTGGTTTCCCTGAACTTCTGTGACTTTCACCAGCAGCTGCAACCAACAAACCCCTTTGCTTCCAAATTTGCTGTCAGTTCCAGGGAAGCCTCTCTGATGGCACAGCTTATTTACTCTGCTATTTCTGCTTCCTGTTGTTTCAGCAATAACTATGTGGAAGAGCATTTAATTGCTCTTCCCATTTAGCCTGGCTGAAGCATGCTCAGCACACCCATCTGCTTTAGCATGACTTCTACATCAAAGTCCCACCCCCGCTCTACAACAGCCAGTTACATCTTACAGCCTAATTTATCCACACACAAAAAGAGCCTTTATTTGAAAATAGAATCAGAGCTAGCTCTGAAAATTCACGGGTTCAAATTAATGAAAAAAAAAGCAACACAAGTTCTTTAAAGTGAAATTCTAGTGACAATTTTTATTTTCTCCCACATTACATATGTACTAGGACAACAGAGACAGGTCATGCTTTCCAAACAGTTGAAATAACTTGGAATTGCAGAGGAAGTCTGTATTGTTAGGTTTCCATTAAGCTAAATTATTAATGATTTTTGTGTCTAATTGCCTTATTACCTTGACTACAGACAGATTCAAGTCAACAGTTCAGATAGCTTTTATGCATGGCCATTTTGCAATCCATGTCTGAGCCACCAGTCTACAAGTCACCTCCAGTGTTCCACAGTGGGTTTGCACAGCCTTCCCAGTTGGACTAAATACTACACTTTTCATGGCAACACCCTATCTGTGCCAGGAAGTCTTTCCATGTCCCTACTGCCTCCGCTTCAGGGAACACTGAAACAGTACTGACACCCACCAAAAGAGTAGGAATACCAAAAGAAAATCAGGCATATTTCTGTTTGTCATCATTTACCTCAGCCGTCAACAAAGCCCCATGCAAAAGCTCACTCACTCCCCCACCAGTAAGACTGGTGAGCGAATTGGAACAGCAAAAGCTAGAAAACCCGTGGGTTGAGATAAAGACAGTTTAATAGGAAAAGCAAAAGCAGCACACACAGGCAAAGCAAAACAAGGAATTAATTCAGTGCTTCCCATGGGCAGGAATGTGTTCAGCCATCTCCAAGTGAGCAGGGCCCCCCAGCACACCTAACTTGGGAAGAAAAACACCATTACTTCAAATGTCCCCCCTGTCTCCTTTTTCTCCCCACTTTATACACTGAGCATGATGCCTCATGGTCTGGAATATCCCTTTGGTCAGGTTGGGTCACCTGGCCTGGCTGTGTCTCCTCCCACCCTCCTGTGTATCCCCAGCCTCCCTGCCAGCGTGGCAGTACAAACAATAGAAGAGGCCTTGGCTCTGTGCAAGCCCTGCTCAGCAATAACAAAAACATCTTTAGATTATCATCGCTGTGTTCAGCACAAATCCAAAACACAGCCCAATAATAGCCTCTGTGCACAAAATTAACTCTACCCCAGCTGAAACCAGCACACTGTTATTGAGAGACTGAGAACCCATCTCCTGATGCACAGGCATTGGACATGAACAGGCTGCAAGGAAATATGTTAGCTAAAAGTTAGGGACCAGACATCCCATGGCACCTTCTCTCCTTTAGGCTTTTCTGTTGGTGCCATGGTACTGCAAACCTATTATGGTTGGACAGTGTGCTATGGCTTCAAGTATCCCTTTAGTGGAAAGCATTTTTTTGACAGCCCATGTTTTCAAAATGAAATCATTATTAGTCGCATTTTCTATGCAATATGGGAGGGGGTCTTTTGTTATCTTTTGAGGTTATTCTTGCAGCTAGAAAAATGGTATCAAAATGAAGGTAAATATTAGGAGGAAGAAACTAAAAAAGTCATATTAAGTGTGAGTGTTTTTGCTGATTTCTGCTTTTGAATTTCTTCTTTCTTTGGAATTTTGCTTGAGTCTAGCGCAAGCAATCCCACTGAAGTTTGTGCCTAAAAACGAGTGTGGGAAAATTCAGCATGCAAAAACATGAGGTGCTTCCCTTGCAGGGAGGGATCTTCCAGCGCTTTCCTAAACCACGACTGCAGAGGAGATGATGATGGGGGAGAAGAAAACACAGAATGTGGCGTCTGTCAAGGTCTAATTCAGTGTTATCATCTATCTATCTATCTATCTATCTATCTGTCTATCTATCTGCTTGAATTGTTGTGATTTTCTGATGGAAATGTGGGTTTATCAGAGATAAGCTGAGTTTTGCTGGATCTATAGCAAGAAGTCAGTGATGTTTATTTGTATCACTCCACAACATCTGTTTTTAAAAATTCATGTAGTTTTGTCATGACAATACTTCAGATTGGAAAAAAGAAAGGTGAAAACAAGCCATAATACTTGACTGTGAAGTAAAGAAAAGAAAATATTGTGTGTTTTCTGTAGGACAATTGGTTACAGTCCTGAAAACAGAAATGTGTACATGAATTGGCCCAGATGACATGCATCTTTGAGAATAAGGTAATTCATTACAGAATGTAATGGATCAGTGATAGTTGCTTATGGAAGTTAATGGAAATATGGGAGAAAGAGAGAAAGCAAATAGGACACCTCTTCAGAAAAAGAAGAAAAAAAAAAAAAAAGAGAAAAGGATCAGAAGCACAGTCAATTACAATTCAATAAACCCACTTTTAAATCATCACAAAATAATGAAATTATCATTAAAGCTTCACATCTACCTGGGGGATAATGGAATAATGAGCAACAAACAATGCAGACACCACGGTGCCAGGGTGGTATGTGTGACAAATCCTCCTGAAGTAAATTGATTGGGAACTCAAAATCCTGGGTGAACAGATTCAAATAATACAACTTGAAATGGAGATTTTTCTTTTTTTTTGGAAGAAAGTGTTCTAGAAACCTCTCTAAGGTTGCAATTTGGTTCTGTTTAAGGTTTCCCAGTGTAAAACACCACACTGAATTTCAAGGCCTCAAGGCTGCCTTGCAAGTAAAAAAAAATCTGAATGCCGGGGTGATGGATATGGAAAAGAATAGGAGTAGATTATAGAGTCTTACAAAATGATAGAGCAGCACAACAAATCAATGCACTTTGGGGTTGCTGGTGAAGGTAAGTTATATCCTCAGACTGCACAGAATAACTGCTCTTTATGTAATCACACCTGGGATATGTCATTAAATTGCAATACTTCATTACCCATCCTCAAAAAACACGGAAGACTTTCAGGGAATTCAGATCTGAAAAAGAAAAATGATCAGACTCTTGGAAAGAGTGATACACAAGGAGAGATTAAGTAGCTTAAATATATAGCTTATCTAATCAATAATTAAGCAGGGGAAGGATAATGGTTTAAAAATATGTAAGAGAAAGATAATTATTTTGCATGATGCATGGTCCCATTTCAGCACAGTGCTAAAACACGTGCAGATCCATCAGCCCTGCAAAACACCAGTGTCCATGATTTCAGTGGAGCTTCAGCACATACCCAAATTTAAGCATGCATTGAAGTACTTTGATTAATTTGGGCCATAACCACAAGTAATAGTATGAAATTAAGAAATGCAAAAATGTAGGCTGAACAGCAGGAAAATCTTCCAAATGGTGAGATATATGAGACTGAGGAGTAATCACTCAAGGGAATTGGTGAAAACCTTATCCCTGGACACATTTCAAGTTTTGCTGGACAAAGTACTGGGAAAATATCCTTTGGGGAATAATCTTGCTGTTGCCTCTGGAGACAACTGCACAACCTACTGCAACTATTCTGTCTTAAGTTTTTCTGGGCTGACTCACAGCATTAAGTCTGAGACATGATTTTAAAAAGCACCAACAGCGCAACAGGCTGGTGGCATTTTGAAGCTCTTCCTTGCCTCCCCCCATAATTTATCGGGTTTTTTCCATCTTCATTATATGCAATGCTATGAGAGGGGAAAAAAAACCCCACATCACCACACTTTAGCTTAGTGGTTTTTTGTCTTTTTGTTACTCACTGTACACTGAACATTGATTTCATTTTCATCTCTGCATTAAAACAGAGCTTAAAGATATAGAGGAAATCTAATTTCAAATTGTAGGGCTTTGTTTCATTCCCAGAGCATGTGTGGTGAATGGTGAATATCATCAGAGAGGTAATTGTATCTTGAAGAATCTCATATCTCATATCTTTGAGTATCCCAGCAGAAGCAACATTAAAGATTTGGGGGTTTTGGTAGTTTGATTTGGGTTTTTTTGGGGGGTGGGATTGTTTGTTTCGTTGGTGTTGTGAGGATTTTTGGTTGTTGTTTTGCTTGTTTGTTTCATATTTTGTTTTTCTGCTCCATGCAGACACTGGAAGAAAGGCTGTTACAAAAAGGACTTTCCCAAAGATGAAGCAGTAGATTCTCCAAGGGCTTTTTACACTGGGAATAATAATTTTGGTGACTCAAATGCAAGGTCCAAAGAACAACAGCTTTTTAATTGCTTTGAAATCTACTTTTTCTTGAATCAAATGATTGTAGAAGACTGAGCATAATTCACTCGGACATGTGGGGCTATTCTGCAGCCATGTAGGAAAAGGACGGGTGTTCTCTAACATGACTTTGCAGAGATCAATTGGAAATGGAAATGGTTGAGACCGACCTGTTAAAAATTGTAGATTTCCCTTCCCTGACTACAGTCGATATTCTTTCTTTATTTTTGCAGTGTCAGTGAATGGGCCCTGATTTTATTATTGGGAAAACAGCACTTATGTTTATTGGTACTAATTTTCCACTGCACATCAATGCATACAGAATAGCAGTTCTTAACCTTAAATACACATTTCTGTGCCTGCCTAACTAGCAATCCAGCTAGGAACATGTGTGAGCATCTCCCTGACTCATGGTCTCAGTTAACAAACAAGGTTACTTAATTCCCTTATCCCTTTTAAAAGAATGGCCTTGCAAGGTCTCCATCATCAAGGATACTTAGGAGCTTGTTAAGGAAAAAGCTGAGCAGGATAATTAACTGAGTAGATCTGCCATTGGGCTGGACCAGGAGGCCTCATTTGGGCCCTTCCAGCTCTCTTGGCTACAGTCGAAGCTGGGAGTGCAGCAGCAACTCCCCAGACAGGTCTGGTCACTGGGATAAAGTGTGGTGTGTTGCACTCAGGCAATTAGAAAACTTTGATTTTTCTGAAATCCACATTTTGTTTGTTTTGTTGTTAAAGGAGCTTCATTTATTTAGGTCCTTCCCTCAAAACCCAAAACCAACCAAACAATTTGGTTTGTGAGGGAAGTATTTAGCATGTTCTGGCCAAGCACCGTTATTTCTGGAGGTCCCATGTAAGCATTTAAGATTACAAATGTTACCACAAAGGCAGCCTTCTTGTCCACTTTCCTGGAGGTTCCTGACTCTCAGGAGATGAGAGGGTTCATGTTTCCCACCTGCTGGGGGTGCCAGGGCAAGGACAGAGTGTGTCTTGCTGCCCCAGCTGATGCCAGGCTGCCCTGAGCCCCATCCCTGTGCTGGGCAGCAGGGAGCCCATCCTTGACCAGCAGGTAGGGTCTGATGGGCTGCTTGGTTGCGGACCACGGGCTGAGTGGCCAATTGTGAGCTGGGGAATCTAGCGGGGAATGGGTCTGTGCTGCAAACACAAGCTGCAATTGGCTTTCTGGGAGGGCAGCAGCGGGCAGAGCACCCAATCGGGGCTGAGGGAACCACACAAGTGATGGATCGGTGCCGCAAAGGCAGGCTGCAATTGGCCGCTTGGACGGGGACAAAATTCCAAGCGGCCAATCGCGACGTGGGAGATCCAGTGTGCAGCGGGATCCTGCCCTGTATGGAGGCTGCGATTGGCTACCTGGCAGGGGAGCCACGGGCAGAGTGTCCAACCGGGAGGTGCGGGATCCTTCTGGAGAGGGCTGCGGGGCAGGTGGTGGCGGCCGGGGCGCTGGCATCGCAGAAGGTGCGGGCCAAGGGGCGGCTGCGGGGCAGTGCGGTGCCGTGCCGGCCGGCTGCTAGGTGGAGCCCGCGTCCGCGCAACCCAGATCCGGGCCCTCGGCGCTCCCCCGCCCCTCGGCTCGCCGCCCGCCCGGCTCCGTGCGGCCGCCGCCGGGCAGGGCAGCAGCGCCGCGCCGCCCGCCGCCGCCTCCTCCCCGGGCCCCGTTCCCCGCTCCCGGCTCGGCCCTGCGGGGGACGCGGATGCCGCGGGTCCCGCCGCCCCGGAGCGCGCTGCCCGTGTGCGGAGCGTGTGCGCTGTGCCGAGCCGAGCCGTGCCCAGCCGGCGGGGCGGCCATGCGGCCCCCCCGCGCCCGCTGAGCACCGCGCGGGGCNNCCGCGGAGCCGCCCCCTCCGCCCGCCCGCCCGCGCCGAGCCGCGCCGCGCCGCGCCGGGGCTGGCGGTCTCCGCAGCGGGAGGAGGAGGAAGAGGAGGAAGGATCCAGGGTGTCTGCGGAGCGCGGGGGGCTGAGGACCACCCGCCTCCCTCTGCGCGGGCGCCTTTGTGTCCCCCAGCCCCGGAGGAGCGAGGGGCCGCGGGCAGGGGAGCGGATGCGAAGAGCGGCTGGTGCTGGAGGGGAGAGAGAGAAAGGGGGATGGTGGAAGATTTCTCTCCTTTTTTATTTTTTTTTTTTTTGGTGGTCTCTTCGGCAGCGGCTGTTCTTCCCCAGCAGCAGCAGCGGCGGCAGCGGCGGCACAGGCAATGACTCTGCCGCATCCGAATCGCCTGGCCGGTAGCGCCGGCTCCGGAGACATCACCTTGCTCTGAAGTTGCCCACCTGGAGGAGGTAAATCGGAGCGGGGCTTTCGTCCAGAGGGGTCGGCGACGGCGGGGAAGCGGCGGGAGCGATCGCCTCCCCCATCCCCACACACTCTCGTCCTCCGGGAGGAAGCTTGTGTAGCAGAAGAACACGGCAAAAAAAGGAAAGACTTTTACTTCTTTCTATTTTTTTTTTTTTTTTATTTTTCCTCGCTTGAGGGACGTCCGTGCTTCTCGTCCGGCCCCTTTTCCTCCTGGCTGGGGGCTTTGGTACTGTGGCCAGGTCTGCTTCCTACTCCCACCCCTGGTTTTAATGGCTGGATTGTGGCAGCAGCTCCCTGCTGCAGGTTGTTGAGGATCTGATGGGGACTCGCATCTCAGGAGCCGGAGGTGACTAAAGGTAACTAATCAGCGGATGGATGCTCAGCAGCCCTTGCCTGGCCCTCAGTTTCTCCCTTGCGTTGGGCTGAAGGGTGCCGGCCGCCCTGGGCGCACGCTTGGATTGAATTATGCTCTATTAAGGGTAGTTTGTCTTCAGGGGGACTGGATCCTCCAGGTAATGGGGTAGCATGTCTCTGGGTCCGCATGCTGGGCGACAGCGGAGACTAGGGGTGTGCATCTTGTTTGGAAATGCCTTGTAGGCTCCTGGTTTGGCTGTGGGCAGGCTAGGGTGGCAAAGGCAGTGAGCAGATAGAGGGGACCCGGTAGGTTTTGTTCTTGATCTCTCTTGGTTTTTTTTTTTTTTTTGGGTTTTTTTTTTTTTTTTTTGTTTTTTCTGTGAAAGGCACCACGTTGGACCGGGGGGTTTGCTGGTGTTACACTGAGGAATTCGTGAGTTTCATTATGTTTCCTCAATCTCCCCCCCTTCCCCCGTCTTCATGCCCGCTCCTTCGTGGATCTGCGTTGCTGTTTAATCGCTGAAGGGTGCCTCGAGAAGCGATTGCTTTCTTGGATATCAGGGGGCATGAGTGGAGGGGGATGTTGGCGAATTGGGGGTGTGTGTTGGGGGCTGCCTGTGCGTGGATGTGAGGGGCTAGGGTCGAGGTCTGTATCCAGCAGCCCCGCGTTACAGGTAGACGCGGGGAGCTTCGCCTTGCCGTGCAGGCGGGGAGCGAAGCGTTCGGTGTAGGTAGGGATGTGCAGAGCTCCCCACCTCCTGCCCGTGAGGCTGCGTTTGCTGCCTCTTAGCAGTATAGGACTGGCGTTTGTTTTGAGCAAGGGTCGATATATATAGCTGGAATTGCATTTTAAACGCCTCTTTCATTTAACCCTTTGTTCATTTGATCCCTTAGTTATTTATTTGTGTTCCCCTTGCAATCATCTTTTCACCGCGTAACTTGGAGGTACCGCTTGTAAGGCTGATGGCAGAGAGGAACCATCAGCCGGAGAGCAGCAACCCTGTTTCCCAGTTTAAGGAGCCTTCCTCCAGCTGTTGCCTGTTAGTGCTAATGAAGATGTAGCTACACTACCTCAGAGATGTGCCCTGGGTATTTGGGGGATTGTCTAAAAGGACTGAGTTTGATCAGCAGACTTGCATCCGGAGTTGTACAGGGAAGTAACGCTGACCTCCAGTACATTTAGTTGGGCTTTTTTCCTTACCCTTTTCCCTACAGACAGGCAGATGTGTAGTTTTCCTTGAGGGGTGGCGAGGTAGGAAAGGAACCTCTCTTTCTCTCCCTTTCCTGATAGGCATGAGATTCTTCTCTGCGGTAGTTAAAACAACTCGTATTTTAGCCAACAGCAATGTATTGTTTCTGCTTGTCAACTGTGGAGTTCATTATCGTTTTAGCCAAAACAACCCATGTCTATTGTATTTACTTTCCTGTTTAGATCACTCCTTAGGAGTTATTGCCATTTCCACTCTCACAGTTCTGGTTCCAGGCAGCCAGCTGCTTAGAGGGAGGCTGAAATGTAAGGGAAAAGGCGAAAATGCCATCTGTTTCTTGATATAAGGCAGAGAGGTAGTCTGCCGGCTGCAATTCCTCTCTATATTATAGCACTCATTATTCCAGAGTGTAGGATCAAAATTTTCGAAGCTGACCAAAAAGAAATCTTCCCTGGAGTTGAAAAGAAATAAATTCCATTTTCATTGTGGAATGCTGCCTCTTAAGAGCGCAGCCAATGCTGCCTGCTTGGTACTGAGTAGTAGCATGTGCTTTGTAGAGCTCATTTATCATCTTTTCCAGGGGTTTGCAATACAAACAGGCTTCTACTGTGCATTCATTAGGAAGAATTCTTCCATGGAGCTTTTCATAGGAGTAAACCAGGTGTTACAGGTTAAAATGGGCTGCTGTCAAAAAGTCTGCAGTCGTCACTTTAGATCCATGCCAATGCTGGGTGACAAAGTTCAGGTTAGGGCTCCATGGTAAAGCTGTATTTTTTTCCTAAAGATTAAACTGCTCTGCGAGAACAGGAGTCAGTCCCCCTTGTTGTAGTCGAGGCTGCTCCTGTTCCTGCTCTTTAAGTACTTCGAGTACTTTTTCCTTATTTAGGCTTGATTTACTATAAAGTGACTGCTGTCTTCTTACCTGCTAGCAAAAAATAAGGTGGATACAAATCTCTGGTGTGTTTATTTTCAAAAGGACTGAAGTTTCTGTAAAGCTACTCTTTACCTGTGAGTTCTGTATAATTTCTGTTATTGAATACATATGTATTTTCCCTTTTTTTCTTGGGGTAGTTAGGAGAAGGTATGTTTAGTTTTGCATTGAATTCCAGAACAAGATAAATGACAGTGTAGATTGATGATAATGAAAACACTGAGTGCTGCTTTGCGGGGCAGTGAGATTTTAATGGTATTTATTAAGTTGAGGCTGCTGAGTCCTCATGGAGATGTTTTTTTGTGACAAGAGTGGGAGCTGGTGTTTCAGTTTCTTGGTGCCCTCCGGGGATGAAGTACTTTATGTCTTAGCTTAGGATATTTGAATTTGTCCCTGTGCCCTGCTGGGTCCATCCCTCCACCCCCCTCCTTTGTTTGCCTGGCTGTGCATCCCACAGGTTGGGATGCTGTGGGGACCACATCCTTCCTCCCAGTCGGGGGTGATGTGGCAGAGGTGCTCAGCTTGCCTATCCAAGCACTGATTGCAGGAAAAGCTTTTTTTCCTCCTGAAACAGAAAGCAAATTGCCTAGTGCCTGCTGGTGCAGACATGGAGCTGGTGCTCTTTGCTGGCTGGGCGGGAAGTGAGAGCAGGTTTGTAGGTGAAAATGCAGGCATGCACATCCAGCCAGCTGACTGATGAGCTGGGTGTCTCAGCCCAGTGTTGCAGGGCTGTTAGAAAAATAAATAAATAGATATTTAGAGGCAGGTAGAGTGAATGATCAGCCAGGACTGAACAGGAATATGCATGACCTTTAGCTTTGGGCAGCATTCAGCTGGAGGGGCTGATGCTGCCGTCAGGGTTTTCACATTCAGAGCATGAGTAGATGCATCATCAACACATTAATGCATGCACACGGGGGAGGGAAGTCTTTGTAAATGAAGAAGTCCTAGGAATGGGTGATTTATTAATAATTTTAATACTAATAGTGTTGGGACTGGTGTAGATTGACTAGGAAGCAATTTAATGTGTGACACAGTATAAAGGATGGGTTAAAGATTGATGAAAGAGATGGAATTCAGGGAGCAAGAATGGATCAAGGAAAAGCTAAAGCATGGAGGACAGGCATAAGGATTTCTATGCTTTTAATAAGTTCCCTTTTATTTTTTCCTGTTGTAATTATATTACTTGGTGATTGTGGAAACAGCTGAATGCTGCAATTGGAGTGATTTTGATAAAGATTTTTTTTCCCTAGAGACTTCTTGCATATTACAAGAGGTTTGTAAGAACATCTCAAAAATTAATTTTTTTTGGACTGGTGATCATCTGAGAGATAGACATCACAATATTGATGGGTTGCTGAGGACGTACTGAAATATCAAGACAGCCTTGCAAAATAGAGAAGGTTTTGTCTGCCCCTTCTGATGAGCTGCTTATTGGGGTAGGATGTACTGGTGAGCATCAACATTCTGGAGAGATGTTTATGGATGCCTATTTCTTCCCTGCTGGTCCTTTTCTCATTCAATAGATGCCTTCCTGCTGGGATGGGAATATGAAAAATGCACCATGATGCCAAATTCTGAGTGTACATCCACACTTCATTCTCTGCTATGTCTTCAGGCAGTACTATCAGTTGCAGGAAGGAGAGCTAGAAATTGTCATTTGCAGGAGTTCAGTATGCGCTGGTGTATTTGTAGGAATGTACCTGTCCCAGTAAGGGGGTGTGATGTGCTAGCCTCTGACTGCCTCATCTCCTGGGGTCATGCCTGCCTTGCCAAATGTTTGTCACTATCCTCACCAGCACTTAATGTGAGGCTCTTTAATCCCTGCTTGGGATGCATGTGAGTATGTCCTGTTCCTGTAGGTGTTGAGATGCTCCAGCACTCCCTGATCTCATCCTAGTCCTTAGTGGCATTGGAAGCTCCCAGAGCAGGCTGGTGAAGTAGAAGGAGAACTTTGCTTTTAAGCATCTACTTCTAATTCTTGCCTACTTTAATGGCAAGGAAACCACCTCCTACTCAAATCTGTGATGTGATTCTATCTAGGACGTTATCTCATTGCCTGTTTTTGGCCTCCAGGTTTGCAGTGTAATGCTTGCTTTACGTTCCTCACTAGATAATCTCTACAGTGCACTCTGAAATTCTTGTCTGCAAGCTGAGTGTTCATTTTTAAGACAACTTCTCTAAAGACACCTTGGCACTACAGCTTTTACTTCAGCAGTCTTTTCAGAGAGCCTTCTGATTTTGCCTCAAAGGCAGATGCTTTTAGCAGTCATTGCACCAAGCATCTGTAACTATAGCAAGGTAGCTAGTCTTTTCAGGCAGTAGAAACGTCATTTTAATAGTGTTGTGGACCACAGTTTTACTTACTAAGTGGTGCTTAATGCGGGATTTTTCCAGCCTGCCTGAAACTTCCGTTTTCCTCTGAGTCTTTTTTTTCCCCTCCCTTTTTGAACTTTTCATCTCTACTTCTTCAGGCCCACTCCCATCTGAGGGAGGTACTGCTGCATCTGTGATGGGAACTCCCACTGTAGTCAGTGGAGCACTTCTCTTGGCTTCCCTGTGAGGGGAAGAAGCTCAAGAATCTCACATGTGGTATCTTCTGAAGAGAAGCTCCAGAATCTCAGATGAGATATCTTTTCAAAAATGTTCCACTGCTTCAGCATCAAGTTTCTAGTAACTGTTTTGTAACATCTTTGCCAGAGGTGGCATTTCAGGCCAAACAAAGCAATGAACACAGAAGAAGATTAGAAATCTGTGTACACTTCTAAAATGCGCTTGTGAAAACAGTCCAAAATTAAAATCAAGACACTTTTGTTTGAGGCTTGACAGCTTTCAGTTTCAAGGGTCATGAAATAGACACCATTCTGAAGAAAGCAAAGAGGAGTTTGGCAGCTGTCCCAGTTAGGCAATATGAAGTTGTAGATTTTGTTTAAATGCCTAAGAGCAATAAACCTTTACAGAGCATCCATTGGTGCTCACTCTGTCAGGATTTCTGAAAATTATTTTTTTTAAAGCACGTTGGTCAACATGTGAGTAATTAGACAGGCATTATTTCAGTGGCTACAAACAGGAGCCTGTAGCACAACTCTGATTCATTACAGTGAGTACCTGTCAGGGAACAGCTTTGAAATATTATGCACAGTGTTTTGAGTAGTTTAGATTATAGCTTTGCTACTATTAATTGTAAGAGCTTTACTGATTTGATTGCAGTTGCATTGATTTATATCAGGTAAAGTCATTGATTTTGAACTTTGGAACGGAGCTATGTGTTTCTGAAACTTAGAACAAGGTGTCATAAATACAAAGGACCAACATGAGTGTTTTCTTACAGCAATGCAAAGTTAACATGAAATTAAATAGGACTCCCTGTGCTTTTGTAGAAGTGGTACTTAAAATTTGGCCATGAATTGTCCTAATTCAAAGTCCTGCTCAAAGGTGCCTGCATTGCACAGCGCTGTTCTGAAAGGAAATCTAGTCTAAACCTGGTCCCTTTGGATGAGACTCTTGGTTTTATACCAAGGGCAAGAAAGTCGTTTGTGAGAGTCACTGCACACAGTATGTATGAGTTTTTACGGTAAGTCCCTTTGCCACTCCCTAGAAACTTACAGAGGTGAGGCCACTGCATCAATGAACACCGTTTAAAGTTCGGGGAATAGGAACCTTCTGACTAATGCAGTTTTAGAAGATCTGTTTATCATGGGCAGGCACATTGATAGACATATGAATACCGTGATTTGGGGAACAGACCCAGTTCTGATTTTTTTTGTCAAACTTTGGGAAATGAAACAGAATTTTGGCTTTAGGTGAAATCTGAGAATTGCACCTATACCCAAAACATATGTACCACATGTGTATGTCCGTATGTGTGCATACACAGGTTTTGTTTGGGAAACGATGGTGCTGAAGCATAGAGTTGTTTGTTTGGGTTTTTTTAAATTGTCTTGCTGGAAAGACTCTCCCTATTTATTTTCTAGTTGTTTTTTGGTAGGTGCAATAATGGACAATAACTTGTGCGTGGGCCTGCAGTTGTAAAAATTTAACTGAGCTGCTTGGTTAATAGTCCACCACCAAATTAGAACAACGGTATTTTCAGATGTGTTGGGCAACCACATGTTTTATCAGAGTCAGTTCTGGTCCTTGCATATTTGTTGTAGCAGGCTTTTTCTATTCTGAAGTTGCTGGTCCCAAGCCTGCCTTAATGAGATTTTTTTTTTTCATTGCCCTCAGAGTGAGGAAGAGAATCTTCAGTGTGTTGCAGGAGTGCTGTTTGCAGCATACTTGGGAAAGTCAGCATTTTCCTTCAAGCAGGAAGAGGCATGTTAGCTACAAGTATGCTGCCTAACTTTGGGCAGGCCTAGGTTAGATGGGGAGTTTAGCTCAGAAGAGCCCAGCACTGGGACCTGCTGAGCTGTTAACTGGTTTTTTTTAGTGCTAAAGCCGGTGTGTTGTGTTGGAGGACACCAGGAGACAAGGGAGGCCCTAAGCAGAAGCGGTGCTCCTGTTCTGTTTGATCTGTGGGTCTGTGCTTAGGAGCCCTGCAGAGGCACTGCCCTGCCTTGCTCTTCTGTGTTGCAAACCAGCCTTGGCTTAAACCCGTGAGAATGGGGGGGGGGGACCCAAGCCCAGTTTTTGATGTTCTGCATGGGTGGGTGCCTTGAATACTCAAATACATTCCTGTGACAGCTGACCCTGTAAGGACATTTTCCGTAGCTCTCTGGATTTTTTTCTCTTTTTTCTCCCTTTCCCCCCACTGTTTTATTGTATTTATTTATTTTTATTTTATTTTTATTTTTTTCTGTTCCAAAGACTGCTGAAGGAAAGAAAAAAAGCACCCTTTGTAGCTGTCTTTTTGAATACTTCTCACTGATGGAGACAGTTGAGAATTTCAGGGATCATGTTAACTCCTTTTCTTTTGCTTTTCCCTTGCATGTGTGTGTTACTGACTGAAACACTGTGATTTCAAAATGGTGCAAATTCCCATCACTCGCTTCAAAGGGCACAGGTTTTTGTTGTTTGGGTGCTTTTTTTTCAGCAAGATGTATGTTGTAGTTTTTTTACCCATATGTGCTGTCTAATGTGAATCCTTACTTACCACTTCTGTTGCTGCATTCTTTTGCATTTTTGGTTTGGGTTGGTTTGTTTGTTTCCCTCTTTTTTCCCCTGCATTTACAAAGAATTTTGGGATTCTATCCTGAGTGATTTTTTAATGTGAAGTCTATCTGGAGGTACACAGTGCTGGTCTGTAATCCTGTAGTAGATGGCTTATCTGGAGTATCCAGAGAACAGCCGTTCCTAAATGGCATTCCTTTGGATTTTGGATATTGCAATCACAGGCTGTAATAGTTGGCAAATTTGATGTATCTATCCCACTTCCTTCCGAGGGAAATTATGATGTGACTACTGCACTTGCAATTCCCACAGCACAGACTTCTTCAAGAAAATGTCATTTTGGATTATCTTTAATGGATGCAGGTGTGTGGAATGTCTTTTTTTTTTTTTTTTTTTTTTTTCCTAGAAAAATGTAATGTTACAATTGCTGCTTTATTTGGTACAACTCCAAAATGACATATACCTCCTTGAGTAAAATTCTTCATGATGGGTATTTGAAATGTAGCAATTATGCTGCATAGAGGGATAACTTGTGACCTTCTGACAAGGGATCCACAATTACAATCATAATGCACTTTATAGATCTCCTTAAGTAGGTCACCAGTTTGCAATGAGTCTTTCTGAAGTCTGTGCGAGGCCTTTCAGTTGCAGGAGTGAGGAGCCTTGTTCTGTACAACATCACTGATATTCAAAAGGGAGGCTGAAATCACTGAATCACAGGATGGATTAGGTTGGAAGTAACCACAGTAGGTCACCTGCTCCAACCTCCCTACTGATGCAGGATCATCCTAGAGCACATTGCACAGGTTTGCATCCAGACTGTCCTTGAATATCCTCAGTCAGGGAGACTCAATCTTTTTTGGGCAACCTGTTCCAGTGCTTGGTCACCTACACAGTAAAAAAAGTTCTTGCTCATGTTCAGGTGGAACTTCCTGTGCCTCAGTTTCTGTCTGTTGCCTCTTGTCCTTTTGCTTGGCACCATCAAGAAGAGCTGGGCTCCATCCTCTTGACACATCCCTTTGAATACTCATAGGCATTGATGAGATCCCTTCTCAGTCATCTCTTTAAGACTGAACAGGCCCAGCTCTCTTAGCCTGTTACTTATATCTCAGTAAGAGAAACAGAATCGTGGAATCATACAGTGATTTGGGTTGGAAGGGACCTTAAAGATTGTCTCATTCTGAACCCCTTCCATGCAGGGATACCTCCCAGCTGGACCAGGTTGATCAATGCCTCGTCCAGCCTGGCCTTGAACACTCATTGCCTCGGCATCTACAGCCTCTCTGGGCAATCTGTGCCCGTGCCTCACCACCCTCACAAGGAAGAATTTCTTCCATAAATGCTCCAGTCCCTTAATGCTCTAGGCTCCTCATCATCTTTCTTGACCTCCACTGGAGTCACTCCAGGAGCTCCGTGCTTCTTGTCCTGAGGAGCCCAGAACTGGACACAGTGTTCCAGGTGAGGCCTTACAAAGGTTGAGTAGAGGGGTGGAATCACCTCCCTTGACCTGCTGGCAATGCTCTTCTTAATGATCCCCAGGGTACCATGGGCCTGCTTGGCCACAAGACACGGATAACTGGCTGGCTCATGGACAGCTTGTTGTCCACCAGGACCTCCAGGTCCTTCTCCCTGCAGCTACTTCCTGGCAGGTCAGCCCCTGTGCTGGTGTGTGGGTTATTCTGCCCCAGGTGTAGGAGCCTGCATTTGCCTTCGCTGGTTTTCAGATGATTTCTGCTGAAGGGCTGCACATCTCTCTGGGGAATTGGCCACTCCTCCCTGCCTTGTGTCATTACTGAACTTGCTGAGGGGGCATCTGCATCTTTGTCCAAGTCACTGATTAACCAGGCCCAGTATTGAACCGTGGGGGACAGCACCAGTGACGGGCCTCCAGATGAACCCTGTGCAGTGACTGCGACCTTCTGGAACCTGCTGTTCAGCCACTTCTCAATCCACCTCCTGTCCTTCTGGGACCTGCTGTTCAGCCACTTCTCAATCTACCTCACTGTACCCTCATCCTTTCCAGACTTGCTGAGCTTGCCTGTGAGGATGTTGTGAGAGATAGTGTCTAAAGCCTTGCTGATGTCAAGGTAGACAATATCCAGTGCAACAAGGGAATGACACCTATGTAAGCAACCTTGTTTTGGTGAGAAATGCAGGCACACATCACTGAGCGCATGAGGATATTCCCAACTGAGCAGCCCTGTGTTTGCAGTGGAGCTGAGACCTTGGGTGAAATTCAAGATGTTTGAAACATGAAGAAAGATGTTTGCCAATAGACTCAAGCAGTTGTTTATGCCAGCCTAAGCTAAGCTGCAGTTTTCCTGTTCAAGGGGAGAATCTAGACCTCCACAGTGTCTGCAGGGATGTTTTTGACAGAAAATGTGATATGGTGTGGAATATATCTCAGAGCTGCCTCACTGTTTGTCTTAAGATTTGGCAGCAGCAGCAGATGGGGGGTTGTCTTCTCCAATGCCTTTATGCTTGGTTGCTCCCTCATCCCGAGGAAGCAAAGGGCAGCCCAGCATAACCTATGAGCCAGGCTGTAAGGGTGAGGATACCAGCTTTTGTTTGACCCTTTTCAAGCTGCAGGCTTGAGCACAGCAAGAGTCCACAGTTATCCAAAGTTCATGTAATTTTGGGGCAAAGCCTGTTTCAGCAGTCGTCATTGTGGTAAAGCTGATTACTTAAATGCATAAATAAGTAATTAGTAATAAACAGAGTTACAGACAAGTTAGTGAAGAAGACCATTTAAGTCTGGTCTGTAGTAATACAGATGTATTTTGCACTAGTAGTAACAACATAATGGATTTTTGAGCTGGTTCCTCTTACAGCTACAATAAAATGAAGGGCAAAGTCTATTTTGGCCTAGGGATACCAAGTCCACTCCCAGTTTCTAACTCAAAATAGGTCTGTGCTGTACTGCAGTAGGAGCTATAGCTAAACATCAAGCAGATAATCACATTTTGTTTTTTTTTTTCTCCTGTAAATTACTTTTCCTTTTATATCATAGACATTTGTGTGGATGATTGCTTGTTGACCACAAAGATGTGGTTTTTGTTTCTTTCATTTATGTCCTCTGTTGAATTAGCAGAGTTATGCAGTTTTGTCTGTCATACTTGGGTGGGATGCTGCAGTGATTTAATTTAAAATGAAAGAGAGATGTCTTCATTGTAGGGAAAACCATGGCTAAGTGGTGAGAGTAAGCAGGTCTTCCATTACCAGAAGCCCTAATTAGAAGAAATCCCATGTACGGTTGACCTTGACTATTGAGACAACCCTCAAAGAAGAAAGAGCACTAAAAATTAGTATGCTGCCAGTGCTGCACTTTTATTATTTGATGTTATTAAGCAAACTCGGTGTGTATTTCTTTTTTGAAGCGTTTGATTAAATGTGTGATCTTATCTTGGTGAAATGGCTTGCTGGGCTGCAGACAGTGGTGTTCAGAAATGAAATTTGTTTAGAGCCTCTGAACAGACATTTATTCAATGAGACCTTTCTTGAATAATAGATGTAACAGTGAGACAGCTGTGCAACGTGTTGTGGGGGTTGGACTTGTTATTTTTTTTTCTGTGTAGGGTTTTGCAATGTGATTGTGGGGAGAAGATAGCACAAGAGCACAGGTGTGAGAATAGGATGTAGGGAAATTATCATATGTTGCAGATTCAGACCCTAGTATTGCTGAAATTTATTTTCATATCAAGATTTACACACTTCAGGACTTCCCTGTTGGCATATGGTTTGGCATATCAAGTGATACCTGTATATATCTAGCTCTGTATCAATAATCTTATCCTTTAGCTAGAGCTTTTAGATGCTTAAATTTTGTAGAAGTAAAAGAAATCAAAACACACAAATCCCCAAACAGGGATTTAACTCCTGTGGTTAGTGCTGATGTAGTTGATGGTAGCTGACTCCTGTCATCAGTGCTGATGCCCTTAAACATTCCGATGTTTTATGATAATTACAAATCAGTGAGATGAAGGGAGACTTCACCACAGGGTGTTTAACCTCTTGTATTGTGTCCAACAAGGAGAATATGTGAAATATTCTTGTCTTACTTGTTTTTATCATCAGTGTGCTGGTTTTGGCTGGGCTAGAGTTAATTTTTTCACAGTAGTTGTTATGGGGCTGTGTTTGGGATTTGTGCTGGAAACCTTGTCAATAATTCCAGGGTATTTTGGTCACTGCTGAGCAGCTCTTGCTCAGTGTCAAGGCCTCTTCTGCCTCTCACCCCACCCCACCAGCAGGGAGGCTGGGGATGCACAAGGAGCTGGGAGGGGAACACAGCCAGGACAGCTGATCCCAGCTGACCCAAGGGATATTTCATCCCATATGGCATCATGCTCAGCATTTAGAGCTGGGGGAAGATGAAGGAAGTGAAAGACATAGGGAGTGGTGGCCTTTTGTCTTCCCAAGTAACCCCTGCTTACCTGGGGTATGGCTGAACACCTGGCTGCCCATGGGAAGTGGTAGATAAATTCCTTGTTTTGCACTGCTTGCCTGCACAGCTTTTCCTTTACCTATTAAACTGCCCTTATCTCAACCCATGAGTGTTCTCACTTTTAGTGTGAAACATTTGGTTGTGGGGAGCAAGTGAGCAGCTGTGTGGGGCTTGGTTGCCAGCTGGGGTTAAACCATGACGATTGAAAGCACAATGCTTTTTTTATTGGGCAGAGCTACTGTGGGAACCCTTCACCAGGGAAAAAAATATTCCACAGGAACTTTCAATTTTGAAACATTATCGAACATACAGTGGTATATATCTGTTTTTCCAACAAAACAGTCAACTTCATTGTTGTTTTCCATACAATTTATTGGGATAAAAAAATCACTGAATGTGTGAACCACACAGGTTTTTCAGGTGCTGACACACAGCTACATGACTTGCTTTTCCCAATATGAAGCTGAGAGCATGAGTACCTGGAAGTATATAATTTTAAACTTTCTTTTTCAGTAGTGGGCTGTGGTGATCTTTGAAGGTTGGATGTGTGAGTTTTCTGAGTGACTTAGCCTTCCCCTGCAAAAGAAGGAGGAATTCCACTTTTAAAGGAAAGGAGCCCCAGAGAGCTCCTTTCTCCTTGCCTCTGCTGCAAAACTGGATTTTGATCAATCCCGATCTGCCCCACTGCTTCCCTGCATTGCAGAGCAGCTATCTTTACATCAGGTTAGATGGTGATTAAGTGATTCCTCCTTCTAGAGGTAAACCCAAAACCTTTCCTTACAGGAGTTGAGAGAAGATATGACCTCCATGCCTTTATGGTATCTTGGGGTGCCAATTTAGGAGGCCTCCAGTGTTAGATGCTCCAGCTGCTTACCTTGCCTGGTCTTTGGTTAAGGGGATTGTTTTTTCTGTCCTCGTGCACAGCTAATCCCACCAGATGCCAAATGCAGATTTGGGAGGCTGGGTGTGAAGTACAGGAATTCATGTGTCTGTGAGCCCTGCATATTTTGCCATGATGTTTGCCTGATCTTCAGGGATAGTTTCTCCTTGCAAGGTGATTTGTGCGTATGGTACACTGAGGAGGAAATATGGCCTGTAAGAATGTAGCTGGCCATCATACATCTGCAGCTGGATATGAGTTGTCTTTTAGCAGAGACTGCAAGCCCAGAGCCATGGGTCAAAGATCAGCAAACATGATTCTTTTTGAGCATCCTAGATGGTGTCCCCAGGGCTGGCTTGGTGCGGAGAGTAGTGAAACTGCCTGCCATGAAATCATCATCCTGGGATGGTGGCAGACAAAGAGCAAGGGTAAGAGCAAGGAGAGCCAGGTTTATAACCATTTTACTGGTTGCACAAGGATGTTCTTGGCTCTGGTTGGAGCTCAGTGAGGTGCTCCACAGGCCTTGTTTCATCTGGGTCCCTGTGTGGAAGCTAGGTTATTATCCAGCCTTAAAAAACACCAAACATTTTATAATGGTCCTTTATGGAGATGAAATTTACATATGAAAGCACAGTCTGCTGGAAAAGTAATGGTCCCATTATGTTCTCCTTAAGCTAGAAGTCAGACAGGAAAAAGGAAGATGGAAAATTCACTGGATTGAAGTCTACTTGACATCTGCTCTTCTATAGAGCTAACTTGGTCCAAGTAACTCCATGTGTATCTGTTCCTGAGCTGAGTCTGATAATTTGTTTCTGAATTGGGAATGACATCTTGTTGTAATATTTTTAAACTTTGTTCTTTTTTTTTTATGTAAGTGCTGCAGACCTATAGCATTTCCCCTAATTTCTGTGGGACTGAAAAATGAGCCAAAAAATCCACCCCTGGTAAATTTCTCAGGTGTCTGTTTAAAAAAGGGAGGTGGCATTCTTTCCTAGCATTTTGTTGTTCCTAAAGCTAAGCTATTTTTTAAAAAATGCTTGCCACATGTGCTGGATGGTTTGGTGCTGGTTGGTTTGGTGCACATTGTGAAAGCACCAGTGATGCTTCTATCCTGAGGGATGTGGTGGCCCCTGGTGAAGGTGGGTGGGAGCAGGAGGTATTTTATAGTCCCTTTTTCCTGTCTGGAAGTCACCTGTGCAGAACTTGAGGACTTTGTACAGTTGTGTGGGCTTTGAGGCTGAAGATCCCAGATTTCCCAGCACTCTCGATGGCAAAACCCAATGCTAGGCAAATCCCATAAGGAAGGGAAGGTTCCTCCTTAGGGGTCAAGGGAACCCCCTTTGCCAGAGTTGCAAAACCTATGAGAAGGGGATAGTGCCCATGTTGGAGGCAGCACACGGTGTCCAGCTGCAGTGCATACTAATTATTGCACTTGGTGACATTTCTTGCTTTCTACTCCTGTTGAATTTTTGCCTAATTTTGCCTAACACGGCTAATTTGTGTTAGGGAGTAAGGGACTAATGACAGCCATACAGTTAAACCTGTGTGTGTACGCAGTAATAAGGTTCAAAGGTTGCTGTGTAATTATGTTAAGTTTCCAGCCTCCTTGCTAATTTTCTGTTGATTGAGGGAGAAAGGAGGATCCTTTTGTGTCCTGACAAAGTGTCTTCCCTTCCAGCAAAGCAGGGGCTGATTCCTGGCTACTCTAGCTTTTTCCTAGCTGGATGCCGACTCCATTTTCTTTAGTTTCTTCACTTTCATTTCCAGACTCATTATGTCCGGCATCCAAGATGATCAATGTGTATCTACTGGTGCTATTGTAACAAGGAGCAATTATTTAAATTAATCAAGAGGACATCATTCATGAGCAGGATGGGATAAAATAATAGCAGGAGCAGGGCTTTGTTCAGTGCAGGTCTGTGGTCCCAGTATCAAGATTTCAGCTGCTGGCAAGACACTTCATCATCTGGGAAGACCTGCTGGGAGCCACAAATAAATCACGATGTGAAATCTTGATGTAGCCTTGCAATGTTTGCCCTTTGGTGTTCAGCTCTAGGTGCTGGTGTCATATCATGGCAAAAATGGTATCGGCGTGTGCTGATGGAGGAGGATGAGCAGACAGCCTTGTGGTTGCCTCCATTTTCTGGGTGTAGTGAAGAGATTATGAAGGGATGGGTGGGACCTTTTTTTTTTTTCTCCTTCCCTTTTGAGTTTTCCCACCACCTTGCTGATCAGTTCTCATCTTATTTACATTTTAGGATGAAAATGAAAACTTCGTTTCCTGTTTTTTCGTATTGGTATGATTTTGTTGTGCTTTTCTCTGTACTGTTCTTGTCAGGTAAGGGTATGGTAAAGAAACAATTTCTGTCATTAAACTGAGAAGAAACTGTCTTTCCCTTATTAATTTGGCTTTGGCCAGTGCACTGAAATCTTTGGAGTGATATGGAAATGTCCCTTAGTTTGCATGCTTGGATGAAGGCCAGATGAGGTTTTCTTGTGTGGGCTTGCTTTGTTTGTTTTCCTCAAAAACTCTGTGTTGATTCAGGCCAGTTGCTGCTGATAGAGTCTTTGGATGTAGTCTTTGTAGCTAATTAAAAATAGCCTCTAATTGAGAGCTGAATGTTGTGGACTTGAATTTTCCTTCACATTAGTCATGTAAGAGGTTGCTTGAAAAAGTGAAGGGTGAATCAGCTTGAAGAGGCTTGCAAATATCTGCTTCATTCAATGTGGAGACACATTTGAAAAGTAATCTAGTGACTGGTAATATTGCTAAAATATGGGGGAAATTAAAATTTCATTTAAAAGTACTATGTCTCGTCGCTTTATTTTACTGATACCTGGTAACTTAGAGGTTATTATGCACCTCTCATGTATGTATATATGTATATTATAATGTTATGATTAACGATTAACAGGACTGTTGCCTGGAGGACCAGGCAGCAGAAGAATTGAGTTCAGTTGTTCAAGTGTGACAGGGTATAATCCCCTTGTGCCCCATGATTCATCTGCTGAACTTCCTTCAGTCCATGTGCTGACCTTTATCGTTTCATGTCTTTTCACTGTGGACAGCTCTAAGTATGCCACTGATTAAAAATGATATTTGAATACTCAAGTGGGAAGTTGCAAGTATCCAGCAACTTCACCAAAATCATGATGTGCCAAAGCCTGTGAATTTTGGAGATACCTTAGATGTTGTTCTTGTTCCAGAAATAATACCTGTTATTAACTGTTAACTTATACTTTATAACTTAACTGTTATAGTTAAGTTATGAAAGGTATAAAGATAAAAAACTTTTTTTTTTTAATTACTGCTTTATTCAGAAATAGTGCTTGGATCCTGCCTGTGTATTTTTTTCTAGTGACAAATGCTTAGCTTTTCCTTACAACTAACCTTGGCTCCAAATTTCTTGAGCTTCTGCTGGCTGCTTTTTGATGAGTATGTCACTCTTGCAACTTTGCCTTTTTCTCTTCCTGAACAAAATTATTTGTAATGGTCAAGTATCTAGAAAAAGGTCCCAGTGAGCAGCCTGTCTTGCTCTCATGGTGTCTGCGCAGACACTGAGTTGGGCTGAGCTGCAGCTGGGGAGCATCCACTGGGACACGTTTGGTGGTCGATCAGCTGGTCACTGCTGTAGGCAGTGAATAAGTCTGGTGTGGTTAACTGGCTCATTAGTGAGCTTTTAATGCAATGCTGAAGTGTGGTGGACAGGAAGCGGGCATTGTTCTGCCTTGTTTGAATAGCTAATTGGTATTTTTATAACTTTATTCTTTTATTCTGCATCCCACTTTTGCCATGGGTTCAGTGTGTCTGGGTTTTGTGGTCTTTTGTTTTGATTTTGGGGTTTTTTGGGATGGGCTTTTGTGTGGGTTTGTTTGTCTTTTTGGGATTGGTTTTTGTGAATTTTTTAATTGTTTTTGTTTTGTTTTTTAAAAAGCAGAGAGATGAGATAGGTTTTGTTTATCTGGTGTGAGATGTCTGTATGAAAGCTAATCATTTAAACTGACCTTCTGTCTAATGGAAAGAGGCAGGCACTTTTAAGACATGATTCTTTTTCTTCTTATGTAGACCTTTAAAATATGTCAGATGAATCGCATCCTAAAAAGATTTCTCTTCACTGACTGTAAAGGGAGCCTAAGGTGCCAAACTCAGATAGAGACATTTACATTGCAGATACCTTAAGATGGAGAAGGTGAATCCCACCCCAGGAAATTACTCTCCTTGGCTTGCAGTGCATCTCCAATTCAAATGTGAATCTGTGTGATAAGCTGGTGCCTGGCACAGCAAAGCTGATCCATCAGGAAATGCATGGAGAGGAATTGAAATGGTCCCTGATCTTCACAGAGCTTGTGCCCAGAGGAGCTCTCACTTCAGCTGGTGTAAGACATGTACCTTAAATATCACAGAAATAAATGCGAGCATGGTGGCACACGAGTGATTCCTCCTGTTAGTTCCTGTCCTCTATGTTATGAGTGGGACTCCCAGCAGGGGCTTTTGTACCTCCATGACTTTTTTTCCTCAAGAACATGGAGTAACCTGCAAACCTGAGCAATTACACCTCTTCTCTCCCTTTTTCTTTCAGGGACTACAAACATAAAAGTCTGAAAAGGCAGATGCTGGGAGATGTGTCTGCCTTGACTTGTGTGGGAAGGCATCCCTTGGGTAGGTGCCCTGGGATGCTGAGCCAGTGGGTGGGAGAGGAACTTCCCAGAATGTAGCCTTAAGCTCCTGATTTCTTGCAAATTAATGATTTATCTAACAAAGCTATGTCCTCTGAATAAGGTATATGTAGGTCCTTCTAGTCTCTTCAAAACTCAGGAGAAAAAAAAAACAAACTTCTACCTTCCTTTCTTGATTCCCTGAGAACTGCAGTTTGGACAGATGTTCCAGTGCCAGTTTTGACTGCTTCCCCTCCACCCCGAAATCAACCCTCTTAATTTCCCATCTGTTTCTGTGGCTGTATGGGCAACCAAGCTGGGAAATGAAGCCCTGATTCTAAAATCTCTGTTGAATTTGTAATCCTGCTAGGCTGTTTTCACCTGGGATCAGCTTCTTGGCTGGTTTACAGATAATTTTTGTGTGGCTGCGTAGAAGTAGCACAAGCTGTGGGACAGGGCAGAGCTGCTCGAAGTGTGTATGATGTTTGCTCTCTGGTGTTGGAATCTCTGTCACCCTTCCTCTTCCCAGTTTTAGGATCTGAAGGGCAGTCCTCAGTGTGTTGGTTGAGTCTCCTGCCCTAGGGAACACTGAGCATGGCATATATGTGTGTTGTTACACAGGAGTGAGCAGGAATGTGTACGTACATTACACATGCATGTGGACTTAATGCCTTCTCTGCCTCAGTCTTCAGTATCTGGGCCAGTTGTCCTAGGATACCCAGCTCTCAGAGCTGGAAGTTGGTGATGGGGAGATGAGTGAAGTCCCCATAATCCATGAGGAAATGATTAGTGGCCTGCTCTGCCAATTAGGCACTCACAAGTCTGTGGGCCCTGATGGGATCCACTGTTCAGGAGGTGTCTGGATCTGCTGCTGGGTGATGATTTAGTAGTTTAGGGGTTACAGTGGCAGTGCTGGGTGGATGGGTGGACTTGATGATCTTAAAGGTCTCTTCTAACCTTGATGATTCTGTGATTCTCTAGATGTGTGTATGGTAACTTGCTTAGCAAGGTGTGTTCTATTCTCTTTCTTCCTGCTATTTCTAATATAGTCCAGTGAACACTAACAGAATTGAACCTCATCATCATGCAGATTCATTTTGAAACTTGTACAGAACTTTGGAGAAAGACAGGTGAGAGAGCAAACTGCATCTTGCATCTCCAAAGCAGAGCTATATATGCACGGCACATGCCTGAATCCATCAATATTGCAGATACGTAGCACTAAATTCACTCCCTCGTTACTAATTACTTGGTGCTGGTTTCTTCTCCACACTGTTGGTTTTAATTTTTTTAAGCAGGTGACTGGATCCTTGAACAGTCCTGACTTTTGAACTGGATGGTGATGGGGATTTTAGGAGTGTACAGTAGCAGTCTCACACTTGTGGCTGAGTTATTTCTATTTTTCTTAGCATCTGGTAAAGTTCTGTGATGCCATTGGATGATTTTGCCCTCATTAGAGGACCAAGGGAAGATTTCTTTGTTCTTTTGATGGAAAGTGGTGTATGCTACTTTTTCTGAGGAGAGCTGATCAAAGTATTTAAATACTGAATAACAACTAGTGGTGGAGCATTTAAAACTTCTGTTGTTCTGAATGAGTTTTAATAAACAATGAAAGCAAAGCAGATGTTGCTGAGTGTTTACTTCAGTGTAGCTTAAAAATAATTTGTGCTTTATGGTAATAATTGTCAGATCTAATTAAAAAATTGGAGGAAAGCAATATGGAGTTAGATCCAATGAATGATTTTGTATGACTCGTTACCTCAAAAACAATACTGCTTGAAAGTTTTAGCCACTTTAGCTGGAAATGAACAATTCTGATTTAAGGGATTGAAAATGTTCTGTTCAGGGTTACTTGGTAGCCCTTAATCTTGGTCCTTTTGTCTCAAGTCACTGATTATGAAGTATATTCATGCCTTTCATAGTCTTCTGAAATGGTATGTGTTTCATGACAGCGCTTTATGATTTTTTTTGTCTGTTTACAGCATAGTCCTGTTACTTTGCTCCATTTGCTGGGGGTTTTTCAGTGCATCAAACACCTGTACTTACTTGCAGGTCAGCATTGTTCCCTAATTCCAGTGGCCAAGTGAAGTGCTTTTGCACAGACCTCTTCCCAAAATTTTCTTGAGGGGTCACAAAGGTGTGTGTTCATCTTGAATAAAATTAATTAGCATTAAAAAGCAACTTGGAGCAGTTTGAAGGCTATAGATCTGTAAAGCTTCTAAGTGTGAGCTCAAAATCTCTGTTACCCTCCTAGGCAACACTTGCTGACACAGCCAGGGTTCAAGGGATTTAAACATGACACTAAATTTTATCTCAGTTGAATCTTATTTTCAGTGATTTTCCTAATATTTGCGGATTTGAACTCTGAACAAATCTTTTCACTGGAAAAAGCTGCATTTCTGGTTGGAGCTTGTCATACACTAGAGGCTCTGCTCAGTACAGCTTAGCATCTGCCTCTGTAAGAACTGATTGAGCCTGAATGGCATTGAGGTGTTGCATTGTGAGCAGCCTTTCCTGCTGAAGGACACACTTGAATAGACAAGTCCAAGCACTGGCTCCTTTCTCAATACTATTTTGTATTTCTGCAAGACTGTTCATCTCTTCTTGTGAAAACCTCAAATATTATTTTAATGTAGGCTTGTGTTCCCACTGGTTTTACAGCAGCTGTTAATATAAACTGTACATGGAGCTGCTCAGGCTTCTGTAGTGTCATGTTAGGTGGGAGGTTTTTGTTATTACGTCTTTAAATATTGTGTTTTGTTTGTTTGTTTTTTTAAAGCATGTAAGTTTGAAGCTCTGTGAGTAAAAATGGGCCATGGGGATTGGTTGGCATAATGTATATGAAAGGCAGTGTAGCAAAGAAGCAGCTTGTTTACAGAACAATGAAAAGTTACGGGAAGCACTTCAGTAGCTGTATCTGCACTTCAATAGCTGTGTCTTGGCAAGATATCAGTTTTGATTTCTATATCAGTAAACTAGTATTTAGATAGCTTTTTATACAGGTGGCTTTTTTAAAGCTGAAATTCTGAGAATGTGCAGTGTCTAAGACTCATCCTTCTTGAATGCATTGAATGTTTTTAATATTTGGCTTTTATAGACACAATTGCTGTTCTTGTGAATGGTTTTTAACAGTGTTCAGGAATTGCATGTATGTTTGCTCTTTCCTTGCAGTAATTTATTTTTGTATTTTCACTCCTTTGTTTAAAAACAAAATCTTTAAAAGGGGTATGATAATTACCAGTTATTAACCTTCATTTGCCATTAGTTGTGTTGAAAGCTGGCATCAAAAATGCTGTGAGTGTTAAGAAGTGTTTTAATTAGGTCATTAGATCCTATGTGATTTCGTGATAGCCCAGGGAGAAATGATAACAGGAAGCGGTGTAAATGGGCAGATCCTTAATTCAACAAAGCGTTTATACAGATGCAGTAATAGGGCTTAAATCCTCCCGTGTAGTTGAGCATTGGCTTTCCTGGTCTGAGCCTAAAACTAGATTTTCACCTCAGATGGGGAGGGCTCAGCATCTTGGCAGAAGTTGCTGGTGCTCTGCCCCTGGTGAAGTTGCTCAGTCTTGGCTCCGTGGGTACCATTCCTGTGTTAGCTGGATGTGCTGCCACACACTGGGAATTTCTGCCTCAGAACTTCCCCTCTGCTGTGATTTCTTCTTTGGGAGTGTTGTTAATGTGTTGGGAGAAAAAAAAAAAACAAAAAGGAAAAAGCAAAATAAAAAAAGGAGTCAATATTAAATTAATACATTTACCTCAAACTGGAAAATGACATCTTGTTTCTTGTTTGCTGCCTAGAGCTCCAATGGATGCTATACACCGTGGCAACATAAATGTGTGTATTTTTATCAATATAATTTTTTGTGCTTGGGGGTAAAAATGTTTCCTGAAGGGCCCATTGCCTGCCTGGACTTTTTGTCTTCCCAGTACATGGCTTATAGCAGGAAATACTGGCTTGATTTCAGGAGTCAAAAATATTTGACATTTAATTAGGGGAATGTTTTTTGGGCCTGCTTTACTAAAAAGGGGAAAAATCCAACATAGTAATTTTGAAGAGATGTTTAGTAGCCACAAGCTGTCATATGCTCTGCAATCAGATTCTAACCTTTTTTTTCCTTAGAGGACAATCAATAAGATTAATATTTTATCACATATTCCCTTCCTGCCTTTAAAAAGTGATTTGCCAGGAGAGAAAGCTTATTTAATGGTTGTACAGGTCAGTGTCCTCTATGCCATGCCCTGGTAACTTTTGAACCTGCTGCTGAATTTGATTACCAGAGGAGGAGAGGTCTGAAATTATTTTCTTTGAATTCTGTGCAGGCTGGTGCCAGGTTTTTCATAACCTCAGATTTCGTTTGCTTTTTACAGGCGGAGACTAGTGAGACCTGAACCTCAAATGATGTATTGAGACAGTGCTTATAGCACCTTCAGTGGGGCTGCAGTCTATTTATACCATCTGCAGCCTGGCTTTAATTGATGGGGTTTGTACCTTTTTAGGTGAACATAAATTATATGAACACTTTACAGTCCAAAGTAATAAAAAATCTGAATTGTCACCACTTCTTTCTAATCGTATCACAAGGCAGATTCCTGAGTAAAGTATGCATATAAACTTTTAGCCCATTGAAATATGCATATATAATTTAATTTGCATACATTAAATTCTTAGTTTCATTAATGATTTAAGACTCTTTTGCAGTCGGAAGTCTCTGTCACATTTTTTTCTTGATTGAATTGCCTATTCTATTCAAATAAGACTTGGTAATATTGCATGTGCATTACAGAGTGATATTGGTAACTTTGTTAGACCTTTTATCAATGTGATTAATTTATAACTGGCTGCAGTGTATTATTAGCTAAAGATATATTACAGTGTAAGACTCCACCAGACTGGAAATTTTAAAGTGCAGATGAGATGGCAATTGCAGGGCATGTAGCTGAGAAGGGAGGAAACCTTGGCATCTTACAGAAGCACATTTTCATATTAACATTGTTAAAAAGGCAGTAAACCTGATTTCTGGTTTCCGTATAAATACTAATATTAACTTGTATAAAAAATTTAAAAATTTAAAGAGCTTTTTTTTTTTTCTATTGAGCTCCAACAAAATAAATGCAACGTATTTTAAATGAATTTTGAGCAGCAGCATGCTAAATGAATGAAAAACCTTATTTTTCTTCTTGTCCAGTGCTGCCTTGGAAGTTGCTCTTGCTCTGTGGGCTTTTTCCTTTACTGGAATTTTTTCTTTCTTTTGGAGGGTTGCAGGAGTATTGTCCCACTAAGACAAGGTAGTTTATTTTTGTTTGTTTTGAGGTGACTTCCCATTCCTCTTTACCAATAGGCATCCTTTTGGCACTTAGTAAACATGGTTTTTAAAAGATTGCTCTGTAGGAGACTGCTGTTGTTTGGATCCCATTGGGTTGCACCTTCTCTTCATCTCTTCAAAACTTCCATTTTCTTCTGATTTGGAAATTGGGGTAGTCTGTCTGGTTCCATAATCTGAACTCTGAGCAGAGCTGCTTTGTCTGTAGAGCACCATGGTTTCTAAGCACTAAAGAAATTAATCAAAGAAGCAAGCAGGGTCTGGAAAGCAGCAGCTCAGTTCATGGAGAGAGTGAAGATACCGTGCAGGAGGGCTCTTCCAGAAGGAATGGATGGACATTCCTTACAGGAAAAACAAGGGCTGGGAGCAAGATGTAAAGCAGCAGGGTTTGAGTTAGGAATGGGTGAATCGAGGAGCCATGTGTAGACTTTTTGGTGGGATTTTATCATCTCAGTGTTTATTTCATGGGATGGATGCATCCTGCTTTTTTTATCATTTTTCCCTGCCTACTGTGTGTGCTGAAATGGGAAGCAAATTTGGACTGTCCTGTCCAAGACAAGGTCCAAGATTGTTAGTGAGGCTGTTAATGGGTTGTAGCTGTCTGTGACAGCCCTGATCCTGTAGGTCCATGTGTTAGCTGTAGAGGAAGGTGGTCCCATGAAGCTTAAGTGGGACTTCTTGGTATTTGAATGTACACATGTAGATATTTGTGCTTGCCTTGGTTTAACTGTGGGATGTTGGTATGGCTGGTCTTGGGTTTCTGAGGTGTTCTGGTTGCTGAGAAGGGAGAATTAAAGAAGGTGCAAGAGAGTGGACAGTTAGTTACTGAGAACAGAAAAATCTCACAGTGCTGAAAGTTTTCCTTTTCACCGAACATTAGATATTCTCAAAGAATGTACTGACACTTGCTCTTGAGTACTCCCGGTTTGCACTTTGATATTAATTGAACCAAGGACTAAAATTCGTGCTTTGTTGATTGATTTTTTTTTTAAATTTTAAACTGATTAATGTTTTCATTTGAATAGCACTGCTGACTCTGCAGAAGATGTGATCTTTTAATTAGCAGATGTCAGGATTAGCATTAGTGTTGAGCTGTAATTAGCATTTGTACGCATAGTAAAAGACCCAGGCTCAGTTTGGCAGCAAGGAGAATGAAATTATAGGTAGTGGTGTAACTTGGCACTTGCCTGCATATCTGTAATGGGCTTTTTTGGAAAAGTGAAACCCACAAGTATCATGATCAAAGCATGAAGTCTAGTGGATTAATCACTGATGAAATAAAACAACCTTATAAATTATTGGTATCGTTCTGTTAGCTAAATCATAAGTTTTGTTGGCCTAACAGAATTTAATATATCTAATTGTCACACACTGATGCTCTTAAATTGAAGGCTGCAAAGTGCTAATAGTTTCTTGGCTAGACTGCAGCGGCAATGGTATGTGTGGACATGGATGTTTCTGGGAATGGTTTTTGTAGTAGAGACCTAACTGAATCAGGTGCCATTTGGGGCTCTTTAGAGTCCCACTTCAGCTTAATTTAAAGAACAAAGGTGCGTGGCCTTTATGCCTGTTTGCAGAAGTGATGGTTTATGTTGGAGGAGTTGTATGTGAACGTAGGAGGAAGCAAGAGAGTGAGTTTATCACAAGTCAGAAGGACCCAGGTACAGGAAGTATTGTAATCTGGATGTCTCCTAGGAATGAGACTTTTCCCTTCCTGCTGATGAAAGACAAGCATGACTCCAAGTTAGTGGAAAGAGAACATCACTGGCTAATAAGGGACTTAAAAGCTGGTTGTTGGTTATTGTGGGGAAATCTATTCAGTAGCATTGTATCCATGCAAAGTGGAAAAAAAATCCTTTTTAATCCCGCTAAGGTAATTGAAGACAATGGTGATTTCTGTGACTGTTAGTCAAACAAATAGACAAAAATCAGTAGTTCTGCTTTTTTTTGGTACATCAAAGGAAAGTAAAAGGTACTTAATTATAGGTATTACAGGAATGGAGGTTGAGAGTTTGCTGGTCAATGGTGCTTGGGTGGAAAAAGGGAGCCTTCTGTAAAGCACATCTGTGGTAATGGTCCTAATGTTATGATACAGAATGAGTTCGCAGTGCTCCTGTGGCCAGGTAGGAGAGCAGGGTTCTATTCCTGCCCGGTGTGCCTGCATCAGTCTTCCTGGCTTTGGTCTCCTTATTGCATCTAAACCCCAGTAAAATGCAGTTAATGATTCTGACGACCTTTGTCAAGGTGCTCTGAAATTCACCTCTGACAAGTGCTGCTTTAGGATGATGAGTTATTTCTGCTTGCCACTTCCTTGCGGTTTTAAACTCTACTGGAGTTTAAAAAGACAAAGAAAAAGACAAATGTTATGCAAGTTAAACTATGAAATGATGCTTTAAAAACTAAAATCTTTTGAGAGGAAACATAGAAATGAGCCTTGAGTTCATATTTTCTTCTCTTCCACTTTACAGCTGAATATTTACAGGTAACAAAAATTTCAAATGCTTAAAGCAAATGACAGGCTGCTCCCCTCTTGCATTTCCACCAGGGAGAAGCAAGAAGGATTTAGCTGTCATCTTGCATGTATAAATAATGCTTATAAGCATAACCACCCCCTGCAAACAAACCTTCTCTTGCTTCAAAGACCCTGCTTGGGTCTCTGGAAACAGCCATGAATGATCCTAGGCACTTAACGTATGCTGGTTTATGTTGGCTTGTATGGTTGCATTTGAACTTGCCTCCAGTGCTTTATTTCTGAAAGGAAAAAGAACCTTCATTCAAAAATGAAGGTTTTTCAACCTTCAGGTGTTGGCTTCTTGAGGGTAGAGCCTGGTGTGTACGTAGCAGCATAAACTTGCAATGGTCATTCCATAAAATAGCATTGAGAGCAGTGGTGTGTCTGATTTGCCAAATGAAGAGATGGCACATCTCACCTTCCTGCTGAGTAAATACAGCTCAGAGCGGAGGGTAATACTGTCATCATAACGTAATGTAAATTGTATTATTCCAATGTACAATTCAATAAAACTAACCACAGTAGTGGTGTTATCGATTTAAACTCAGTTAAAAGCAGTTCACATATTCAGTTCAAAATATTTCTGATGAATATCAGCCCTGATAATATGATTTCCTTCATTCAGTAGCAGAAGTTTTTATCAGCCTGAAAAATCACATAAAATATTAAGAAACAATTTGATTTTTGCACCATTGGCCTAAACAAGCTGACTCCTTAACAGCGAGAGCTCATAATGTTTTTTCAGTCTCTGCATTTCTGATACATCCTCAGCTTTTAGTGTGATAAAAAAAAAAAAAAAAAGGTTATTTAATGGCACTTTTTCGGAGGAGGGGTCCTTCTGTGCTGGAAGCAGCCACTGCTAGTGGTAGGCGTGATCATTTGTCATGTAAATGAATGTCTCCGACCTCTTCTGCACCAGAGGAAAGAGTCTGCAGTAATTACTTGGGTTTTTCCTAGTGTAATTAGTGAGTAATCTGCTGTGACATCTAAGTACAACATATGTAGTCAGCCTGTGAGTAAATATGTTGTTTAGTGAATTGTAAAGCAATGTCACCCTTTTTTAAGTGGTATAGCAGATACTTTTGCAGATACTGCCTCTCACGGCTGTTTCTTCATGGATCTTTCTGTTGTTTCCAAAGAGGAACTGGGAAAGGGTCTGGAGCACAGGAGTGTCTGAGGGAGCTGGGGTTGTTCAATGTGGACAAAAGGACGCTCAGAGGAGACTTTATCACTCTCTACAGCTACCTGACAGGAGGGTGTAGCCAGGTGGAGTTTGGGTCTTTTCTCACAAGATAGGACAAAAGGAAATGGCCTCAATTTGCAGCAGTGGAGGTTTAGATTGGATATTAGGGGGAAAAAAAATCTTCATCAAAAGGACTGTAAAGCACTGGAATATGCTGCCCTGAGAAGTAGTGGAGTCACCATTCCTGGAAGTATTTAAAAGATGTGTAGTTGTGCTTAGGAACATGGTTTGGTTAGCAGTGCTGGGTTGAATTTGATCTCAGAGATCTTTTCCAGCTGAAATAATTCTGTGGTTCTAAGAGGTCACTGAAATATAAGGATGCGAGAGCATAGATGATTTCACGGGAGGGGAGATGAAAATGTATAGGATTGGCATTTGCTTCTTGCTTGTGACAGGATCAGTACTTCAATCCTAAGACCAGTGTTGCACTTCTTTTTCCTTCCTGTTCTCTTTTTCTGTTCCTTCCTGTTGCAAATCCACTTTTAAGAGGGCCTTAGAATGGTTAATACTTTGAGAATCTAGATCTTGCTGTAAGTGTACTAGTTTGTTAGTTGTCTCTGGCTTTATGGTCAGAATAAAGCCAGAGACACAGATATCAGCTGTGTGCTATCACTTCTTTTCTTATGGCAGCAAGAGAGTCTTACAAAAAAAAATCTGTAAGGTTCTTCTCACCCCTGGCTTTCAAGAGCTGTGCTCAACTCTTTCCATTTTATATGTAACTTATGCCAAAAAATATTGACTTGTATGCACTCCTTTTGTGCCTACTTGCTCAAACTACAATACTTGTTTTGTGCTTGCATGCATCTCCCTGGTTTGTGGCAAGTGTTTTACAAATCCTTGTATGGTAGGAGCAAGTCAACTGTGTGCAACCTGCTGAGCTGATCTCAGGTCCTTCCTTGCTTTGTCTGAGACCACTTTGTCACTCTGAACCTGCGATGTAAGACATATTCCATGCTGCTTCTAAATGTGATGGCAAGGAAGTCATTGATAGCTGAAAGCACGTGACAAAACCTTTACAACATTTTACCTGGAGTCCTTGCATTTCACTAAACTTAACTTTTCCTGTTTGGCGTGTTCATAGAGATGCAAACCAGTTCCTTCTATCAGCAGTACATCTAATTTATTTCAGAGTGGGGAAAAAAGTAAAGCTGGAGCTCACAGTGAATGTCACTTCTGCTTGCAATGTCCTGAATGCTTCCATTTTTTACACCATTCCAATTAAAAGGAAGGTTTTGTGTGTAGACAAAGAAAATGGACAGTGTCTGCACTTGCTCGTGTTGTTCATTAGGCTACACCTAATTTTCTTTCACCTGTCATTGCCTGGGTTGATGGTTCCCCACCTGCACCACACAGCTGCTGCCTCACCTCCTTTGATCTGTATAGGTCAGGTAGTACTGGAAGTGGTTTGGGCGAGAAGAACTCCAACAATGAGATAAAGAGTTGTCCTGGAAATGGATCTTGGCGGGTTATTTGAAGGGGTTCAAGCCCAGAGTCAATGTTCATAACTCATCTGGCCACAAATACAGGTAACCTACAGTTAGGAGTGTAAGCTTGTGTTTGTTATGTAATAGTATTTTTGGTAAGGCCAGAATTTCCAATTTGATACATGGTATTAGAAGTTAGTAATTTTTTTTCCACTTGAGTACTATTAAAAAAATAGTAGGAAATTTTTGTGGTGCCTTTTGATACAAATTAAGCACACATTTGTGTTTAAGTATATGTTCAGAGTCCTACTGAAATACCTGGTTCCACAGGGAGTCTTCTAAGATGCATCAGAAGCAAATGCCAAAACTGCCTCCAGCAGCAATCCCAAGAGTATTTGCATAGGCCACCCCCAACCCAGCTCTGCTGCCCAAAGGTGTCCCTGAGCTCAGCCCCTGAGGCTTCAGTTCCAGGATGGCTGAGACTGTCTCTTACCACCCAGGGAAACTTCTCTCCCTTGTAAGAAGTCCTTCTGTTCCTGGCACTCCGCCTTCCAGAGAGTTTAACCCCTTCCTGTGGTTGACTTCTTGCCCTCTGTGCCAGATCATTTCTCAGTCACAAATCACCACTGCTGAGTTGTCACAATTAGAATTTTTCCCTGTGTGTCTTCCCTTCACTCCTGATTTGTTGCAAGTTCAGGAAGAACATTTTGAACAGCCTCTAGCAACACTGCTGGTGGTACTTCACCCATGCAGCATCCTACCAAAATCTCTTACAAAGATTTACATGTGTGTTCACGGCTGTGCTCAAATGTTGCACAGTTGCTGAATTTCATGAAGTACAGTTTAGTTGTTGTCACATTGTTCTGATTTTTAGGAAGATTTTTTGAGTTTGAGGAGTTTGAGATTTTAAGAAGTGGAGCTGATGTGCTTGTGAATCTTTTTGCATGGTTTGTGCCATGGTTCTGCTTGGTGAAAGCATCAACAGCTGGGACTCACTGAAACAGTAACAGCAGAAATCAAAATGAAGCATTTGGGGTTGCATTGAGGGGAAACACTGCTCCTGAAGTAACAGCATGCCCAGAACCTTCCAGTTATTTCAGTGTCCCATCAATTTAGTCTTGTTTATTACTGTGGGTGTATAGAAGTCGATTTTCCTTGAGTGAATGAAGTTGGTTTGGAGGTGCAATGTGTCAGGAGCAGAGATCTGGAGGAGTGGTATCATGCAAAGTCTTCTGTCCTCCTGCAGACCCAAGGATGAAACAGAAGCAGAAATGAGCCCTGCAAAAAGAAGCCTGTGTAGTGGTGTGAGAATGGTTTACTTGAGAGGTGATCAGCATACAGAGGAATTAGTGCATCTGACCAGATGAGCTATGGTTTGGCTCTCTGAATGGAAAAAAAAGGCTGCACTGACATAAACTGCATGTGTATAAGCTGTGCTGATTTGGCTGCTTTCACCTTCTGGGGCTCAGTTATTTGAGCAGGTGGTGAGAAGAATCTCTCCTTGTGGTGTGGGTGCATGTAGAAATTCATTAGCTTGGGAAATATCCCCACCCTAGCGGTACTGGCTGGGTTATTTGAGGAGGAGCTCTGACCTTTGCTGCTGGGCCCTCGCAGGGGCAGTCAGCTGGAGGGATGCTGCTGCTCTGCCCTGCCAGGCAAGGCTGGAGGGCTCTTATCTCCTTCCTTCCGCCTCGATAACAGCACTTGTCATCTCGCTGCACATGTGGATTTTACACAGCTCAGCGTGCTTTCCAGCAGACACCAAAATATTAATTATAATGCTGTAAAAATTAATTGAAACACAGCATAATCTCTGTTAAGTAAGGTCACTGAAATTGTCTTAAAATAGACTGCTTGAGAAATAAGATGAAATCTCTCTACAGAGAAGCTTAGCAGATTTCCTGTGCCAGTCCTCTTGAGATGCTTCTTACTGCCGTTAAAGTGCATTCAGTATTTCTGTATTTTCCTTGAGAGTTCCTGCCAGCTTTCCTATCCTGCTTATCTCTGCTAACCTTTTAATAGTGTTCTGGCCTCCTTTGCCCAGATGGTGGTGATGGGGGCCAAGCACTGACTGATGCTGTCTTTACCTGAGCATTGACTCCTTGGGAGAAGACATGGGCCCATGGAAGATGTGGATGGAGATGCAGTCTGGTGATTCTTTGGTTCCTATTACAGTTCTAATACTTGTGCTGATCCTGAAAGAGCAGGGCTCCCACAAAACATGAGGTTGTTAGTATGTACCCAATGCTTTCAAAATTGGTTCAGCAAAGTAGGTATAAGGATGAAATCCTACCAGCTTCCCAGTGGCCCCAGTCCAACTGGTTTAAGGCTTTTAGGAATGGCAGCCGTTTCTTTTTCATCCCATTTGAAGCCAGCTAGTACTAAATGTGGTTAGATTTGGAAATAAAATGCATGTTTACTCTAGAGGTTGTTCTTATTTCATTGAATTGGCCATTGGAAATAGATGGCCCATAACTTCAGTGTGACAGTGGGATGAATGCAGGCAGGCATTTTAGTTAGGGATGGTGCCAGTGATGTCATTGCATCAAGAAATTCAGGCAGCCATGTGGTGTGATAAGCCTTTACTTTCGGAGGCTGTGTGAATGGGAACTCTGACAGTTTGCAATTTCTGGTGACATCTGCTACATTTTATTTTATTTTAAGGTAAACTGCTGTCTGGAAAGGTAAAATTACCACCTGCAGTCAGAAAAGGACCTAACTGGACCAAACAAGCTTCGTGACATGTAATAGTGTGACCTTTTTCCAGCTCTGGTTTTCTCTTTTGGTGTTGTAAAGTCCTTTTCTCTGACTGCACATCAATGGCCTGCAGAAATAGTAACCTTCAAGTGGAGAGGGAAAAAAAGAAAGAAAAGAAATAAGAGCTTCAGGTGAGCAAGATGAGAGCACATGTGGAGGAGCTGCTGTGTTGTCTGGATGCTGTGATGTACATTTCAGCCCTGTACTCCAAAGACAAGTCCCTCTACAACTGCTTCCTTTTTTTTTTTTCTTTTTTTTTTTTTTTAATTTTTTCCCGTTGGCAGAATCCTGGTTAGGAAGTAGGTATGTGTGAATCCAGCTGTCTTAAAGCTGATAGAAAGAAGTTGTTTGGGCACTGCAGCCAGGTGAGAAGAGAGGCTATTGGGCTTTGGTGGGGAGAGGAGTGAGCTCAGAGCAGAGGCAGCCTGCACTGCCTTTTTTAAAATCTGGTTTTGTTTTCAATAAAAATCACATGTTTTTGGAAGGAGCCTCCTGCAGTGGAGACGATAGCAGCATTGTGTGTGAGTTTTTAATTCACTCATATGATAGACCTTTGAGGAACAAGCTGGATGGCACTCAATGATTTTCTGTGATTTTGAATAAAATAAAGATAACTTTATGAAGTGTGACCTCGAGGCTGTCATGGTCTGTGAACTCATGAAGCAATGGAGAAAGGAATATGTTGCAAACTGTGTCGATTAATCCTAGCATTTGGTTTGTTAGGCTTCATGGAGGCTTGCCTTGCCAGGTAGAAGTTGAAATAAGTCATTGCAGTGGAAATCTGAAAATCAGACAGGACCCTTCTCTTAGATTTGACTTCACATGAGGCATCTGAACTGCATTAAATCCATATTTTTAATATTTGCGGCTAAACTTTGCAAGAAAAGAGCAATCAGGCTTCATGTGATGACAAAGGGTGGATCCACTGTCAGAGTGATCAGAGGCTCAGGCTATCCCCAGCAATTGCCATGCTGTAAATATTCAGTCCTCCTTACCCTGAAGCCAGCAGCCTATAACCCTTTTAGAGAAGAAATGCGATGAGGTTGTGAGCCAGCAGACCCATTTGGAAATGTATTCTTCCTGCGCTGTTGGGTGTTACAGCACTAAAAATAAATTAAAAGGCACCATCATAGGATATTACTACTAGCTTATGATACAACTTAACTGCTGATAGACAGTCTATTATACCAATTCCTTCTGGCTGCTGACAGCTCACCAGGTGCTTGGAAATGTCAAGCCCTGCCCCTGGATATATGGAGAGGTTATGGTTTAATTTTCAGGTCGTCCGTGCTTTCTGTGGGTGGAGAGTAGCACAGAGTTGGCCCCGGGAGTCTTGCATCCAGCTTGTGTTTTTAGTGTGTTACCTGAACAGTGCTCTTGTAGATCTCTTTGTTCTGACTTGTGGGTTTCGGTGTGTTATCGCCTCCGATGCTGGTAGTCACTTTTTTTTTTTTCCTTTATTGAAACCATCTCAATTAGTTCATATTGCTGCCACTTTTTTTTTTTTTTTTTTTCTCCCCACTTAAGGAGGGACCCACTCAGCCTTCCTGGTATGTTTGGTAACTGTATAATTAGAAAGCTAAAAATAATGTACGGAAAGCAGCAGTTTCACAGGAGGTGTCCCAGTTTGGCAACACTGGGCTCTGAGTCACACGCTTGCTTCACTGAGAGCTGGGTTGGTTGAAGACAGCAGTGAGTGTTGTGCACTGCCTGTCTGAGCAGCCAGGGTTTGCCAATGTGTGGTGCAGCATAGCTGAGGTCTGGCCATCCAGCCCAAGTGCTGATGGTGCCAGAGTGCCGTGGGTGGAGATTTATTGCACTCTGTGTTCATTTAGGATGTGTTACGATGCTGACCAAAACCCTGCTCTGAACCCCCTCTGAAGTACCTTGGTGCAAGGAGCAATGATACAAATAAAAGAGTGAATGTCCCCATCTTTGTCTGACAGCCAGCAAATCTCAGCTCTACCAGCAGGAGTGCTTTTATTCTTAAAGATAGTACTGCAAGCAGTATCCAATTTTCTCTTAATTATTATTTTTTTGCTTCCTTCCATGCAGCAACAAAGCCATAAATTTCTCCTTCTCTCGTGCTTTTATTATTTATTGATAGCATGCTAATTTCCAGAATCTGAACTCCAGTTGGGACCCTATTAATGTTGATTCTTTACAGACCCACCATAAGAAAGGAGGTCTCTGCAATACTGAGGAAGCCTGTTTTACACCCTCTCTATATACTTTGATTATGTGCTGTTCTGGGATAGAGCTTGAATGAAGGAAATTGCAAATTTCATACTATGCTGTTGCACCAGGTGAAAACCCTCTTGTTTCCAATTTATCATCATTTTTATCATGTGTCTTCCAGTGTACACTCTTTTTCATCAGCCCTGTCACTTAGATTTGTGTGGTACCAGGGGAATCTCGGCACACAGGCTGCTTCACCTTGTGAAGCCTGGGAAACTTTTAATTATGGATCTTAAAAATGATGGCATCCAAATACAAGTGAAAAGACTCCCAAACTTCTTGTGTTTAGGCATTTATTACTTTGTGAATCACTCACCTTGTCTTCCTGGGGGCTGCTTCATGACTTTCAAGCACTGAACACCTGAAATGCCATTGGGGTGGCAGGAAGTCAGGACTGACTGCTCAGAAAGCTCATAGGGATTAACTTAGTTATTTATCCCCTTGGTTCTCACTTTAATCTTCTTTTAGTAACCAAATTCAGTGAACTGCAGAGCTGCTTAAAGGTCTGCCTTGTTCTGAGCAGTTTCTTTCAAACTTTATTTTGTCTCTTAGGTGAAATAGGGATTAAATTTACAGCATGGTTTGTGAGCCATGCTTAGTTCAAATTACAGTAAATCATTAAATGTGCTGCCATTGGTTTTAGAGGAGAAGCAAATGCAGCCCAGTACTGGGACCATTAAACTTCCAGGAAATAGTGAATACCAAAAAGAAATAAAAATGCATGAGAAACAGATTTTGGCTGAAAAGTTCTGACCTTAATTACAAGTGCTTTTTAGAACCTCTGAGACTGGTTTGCTGGTTTGCTTTGGAAGGAACGTGACTTTGTCTTGTCTTGGCTAAGCTTTGGCAAAGAAAAGAGGGGCTGCTGTGCTAGGGGCAGATATCCCAGTGGGCAGGGCTGGGCACTCTGGATCACGGCACACAGCCAGAAACTGGCATTTCTAGCCCTGTGATGGTTTACCTTCAGTAAGTGGGAGTTTGAATTTATTCTCATTGAGTCAGTGAAAGAGGGTATAATAACTGTCTCGGGGAGGGAGATGTGCATGTAGATGTGCATGTAGATTTGTTTATCTGGGTTGCTGTGGGTCATTTATTCATTGCTGGAGCACAGTGTGGCTCTTGCACATATTTATTTACTTGCTAATAAAAAAGCTACAGAATTTTGGCGGAAGGGCTGAGAGCACAGATTTGGTATCTGAATGCCTTCCATATTCATGCTGTGTGCAGGCAGATATTTCTTTATATCCCATTTTAAAATTCTAATCTGTGATGCTGTAGATGAGCTGTGGGATGGTGGCTGACATTTCATCTCATTTCTTATCATTTTAGTTTTAATCAGGAGCTAGTGCTCAACTTTCTATAAACACTGGTAAATTAACTTCACTGGTCTCATTGAGTGGTAATGAGGATTGTGATTTTATTCTTTGTAACATGAAATTTTGAACATAAAAGTTTGACAAAGTGAACTAATTTCTCAAGAATTCTTTCAAGAGTTGTACAGAGAATCATTCACATGAATCCAGGGTCATGGCTTCAATTGACAGGAATCAAATACTTTTGCCACCCAGGTTATAGGTGAGTGACTGACCTCACAGAAGAATTCAGTAAGATTTTTATGAGTGATTTTGCAGTCTCTGGCCTCCAATGTCACCAGGTTCCTTAGAAAAGAGGAGAACTTCAAAAGGAGGACTGTGCTGTATCAGAGCTCTCATTAAATTACTGAACCTTGTCCTTACTCTGTTTTCCAGATTGATTTGTAACTAATCTTTTAACAGCACACAAAATCTGCAGGCCACCTGCAAGAAGGGGGGCCATTACCATTTAATAATATTTTCTCAACAGAGATACAAAAGAAATGCCCTGCAGAGTTAATCACAAATATCCACTGAGAATAAACATGCAAAATGTTACATCAACAGTATTCCTACGTATGCAGCACTCCGAGCTCTGCTGCTATTAATAATATGTTGAGAAGGCATGGGTGTGTAAAGGAATGAAGATATTACTTGCATATATATATTTATATATACCCACCAACTGTATAACCTACATGCTAGACTTTACATAGCACTGTATCAGTTTCATCTTACTGCTGCTTGCAGGACTTCCCTGGACTTAATTACAGGCTGGAAGATCTTTGCAGCATCAAACAGTAGATACATTATTAAAAGGAAGAGCTTGGCAATGGCACAAGCTACATTCAGGAGTTCTAACTGTAAAGTGCTGGATGATGACTTGTTTTTGTTGAGCTTGTGTGCCACACGTGCACCCCAAACTGTCCTAGCCGCAGGTGGAAATATAGTTAGGTCGTCAGAGGGAGGGATGGATGTGTAGCCACCTGAAATTTATTTAGATAATAAACAGTTCCAGTACAGAAAATAATCCTTAAAAGCTGAGTCCTGGGGATTTCTTCAGAAGAGAACTTGCTTTTGCCCCTAGGAGCAAACCAATTTGCTTCAGAGAGCTGGTGAGCAAGCTGCCTGCTGCTGGCTGTGAAAGGAGCAGTGCTGTGAATCACTGCAAAGAGTAGAACCCTGAAAAAAATGACATTTTTACAAGTCAAAGCTGGGTTACTTGTGTTATCTGGGTTACTTGTATTACTTGGGTTGCTTTTGGCACTGCAGAGCTTCTTTTGCCCCATCCTCTCCCTCCCTATTTTATTTTCTCTCAAACAAGACTCCTGCCTGTGGAGGAGAGAAGATTCACAGTAATGAAAGCACACTTCTTGGTTCACACCTGGTCTGCTGGGCTTTTTTTGCCCTTCACAGTTTTATAAACAGCCACACAGGAGCTCAGCTTTAGGTATGTCCTATATAGAGCTTTAGGTGTATCCTTTATGGAGCTCTGGGTGTGTCTGCTTTACAGACAGGTGCAGCTCTGGCAGTCTCATGGGGCTGCAGCCAGTCCTAATTTATTTTTGGGTGATTTTACTGGTGAGACGAATTACCTGTGTTTGACTCCTCTGCTAGAGGGGGAAGTTTCGTGATTAGCAGCTTTTAATGCTTTGCTGCACTGGAGAGTCAGCTCAGATCCCAGTGTGGGGCGTTGGAGATGGTGTTTGGCTTCAAGGCAGGAGATGGGGGGCTATTGAAATCATCCTCTGCCTCCCTGTGCTCCTGCCTGGCCACAATTTTCCTCCTGTTGTTCGGCATTCATCAAAAGGTGCTTGGAGAACGGATTTGCTGTGCTCTGCAGGAACCTCTTGCAGTGCTCACACAAACAGGGAAGTGCAGCAGTGTCCCACTCTGGCTCTGCATGGAAGGATGCTTGGGCTAGGTTTGGCTGGGTGTGAGGGTGGACCTTGACTGGACACCTTTGTGCCTATACTTGATGAATTTAAAAAAAAAATTTTAAAAAAAATTAGTATTATCTACTCGTGTGTACTCCTATACTCATATGTACACATACATACATTTATACACACATATACTCAGGAGTATCTCTACCTTCCATTTCCTCAGCTTGGAGTGATAAAATTGCTCTTTACATACCTGGGTATGTGCATTGCCTATGCATGTTTGCAAAACGAACAAGAGCAGGACACAGTTCTCTCTTCCAGGGATTTCTGTCCTTCCTATATGAGCCCCAAGTTTACCTATTTGCTTTGTAGGTCCCAGAGTGCTAACTTAAGATGATATCACTTTCTGGGCAATTTGAAATGCAAATATTAGTCAGAAATTTGAAGTGTATGCTTCTGGGCGGGAGACAGGATGCCAAAACCAACATTTATCCATTAAAATCAATCTTAATTACAACAGAGCTAAGTATTCTGATCTGACCACAAGATTTGCCTTGAGTTTCCTTTTTATTGTTTATTTTTTGCCAGTGAGCCATATTCATACTTATTAAATTTTTTTTAAAAACCTGATTTCCGATTTTTTTTTTCCTCAGGGGGAGGGATTTAACTTGGCTTAAGGTGGAAATGCAGAATTAATAATTTTTTGCCTTCCTTTCCTGCCTTTTCTTCCTTTCCTCCCTCCCCCTTCTTTTTGTCCAGAAATAGCTTTTTCAGATTCCTCTGCCTGTTTGAAAGGCTGTATCTACCAGCTTGATCAGATTCCTCATGTAATCACCACAGATGTCATAAAGCACCTTTCTCCTCCCTGGGTCTGAGGCTATGGTGATTTTAATGGGTTTAAAGACAACTTCAGCACTAATAACAGCAACGTTCGTTTATTTCGATTGCTTCTGACAGGTTATGCAGATGTTGCAGTTATTGTAACGTTGTGCGCTTCAGATATCAGATGTACTTTGATAATTTTACAAGATGCATTTTGCCTAATTATTTCATCCCCGTTTAATTCAGGTTGTCCTTGACATCAGGGCAGCGCCAGGCACATGTGACATGGATTCCTGCGAAGGGATTTAAATTCCTGGTCTTGCTGGGGCTTGCAGAAGTAGCTCCTCCTTGCCTCGGACATCAGCCAGCAGCATCTCTGCTGTCCGTGCCTCAGCCAGGTCAGGGGTCCTTGGCTTCTGCTCCGCCTCAGCTCTTCCTGGCCTTGGTTGGGTGGTGGCTCTGGCTTTCCCTGAAAGCCATGGATGACCCCAGGCAACGCTGCTCCAACCCCCTTCCTGCTCTCCTGAGGTGAATCTTCAGCTTGTGATGCTGGAGGATTTCCCCTGAAAGGGCTTGAGAAAGAGAAAACATTGTGGACGGACCAAAAAAAGTGGCTCTTCTTAGAGATGTAATGCATTAACTGCAGTCAGCAGTCAGGCCATGCTGCTTTTATTGCATTTAGTTGGGTTTTTCTTCTTCTAGCAAGCACAGTGGGGTTAAAATTAATTAAATTCCTCAATTTCAGTTTCCTTAAATTCTTGGGGCTTTGCTGTTGTTTATATTTATTTATTTTGTATTTATTATTTGTATTTTAAATTAGAGCAAAGTGGCTGCACAAGAAGCAAAGAGTAGAAAATGAAATTAAAATGTGATGGAGGCAGAAATTAAAAAAATTAATCAGTTTAAATTAAGGAAAAAAGTGGACTTATATTTTTTAAATTATTATTATTTTAAGGGCATCACCTTTTAAGTACTGCAAGTGGAAATAGGCAAAAAGTTTTAAAAAAGCCCTCAAACTCTCTCCTTTTTACCATTGCTGCTGGATGCACCCAGCTGTGCTCACAGCAAGTTTTTCTGCAGAGGGGAAAGTCAACACGGGACAGCACTGTTTTTGTTGTTCCCCAGCACACCTCCTGCATACAAACAAGACTTAGAGCTCTGTGGTAATTTCAGGGCTGGGGAACGACGTAATTGCAGCCAGGAAATTACTTTCTAATTGTATTGTACTGAACTTGCAGAGGAGGGAATATATCCAAGGCTGTTCCTCCTACGGGCTTTCTGTAAACCCCTGTTTGTGTGTTTGGCCACCTTTTGGGGTAGTATTGGTGCCAGAGGGAGGAGGAGCCTTTCCAAAGCTCCATCCTGGCATTACTGGCAAGGTTCTTTGACAAAAGAGCACAGAAAATCATTTATGCTGCTCACTGGTGCTGATGTTGCCCTGAAAGAGAGGCTGGTGCACGCCTTTGATGGCAAGCAGGCAAGTAATTACACGAGAGGGATTAAAAGTTTTGGAAATTTAGGTGTTTCACTAATTCTGGATAGAAATTATTAGTAAAGAGGTGAAGGAGACCCTAGGTTGGTACCCAGTGAATCTTGACAAGGTTTTGGGGTAACTGATGGCTCAAATGCAAATGAAGTCTGTTCTTTGTTGTGTGGTTGGTAGGCTGTGCTCCTTAAGTTGCTCTTGAACTGAAAGTGATGAAGGTCGTTATGTGCAGAAACATCATTTTACAAGGAAGTAAAATTGTCCCAATCATACTTATTGAGTTTGTTGCTTTTTTTTGGTCAACCTGACGCACCATGTATCTTTTTTAAAAGGCTGAAATTACTCAGAATAACTGGATTTGTAGTTTTGAAAGTCAGTTGTAAAGTAATTTTGTGATCATTTTGCTGACTGAGACAGCAGCATGTTATATTTCTGCTCTTTTTGTCCCTTAAGACCTTCATAAAATGAGATCTTCTACCTCATGAACCCGTCAAAATGACTGCATTCTGAAGTAAATATGAAGGCATCAGTGAACATAATTTTCTTTGAGTTCAGTCCTGGTCTAATGGCTTTGACAGAACATCCAGTTAATTTTGCTCTAGGCTTCTGCTGCAATCTATCCTAAGGAAATTACTGAGGATGATCAGATTTCTTTGTTTTGAGAGGTGAATGCTGCTGAGTTGCCTGCTTGCTGGTGTACCCACGAGCTGGGGTTGCTTTTCCAGAGAGCTTGCACAGGAGCCGGGATGCACAGATGGAGAGTTCCTCCAAAGGGAGGAATTCCTGGTGTCTGCCATTCAGGCTGGCACTGCAGGTGGCTTTAGTAGGGCATTGGCTCTCTAAACGTGCTGTCACTGGACTGGAGTAGGGGCAATGCCTCAGAGACCTCCTGGAGTAGCTGTGGGGCTGATCCCTCCTTGCCCTGCTGAAAATTTACTCATCCTTCCTGTTCCCAGCTGACAGGCAAAGCTCAGTGCTTTCCCTGCATTTAAATGCCCCAGGGTGAAGGGAAGTCAGGCATTAACCATTAAGCCACTTGGGCTAGCCATATTTGCTGGCCCAAAGGCTCACCTGTTGCATGGTGGAAAGTCATTGCATTCTGTACCCCAGCAGTGCTTTGCGTGGGCCAGCAGAGGAACTGATGTGGAGCTCTTGGCCCAAACATCTTGTTCACCTCACAGTTAGGTGTTTTGCATATAAATGTTGGCAAATGGATGGCTTGTTTGCCATCTTCTAATTAATCCACAGGGTCTTGTTCTAAGTAGCATTTGTGTGTTCTTGGGTGGTGGTCCAGCTGTTTGAAGTTTGCTGTTACATTCAGAAAAATGTCTTAAAGCAGAGAAGAATGGAGAGAAAATCACTTGTGTTTATAAAGAAAAAAATATACCAAAAGTGTGTGCACACAAAAAACAAGAAAAGTTGGAAATCACAGAATGGTTTGGTTTAGAAGGACAATAAAGATCATTTAGTTGCACTTCCCCTGCCATGGGCAGGGACACCTTCCAGTAGACTAGGCTGATCGGAGCCCCATCCAGCCTGGCCTTGAACACTTCCAGGGATGGGCATCTACCACTTCTCTGGGCAACCTGTGCCAGTGCCTCACTACCCTCTCAGTAAAGATTTTTTTCCTCATATCTAACCTAAATCTGCCTTCTTTCAGCTTCAAGCCTTTCCCCCTTATCCTGTCAATACATACCCTTTTAAAAATCAGCTTCATGTAGTGGAAGGGAAACAAGAAATAAAGCAATATCCCTTGCTAACTGGGAGCAGGGCCCTTGCAACAAATCCTGACTGAGGCAAATTCTCCTCTTCCTTTTCACTTTAACACAGCCATGTTGTCTTTCCCTCTTCCCAAACTGGTCCTCCTGCATGAGCCCTGATCTTGCTGAGTAGAGCACAAATACATAAAAATATTCTGTGTTGGTAGTTTTGAAAACAGTATGTTTAGAATCAAAGAGAATATTCTGAACAAATTGGTGCAGGGACTGTGATCTGAAACTACTTTACTCTTGCATTCTAAAAGCAGTAATTTTGGACTTTGAGTCTCAATGTACTCTTAAAAGAAAAAGGTTGTTTAACCTTAAAAGGAATAAAATGGAGCACAAGTTTACTACCTAACTTTTAATATATTTGCAGAAGACACATGTTTTGCAATAATGTCAGTGTTTTTAAGTTTTGTTTTATCATAAAATAGGCTTTTTGAGTAAATTGTTTAATCAGAAATGTTGGCAGTAAAACACAGTTTTCATTTTCTCCAAAATAGCTTTGGTTGTTGTTTTTTACACAGAATATTTATGGAAAATCTTCCCATTTTATGCTTTCTGTGGAGAAAAGTTTATAACTGGTTCAGTAAATTATTTCATGCTTTTGCTAGTGATATCACTGCATTTTTAAATGTTAGACTTTAAAATTCGTAATCAGTCCTTGGAGGAGGTAGTTTTCCATCTTCCCCATTGCTCTAAGCCTAAGGAGGAGGAGCACAAATCCGGCTCTGCCATTCCCAAGTTTACTCAAGGGTGATGCTCCTGGGCGCTGCTCTGAGCCAGCTGAGCTTTTCTGGGCTGTTGACTTTATTCATCTCCCTGCATTCATCTCCCTGCATAGCCACAGGGCAAACATTTAGCCAGGAATGCTAAATGTCCCGTTTTAGAGATTGGACAAAGCCCTCCACCGCCTACCCCTTCCCCACCGTATTTACTGCCAGCAGTGATGGTTTGCATCACAATCACCCAACCAGTTCTCCAGGAGCTGAAAGACTTTATCTTAGGAGTTATTGAGGTATTTATTTGTTGCTGCAGCCAGTTGTTAGGCAGGGTTTGCAGACAGTCCTGGAGGTTGGGAAACGCTCAGTAGATGCCATATGCTGATTTCCAGCCCTCCCTGGAGAATCACAGACTGAGCCCTGTAGGTTGTGCTGCCCAGCCAGGTATTTAAATCCTCTTAGTCAAAGACAATATCCCCCATTTAAACACTACCTGTTATGGCGAATTCTTGCATCGGTATCTTTCTTTTTATCTCAAAAACCCCCCAGCCTCTTCTGAAATCAGTGTTTCCTTTCCTTTTATGAAAGAAGATGTTTCAATGGGAGTACTTTAGTTGCTGGTTTCTGTGTTGATGAGATCGAGTGAAGAAACCCTGGAATATGCCAGTGAAAAAGTTAGCAGAAATTATAAATTTAGATATTTTGCTTAGTGTCTTAGTGAGCCTTTTAAACCTTTCTACTGATTTACTTTCTGCTTCCGAGTTTTGCACTTCCATTGTGTTTCTCAGAATCAGTAATGCAAATAAAAGCATTGCTAGAAAAAGAGAAAATGTGTGTTTTTCCAGGGTTTTTTTTTTTTTTTTGTTATTATTTTTTCCATCTTTTTTTTTTTTTTTTTCCTTTCTCATCCATTACAGGCTAGGAACTGAAATGATCAGTAATTCATGAAGTTTAAAAAATCTCCTTTAAATAACATGAAAGTTTAATTGTTCATTGCCCTTGGGGAATATTCTTGAAGGTCTGTGGCTAATTCTTGTTGATTTCAGGATGAAATAGGAGCCTAAACACCTTTTAAAATTCTTTCTGGTAGCACTTAGGGCACTTTATAAGTCAGTGGGATTTGTGTGCTTATATCATGAAGGACTTAGAGAAATCATATTTAGCAGTTTTAGAGGCAGACCCATTAGTGGAAGCTGTGGGAATTTGGTTTTTCTAAGTTGCTTAGGTGCTGCTGATAATCTGAAATGATTGCAGGTTTCCTATGTACAACTTAAAGTTCACTTCCTTTGGCCCAGGTTCATTTTCTGCTGTCTTTTCTGTTTCATAGTAGCAACCATGGGGACCCTTCATTTTTCTGAAAATAAGGCAACCCACAAGAAGGTGTGCTTCCTGAAATGATATAGAAATCTTAATTACAAAGACTGAGGAGAAGAAAAGCATTCTGAAGTTAATACAGCAGGTATTATCACTCCGTAGGCAAGCAGGCAGATCAATTCTTATCTGACTATCAAAATAAATTCACACTGAGAGGGATCCAAGGCTCTTCTGCAGGGCTGGTTGCATCCTGCTTGCTGGGAAGGGCTAAACCCACCTCCAGCTTGGCTGCTGCTGACTGTCCCTGTCAAGGTACACGTCTGTAATGCTTTGCATGCAGAAAAATCTGACTTCAGTTTCAGGTGAAGCTGCGATCTTGGCACGCATTTTTTCCATCTCTAAATATTTTTGGTTTGCCAGGTGGTTTTGGTTTTTTGTTTGGCTGGGTTGTTTTTTGTGTTTTTTTTTTTTTTTTTTTTTTTTTGTTTGCTTGTTTGGAGTTTTTTTTATTTTTTTGAAGTGTTTTGTTTGCACAAACCCATGCATTTGGGGCAGGAGCAGCAGTAAATCTCATAGCAGTGGATTTTAGAAGGGTTTCCTTGGAGAAATGCTTGATGAACTTTCAAAAGGCAGGACAGTACCTCATAGCAGGAATGTTGTCTGCTGAAGAGTTACATTGGGTGAAAATAGCTCTTCCCTAAAACAATCCTCATCTATCGTTTGCTGTCTGCTTTCTGCCAGCTTCCATTGCTGCTGATGGGGTCCAGCCAGAAAAACCATTAAAGACAGGCTGGATGGGAGATGGGTCTTTTGAAAACCTGCCTCTAATGTTAGAGCAGTTGAAAAAATACGGCTGAGTACTTGCTGTAAGTAAGTAGTGGTACAGAGCATGACTACTATTTTCCATTTCCATTAATCTTCCATTGGAGTTCATTGGTCAATCTTAAGCCAGGGTTAAAGCTAGACATGTTCCTACCCTGGATTCTTACCTGGAATCACAGCCTCAGTGTGGCAACAATTTTAAACTTACTAGAAGGTTCTGAGTGCCTGTAAAAATATTTCTGAAGCATCGCTGTCCTGGGATGGAGGTGTATAGATGAGATACTGCCCTTGGCGGCATGTGTTGTATCCAGAGGGGGTCTGAAATTTCCTAGTGGTTTGTGATTAAAAGTAATCTATAATAATGAATGCTGGAACAAGCTGAAATAAAAAGTGAAAAAAATTCAACCTAGGGAGCCTGTTTTGATTCAAGGAGTATTTAACAATCGTTAGACCTTAAATATTGGAATTAAGGGTTTGTTTTCTGAATACTGCTGCCAGCTAGCATGCTTTGGGATGGTATAGAAAAGCTGAGGGATTCACCTGCTAAATTTAGCTCTTCTCCACTCAAAATCTTTTTTTTGCTTCTTTCTGAAAGCATTTCTGAGCAGATTTTCCTGCCTTAAAATACAGGGTGGTGTAGAAGATGTAACATAACCCTCCTAAACAAACATACACACTTATCCCCTCTCTCACCAGCTTTATTTACAGAGATCCTCCAGACCTCTCCTGGCCCCAGTACGAGGTTTCTTCAAAGGGGAAAACTTTCAGAGACTTAAATACTTACTTTGAAACGGTTGTAAAGATTGCAGCTTCTGGAGCAAAGCCTAGCTTTTGCAGGAGTCTGTTGGCCAGGTGTGAGAATCCGTGGGCTGCTGGCCAGTATCAACCCCATACATCAGGTCTGTGGGCCAGTGTAAACCCAATAAAGCATCTTTGAGGTCTTGCAGCTTTGAAGTTGGGGAAAGGAGTCTTGGCAGCCCCAAAGAAGGGGGCTCTGAAGTTGGAAACAACCACGATTACTTCAGGAAGGATTTGCTGGCTTGATGTTTCGCTGTGAGATGCTGCAAACACCTCTGCAAAGATGTTTGCTGCTACACTGAGATTCCTGATTTCTCTCCTAACTATTCCTAAGTCTCAAGTAATTATTCATTGAGCGATTTTCGTAGCACTTCTGGTTTATATTCCAGACTGTCTGGTGGTGTCAATCTTGATTTTCTGTGAAATATCAATTGATAGTATAAATGTGTTTTTAAGTAGCAAAATGCTGTTGAGTTTAATATGAAAATGAAGCCATATTGGCAGAGGCTAAATTACATGCTGGATTTAGAAAACAGAGTGTGAATTGATCCCAAGCTGGTGTGAATTCCTGAGGGTGGTTATTGCGCTTATTGCTAAGGTGGGTGATGAGTTCATGTCATCTCTTTTGCCCTGGGAGCCAAGGATAATGTGTCCCTTGGGAGCTGGCTTCGATTCTTATTTTCCTACTGTAAAGCTCTCCATCTGAGCATGGACCCAAGATCTGTCCTGACGTGGGACAGGTGTGGTTTTAGCTGAGTTCAGTATCTTGTCTCTGAAAATATTGGCCAGCTTTCTGCAGCAGGGAGAATTTTGAATCAGTCTGTTAGTTTTGATGTACCTTGCCTGTAGCAACAGCTTTACTGGGTGAGGTTGCTTTTGACCTTTCCAAAGATTCTTCTGGTTGTCATTAGTCTGTCTGGGTGAACGGGGGAGTTGACGGCCTTGGCAGATCCCCAGCTGTGCTTCCTGCTCCATTTGGAGACAGAGATGCGTGCATCAAAGTGGCTTTTCATTTTTTCTGTTCAACTTTCGTGGCTCCCTACTCCCCAAGTGCTGATACAGTGAATCTTTGCTTAGGTCTGTAGTTTTCTAAACTTATGTGTGATGCATCATCAGGATGGTGCTAAAGCAATCTGTAAAAAGATGCTTGCTGTGCAGGTAAGCATTTCTTATTTGTCTCCACTATCAAATGAAGTGCAATGTTTTAATATATTTTGCATTTATCCAGCTATCTTGGTGCATAAGTGATGCAATTCAACTTGTAGTTTTCCTTACTAAGAAGTGATACGGCTCTTCATTTTAAATACAGTCCTCTTTTGTGAGTAATTTGAGGACCAGTTGGTCCTGTTCTTATTACTGTCTAGTTTACTGTGAAGAGAGCTGGACATGTGAATTTTGGCATGTATCAGGTTTGAAGCTGCTTCACTTTCACACAGTAGATGATGATGGTTCTGTCAGACAAACCCTGTTAAAACTTGTTCATTGCTCAATATGGAAACATGAACAGCTGCTCGTTGCTTGACTGTGTCTTGGCTAATTTTTAGGGATGGGTTCTCATTTAGTAGCAGTTGTATGATAGCTGTCAAAATGTCTGATTATTTATAATTTATAATAATAATAATTTATTAATTCTACTTCAGTGTTTAATTCATGTTTCTAAATGCCTAATGTTGCTCATGAAGTGTCAACAGAATAACTTGCAACTGATGAGGAAGTACTATTCTCTGAAACAGAAATTTGAGCATCCCTGGATATAGCAGGAGCCTTTTATTGTCTGCTTGTATATTTTAACCCTCTTTGCTGTCACAGCTGATCACTTCATGAATTTTTGACGTGGAATTCTTCCCGTTCTGTTGTCTTACAGGTGTGGAGCAGGGGCATAGTGATACGTTGAGTCACTAGGTGCCCTGGCTCCCTTCCCATTTGGCTGTGCTCCCCCTGAGCCATGGAAATTGTGTCTGTGGTTGTAACATTAGTGTAATGTGGTGCTGGTGATGGAAAGTGTGCTTGCTAAGTGATACAAGAGCCCTCCACAATTTACAGGATAATTACTTGAGCTGGGTGAGCAGAAATTGAGGGCTCATTCCCCTCCCAAGGCTTGGAGTATCATGAGAAAAAACATGGAGGTAAAAGAATCTCTTGGTCTGCCCTTCCTCAAGGGCTAATAAAACACCCAGAGAAGCTGCCACCTTCTTGTCAATGGCTCAGTCCCCTTGGCTTTGTAGGAAACTTTTTGCTGGTACCAGAAAGTGACGCTCATATCCCTGAGCCTTTCCCCTTCCTAGTCATAATTGTTTGTGTGTGCAAAAGTTCTTGGAGAATTTTATCTCCCAGTTAAATGCTCTACCTGGTAGATGTGATGATTTTAATTTTTTTTTTAAAATTTAATTTGTTTACTAATACTAAAAAAATTGTAAGACAGGGGTTTCCTAGTAGCATAATGGTTTTTTGTTTGCATTGCTCATGAATGTAAGCAAGATGCCACTTAAGCAGGACTCAAGTCTCCTTGTAGAATAGAGGTCCTATTTGGATCTCTTCACGCAGCTTTGCAGTAAAATAATTTTATGTTTTCCTTTAGATATTTTCGTTCCTACATGTGGATAAGATGAATAGGTCATTAAGATTTCAGCAGCCCTCACAGTCCCTGAGAAAAGGAGGGAATTATGGAGATATTGGAGGGAGACGCTATGATCTGAATCATGCTGAACTATTAAGCAGAACCTCCCAGAGAGGCTTGTTGATAACCTCCTCCCTTTGCTAGGAAAACAGCTTTGCTGATATTTAAGGTATGCACAAAACTCTGTCCCGTGATCCAGGAGGATAGGGAGGAGGTGAGGGGCAGAGAAAGCTTGTTCCCTGGGCCAGTCAGCTTAATAGCTGGCTCATGGTGCTGTGTGGGTGAGCAGTCTTGGTAAAGGAGGATCAAAGGAACAAGATTTTAAGGTCATTGCTGCTGTACCAGCTCCAAGCAACAGCCTTGGCACTGAGTGAGGACGTCTGTTTTCAGGGCCACCTGGGAAATAGCACTGTATTGTTTTCCCATCCTAGCAGGGCAGAGCTAGTGGGTACTGGTAGTGGCTTAAATAAACCCTTCGGAGATCAGAAGGGTTTGTGGCATTTCTCATTTAACTTGATTACTCTAGCCTGTGGTTTGAAGGGAGATTTTGTCTGCTGAACGTAATTGTAATTGTCTAAATTTTAAGCTCAGATAACTAAGGCTGAGTTATAGAAGTCTGCTTTTCAATATCTTAAGCAGGAACAATTTGTATCCAGAAGAAAAATAGTCTAGAAATGCAGGTATTTAAGTGAGATACAAGTGAAATAATTACTGTGCTGTGTTGGGCAATTTATCTAAATGCTTTTTACCTTGGAGCTGTTCATGGACTGATACCCCTCTGGGCTCCAGGCTGATCTCTTTGGTGGGTGCTTGAGATGACATGTAGGGAAGGAATGTTCACTTGATCATTTTGAAGTGTGCATAGCTGAGGCATCATTATGATAAGAATCTTGAAAATTCAAGAAGCACTAAGCAATGTATTTGTACGAGATGAGCAACTTTAAACATTCACTTTTTAAGGCAAAATTATTTCCAGAATTTATCTTCTTGACCTGCTGTGTAACTATAGCACATAGTTCTAAATATAACATTTTTATAAATGACCATTCCTGTTGCCAGTAATGGGTCTTATGCAGTGCATTGCTGTGACACCTGACTTGCTAGAAGTACAAGTTTTTATTAATGGGCAGATAAAGTTGCTGTTGCATTGCATCTTGTGGTCATTGCCTCCTGGAGTATAAATACACATAATAATGTTGTTTAACATGACATGTACTGTTTCACCATATTGACATTTCCATTCTAATGCACTATACCTGTCTGGTGAGGCTACCTTAAATGCGCACCACGAGCATAAAAATCAGCAGAAAAGAAAAACAACCCACTTGAAGAAATGATAGCTCGTTTAGTATTGTATTACTTCTGGGAAAGTTTTATTTATAAGTGAACAAATGTTGCAGTTTTTCAGAGAGTGCTGCAAACCTCAAAATGCATTGTGCAACCAGCATAATAAAATGGTGATTGGCCCATAGGAAAGGTGCTGTGTCTCCCAGAGGGAAAATTGCTCCTTCTTACTCATTTAGCCTATGGCTGTTCTAAAGGAGATGCAGTCACCGAGTACTGAAGTTGAATTATGCACACCCCCCACTTAGGGGTTCTCCATCTTTATTAAATTGAATGGAATATCTTCTACATGAGATATGGAGGGAGGAGAGAGAAAGTGTCTAGAGATGCCAGGGGAATAGAGCTAGAAAGGACCAGGGGGCTTGGGGAGTAGGACTTCCAACACAAAGAAGTGCAGTAGAATCTACTGTTTTCATCAGGGAGCAGAGCTCATTTTGTTGTTGTTTTTTATTTTGCTGTAAAATTTGAGAAGAGAGAGTGGAAAACCGGTGAGATATTCCTTTTTTAGTACTCCTGAAGAATACCGGGAGAGTTCAAATTTACAAGACAAAATTTAATAGACTCCTATTGCATAAGGTAAAAATACCATCCTTAGATATCTTGGAGAAATAAAATATATGCCAAGAGTATTCCTTCATGCTGAGCATCTCTTTCCCCCTCTGCCCTGTGGGTACTGCTTGTGCACTGCAGTACCAAGATCAGCTGGAGCTTCATTTTGTCCCAGTCTTTCACATCATCCTATGGAGCTCCAACAAAGAAAATTCATAAGTTTTTTGAGTTTTTATTTTCCTTTTTTTTTTGTCCCCAGACAAGTGGTGCTTGTGCTTTGGCAAGAGTAAATAAGAAGTGACATGGTCGGCAGGAGCGGCTCTGAATTGGCCCTTGTCTCCCATTGTGTCCTTTGCCAATTAAAGGTCATGCACAGGGCACAGCAGTGGGGACACAGGGGCTAAGCCTATTGTTCACACATTAATGTTCACTGAGATCAGAAGCAGCTGAAAAATTCGGGGACTAAACCCAGTTTTTGTATGTTGGCAGGGTGATGCTGGGAAAAGAGGCACATGAGCATTCCTGCCCAAGGATGCACTGCTGTCACCAGCACCCAGCTCTGCTTGACTTTTCCCCAAGCTGCTGCTGGCTCTGTCGCCTTTCTCTGTGTCTTGTTGGTGGGATGCTCTTTGGGACAGGCACTCAAGCTTCTTGTTGGTGTCCCTGTGCAGATGGGAAGCTGAAGGTGCTGACATGGTAAGAGCAGACCCACTTCCCAAGAGCGTGTGGCTCCACTGCTTTCTTCCTATGTAGCGTTTCTTTGGACGATGCCAGGGCTTTGAAGGCAGTCATGGTTTGAAGGTTGTGACACTCTTGTTGAATGACCTGTTAGGGTCTCTGTTTTTGATGTGGCAGAACCAAGTGGAGAGATGTTTTTGCTTCAGCATCACAAAATCTCTGCTGAGTTTTGGTAAATGGCAAGAGCTTAAAAGGGTGGTGTGGAACAAGTGATGCTTGAATTTTGAGAATTTTGAGCTGGGAGGACCAGCTCTGTTTTGGGGCATCTTCTCCCATGTTTTAGTGGTTTACTTTCTGTCATGTTCTTGTATTTTCAGTACTTCTGGTGTGCTTATTTACCATTCTGGCAATTTTAGAAAGCAAATAGTAAAAACTTTGTTTCTCCACTGCCTTTTTGGGGACCTAATATATTAAGAAAATGGAAATGAGCAGCTAAAATACAGTCACTGTCATGCCATATATCTTTGTCCATAAATTACCATTGGTGAAGGCAAAAGGCTAAAGTGGGGTGGACAGGGAAGGATGACAGGTCTGGGACTGGATTTAGGAGTTTTCTTGAACAGAATATATCAGAGAACAGAAGCTACAGAAGCTGAACTGGGTAGCACTGCAGACTTTTTGGCCCTGGTACAGTGAAAGCCAAGGGAGAGATAAACTGAAGGCAAGAACAGAAGTGAAGACACCATGTCTGGTCACTCTGACCCTCTGACTGCTCTGGTGAAGGAGGATGCAACAAGGACTTTACTGGCAAAAGAGATAACAAAAGACGTTACTAGTGTAAGAAGAATAACCAGAAGATTGTGTTTCTAAAGACGACTGGGACAAAGGGGTCAGAGTGGAAAATTTTGTATGAATGTAGTGACCTGTGAATACTGGTAACCTGTGTAATAAACTGGCTTTGCTTTGTTGGCATAAATGTAGTCCATGTCAGTCATTCCTCACAAGAATGGAATTAGATAGCAGATCTAATCTTTGAGCTTACAGGATGGGTTAACTCTGACTGTGCTGCTTCCATGGGTTAATGCCAGACTCAGGTCCTGATCCTTTGAATTTGTAGCTGAGACGGAAGAAGTCATGGTGTAAGTGTGCCAAGGCAGCAGGATTAATAACAGGTGTTAAACAGTATTTCAGGAGATGTCACTACTCAGAAAACATACATCTCCAGCCTCTTCAGCCCTGCATTGTTTTGTAGGGGCTTTATTTCATGTTGGGCATGACAATTTGATTGCAGATTTTCTTCACTTTATGTTCTCTAGGCAACTTCTCAATGTCATATCTTGTTATCTTTTTTACCATGAATCACGTGGTTTAAATTTTTTTTTTTTTTTTTTTTAATTCTGGTGCAGCTCCTGGAATTGGAATATTTAATACTGATTTCACCATTCATTAAAAAACTAATTTTCAACAATTATATTTAGTACCCAGTGTCAGCAAAGGTGCACTGAATTCTTTAGAAAGACATGCTGGTGAATCCCTCTTGTTCTCTGAGTACTGCCCAGGGGACTGAAGGAGGCCAGGAGCTGAAAATGCTGTTTAGCCATAGGTTTCTGCTGCATTTTTATTGTTGTCTAATCAGTGTTTCCTTGGAGAGACAGGAGGAGCTGGTGAGGCACCTGTAAAAATTAATATCAGGGTGACTTTTTCTTCCAGGTCTGAGTAGCAAGGTGAAAGCCTGGTTCCTTTGAAAGGATTGCCAAATTCAGATTGACTGGAGGCAGTCAGTGTAGCACAAGCAGGTTTTATTGCACTGCTTGCAGCTACAGCATTATAGCAATTGGCAAAAGAGACACCACAGGTACTACTGACTTTGGCTGCTGCAGTAGGAAGTGCATGGTTTAATAAAATGAATGCCTAAATGCAAGGAAAGATTACCAGTGTCATCATCCTGTGCAGGAGTCCTTGATGTTATCCCTATAAGTGTGTGTCATGGCCAGGATTTTGGCGGAGCTCATCCGGCGGGCAGTGGAGCCTGCAGGAGGTCAGACCCTTGCCAGCCCCTCAGCTGATGGTTGCAAGCATGAGGTGGAGGGAGCAGAACTGAATGTGTCCCTCAGTGGGTGTTGGTCCTCCTCCCTTTGCCCAGGAGTGCGATCCTTCTGATTTATGGTGCCCGCCTTTGGTTTCAGCATCAGCATTGCTTGTGTCTGCTGTCTTAATTTCTCATGCCTGACAACCTTCACGGGTGAGCTGGCTTTCCACTCCTTGATCCAGAACACTTCTCAGTTTATTGCTCACACAACAGAGTCTTTTAATTAAATTTATATTTGTTTGGATAGCACTTGTCAGTGTGGCATGAATCTTCATCAAGTTCAATTGTCTTTCACCGAGCTCCTATGTAATACCCACAGTAAGTGCTCCAAAACTGGAATGCTTCTTCCCCCTTGAGGGGGAAGGAAGCTGCTTTGGAGCGTGGCTGTCTTTTTCCACTTTTGCCCATCCAGTGCATTGCACTGTCAAGCTCTTGTCCCATACTGGAGACCTTTAATAAGGTTGTGATGCTTGATTTTGTGTTTTGTTTGTTTGGTTTCTTTTTTTTTTTTTTTTTAGTTTGGATTGAATATTTATTTAAGGTAATTTTAACTGCACTTATTTTTAATACTGGTTAAGAAGTACAGTATTTTTAATACTGGTGAAGAGATATGCCAAACCATCATGCTAGACACCCTGAGAGGAACAGGTTTGTATGGTCAGATGCTTCCCCTTTGCACACTGGAGGACCAAACTCTCCTGTGGAATAAGCAGCTCCGCTTTTGCAGAGTCTGGGTTGAAAGGCCCTAAGACCTTGAGAATTACTGACACAGGAAACATGGTAGCAGTACTGGAAAAGGGATAAAAGAAACAGTACCGTAGTAATTCAGTTAACAATATGTTCACAGTATGCATTCATAACTCTTCCTACTTGGGGACACAATTTGCTTGCTGTATTATGCCAGTAGAGATAACCCCTAATTCCTTTCGTATCCTGTTTTTGAATCATTTTGTTAAACAAAGGCCTTTGAGTCCTCCTTTGTTGCTGAGAACAAATGGTGAGATTTTGGGGACTGTAGCTACTTTTGTTATTCACAAATTCCAGAGCCTTTCAAAATTCTTCATCATTCACATTCTGGGCTTCACCACACAATCATTCATTATGTCAGCAGCTGCCCGGGGAGTCTCACTTCAGCTCATTCAGCCAAATAATAAGCACTGGGACAACTGCTTCTGCATTAAAATAATAATAAAATAATAAATAGAGGTTCTTGCATGTGAAGAACAATGTTACTATCTTCTGCTTTTGACACATCGCCGTGTTGAAGTCAGTGATTGGTTTTGCTCAGCGTCTGTTTTGGAATGAACCTGGCCATTTGGGAAATTATGTTTTGATGCAACCAAACACTTCAGTTCTGCCCAATTTTGGGTGCTTTTTAAATACGTTTTGTTTCTCAGTAACCTCTTCTGTATTCCACTCATTTGACAGGAGGATTTGGGATGCTCACCTGCCATGCCTTTGCAGGTGTATTAGCATATATGTGTCTAGCTCTGGAGATAACACAGCCCAGCAAGCACAAAGTGGTTATTTGTGGTGTGGAAGCAGGATTGCAAATGAGTGACCAGCAGAGCGAATGTGTATCTTTTAGTGCAACTGCTTTGTTTTTTCAAGTGAGTGCATCCAAGAACCTAATAATAATACTAGTGTGAGGCTTCATTCTTTCTCTTTAGTTAGGATAAGGAATGTAATTTTCAGAGTGAGGCAGGATTATTCCTTCCATCTCCTGTGCAAACAGGGCGCTAGCTGGCTTCCTGTGCAGTATGCAAATATCAGCATCCCATCGTGCAAGGTATCTGTGCTGCAATCTGCCTGGTAGCAGACTAATCCAGGATGGCTTTATCCAGATGCCATTCTGTCCCGAAATCTGAAGTGATACACCCTGCCTGTGCCGTTGCCTCATTCATCTAAGTGAAATTTGCATGCTGATTCAGCTGAGCAAAGGGAAGCCGCCTTATGGCTTTTCAGGGATATACAGCTTTCCATACATCAGACAGGCTGTGCATGATGTTGCCACCTTTTGCTGAACTCTTCCCACCTACACGGATAGTACCACATGCAACTGAAACCCACTATTGATTGTGTGGAAGCAGTTCTGTCTGTTAGAGGAAGTAATTTGGATGTTTATGGGAGATAGGTAGAAAAAAATGAACTAGTTCATTTTTATTACTTTTTTTTTTTTTTTTCTTTTTCTAAGTGAGCATGAGAACTATATGGAAGTGAACAAATGTTCCTAAAGACTGGTGTTTGCCAATTGTAAAACAGGGTCTGGAAAGATTTGATGAAGATTTTCTCTGTAAGCATGAAAACACTGTCTGGACACAGGTTTTTTGTCCTGTCCAGCTGGCCTCACTCCTTTTCCTACATACACTGGGCAACAAAAAATAGAAAGGGAGAAGAAAAGCATTTAAATTGTATTTGTAGCCGTTGTTCTTCTTGGTGAAGGATACAGAGCTTGCATTTCCAAATGACATAATTTGTTTTCAAATATTAGTCCAGCAACAGGAGCTCCTTGTACCCTACCACCTCCTCTGTGCTTGGAGATGGGGATGTTGCTTTTCCAGCTTGGAGCTGAGCTTTGATCTGTGCAGTCTCCACTGTTGCTCACCTCGACTGTGCTGTGGCCACTCCATATTTATGGTTAAGCACTTTTTTGTCCACTTCCTTTTCTTCTATTTTTTCCTGTGTATTTGGAGGTTTTTGGTTTGTTTGTTTTTTTTTTTTCTTTTGAGTAATGGAAAATGTCCTCAGCTGTTGCACCTTTGGTGAAGAGACTGTTTTCTTTTCTCCTGAAGAGCTGGTAGCTCAAGTGAAGCCCCTCTTAGCTGGGTGTTCTGTGGCAACACGACGGGCAGTTATTTACATATTACATGTTTTGTTGGCCTTTTTTTGGAGGTGGTGTTGATCTGAGCTTCCTAACCTCTTGTGCAACTCTAAACCCAAACAACAGGCCTTGTGAGCCACATTCCTAACTTGACATGTAGCAAAGTGCCTTATCCTCCCTCCTTCCACACCCACTATGCCCTATTTGGCTCCCAGCCTTATTCCTTCTATTTCTACACCTCCCTGCTTCAATCTCTGCAGAGGATGCTCAGCCTACGCTTTCACATAGCTGAAGAATCTCAAAAGGGCATGGTTTTGATGACTTTCAGGTGGCCTGGGCCCCAGCCTCCATGTCCAGCAGCTTCAGCCTGATTATTTGTAAAGTAGCTCTTAGTCACTCCCTGGCTGCTCCACTTCTTACTCATTTCTCTGCCCAATCTTAACTTTTAGAATGTTTATCTACTTTCTTTGTGTTCATACAGAGGGGCTGGAAATGCCCTTGTTTTCCCCCCTGATGCTTGCCAGGAGGACAGTCAGAGAGGTGGTGTGAGTGGTGGCTCGTCTTGGGTGAAGTCAATGCTGGGCTTCACCAGTGGAAAGAGGCAAAGGGCTCTTCTAGCAGCTCTTTCAGGCAGTATTTGTGAACCTAAAAAAAATCCCCTCCTATCTTCCCTGGCGTACCCAAGGCACATTGTAAAGTGAGATGGGCTGCAGTCTTCATGGCCAAATCTAAATGTGTCTTGAACTAAATATGCTCAATAAAGAAAGACATTAAAAAAAATAAACAAACAAAGGCAATAGATTCTGATGGGGAAAGTCCCCTTGCAGAATTTGAGTGGCTGGAAAGCTGCCTGGGAGAAAAGAACCTGGGATGCTGGGTGACAGCAGCTGAATGTGAGACAGTGTGTGCGCAGGAGGCCAAGAAGGCCATGGGCATCCTGGCCTGGGTCAGCAGCAGTGTGGCCAGCAGCACCAGGGCAGGGATTGTCCCCCTGGACTTGGCAATGGAGAGGCTGCACCTCGAGTGCTGCATCCAGCTCTGGGGCCTTCCCTACAAGAAAGACACTGAGCTGCTGGAGTGTGTCCAGAGAAGGGCGGCAGAACTGGGAAAGGGTCTGGAGCATAAGTCTAATGAGGAGCAGCTGAGGGAGCTGGGAGTGTTTAGTCTGGAGGAGACCAAGGAGGATCTTATTGCTCTCTAAAATTACCTGAAAGGAGGTTGTATAAAGGTAGGGGTCTGTCTTTTCTCCCAGGTAACATGTGACAGGACAAGAGGAAAATGGCCAGAGGAGGTTTAGATTGCACATCAGGAAAAATTTGTTCGCTGGGAGGGTTGTGGTTCATTGGAATGGGCTGCCCAGGGAAGCAGTGGCATCTACATCACTGTAAGGAGTTTAAAAACTCTGTTCATGTGGCACTGAGGGACATGGTTTAGTGGTGACTGTGGTGGTTCTAGGTCAATGATTGGACTCTCTGCATTTTAGAGAGCTTTTCCATCCTTAATGATTTTATGATTTCCCACTCTTTTTTTCCTAGGTTACTGTGAGCTTCCTAAAAAACTGAAGTGATGCCTGTCTGTGCCATAGCTTCCTAGACCTTACCCAGCACCCGGTGTAGTTTCAGAGCTCTGTCAGCAGGGCAGAGCCTTGTGTGTACGCTGTCTGCAGAGTCTGCAATGCTAAGGTGTGTTCCATCTCCCTTTTCAAAGTCGGGAATGCAGCCTGGATGTGAAGGGTGAGGCCTGATCCCCTTCTTTTGTTTACCTCAGTTTAGCTGCTGGGGCCCTCTTTGCAAAATTAAACAGAAGTCTGAGAAGAAACATAATTACATCTTTATGCAATAGCTACACAAGTTATGCAGAGGCTGTGAGGACAAGCATCATTTCTGCTGGCCTGCCCTCTTGGCAAGCACTTTGCTTTTTGTACATGCTTTTGGACACTTCTGTCTGGGTGAAGATGAATCATTCCCTGAATTCCCCTGACTCTATTTACTCAATCTCTGCTGACTATAAAAGGAGCCTGGTGAGTATTTAGGTTGCTGATGGCTCCATTTTAGCCTTTGGGCAGCTGAATCTTTTGTTTAAGACTCATTAGCCTGGAAACTGCTGGGAAATGATGGTCTGGATGCCGGGCACCCCTGCAGCTGTGCCACCCCAGGAGGGGGACAGGCAGGTAGGCATGGGGGCTGCAGCCTCTCCCTTCTCTCCAAGCATTTAACTGTGCCCAATGGGAAGCTCCTCCTGAAGCCTGTACCCCAAAATTTGGTTTCCCTTGGGCAAACCTACCTGTCCATCAGGGCTGTGCCTGCAGGTCAGTTAAGTAGGATTTTCCATTCACCTTGTAAGGGTCCCTGCTGTGGTGTTCTGAGCAGCTCTTGGTCCTTGAGGGGGTCTGGGTCTACAAAGCTGTATTGTGTCAGACTGGCAAAGTATCAAGTTACAACAACTTTCCCATGAATTAAACTTACTGTGAGTGTGGGAGCAAATAGCTTATCTTCCAGTCTCATTACTAGAATGGATATGCCATAAGCATTCCAGAAGTACACTCTTTAAAGATATATAAAGAAGACTGTGTAAAAATCCATATCTGTTCAGTTACAGTGTGATGCAACAGCAATTCCAGCAAGCTGGGAGCTGCTGGAGAAATGGTTGAACATGGGGCAGGGTGGCAAGGAGCTGTTGGCAGCACATTCTCTGGGTTTCCTGTACTCCAGCATCCCTTTTCCCTGACAAAGGCAGCAGCTGTTGCTGCTGTACACAGATGTGGCAAAGTCCTCCAGGAGGGGAAGAGCTGCCACTCTGTCTTAGGAGCAGCTGCTCTTAAATGCTTATTTTCCTCTATGATTTCCCCCAGCCCTGGGTCTCACTGATATCTCCTCATATAGTGCCTGCCTCCTCCAGCTCTCAGAGTACTTCTTGCATGTCAGGGAGGCATTTCTGCTTTCTTCTCCTTTTGAAGAGGTAAGAGCTGAAGGCCTTGCTCCTATTTTTGGAAGCCTCTCTGCAGTATCCAGATTAATTTGTCTGTAGTGTGCTTGGTGACCCATGAAACCAGGTATCCTCCTTTGAACAGCCCCTCCAAACTCATACTCTGACATCTCTAGATCTCCCGTATCTGATGCGTTTTCATTATTTTAGTCTGTGAGTTTTCATGTTATTCAGTGAAAATTCCTTTCAATCTCGTATCTTGCACTTTACTGGCCCAGATCACTTGTTTTTCCTGTTACCTGTCTTGCATCAAGATACCAGCAGAGTTAAGAAGTACCAGTTTCACTTTCTGACTTTTTCAATTTGTTCATATGAACTTTGATCCTCTTTTTACTTTCCTACATCTGCTTTTATGCTGGATTTATATGTGCCTTCCATGTCTCAGCCACAGCTGAGAAACTTCACCATAGTGTACATGTGGATTGAGCTTTCCCGTATTTCTGCTTCTTTGCTCTTAGGAAATCCTTTTTCTCTAGCTCAACTGGTGGTCTTTGCTAGCTTGTTTCATTCAGGAAGGAAAGGCACACCTCTATTAGTGTCTTTGCTAATCAGGCATCTTGGATATAATCTTCTTTTGACTGAGCACTGTCTTGAAATACCACCTCATGTACCATGATCTAGAACCTGCCTGGCAGGAGCTGTGCTTTCAGGTGGCAACCCCCTACTTTTGTGAGACCTGTACCTTTGCTATGTTCACATTCAAGTACCCGAGTTCACTCTTTTTATCAGTTTTTTTACAGGTACTGTTCCTCACTCCAGTATCCTTCCACACATCCTTCTTCTGACCATAGGGTTATCTTTCCAGGTGGAAGATTTGTTTTTTTTCAGAGAGGAGTAATTTTCTGGAGAAAAAAATCCTTATTTTTTAAATAAGAAGTTTGGGGGAAGGATAGTTGTTTCACTTTCTCTAAATGTCATAGTCTTTTATTGTTGCAGATTCACAAAATAATTTAATGTGCATAATCACCTTTCAGTAATCAAGGAGTAAATGAGTCATTATTTGGGTTAATATATTTTAAACACTAAAAAAACTGGTTTGCCTTTTTGCATTCTATAGCTCTGTTGGACTCCTGTGCAAGTTAGAGACCCTGAAGAGATCAACTTTCTTTTCTCACTGTCAACTATTTGCATTCAAGCACTTCTTTGTTTGGTTTTTTTTTAAGCAAAGGACAAAACTGAGCTAAAACCTTGAGCAGACTTCTTTTCTTTGACCAGAGTGTATAAGCTTTGGCCATAAATCACCAGGAAGGCATTTTAGTTGAACTTCCTGTTTCAGTTTTGCTCAAGAGAACACAATAATGGCAATTTGAGTTTTGTCAGTACTCTTGGTTTGACCACATTCCTGCTGATTTGTTGATGGTCACCAGTGAGCTCAGAATGTCCTCAGTCAGAGCTGGATGACCCTTTGCTAAGATCTGGCTCCTTAGATTGCTCTTAACCTGTTGGTTTGAGTTGCTTCTAAAGCTGTGTGTGATCTCTGTGAGCTGCAGGTGCCATGAAAAGATGCTGTGTGTCTGTACTCAAGGACAGAAACCATTCTTGAAAATGGCCTGTGTGCATTTGGCCAAATGAGAAAATAGCACTGTGGTGGTGGTCTCAAATCAGGCTAACGAGAGGGGAAGTAAAATTTAAACATATAGATTTCAAAGGAGCAAACCCACCCCACTCTTGCAGTCCAGGGCACTTAACATCTTTCCATTTAACCTGCAGACCTTTGTGGCCATATTTATTTAATCTGCTGACATCCAGGGACGGATGTACTGGCAGTGACTGTGATCTTAAGCTTTGCAATCAGTCCTGTCTCCTGCCCTGAAGAAATGCTGGAGGCTCTCTTGAGTTTTGGGGTTTTCTGGCATCTCTCACACCGAGGAGAAGCTGCCATGTTTTGCCGTATCTGTGCCATCCCCTGCCTCTTGCCACATTGCCTGATGGTGTAGGTCTGATTTTTTTCTTCCCTGATCTCAGTGAAGTCAGTTTAATGCTAGTGGAAGGCTCAGTCAGAGCTTAGCAGCCCCTGGTTTATCATCCGTAATACTTAGAATAATGTGACAGCAAGGGCAAGGATGAGAGCACTGGAAGAGCGGCTCATTGCGAGCGTGCAGCTGGGTCAGGGTGTGACCCCCACTGTGCACAGCAGCATGTAGGACACCCACCCTGGCTGTCAATAACCAAACTGGTTTTGTGTCCTGGCTTTAATAATAAATCTCTCTGAGGGGTGGTTGCTCCAAATGCTCCCTGTTGGCCTGCATTCCTAGTGAAGGCTATGTCTGGAATCACCCTCTACCCTTTCAAGCTACTGATAGTCCTTTTACTTCTGATTGCAGCATTAAGCTAGAGTGAAATAATTTTGCAAATCCCGTGTATCGCCACTAACACGTCTTTAGTGTTACCAGGCAAGGTGTATTTTCAGTTGTGATAAGCTTTCTAAATGCAAACAAAGCAAGAAGCAAATGCTTCCTTTCAGCTGTAACAGTATTTTTATTTGTGTGACTTTGTGTATGTCAGGAGAAATAGAGTTTCCTTTTCTTCTACTTACGCCACTTAGTGCAAAAAAATACGTAGGGTAGTTTAATGCAGATGTCAAAAACTACTATAGAGGAGTAAAGTCATCACAAAAGAACAATATACAAGGTCTTTGGAAAAGAAGGAGAGCCCAAGCAGCACTGTGTTTGAAAGGAAACCTGCACAGGATAAATTCCTCAGTATAAATCCTTTCGAAGTTACTATTCTTGCAGTTAGTGGCTTTGTTTAGTATCAGATTGCCTTCATCTTGTGGGCTCCTGCAACTGGAGTTTATCAGGATTGAGTGACATGAAAGTGTTTGCATATTCAAAAATTAGTCTTTTTAAGACTTCCCAGGGGGACTTTTAACTATGCTTAGTCTGCTTATCCATTCAAATCCACCGCTACAGTGTTTTAAAATCATAACTGCATCTGAATTTCACCATGAAATAAAATATTGTAAGTGAGGACACATGTTAGCAATCAACACAAGGTCTTTCAAATGAACCCTTGTGCTGCAGGACGGGAGGCTGTTTCCAGGGAAGTATTGACAGACCCTTGATCAGTTGAAGCCCGGGGCACTGAAATCCATCAGTAGGCACAGAGGTTAACGCAGAACAGGTTTTGGAGGTGCTCAGTGCTCCTCACTGATGGACCAGATTGTTTCTGTATCTCAGCCCTAGGTGGCTGAGCTTCATCAGGCTAGCTGTAAATCACGTCATGGGGAAGGTGCAGAGGTAACAGCCAGAAGAAGAATCCGCTTAAATTGTGTGTGTGTGGAGCAATCACAGCTTTTACGCAACCTCCATGTGCCCCGAGTGCTGACATTTTGACTGGCAGTAAATTCTTCTTGTAGAGACAGGAGTTGTGTTGGATTGTTTGTCTTATCTCAGTCCTTTTCATTTTCATGCAAGCTTTGGCCAGTCTTTAGGATTGTTGATTGAATTTGTTCAATTAACAGAGACTTGCATGTTACAGAAATGAAAATTCATATTTTTAAAATGTATTGTTGGATAGCTAAAATGGCCAACTGTGGATGAACTTTTCAGGAGATAAGAAACAATTAAAGTTGAGTGGCATGGCTGTAATTTTCCAGCAGACTGGAGATCTTGTGGGTCACACTTGTTAGATGTCCAACTTACTTTTTTTTTTTTAATATAAGATTTTATTTTAAAGGGCAAGTGTGCAGAATGAAAAAAAAAAATCTGATGGCTAATTGTTGTGTGCGCTGAAAGCAGTTGTTTTTGAAACAAGCAAGTAGATGACTAAAGATGCTGGTTATAGTAGAAAAATCCAAATATTTGGTCCATTACAATACAAGGGGGAAGCCTTGGGAAAAGTGCTACACTGTAACACAAAGCACTACAGAATGGAGGAGCTGAAAATAAAGGCACAGGAGAATCTTCCGAAATAGCTGGTGTAGTTGGCTGAGGTTAGAAAAGTACAAACACATCCTCTGTTTTTTGTGAGGGCAGAGGGCAACTTGTAAAAATAGCATGTAAATTTCTCATTTAATATTTTAAAGAATTCTCTGATTTGTAAAGCCCTAGGCCATGTTTATATATATGTGTGTGTATATATATATTTATTAAATTGAAATTATTTTTTCTTCTAAGTCACTGTGAAATTCCTTAATTCATTTGGCATGCCTTGGCCACTACAACAGCAGAATAATAAGAGAGACCTCTGATCCTGGTGTGTGCACATTATACTCTACTGTATGGAATCCTGCATTTCCTAGCAGTACTCTTATCTTCTTCTCCTTTAAGGCAATACAATTTAACTTTGCAGGCCCTGTCATCCAGCAGTAATTTTCTGTCACTGCAGGATACCAATCCCCTGTTTGCAGCTCAGATGCATTTTAGCACTTCACCCTGTTAGAACACGTCATTGTTTGAGGGCTTATGTAGATGAGAGATCTGTAAGCTGAATCTCTTAAAACTGAACTCACTCTATTGTTTCAAATGTTCAGCACTGTTTTTTACCCTAGTTACTTCATTTTGGTCTTTGACTTACATTTGCTTTTTGACAGATTGAAGAATAGGCAAAAGGAAAAAAAGACCCAAAACCATGCTCTGATATCTCCCTATTTTTAATTCCTGTTGGTAGCTCTTGTCTTATAGCTAGGTTTGCATGGGATCATTTAATACAGTTTTCCCTGGACCACTGTTGTATTGCTTTACCCATTCATGACCAAATTAGGTTTGATTTTATGTTTAACTTACTAAGACTAAGGGGAATAAGACTGCAGAAAACACAAAAACGATGCCAGAACTGTTAAAGTTAAAAAAAAAACAAAACAAAACAAAAAAACAAATAGGAGGACTTAATTGGCTTAAAGAACATAAGAAGAAAACATGAAATGAGAGAATAAAGAGAAAAAGTTGGATCTTATGCAAAACACTGAAATGCTCCATGGGCATAAGTTCCTGCTTTTCGTGTGTGGATGTGGGAAGTCAACCCAGTAAAGCTGCTGACTTGTGAAGGATTGGAATTTAACCTGCTCTAGCTGTGAGTTTCTCTTGGCTTTTTATTTTCTGTGCAAGACTTGAGTATAGACTGGTGGAGAAGATTGGAAATTGGTCCTTCCTTGCTACACCACAGCTTGTTACAACACAGCGGTATTCAATGACTTTGTAAGCAGTTTTGTTGTTGCTAAATACACTTTTCTTGTGATTTGGTGTGATTTTTACATTACCCATTTTCAAATTTTTCTTCCTTTTTAAAAGACACACTTTATTACTGTTCTTTGAGCCCTGTGGAAATATTAAAATAGGTTCCATAAATAATAGATAAGTAAAAAAAATCTTTGTTAAAAAAAGTCAGCAATTCCTGATCTCTACAAGATTAAGCTCTCTACCCTTGCACACTTGAAAAAAACCACCTGTAATTTTTCAGTGCAAACAGACCAAGTCCCACACTTGTTCCTGATTCTCAGTTTTACCCCTGCAAGTAAAACACGTTTTCTCCACCTCAAAGTCCCCTACTTCCAAACTGTCTTGTCAAATTCTGCATTTGCACAGACATTGTAAATTCTCCCATCCAGAAGGTGCCTGTGGAGATTTGGAAGCACCTGTGCAAGGCTCCACGTCTGTTTTTGTCCCACTGCCTCTCTCCCTACCCAGTGTCAGTGATGCTGAATCCCAGCATCCTCCTGTGTGCTGAGGAATGCAACCAGACACTGGGCCTGGAGAAGCAAGGGAGAAAACTACTTTTGGTGCAGGTTTTCCCTAAGTGAAAGCTGTTTTCCTGAGGGCTGGTACTTGGCAGAGAGGCCTGTGCAGCTGTATGTCCTAAAATGGGCTCTGACCTTCTTTTCTTTGCTGGATCAAGAGCTGGTTCCTCTTTGAGTGTTCTGCAGAACTGGTGATCTTGTAATATACGTGACAGTGAGCACAACTGGGAAAGGAATCCCTTCTCAAGCACCTTTTTCTTTCTTTGACTATTTTTAGGATATATTGTATTTCCTTACCTCCTTGGTTATTTTTTTTTTTTTTACTTAAAGGTGTGAAGGGCCAGAAGTGTCCAGCAACGCTTGGCAGTATGGGGGTTTTCAGGGAATGTAGCTTCACTTAGGTACTTAGGTGTTCCCTGTTTACAAGGATCGTTGTGGTGTGGGGTCAGAGCTGAAAGTTGTGGTTCCTGGCACAGGAGCCTGGAACTGTGGTTCCTCTTCCTATGGATAGAGGTGGGAAACATTGTACTGCTGGGGGCTGAGGCACATGCAGCAGGAAGGGTTGTCATTATCTGGCTCAGAGAATTTTGATTAAGGAAAGAAGGGACCAAAGGAAGAGCTGTTTGAGCAAGTTGTCTTTTGTTTTTTTAATGTGAAATCACATTGACTGAAATAAATTTGGGATGGAGAAACCAAATGGTAATTTTAATGATGCAGCAAAAAGTTAATGATGAAATATAGTTCCTGAGGCTCCATTTCATCATAGCCTGTATCTTTAAAACCATGGGCTTCAGGGGGCAGAGACTGTAGCATCTATCTGTTCAGGCTTTTATTTGACATGGTTGGTTAGGCTATTGAATCCTTACTCCCTGCCTTTAGCTTAGCTGTGTACTGTATGTTCTCCACAATACCTCAAGCTGAAAATTGATCTCTGGTCAATACTGTGTGATGATTCCAGCCACTCCCGTAATCAGCACCGCTCGTTGAATGAAATTCGTCGTGGGAGGCCTGTTTATCGTCTCCACTAAGACTAACCCTACTGAAAGGGCTATCAGACTGTCTGAATTAGGACACTTCGGACAACTGCCATCAGGAGTTATCTGTGCTTCCAGAAAGGGCTAAATTGAGCAGAGATGAAGCGCTGGTGTTTATTGATTTCCTTTTTTTTAAAAAAAAAACAAACACTTTTTTCTTTTGCTCCTCCTGACTAAGTAGAGCAGAGGCAGCTTTAGGTACATGTTCTAGGTGTTGAGATAGCATTGCTGCAGTGATTATGTATCTTTTTTGACCCCATGTCAAATTGTCTGTAGCCCACACTAGAAGATTCCAGGGATGCTTTTTAAGGAAAGACCTTTTGTCAAAAATGCCTGCGTGTAAAAGAGCCTCATGGTCCTCTTGGGTATATGCTGTGGACCAAGTAGAACAAAAAATTGCCACAGATGAGGATGAGCACTTACTATTAGCCTCAATACAGAAGTTCTTGATCTGCTGGAACAGGAAAGAGGAACTGCAGCCTTCAAATAAGTGCCTGGTTAAAGGTATTCACCATGCCAATGATTTCCATTAGGTTGTTTCGTGGTGTACCTTTGTCGTACATTATGAAGCTTTCTGGTGCTGTGTCAGCAAAAGGGATGTACTATACCAGCACAACGAGTTTAGTAGCAGCTAATAATATTTAAACATTTGGTACTTGCTTAGAGAATGCTGTTTATTTCTCCTATGCTGTGTTCAGGAACACAGAAGGTAGGTTGGATTTTTTCTCCCCTTAATAGTCATAAAATGTCAGTAGTGCTGGTGTGACCTGTATTGGGAAACCCCATTTCATTCTACAGGAGCACATGCCACTGATCTTTATTAAAAATGTATTCAAAATAGCGATAATGAATTAAGTGCAAATACCATGGCTGCATTTACTTCACTGAATGTTTTTAAAGCTAGTGTGGATTAGGGCATGCCAAGCTTTAATCATGGAAAACCAAAGGATGAAACTACAGTGCTGTGCACTATTCCTTTCCTACTCAAAGAGCTTTATGCAGTAACAGTGCGTGGTCCAGGCTTGCTAATAGTACAGTTTGTCTTCCCAGTGACAACTCCTCTGCCTCTGACTCGAGGACCTGGACTGAAATCTTAATCTCACTGCAAAGCTCTCATTGACGTGTATGGACTTTGCTTCAGCTCCATTTGATGGAGTACAGTGGAAGCTTTAAAAGCATTCGGGCCAAAGTCTGTCCACCAGAGGCACTGTGCCTGTTTTTCACCAGATAACCCTGTGTCTTTTAATAGAGTTAAAGCTTTGTGGGCAGGCTCTGCCCTTGTTTAATGCCATGGCATTGTTCCCATTGGCTTCAAAAGGAGGAGGCACTTAGACTGGGACTCTCAAAGGCCCTTAGGACCCTAAGTCCCATTCATTTCCTGATTTCAGTGGGACTTAGAGTTCTAAATCCCTTTGTGAATCCAAGCCATAATGCTCTACTGTCTAGGCATAAGTATTAACAAGAGTTCTCTTTTTATCCTCTTAGCATGGTAAGCCTGGAAAGTGGAGCTGTGTGTTATCTTCCCTGTGCTCCTGAAATAGGCTGAGAATATATGTAGCTGTTTAAATAAGGAAGTTATCATCTTATTTGAGTCTGGATTATCATCTCCAGAACTATAAAAACAAACAAATCTGGATGACCAAGCTCCTTTTTGAGCTGAAACTCTGCAGGATGGGTGCTAGGGTAGAGAATGGGTAACGTGAGTGAAGGGGGAAAAGTCATTGCTTAAGCCTCTCTGTCTTTCTCCCAAGCAGCTTGGTTCCTTGGGATGTGCATGAAAATTGTCCATGTGACAAACCCTTTCCATACTGGTAACCATGAAGAAGAGCCCTGTGCCATCAAAATCCACAAGCACTTGATACACAGTCTGTGGGGAAGCTAGGTACTCTTTTGTGGGGCCATAAAAAGCAAACCTTCAGTAAGAAACCTTTGTAAGAGCCTCTTAAGCCACTCTTTCAATGCCAAATGAGTTTTTTGCATCTGCTTGCTCATTTCCAAATCTATTGATAATGGGCTCGGTGTTCAGCTGATGCAAATTAGCTTAGTGCCACTGAAATCAGGTCACTGCCGATGTTGATTTAAGTTGTCTGAGGAGCTGATACAGGCTCTCTGGTTCCTCTGGTATTAAACAGCTTTCCCTCTGTAGCCCTCTTCTTCCATTCAAGAGCAGCGTGAGTCTAGAAATTATTTTTGAGTAAAAGAAAAAGCTGTATAATATGTCAAAAGTAAATAATGTATAGGCTTACAGAGGATCTAATGATTAGTTGTTGGCATATATTCTTGATAGATTAGGAATCCTTATCCCATTAATGGGTCAACTCTTAGCCTCTGTAATAAATAGCTGGGATTGACAGAAAGAAAATAATGAGGTATATTCTCTTTGCTATGATGATCCTAAGAAACCTAAGGAAAAGATCCCAAGATCCTAAGGAAAAATCTTTTCACCAAACTGAATAAAACACCCTGTTGATCTGCAGTTAGTGCAGGGAACTGCTACAGAGACGCCACTCAAATCCTACCATTTACAGTAAAGCGTGTTTGCAGCAGGTAAGGCTTTAGCTTTACTGATTTTTGGGCCAGTTTTCAAATCCCTGAAATATCAGAACTCACCATCCTCCACTGTTCCAGAGGGGAATGGGATATTAACAGTTGTGCCAAGTTAATGGGACTAGAGAACATAACATGCTCTTGCATTTAAGGGCCAGGGATAACAATGCTGCTGGGCTTCATTTTGCTCCTGCCCTAGCGAGCCATCCTGCTGAGCCATGATGAGCTTTTCCAGGGAGCACTACAATGTTGAGTTTCTTTCTCCTTCTGTTGTGGATCACTGTGGTTTTAGTGGCTTGTGCCACTGTGTTCTCTGCAGATGGAGCCCTTCCTGCTTTTAGGTAATTTTGCTACAAATGAGCAAGTCCCAAGAGCGGCGCAGAGTTTTGTAACTGGAGAGATCTTGATTAGTTGTCAGAAGATTTTGCATCCCTCAAGGGACATGTATTCCTCCAGACTTGGTATCTGTTTCACTATGTCTTGCATCAGTTGGGTCTGAAGATCCTGAGAGAGGCTCAGAGCACAGCTCTGAAACAGTCAGTTTTTCACAGGGTGTTCAGAAGGATTTTCCTGCTGCATTCTCAACTCATGGTAGCATTCCAGGAGGATGCACAAAGTACCTAAGCACAGCATTTAGCAGTGCTGGCCCAGACATCAGAGTGGGAAGGGCTGGCTTTGCATTGGACTCCAGACTGCAATTCAGGTGACCTGTGCTTGCGCGCCATTGATTTGTCATCTGACCTTGCAAAAGGGGCATAACCTCCTCCTGCCCTGGTTGGCCATCTGCACCACAGGGACAGCGCCACTGCCTCTTTCATGGTCTTTGTCCTCAGATTTATTGAATATATATTGTTCAGGGCAGAAGGGGTTTTACTTTACGTGTGTGCAGTACTTAGCGGGCTGGAGCTTAGGACTCTACTGGGATTTTTGGGTACTGTGGTAGTAGTAAAATAATGAATGATAGCTTGCGTGCTGCTTTCCTCCCACTTTATCACTATTGCCATCCTGACCCTTTCCTGCCTATACAGTTCTTATATTGGCTTTGAAATGGTCTCCTGTGACTGTCAGTCTCTGCAACGATTGATAAGTAATGTGTAACTTACTCCACCAATGGGCATTTTGCATTTTTACTTCATTACTGTCTGCAGGTGCCTGGATTTGGGAACAGTCCCAGTCTGTAAACTCATTATTTGCTGAAGCTATGTTAAAAATTTAATGGAGTAGCAAAAAACCTAACATGGCATACCCTTGAGAAGTTCCAGGTTCCACCATCAAGAGCCATTGTTGAAGCTTCCACAAACTTTGTTGCATTCTGGCTTGAGCAGATATACTGGAACTAAATGTCAAAATGTTTGCTTGAAAGCAATTAGACTTGCTGGGGAATGGTTATAGAACATATTAGACTGAGTGGCTCTTAAATAATCTTCTTAAAAGCAAATTCATCTGGTTCTTTGCTTTCTCTAAAATTGCCAGTTACCATGACCAACAGGGCTCCAGTGACTCTCAGGAATGTATCATTTGTAAAAGTGATTGGATATTAATAAATGGAGTTTCATCATCTGGTATGATAACTAAAGTACACACTTGCTTTGTAGGAAGCTGGCAATAAAAGGGATGTACATGTTTCCAGTGGCCAGAGGTGCTGCTGTGCATTGAGGAGGTAGCACGTTGCCCTTTCTTGTCACTTTGGCAAACTCCTCAGCTCTTCTCTTCCTGACTTTGGTGGTGAGGTAAGAGCAGGGCATGGCTGGGTATTCCCTGGAGCATCAGGGACCTTCCACTCAGGACAGGAGGAAGGGTCATGGTCCCTTGCAAGAGAAAGCCAAAAAGTTGTATCCTTATCTTTTGTGGTTTCCCTGGGTGGCAGCTTATCTGATAACAAGGGACTCAGAGATACCTATTTAATCCCAGGGTCTAAAGGATGAAGCTTTTCTTTTCTGAATTAGCATAAAAGGAAAAAAAAAAAACGAAATGCCTTCTGCATGTCATATTTGACTTTCACTGGCAGCTTCTGCTTCTCCAACTGTTGGTTGCTAAAACGTGTGTTTGTTGTGGGTGGAAGGCAGGGTAGTAAACACATGAACCTCTCCAAACATCAAGAAAATTTGGTGTCTCCCCCCACTCCTTATTTTGAATCACAAATTTTGCTTTAACTCCTTGCAAATCATTTGAAAATCCATGTTGTATGCCTGTGAAGGATAAGTGTAACCGTAAGATCCTGTGAGCTTAAGCTTAAAATCTTTGTGTTTCATACTTCGAATGGTACTTTGCCACATACCTTTCTTTAATTTTATTTTTAAAGTAGATATTTCTATTCTGCCTTCTCCTGGAATTAACAATGTCTTTGTCATTAATGATCAAGGTAATTCCAATAAGAAAAAAATCACCTGAATTTTTCAAATGGTTCCAATTCATGCTTTCTTTCTCCTTTTCACCCTGCCCCATGGAAACGGTTATAAATGTTTGAGAAAATGCGTGGTTATGCAGGTCAAATTATCCTTCAACAATGATTTTAATGTTTTGACTCTTACTCTAATACTCTAATGTGTCAGAATTTTGGAGGCGTGTTCAGTGTGCAGGTCCTGTGCTGTGACAGGCAAAGGCACGGGATGTAGCTTCACACCAAAAAACAGCATTCTTGATGCATCCTTGCTGGTACTCCTCCCTTTGGCTGTCCTGTTATTCCTGCAGCATGAAGAACCCGTGTGTAGCCACACCTTGTGTTCCATGCTGTGCCACCCTCAGCAGCTCCGCTGCTCCCTCGCATTCCTGAGTGCTGGCTGAAGCACATCCTTGTGACAGTGCATCCCACCATTGCATCAAGGAGGCTTCTAGCAAGGTGCTGATCATTTTGTGGTGTCCCTTCTTGGCCAAGGACATGAGGTAGCCAGACCCCTTCCAGATCTGTTAAAAATCCTGTAGGAAAAAAGGTGCAATTTCTGCCTTGATGGAAAATTGTCTGGGATCGCCTGCTGTAGCAGATGAACATCATTGTCCTGATCTCAGTGCTTACTGTAACTTCTTTTTATTAAGATCTGAATACAAAAACCAACTTAGATGGTTATAAGATGTTACTGTGCAGTTTATTTCTCCTAACCTACTAGAGTGTGTCCTTGCCCAAGGCAATACAACATGCTGTTGGATTGTCGGAGTGGAGTTGTAACAAACATGAAAAAGAAAGAAAAAAAAAAACCTCTTCATTTTGTTCTGGCCTTAAATGTAGCAAGATGGCAAAGAAATCCAGTGTAAACCTTTAGGCACTCTGTGCCTTTATTGCAGCCCTTGAAAATAATCCAGTAAACAAGCAAACAAGCATAATTTGGAGTGAATGGTGAAATGCTGTGTTTCTCTTTAGTCAGCTCTCTGCAGCCTTCAAAGATAGGTTAAGTGTCTGGCAAGAAGGATCTGTGTGTAGTCAAAGGGCCACGCTTTATCCTTAAAGTGACCTGATTGCCTAATTATTATTTTTTCCCCAAGCAGCTGCAGTTGCAAATACCACCTAAATATGGACTGGAAGGGTTGGTATCTGTTTTACATTGCTGGCTTTGTGTTTCCCCTCTGTGCTTCAAAGATTTGCTGTTTATGCCTTTGTGTTTTCCTCCTGCAAGCAAAGAAAAACCCCCAAACCAAATAGTTTTATCAGGGGTATGAGAACCTCGGCATCAAATTGCAAACTTGGCAGTAGAATATTTAAAATATTTTCTGATTTAATTTTTTAGAATGGTACCTGTCAAGTCAACAGTGCATCCTTTTAAGAAAGCCTTATGTTTCCTAGTTCTAAGATTATGGTGTGTCTGTTGTTCTGAATATACATGCATACACATATATATATCTCTATGCATCTAAATGTGTGTGTGTATATGTGTGTATTCAGTAGGAAATTTAAGTGAATCAGGTAAGTAATCACGTCTCCTCTTCCATGGAATCATCTCCTCTCAGCAAGGCTAACCTGCTCGGTCGCAGAGGGTAAATCCTTTCTGCAACACTTCCTGAGCGCCAAGTGCTCAAGTACTTGAAGAAAGCCTGAAATCAGTGCGCTGTGGGGACCTCAACTGTGTCCCCTAGGAATTCCACACTGCTGTGTAACTTCACATCCTGAACCCTGTCCCACTGGTGTAAGAAGGGGAAAACGGATATAAAGTGAGCCCCTTTAGAGTATTTTGTATTCCCTTGGCTGTTGGCCTTGTATTTAAGACCTGCAAAGTATTGAAATGCTGAAGATGCAGTTAATGTAATTTTGACTCCTTTGTGCTGTTTGTTTCAGGTGTATTGCTGTGCTCCAAAAGCAGTGATAAGTTTATTTTCTCCTGACTGCTGCAAAATATCTGTCTGTCTGTCTATCTGTGTATTTGCTTGGGTGACTCTGCAGGTGGGGAAGTCAAGGTTGGAGAACTCTACTTACTGGCTTCAGCTTTGGGGTCAGACTTGCCCTCATAGAGACTGTGTGCTGTGCTCTGTTTATTTGAAGCATGAGCTCCCCTGACTTCAGTTGTGGTTTTATGTGCACTAAACTTTTGCAGTGAAAATCCTCAGTTCTCACTTCAGCTTTCTTTTATCTTTCTGGAAGTTCAGCTCTTACTTCAGCTTCTCAGATTTACTCCTGTTGGATGGGGAGTGCCCAAAAGAGAAAAAGATGCTGCTGGTGACTGGGATGGCATGAATGCTTTGAGCACCTTCTTCCTCAAGACAACTCAGGTCTTCATAGAAAGCTCTTGGCAATGTGTGCATTGAGTAGAAAGCAGCAATGCAGGCTGCCATTCAGGAGGAAGGGGAAAATGCATCTGAGAAATAGCCAGCATCATTTGTATGGGAGCATCCAGTTTAGAAAGGCCAGAGTCATGGATCAGTTCCCTTTGCAGGGACTGCAACAGAGAAATTGGGAGGTTTCCACTTCAGTAGTCCTGTGCAGGGCCATGAGTTGGACTTTGATGATCCTTGTGGGTCCCTTCCTACTCAGGATATTCCACGATGCTGTGATTCTTTGAAGTGCTGCTGAGTGCCCTGTGCCTCCCAGCACTTGCCTGCTCTCATCTTGCTGGGTGCTGCCAGCTCTGCCTGCTGGCTCTGAGTGCCTCCCAGCCCTGCCATATTCTGCTGAATATGCTATTTCCTTGCACAGCTGTGTTCATTTTCCTGCAGTGGAGTCCCTTGTGAGGCTCCCTGCCTCAGGAATTTGTTCATCAGCCTGCAGGATTCAAAAATAGCATCCAACCTTCTGCAGGGACTCCCTGGCTGGAGTAAACAGAGCAGCCCCGTGCCATGACTCCACACACTTCAGTGGCCAAGCATCTCCTCTGGGCACTTTGCTCTTATTTACCTGTGGGAAAAAAAAGTAACTGGCACTTGAGGTTCTTGATTTCTCCAAAGCCTTAAGCTGCCTTTGGCTGACTTCCATCCACAGCAGAGGAAGGAAGGGAAGCCTGGCTGAGCAGTGCCTGCTGACCTTGCCATGGTGACTCTCTTGGGGACGGAAGGCATCTTTGCTTCCAGATGCAAACTGGCTCCACACAGCTTGCTGGGGCTCTGTTGCTGCCTCCCAGTCGAGTTGAGAAGTTATGTGAGTCCAATTTCCCCGCAGAGGAGTGCAGTGCTGCTGCCTCCCTGTGCCAGTTCTTCCTCCCTGGGAAATTAAATGACTAAAAGGTATAAAAAGTTCTTGTGGACTCTGGAAGCAAGCCTGTGTTTTGGGGTCCCATTGCTTTCTCTCTTTTATGCCTTACTGGTATTTATGGAGATTTTTTCGTTGTGAAGGAATTGGAAAGTCTGCTGACTTCTCTCTCTTAAGTATGTGTTCCCGGTGTTGTCTCATTTCCAGGCTAAGGCATAATGTAGTTATAAAAGCCTCCCCCTTGGGCTTACCAAGCAGTGTAGCATATTTTTGGCCTTAAGGAAGGGGAACAGATGATAAGCTGAAGCTAGTTATCCTTGTGTTGGAAGTGCCAGAATGGGGCTAGCAATCCCTGCTGCTGTGGGTATGAACCTGCTGCAGACACCTCACCTTCCATTATTCCGTGCCCTGTGCCAGCTGCTTCTTTTCAAGGCACTGCAACATCCTAGGAAGTTACTCTGCAGGGGAAATGATCAATGTAGAGTCCTGCCTCCACGTGTCCTTGTGAAGCAAAATGTTAAATGTCCATTTCTTGTAGTGGTGAGAGATGGCATTTTTCTTCTCACTGCTTGTGTGCATAGTTTCTGGGGTTTCTTTAGTTTTGATAGCAGGAAAAGTGCTGACTGATAGATACAGATCCCCATCCTAGACTTGGCTTTCATATGAGGATCTCTGCACTTGACTACAGAGGGTCCTGAGCACCATTGCTAGGTGAGAATGCATAGGTATGGTGCAGGTCAGGAGAGGAAATAGGAGAAAAAGGAGCATTCCTGTGTAATATCTGCAAATCAATTCTGTTTTCCCTTTTGGGGGTTCAGCCAAATTGCCTGCCCTCAGCTTCTGTTCCCAACAAAATACAAAGGTGAAACCACTTTGCTGGCCAGAAGTTGTGGGAGGAGCACCAGGTGCACCCAGCAGCATTGTCCCTTGTGCCTCACAATTGCCTGTTGGTATCTCTGGAGTTCCTGGAAAGCTGTCTGTGCTGCTATTCCTTGCTGAGGGTTGTATTTGCAGGAAGCATGCAAAATCCTACCATGACAACTCTAATGAACACAGGGCATTACTTGGGAGGTTTCCTGCCTGCTGTCAAAAATGCCAAACCTCTTGGTTGCCCTCAAAGACCTGGAAGCCTTGAAGCACTTTCGGACTTTCCTGCTGTTGAAGGAAATTCTGTGTAACAAATATCCCAAAGACTACTTCAGAGCAGTATAGCTCTGATTGCAGTACAAGACTGTCAAATGGTTTCTCTAAGCCTTTGATTAATTTTGCCCTTTTTCTGGCAATGGGGGCCTGTGCCTCGCCTGCTCTCCATCCGGTTCAAGTCCCATGGGAAATACCAGCAGCTTTAGTGCTTTCAGAAAAGCAGGACTGTCCTTTGGCTTGTCACAGTTCAAGGGGATACAGTTGTCTTTTCTACAGTAACAAGTGCTTGATTTGTCATCCAGCCTCCTCTCTTAACACCCTGGATTGGGACCCCACTTGGACATAGGTTTATATGCTACAATATAGGAAAGATAAATATTTGGCAGATATCAGAAACGGTGTTTCCCATGTTGCAGTGATACTAAATTCTCTGCCTTTCCTTTTAACGTAGCCTCTCTTTTATTCATTCCTGATGATGTGGGATGTACCAGCTCCTTTCTGGGCCATGTCCCTTGCTGTATTCCTCTTGGTGTAGTCAGCAATGTGCAAGACAGTTACAATTATTTACTCTCCAAAGTGCTGGGATTAAAAGGGAAAGCTAACTCGTAAGCATCTTCGAGGATAAGTCCTCTGTTATTTGGGAGAAAAAAAGGGGAGCTGCTAAAATGCTCCAGAAGATCTCTGTAAAATGTTTTATTTATTTGGCTTTATCCCCCCTTTTCTTTGCTATTTAGGTGGATATAATAGTATTTTATGAGCTGTGTTAACTAAATCTTAGCTGAGATGTGACACCAAGGTAGGGTCTGCTATGAAACAGAGATGAACAGCAGCAGGATTTTATTGCATAGTGTCCAGAGCTGCTGCTGATGTGAAACACTTGCAGCCTGCCAGTGCTCGGGTGGTGGGTGGCTGTGGCTCACCAGGGTGCAGGACTCAAGTTAGGCTGAAGGATGTAGATACTCAGGAATTAGAGGGCTGCAGACCTGCTGAGCAGGACCACAAATCATGCATTAACTTGCATTTGCACAGTGCTCTGAGGATGATAAATGCTGCCTAAATGTTCACTTGGGCTTCAGCATGAATTAAATCCAATAAAAACATGGTTTGGGTATTATTTTCAAAACATTGCAACTGGACAAAGAATTTTCTTAGTGGTTTTATGGTTTTGTTTATTTAAATATTTATGAAAAGCGTGGGGAAAAGATTTCATTGAGAAAGAGATCTTGCAGTATTCAGTTGAGATATCTTCATATGTAGTTCTGTGGTGTAACTGCAGCACCCAATCCTGAAGATTCCTTTGCTTTTGTGGCTGGGGTAAAATGTGTATGATGACACTGAGGAGCACAATCACAGTCAGATATAGCTCTCCCCTGACCCTTCAGATTTTGCAACAGGAGATACCACTAATTTCCCTCTTTCTGGAGCAGGTCACAGACTGACCAGCAATGACTGCACTCACTGTGGCTGGAGCACTGAGCTGAAGTCCTTTGGGTGGTGTTACACAGAAATCCAGAGCAGCTGAGCCATTAGGCCCTTCTAGCCTGGAAATGGGAGAAGCTGGGCCAGGATTCTGGGGAACGCTGCCCAAAGCTAGACTTTAAAACACAGCCTTGCAAATCTTAGAGATGTGCTAAAACCTCAGTGGCTCCTGTAGATGTTCAAAGCTGTCTTGGGAGTCTCGGCCACTTTATCCAGGTGACTGAAGGCTTTAGGACCAATTTGAGGAGCCTCAGCCTGTATTTCTGGGATGATCAGGGCCTGACATGCAAGGACCTATAAAGTCTTAGCAAATGATAAAAATACATGAGGAGGTTTGTTGGGATTTTTTTCCCCACTCCCAGTAAGCCTTGCTGGGTAATACAGTCCCTCTCAGTTTAATGTCTTTGTGTTCTTCATCCTCCTGCTGTGCTCAGCCTTTAACATTTTTCACCTTGTTGGATTCACTGTGTCTATTAGTACAGCAGATGAGTCATATGGCATATTTAAGTGCAAACCTTGGGAGAAGATAGCTCTAAAATTGCCTTTTCTACTGGAAGCTGATAAGCTCATTACATATGCAAAAAAGGATACGTATATCAGGCAAAGCCAATATATGACTTGATAGCAAAGACCGGTCGGAAATACAAAATATATGTAACGATGAATTTAAACACCGTACTAAATCACAGCTGTGCTGTTTTATTAGACATTCCTTCCTCAACTATGAAAGCTTTAGCTATCATATAAATCTGTCTCTTAATAGTTAGCAGTTACAGTACTTTATAATTTATTTATCGGATACTGCTCAGCAAAAATGCACCTTCCTGTCAGCTTCCTTTATATACTACATTTTGTTCAGTGCTGCAAGCCCAGATTTTTTGCTATGCTCTCTCTGCTGGTGCCGTGTGAATGACTGAAGTACAGTCCAGAACTTGTGAAGACAGGTCTTACAAAGAACTCCTTGGTGCTGGAGGCACTAAGCAAGGGTTTGAGATGGGCTTCTGCAAGCAGCTTCTCACATTTATCCTGAGGGACCATCCACTGCTCAGGGTTTGCTTGGCACTCTGGGCACTGGAACTTCTCAGGGCAGTTCAGAATGAACATGAAAAATGTACATCAGTCATCAGGGGTTGCTGGTATCCCGGTTCAGACCAGTTGCTATCATTTTTATCACCCTAATGTGATGTGCTTTAGTGGAGTCACTTGTTCCAGATGTAGGAATAGATGTGAATGTGTCTGATAAGCTAATAGACTAGCAAATAAAATTTGAGGATGTTGAACATGAGTTATGATGCTGGTCAGGTGTGTGTATAGACTGCCTTTCAGGGTGGTTCTCCCCTCATCTTTCATGGTCCCTCCAGCAGTCTGGTGTGAAGCAGCCACTGACATCTGGGACTTGCCATGGCTTTGTCCATCCTTCTTTCCTTTTAGGTCATTAGTGTCTCACCAGCACTTCCAGTCAATCAAGAGAATGGTTCTCAATCCTAACTCTACCGAACGTTTTTTGATTTTTCTGTTCAGGATTTTTACTGATTAATCTAATACTGGATGAAAGCATGCTGCCTCTAAATATTCTGCTAATTGATTAGCACTTTTTATTGTTCCTCATACTGTTTAAACAATTCTAGTCTCCTGCTGTCCTTCACTTGATGTTTTTTCAACCAATAGTCTTGCTCTGGTGAAATGCTTTGGATTCTGTGTCTCTGTTTATACTTGTCCATATCAATGAAGAAGTACCAGCAGGAGTGAGGTTTCTCTGCGAGGTTCAGCAGAGAGCAGATTCAGAAGATGGATTTCTCTGTGGCATTCAGCTGCTGAGGCTGTTTAACCAGATGACCTCTAATGGTTTATGCCCAAAGAAGGGAAACTTAAAGCACTTCTTTGTTCTCATTACTAGAGGTCTGCCTTCTTCATTTCAGGTCAAACCATTGGTAAGATCTTCTCTTCCATGTTAAGGAAATCCTGAGCAATACTTAAGAGCTGATTATTCCTTTCATATAGCTAAACACAAACCAACTGTGAATAAAACTGTGCTCTCCTTTGAGACCTCCATGTGCAGAATGCCCTTAAAGGATCACCCAAGAAAAGTGCACTTTTTCTTAATGTCTTTATTTTTTTTTCTTTAATTTGAAAAAGGATTAATAATTTATGTGGCTTGTAGAAAACATATCAGCCAAAACCAACATGCCTAGAAGGTAGTCAAGTTTTTACTATTGGCTTCAACTGAGTGCAGTTTTCTAGAAGTAGAAAGTATCTATAATGTGAAATTGGAATGGGTAAAAAACCCCACCCTGTTAATTGCTGCTTTTGTTATCAGGTATCATCACACAGAAGTTTTGATTTACTCGAAACCAGTGTCTCTGCCAGTTCCTGCAATAGGTTTTTTTTCACAGCCATCCCATTCAGTGTGTCTCTGTAATTTAAATAAGTAATTTAGCTCCTTAAAAAAGCATATGATTACCTGGAATACTTTCCTGCATTTTTAATTTGCTTTTGGTCGTGTCAGACTACTGATGACATTGCAAAATGAAATGAATATTTGATTGCAGAGTTTGTAGCAAATGCAGGTCTAATTGCTTAAGCCAGTCATGTTTATATATCTGATGCCATCAAACTTCTTTTGGAAAAATACAGCAAGACCCCAGTCTGGCAAGGACCCTTAACCACTTCCTTAATTTTCATCCACACAAGTTTTAGGGAGGCTGCTAGGACTTCTCAGTTGTTTGAAGCTCAGAAAAGGGGGCTGGCTTGTTTTCCTCATGCAGGAGTAATGCTGATGTTTACACCCTGTATTAGGGACATTGTGGCAGCATCAGCTGGTGGGTCCTGGTATCTCAACAGCATACGTAGAGTTAAGCTCATACTTAAACTGTGCAGTTGGTTGCTTTGGTTAGTAAAATGCACCCTTCAGTTGAATGAGAAGTGCTACTCCGAGCATCCATCTTGTCTGAGACTCAAGGAGAGGCCAAGAAAGCGGCGCTTTCGCTGTTTGGTCAGGCGGGGCACACACAAGTGGCAGCTCGACAGCAAGCAGTAGGACTCTTCTGTCATGGATATTTAAGCAGGTTATTAAAAAACTTATTCTTGTCCTTTCTGTGAAAAATTGTGGTGAGTAGTTGAGAGATGATTTCTTTATGCTGGCTAACTGCAAACAAAACTTTATTGTTTACCTTTAAAAAAAATTAGGATGGAACCAAGAAAGAAAATTTAGAAAGTAAAAAAATAAATAAATAAATTAAGCTGTTGAAAAGCAGTGAGCTTCTCAAACATACAGACAAAATGTGTGTTCATGAGAGCTGGTTCTGTGCTACCTCTGGAAAACTAACAACAATTAAAATACATTCATCTATTCCAAAGGGAAACCCAAAATTGGTTTGATTATTAGTTACTCCTTCTGTATCACAGCACATAACTTGAGGCATTTGTTCTGGATTCCAGAAGTTTTTGTGGAAATGGAGGATTACCGAAATTGCTTGCCTGGAGTTGAGCAGGTAGTGGCACAGTGCCTGGGTTAGTTGAGAGCCCTGTATGGTAGGGATGCTTCACCTGCGTGACGTGGGATGACATGTGTGGAAGCCAGGCTTGAGTGTATAAACCTTCACTAAAGCTGTTGCAGGGTGGTGCAGGAGGGTAACTCCTGAGGATTTTAACGGGATTGCAGGTGTGTGGCAGATGTTGTTGGAGTCACACCATTAAAGGTATGAGCACCCCATGCCAAAAAAGTTTCCTGTACACATACAGCAGCTCTTACTCCCCTTTGGCTTGGGATGTGTCTGACACTCGATCCTGGAGCTGCCAGGAGCCAGGGTCCGTCTGCTTGTAATCTGTTCCACTTTCTGGTGCAAAGAAGAAAACACTTCTAATGTGAAATCCATTTTGAAACACACATTTAAAAAAAAAAAAAAAAAAAAAAAAAAAAAAAAAAAAAGAAGCCCCTACAGCTGTTTGAAAGCTGTTCAGAAGTATGGCATATTAGAAATAGTCCCAGCTGAAATGGATTAGCAGGCAGAGTTCAAGTGAGGAGGTCACATTTGTAAACTGAACGCAATTTATCTTGTGGCACTGCAGTTTATCACATGGTTGCAGGAATAAAGAAATGCCACACACATGCACATATTCACACCTAATAATTTAAGAAAACTGGTGAAGGTCTTAAAAGACATTAAAAGGCTTCTGATGACATCATGCTATCTGAGGTAATAAAACAAAGATGGTAGAAGTCAGTTCCAAAGCAACTGTAGCCAGAGATGTCTTTATATGCCAGTCTTTATATATCTTTCATGTCTCAGGAGAAAGGTGGTTGAATCCTAATATTGCATAATAACTGTGTGAGGAGACACTGGTTAAGATTTTTCCTCTCACAGATATCTTCATGCTACTTCTAATTTATTTATTCTATATTTACAGAGATTCTTTAATGTCCGAATTAGCTGCATTTACACGTCTTTAAAACTTGTGGGATGGTTTGCCCTGTAGAAAATCACAAGAAAGCTTCTTCAGCGTGTGACTGTGTAGTTTCCTTGGAAGCCCCTCTTTTTGGGAAAATTTTATTTTCTCCTTTAGAAGGATCCTTTCTTTCCTTCTTTTTTAAAATCTTTATCATGAGCTGGAAGGTTTCTCATTGAATTTGTGTAGCAGATTGTTGGATAGTTGATTTCATGAGGGTGTCTACATAGAGACCCTCTGCTTTTCTGGTGGCTTCAGGTCCTGGTGGTGCAGAATTTCCAAGGCTCATGCATTGTCAGCCCTGCAAAGTTGGCGATCTTCACTGTTTTGTTCGCATGTGGTGCTTTCCCTGACAGGATGCAAAGCTCATGGAATAAGCTTGTAGGAGGTGCTCTTGAAAATCTGGTCATATTGGGACTTTTAGACTGGACTGTCTTATCTTGAGACAATGCAGCCTCTTAATGTATTTTAGTCTTGGTTATGAGTGTCATCTAAGCTTGTGCCTGTGTGTTCATGGTGCTTTGACATGGGAAGGTATTCTTCTGTCCTTCAAAAGAAGTTCACTAATGTCACCAAACCAGAAAAGGTGGTGGGCTTCCTTTTGGAGGGGGACTGTGACTGCTAAGCCACTTGGAATTAAAAATGGTCAGAATAATTCTGCATTTTAGTCACATTTGATGCTAAGTTTAATGATAAGGACATTTTTTCAATTACACTTTAGGTGGTGTAAACTCCAGGGAAAGACGTTAGTGTCACATTAATAATAATTATTTAGAAGTGTGACAAACTCATCTTGAGCAGCCTCTATTAGACACAATTTGGAAATGAAATTTAAAGTAGAAGGTAATTTCTAGACGCAATTAAAAACTTGTCAGAGTGGAGAAACAGCCACTTTCTGTCTCATTTTGATAGTAAGCACTGTAATGAAGTGGCTCAGCCTGGCATTTTCCTGCCTGCAGCTTGATCATGGACACTCCTAGTGCAGTATCTGGTGCAGCTGCATTTCTAATGCATTAAGTTCTAAATGTTCTCAGAGGCAAAATACCCCAGACTTGTTTTCTATGATAATTTTCTTTTAAGGATGTTTTTTTTAAACAAGTCCCTGAAGCATCAGTACCCCTTATTCCAATTACAATTATTTCAAGATGTGATCCCTTGCAGAATACTATGGAGTTGGTATGTTTGCAGCTTTTCCATATCCTCACATGCCAGTTGCTAGAGGGATAGTAACTGGAGCGTGCAGCCCTCCTTCCAGCATGCCTTTCTAGGCTGCATATTTCTGAACTCCTCTTTTGCTTTTGCCTGCTTATCTTTTATATTACTGAGTAATTTGATGTGTGCAGAAAAAGCTTCATCCACAGCCTTGGGGCTTCTTTGGTTTTAGACCAAACCTGTCGTGTTTTGCTGTTTATGCATCCCCATTCACCACTTGCAGTTACTCCAATCTACTTCTAGCCCAGACAGCCCCTGTAATTCGGCCATGAATGGGCTTTTAAATTTTGACCATCTAGCCCCAAGGATGAATTTCTTTGTTCCCCAGTCTGGTTTTGCCACCTGCATAACTTAGAGCCTCATTTCAAGTTAATAATCTTGGGTGAATGGCATTAAAGCAAGAATATGATGGGCCTAAAATATCCATTGTATGGTAGTGTCCATGTTTTTATCAAGACATGTAATAGCCAATCTATGAGTGTTTTGTCTTGATTTCTCATCCTGGCTTTTTCAAAGGACCTGGTGGTGGCTAAGAAGAGAGAGCTTATTTTAAATTTGAATTATTGAACTTGATGCCCCTCAAACCCTCAGCACACCTGACCATGCTTAGATAATATTTCAATTAACATAGTGTGTGACCTGCAGTGAGATCCCTATAGGAGCATCCCTTTCTGGTGCATTTCCATGGTTTAGGATGCCCTTGGGCTGCAAACTGTGGCAGACCTTCATGAGTGCCTTCCCAGTGTCAGCTGGGTCTGACAGCAATGCAAAAATCAATTTAGCATGGAAAAAAAAGGAAACCAGTATGTCCTAAGTTTAGATGCTGGTGTCTGGTGAGATGTTTGATTTGTGTGTGTTGTTTTGGTAAAGATTGGAAGAGTTATAAGTTTGTGCAGTGCTGGGCATTTTATGGCATATTTAAATGTCTATAACATAATTCGCTTTACCATCAGCAGGCATAAATGTCAGCCTATTGACACATTATAAAGACACAAATGGAATGTAGCCTGGCAGACTGGTGCTGGTTTTGAGGTTTAATAGTACATCTGTATCATTTATCCCAGCGGGAAATAGCACAGGATGTTGCCTTGTAATTTTTTACTACTGTATAATAAAATGTAACCACAATAAATGGTGTCTAAGCAAGTAATGCAGCAGATTCTGGATTTTGTCCAGTGTGCCTTTACCACTTAGGTTAGTTTTGCCCCCCTACAAGTTTAGGCAAGATGTGATTTTGACTGGATGAAAAGGAATGTGGATCTCTTTAGTGTGTTACATACGTATCTACAGAGACCTTTCAATGCATTCCACCTCTTAATTGGCTGGTGTTAGCAGTGTGCCGGTTCATTCCTCTTTAAATCACTGCCATCCTAAGCTGAACTGTCCTTGAAGGGGTCTGTTCTGCATTTCTGCACTTCAAGAATGTCTTTGCAGGTTGATTGCTTTCCCAAATGTCCTCTCTGTGATACAGTGTTATGTGCAAGTAGGCTTTTGATAAAAACTCCAGTGGTGACATTTCATGAACTGTTATCAGACTCATGCAAATGGAGAGCAGGGATTTTGTGTGTTTCTGTTGGTTGAATTTAACTTATGGTACATTCCCTGCTCAGTGCTAATCTCGCACACCTTTCAGCGTCCTGGAAGGCGCTGTGTCCTGCCTGGTGCTGGTCCTTTCCTACCTTCTGTGTCTGGGCTGCTGCACTGCTGCAGGCTGGGAGTTTTTTTTTTTTAATTAAAGCCATGAGAAGTCTGAGAAAGGAGTCAGCACCCAGCTAGGCACTTCTGCAGGGGCCTGATAATGCAGAAGGGCTCTCTGGTTGCTTTGTAACATCTGTCCCGCAATGTTCCAAGTGAAGAAAAATATGAAAACATTATTCTGTGCGTATGAGAGGGCTACACATTTGTAAAAAGACAATTAACATAGAAATGAGGGAAGCTTTTGATTCATCAAGTAGATTCAACAGACTGTGTAATTTCCTTGATTTTCATTTTAATTAGGATTAATCAGTTTTATCTCCTAAGGTCTTTGCAGAGAATTTACACGAAACAGAAGATTTTGGTCAGCAGTGTGCCAGTGTAATAGCCCCTACTTGAAGAAATCCAGCTGTGGCACGTATAACCAGGATTAGATTTGGCAGGGCTCCAGGCTCCCCTCTCCTCTCTCATTAAATGCCTTGCTGTTGCAGGGAGCTATCTGGATCTTTCAATACGAAGTCCTGGGTTTCACATAGCTGCCTGGTTGCTTGTTTCAAAAACCACTTGGAACTAGTATATTTCTTGGAAAAAAAAATCTCTGGGATACCAGCTTGAAATAATGGCTACTCTCTGCTTCAAAGACAGGCTCAAAAAGTCTCACTCAACCCCAGCACCCATTGGTCCTGACAGCTGGGAGCTATAGCCAGCTGAGACAAAATGAAGCTGACCTTTCTCTCCTCAAACTCAATATATTTAACAGAAGCATTTGGGTTTGGATGGAGCTTCAGATACATTAGAAGTGGAGAGTGAGGGAAAGGAGCCAGGAAGTTCTATAGGAAGGAGAGCAGCAAGTCAGTGGCCTCGAAGGGGAAGTAACAAGTTTTGAGTGTGTGTTCTACATCCTGCAGAAGAAGCAGGACTATAACACACCCTGGGTGAGTGTTGCTGTCTTGGTGTTGGGCTGTGTTCTCCTTCTTCTTTTTCATATTTTTAGAAGTCTGCTATCCCACCAAGAAAAAAAAAAAAAGAATCTTTGAAAATGGTAATAAAACCAAATGAAATCTTTCTGGTTTACTTACTAGATGTATTTCTGAGTGGATGAATTTCATAATGCAAATCAGAATAATTTGCAAACATGAGGAACAGTTTATTATTATTATTTTTCAGTACCTGAAATAGATATCTTGTTATGAAAACTTCCATATTATGTGAAAGTAAAAATTTATCTTCCAGTTTGTTTCTTTAGTGGAAAAGACATAATTGTTCCAAAATACATGACATGTACATGTTTTCCTGTTAATCGTAGGGGAACAATATTTCATCCATGTGGGTCCTACAACAGTAAAAATCAAGTGTAGGCTTTCAGCATCTTGTACACTCAACAGATTTTAAAGCTGTTAAGTGTATGAACAAGAAGAAAATGGAGACAGAAGGCAAAAAACGCTGAAGGGAAAATCCTACTGAAAGCTCACAAAGCATTTTCAAGCTTACAGAAATGACCTGCTCTGTTCCTGTTACACAGAAGTGTTAAAATGAGAGCAGGTGACCCTTTTCCCCCAAATCATTCATCTGTTATGTCTGCGATGTATTTAGACTGAATCCTTTCCCAGATGCTGCGGATCTGTCGGTTCCAGGGGAAATTAATGGGATTTTACCATTTGCTTTGAGGAAAAGAGGACTGGACTTTCTCCTGCTGTCTTTGGCAGGAAGGAGCAAGGAGCTTTCCTGTCTGCTCTCTTTAAATATTGCGTCTTTTTCAGCTTTTTTTGCCAGATAGCCTAATTTGTGTTACTGCAATATACCATGTTGGAAAATTACAGAGGTTAATGTACAGCACTACGATACACAACCATAATGGTAGACTCTAATGTTTTTTAAATGGTAAACCAAAGGCATTTGTAATACGAGTTGTAGTGAATTGCCTGCACTTCTTGCCAGAGATTAGTTTAGCATTGCTTTTAATATTTTATGCACTGAAGTTGTTTGCAAAGACTAAAAGCTTCACTCACTTTGCACACTTGTGCTTTGTTCTGTCCCTGTACAAAGCGCAACAGAACCACTCTCTTGCTGATTAATTGTATGTCAAGAAGTTCTATCAAATTACAGTTATACTGCATTGGAAAGATTTTTCTAGTAATCAGTGAAGATTACATCAGATTTATGGTGTCATAACTGAGCCAGGTAGTTAGATTTCTAACCTTTTGTAATATCACACATTGCATATTAATGTTCTAAATATCTAAACCACACATGAGTGACGTAGGACATTTTTACTTTAAATGTTACTGTAGAGATTTGATGGTATATAATCCCATTAAAACAGAAGAGTGCAAGATGAAACGATCCATTTGCAATTATAATTATGCATATTGAGATTGACCATTCTTTAAAAAAATTGGAAGTGCAAGGTTGAGAAGGGTGCTTGAGCAATCACTCTTTGTTGAGAGCATTGATGGAAGAATAAAAAATTTGAGGGGGATTGATTTGGCAGTAATCTGCATGAAAAAGTATCGGAAGCATTTCTTTGGAACTTGAAGGGGAGGTAACCCTTTCACTGTCGTGGCTAGCTTTGCTTGGGGAGCCACCACAAAAAGACATGGTCAAAAACAGAACAGCAGGTAACACTGAACTACTTCACCTGCTCTTGACACATGATAAATAAAGAGTATTAGTTGATCAGCTTAGTATTGGAGAGTCAGCATGGCCTCATGAGTACTCCAGAGGAGGTGGGTTTTGTTCTAGCTCTGTCAGGGGCCTGCTTTTTGACCTTGAGCAAAAATTTCTTGTCTCCTTGCCTTTCTTTCTGGTATTCCTTGATTGCCTTGTCTTTGTGGAGGATGAGCTCTTCAGGAGAGAGATTTCTTTGCACTGTGTTCTGTGAACAATGAAGTCTGAGCCTCGCCAAAGCCTCTAGGGGCATGTCTAAAAGAAATTATAATTGTTAACTTTAATCACTTTCATCAAAAGAGCTTGGTAATGGAGGGTGTCAGTGTGGAGGATTTGGAGAAATCAGTAGGGTGCCTGTTAATTAAGTCACCGTGGGTGAAAGTTGCTGATTGGGTTTCCTTGGGCTGATGCAGAGATGCTGATGCCGGGGAGCAAGGCAGTGCTGCTCCGTGCAGGTTTTCATCCCCAAAAGCATGACGCTGACGCTGGGTGCTCACTCCTGTGCTTCTGTAGAGCCAGAATCGAGGTGCTTGGTACATTTTAGCAAACAAGGCTTTTTCAGAAGCCTCCTACTGGTTGCCTAAAACTTCATGTTCTTTTTTGTGGGTTCCTCGGTTGTGAGGATTTACAACAGAAATTGGACTGCTTGGCTTTTTGCAGTGAAGACAGATCCTTGAGAGTGAGCCATCCCATCTTGATGGATTCTCCTCCTAGCCTTTGTTGTTGCCAAAATAAAATGTTTATCATTGCTCTCCTTATTAGCAGCTTCTGGTTTGGGATGGAGGTGCAGCAGCATGCCAGTTTGCAGATTAATTACCCTTCTTGTGGCATCTTGTGATGCAGAGCAATGTGCCCTTGTCCTCTTGGGGTGGATGCATTATTCACCATAGCAGAGGATTTAGAAATATTTAGCTACATCAACAACAGTATCAAGTTAGTAAAAGTGGGCTATGTTGAAGTATCTCATTATTCATTTAGCAGTAAACTTGGCAGGTAGAGATCCAGGGTAATACGGGATGAAGCAAGGGAGAGAGGTGATTTCCCCTTTCCTTAGCAGCCTGAGAGAGACCACTTTCCAAATTGTCCAGGCAGAGTATGACCAGGGGAGAACTGGGGAAGAAGCAGCAAATGCTTTCTGAGAAGCACTGTAGGTTTGAGGGCAGGCAGGTTAGTCAAGTGATGTGGAGAGCAGTAAAAGAGGATCAAAATAAGGTTCCCTTGCATAAAGGGCAGGAGCTCCACTGCTCTGGGTATTAGTAGGAGTCAGAGGTAAAGTGATGCCTCTTTCTTTAGTGTGTTTATTCTCTGTTTTAGGGCTAATGGCGAATCCCTGTAGTTCCTGCAGTGCACCACTGCCAGTGAGCGTCAGCTCTCTAACACGTATTTTGCAAGATCTGTGCTCTTGCAGGAATCCCTGTATGGTTCCCTTCCTATTTGAATACGAACAAGAATTCCCCAGTCTGCATTTGAAATCTGCATAGAAATATGCATGTGGCAGAGGCCAACTCAAGGTTACACATTTGGCATTTGGGAAGGGAAGGCAAGAAAAATTCACTAGTCAGTACACTCACATTATGATAAAATAAAGGTGAGCTGGGAGAAGAGCATGTGCTGAATGCTAAAATGACACAGAAGAGCCATAAACCACAGTATGTTGTGCTATCTCTAGTCCTTTATGCTTCAAGCAGAAGTGAAATGTGGGGTATCATAAATGAAACAAAGATCTTGTTTTAATTTTATTTTAAAAGCCATTGCAAGGCGATGGGGTAACAAACATTAACTTCTTCAAACCAGGCAAATTTGTCTGCTCTGTACTGCTGGCATCAAATGAGAATTATTCTCCAAAAGCCTCTTGGAACCAGGTAAAGGTTTTACTATAAAGCACAAGTGGAGTAGTCTAAACAAATTGCCTTTTTTCTGGAAATGAAGTATATGGATGTCCTTATGAGGTGTTGCCTGTTCTGCTCTACACTACTGAAACTGTATATATTTGGTCAAAATCCAAGGCTGAAAATGGGTATAGTCTGTACAACTAGAGACTTTTTCATTTGTACAGTGAGGAATAATAACTGGCCTTACCCCGAGTTTGCCTGTAAATTTCTTAGATGATCCAAAGCCTGTTTATTGCTTACAGAGGCAATTTTACTGACAGCCAAGCTGGAATAGGTCTCTCTTTCTTCCAGAGCATCCATACTTGCCTATTATAGAGAAATCATTCAAAAAGCAGCATGTATGCTGGACTCTCAAGCCTTGTTTTAAATTTTAATTTACTTGTCTGACTTCCAAGGTTACTGAATGCAAGCAATTGCTCCTTCTGTACATAAATAAGGTGAATTATGCGTTAGGGACCAATGCCTCGGCCTCGTTCTTCTCATGCTCTCAGGGGAGGATCTGCTGAGGAGTGCTTAGATCTGTGGTGCAACTTCCTTTTTCTGTCATTGAAAATTAAAGCAAGACCATTCTGGATTACCTCAGATGTGAAACTGGAGCCTCAGGACCATTTGTTTTGGTCTGAAATTTTTGAAGGTGTAGGGTGGTCCAGAGTGTGGAACAATGGCAGCAGAGTGAAAGCTGTGCTAGGTTGGGAAAGGCCTGGGGAGTCACTGCTGTGACTGGAACAATTGGCCCCAATTTAATACTGGATCCTTTTTTAATCATCCTTTAAAGTTTTTTTTTCGTTTCAATACACTTTCAAATAACATGACCTGTGTTCTCCCCTACAGGTTGCAGAAAATGAGCTGGGTTTGTAGTTGATGTTGGAAGCAAAATTCAGGCAGGACTCATTGCTGTTTCCCTTGCATGGGTTTTTAATTATATTTTCTAATTGTTTCACTGGGTTGGGATGAGGTCCTGGGGTCCTGTGCCATCCAGCTTGACTCTGACAAGACTGATTTTCACTGAAGTTTCATTTGTAGCAATCCCAACTGTGAGGAGCAATTTTTCATGTGTAATTAATCCTAATAAAACCAACACTTCCAGGAGGCTGACCTGGATCCATCCATTTCATTGTTTTGTCAATTAATGTTATATTTAGCATCTAACACTGTAATTAGAAGAAAATACTGAAGATGTAAAGGGACAGAGAAATTTTAAGTTGTAGCTGCCAAGGAAAAGGAATTACTATCCTTGCAATCATGATGTATTTTAACTTCTTTTCCAGCTACATGGTTTTTATTCTGGTGCAGTGACCTCTAAAAACCTCTGATAAATTGTCTAGTTTAACAATAGTTTTTCCAGATCACATTGGAGCCTGTTGTGGGAAGAGACACTCACGTACCTGCATGTGTATTTGATATCTACTTGAATCTCTAAGGTTATTTAAATATTGGCAGTGATATTGCCCACTGATTTTTCCTCTGACCATTGTTTTGTATGTGTTACTACTGTTTTCCCATGCAGAGATCTACTTCATAGACATTAAAAATTCTTACTTTTCAAAAATCAGTTGTTCATTGCTCTGTCCTCTGGTAAATGCATAGCAGAAAGTTCATGAGTGCCTGATATGTCCTCAGAGGCCAGTATGAGCGTTTTTTAATTGTTTTCTTTTTCTCTTTGTTTCCAGAAATGTTGAATTCAGTACTCTGCAAAAAATAACGTGTGGATTTCTCGAACCTGAAGAACAAGAAAAGGTAATTACTGGACCATACAGTTGAGCCTCATTTGTTTGCTGTGCTAAAATATTTAGACCTGATCACGTTGCATGAGCCTCCAGCACTGTGTCTGCATATGGGTTTTGTGTATTTTCAGTTATGCAGGTGCAGTTGTTTCATGAGAATATTCCTTTACATAAAGGGAACAGGGGAACAAAAGCAGCAGAGCATGAAAATGCTGAAGCAAATGTAGGGAAGAGCATACTGTGAATATTTTCAGTACATACAGAAGTGAAAAGGGTAAAAGCGCGGGAATATCGAGACTTATATGTGCCAATGGGAAAAGGGCTGCGGACTTGGCTGTGTTTGCAAGACTGCCTGGTGGAGCCTTGCAGCCTGCTGGGCAAGTGTCAGAGGAGGCTCAGTGATGATCCAAGTTACATCCTCATGTTTCAGTGACCGAGTAGCTTGTGGCGTGGTGCACCCTGCTCCAGAGGCTGTGAACTCCTCTGCTGCCTGCAAGCCTGCCTCTTGCAATCTAGTTTCTTGATGCTCCTGGGTCGTGGCATTTTGTTGGTGCAACGCAGCTCGGCGGGGCTGTGGCTCAGTTGCTGGTGTTAAACAAAATGCTGTTCATCAAACTTTCATGAGACACTTTGCCAGGGGCTGCATCTTGAAAAGAGTAGGCTCCAAAAAGCAGTGAGCAGAGCTGTGCTGCTCCGTGCTGCTGCCATCTCCTGTATTTTCTTGTGCCTTCTTTCCAAGGCTGAGAGGTGAGCCACCTCTACAGGGCCTTGAGTGGTTTTGCACTCTTTCCTCCTTGGAGGAAAACTTGAACAAGCCAGGCATGGCCATGATGAAGAGTGGTGCTTCTGGTTCGGCTGGTACATTCCTTCAGGTCTGTGGTGATCCAGAAGAGCGACCAGGAACTCACCTCTGCCTTAAAGTCTGTGTCGGGCATGATTCTTACTGGCGTTAAGCTGAGGAATCTACATGAGCTGAACCTTTCAGGAAGGTTTTGTAGTAATTAATAGAATGCCTTTAAAGTAAGAAAATGTGTCAGTAGGTATCAGTATGAAGAACAAAATGAATATATAATGTGAAGATTTATATGATGTAAATCTGTGTATAGCAAAACAAGCCTAGTGAGACTTAAAAACATGGATATGAAGAGAGGGACACAGCAGATGTTTCTAGGGTCAGGAAACTTTTTGTATTGAACACATGACATGTTTTTGCACTGTATGAAATGAGACACTTCATTGCTTGAGTTTGAAAAATGCATGTGAGTGACATCTTGTGTTCAGTACAACTGCAGTGCCATACTGCTGATAATTAGCACGTGCATTTTAGAGGCAGTATGAAGCCAAGATGACAAACACAGATGGATCAAAGGCTGGAACAATTCTGCTTTCTCCATGTATCAGCATTACAATTTTCTGAAAGTCCATCTTTCCACCCTACAAATGGAAGTGTCATCTCAAGAAGCGTGTTGAAAAACACTTCAAGGGTCTAAATTTGCAACTTGTGTGGAATCTTTTGTGTTTTCCTTGTGGTGGTCTCTGCATGCATCAATGTAGTGCAAAATTATGACAGAGGAGGAAAAAGAGCAGACAGAAGAAGAAGCTCTTAGAGCAAATAAATGCTTGGTCAAAGTGCATTAAACTTTTGGAGAACCACATTGTCCTGTATTTGAGGTCAAATTGTTTAGAACTACCTTCCACATGTTAACAAATGGGATTAATTTTGTTGGATACTTCCATTTGGATTTATAGTGTCATTTAAACCTCTGTAATGCTTTCTGTCACCATCACCAGCTCATTTCTCTTCTGTGGGACTGTCCTGTTTGGGCGCTTGACATTTATAGGAGATGTAGGTTGACTTTGCTGGGAGTCAGTTCAATGCTCTAAGTCTGTTTATCCATGTCAAAAAGAAAGGTTGAAAAATTGGATTTCTTTAAAATAATGAGTCTTCCAAGGGGAATAATGGAAAGGTGGTGCAGATTATAGTATTCCTCAATGTGTTGGCAAAGAGGAAGACTGCCATACTGTTGAGTCTCACTGGTATTTCACTGCTCTTTTATAAGAAGGTGAAATATTAGACTAAGTTGTCCATACAATTTAAAATTATCTCTACAAGTTCAGTAATTTATATTTATTTATGCTTTTGGGACAGTTGAAAAAGAGATTTTTGAAAAAAGCAGTATTTCTTTCTTCCAAGTAAGAGATTAAAAACATGCCCACATTCATCATGGCTATGTGCTTTCAGAGGCCTTGAAACACAACTGCCCGTGCTATTGCAATGTGGCTCAAATACGGGAATTATTCCCACTGGGTTTCTTGAAAGCTACAGGTGTTGTTTTAGAGTTTCACATAAGCAACACTGTAAGCAGGTAAGGGTACATATGCAGCAGAAAAATGGCCACTCACATTGTTACATTTGATCTCCTCTTTTGTGATGTCAGGTAGTCACACACAATTTTTTTTCATCCCTTGAACAGGATCCCACAGAGTCATTTAGCTCTGTCAGCTGTGTGAGCAGAACAGCCATGAGCTCTTTTATTCCTGCAGACTGCAGCGGTGTCTTTTTGTTTGGTGCTGCATGGCACTTGGTTGCAATGGCTGGGCTAGGGATGTGTCAGATGTATTTCATTGCAGAAGACAATTGCAGGAGCTGCTCTGTGCGTGAGTCAGCCCCTAGGAAAGGCTTTGCCCCATCTTATGGAGGCAGTGACCTTGATGGGGATATTTACCCCCATGCAGTGGGGGCTTTTTGCAGATGGAGTGGATTTAATGCTGTGCTGCTGTTTGCATCAGTGCGCTGGGTCCAAAGCTGCAGAAATGGAGACTGTGCTTTTGCTTCCTGCATGGCCAGACCGAAGGAAGAAATCCCAAGGCTCAAGGGCATGAGAAGTGCGCTCTTCTTTTGTTCTCTGTGTCTTTTCTTTTTTTTTCTAAACTGGCTGGCCATGACATTAAGATTTCTAATTAATTTAGAAACCACAGGCAGTTGAAGAGAGTGAGCAATGTAATAACTGGGCCATGGGGCAGAGTAAAAGCACATCAATTATTCAGGCAGTTGCTGCTGCTTATTCCCTTCCCAAAGCTGGGCTGGCTGTCATCATGTGTCAGTGATGCTGCTAATGCCCTTCAGAATTTACATGCATAAATAGTGGCCTTTTAAAATCTGAATGAGGATAACTGTAGTATTTTCAACAATAGCTTCCAGCAGTGTGCTCTGTCTAGCGGGCACCAGGGGCTCCATCCACTATTTTGGGTGCCTTGTTCAAAACTGGGATCTTGGCAGGTGCATCCTCCAGAACCCTCTGCTGTGGAGAAGTTGCTCCTCAAAGAGGTTGAGGGGCAGCCTGAGTCATGCAAAGAAAGAAACAGTCCTGCTTTAAAATGCAGGTGGTGTCTGAGAATGTTCTCTCTGTGGGCAAGTGAGTCCAGCATCTCTTACACATCATCATCCCCTGCTTCTATTACTGTGATGTCTCCAAAGCACACTCTGTGAAGATGCCTTGAATGCCACTGGGGCTGGACCCAGTGCAGTTCCTTTACAGGTGGAAGAGCAGGAAGAGTCCTCCTCACTGCTCTGGCTGTTGCAGGTCCTGCACTTTGACTGAGCAGTTGGAAAGTTGAAATAGAGGAGGCTTCTCTCACTGCCAAGAACTACATTCACAGGACCAGCCGTGATTGTCTTAAATGGGTGCACCTCAAAGTCTCATGTTTGGGATGCCACAGGGAGCAAACTGATTCCTGCACTGAACCAGTAAGGGGAGTGAAAACCAGGGGACCCATTGGATTTTTCTTCCATGGACTGCAAGTGGATGACAAAGCCTTATTTTTCTGTCTCGTTGGCATGGTTATCCCTGCTGCTGGAGGCAGCCACCTTGCTTTTTAAAAAGTGAACTAATTTGTGAAGGCAATGAAATAAAATGAGCCTTGCTAATTATGTGTTGTGCCGGCGAAATGACCAGCTTGGGTTTGGAAAATGCTGGCTGTAATTAATGGTGAAAGGCTTTTTCTCTCATCTGTGTAGCCGTTATGAATCACTTCTCCCCGTGGAAACTTTTAAATCTGTCTCACTGGGGAGCCTGAGGAGGAACAGGTAAAATGGATTTGCCTTAATAGCTGCAGTTGTAACTTAAACACTTGAAATGATATTAAGCATCTCTCTCCATTAGCATTTCATGTTGATTCTGATGATATACCAGCTGAAGCTAAGACAAGATCAACGTTCATTAGATGGAAGAAACTAAGCTCTGTAGACAAATGCTTTGGTTAAATGGGGCCTTCATTGCACTGAGAACAAGAAAGCAATTAGCTGAAACGTTTGTTTACAAAATCTAATTCCTGGGGAGTATCTTCTCAGATTGCTGCTTACATCTCTTGGGCTGGTTTTTGTTACCAAGGCTTGCAGGTTGACGGATTTTGCAAAGCTTGGTTGTAGTACGTCTGTAGCAGATGTATCAAACTTTGCATGGCAAAGCTGAAACCAAGTGAAGAGCAGGGGCTAAGCTGCAGGTGTGCCAGAGTTTATTTGTGCATTCCTCACATTTATTTTACAGTTTGCTGTTAAGTGCAATTAATAATAATTATTAGATGTTCCAGTTATTAAACAGTGTAGGCTGAAGAGAAGCTGGAAAGCTGCTCTGAGTGCTGTTACTGCTGTCCTCCTGTCCCCACCTGGAGCCTAGCCCAGGGGAATCACCGATGGGTTCCAGCTGGGGGAGGATGCATCTCTGCCAGGATAACTGCATGAAGAGCCTTGTCCTGGTTGGTTGACAAACATGAACACCCTCAGGAGGTGATTTTGTCCATCTGCAATGCAAATCATCCTCTGGAAATGCTGCTTCACTTTGGGTTACAGAAATGGCCAATGGGAAATATAGCTGCTGCCATCCAGCTATGAGAGCAGATTTCGTCACTGTGTAGCATTTGTGGAGTGGTAAGGATCAGGCATTTTGAGCCTGTGCTGATGCCAACAAAACAGCTTCATACTAATTGTGAGCGTGCTATAGAACATTGCACTGCATGCTTGGATATGGTGTGGCAGTATTTGCTGGCTTTTTCTTTTTTTTTTCTTTTTTTTTTTTTTTTTTTAAGTCCATGGGGTGGCTTTGATTTCGTTGCAGTTTTTTCTGGTGGCTTCTTTGCAACTGAAGTGTGTCTGCACTTACCCATGGGTGATACTGGGCAAGTAAGCATTTCCTGGACACATTTCCATCATGTATCTGGTGGCAAACATGGAACAGTTACCAAAATAGTAACATTTTCTTCCCCACTTGCTGAATGCAGGTTATTAATACAATAGTAAGTGTAATCTGTTTGGAGATGGCTTATAGTCATGTTAAATGATGGGGAACAGACTAATGAAGGCTATCCTGTTGATGGATAAGGGCTACAATTTACCAAGCCTGCAGTAATTGAAGTAAAACAAAGTTGCTTTTGCCTAATGCGCAGAGTGGTAGGTGATGCACAGGTATGTCCGTGCACGTTGTACTGAGCACAGCAATAGAGCGAGGGGATGAGCTCTGGATGTCTGTGGGAGTTCAGGATGGGATATGATTGCTGCAAGGCTCCTGACATGGTTGCAAGAGGTAAAGTCTCAAAGTCTTTCAGATGTCTTAGCCATGGCTTATTAACAAGCTCACTGCAGTGTTGTGAGTCTTGCTGCCTCCTCCTGTGCAAAGGATGCTCCCCAGCAGTGCTTCTCCTTCAGGCAGCAAAAAGGGAATTGCAGGAGTCAGTGCTGGGCTTTGCTCCTTGAAAGGCAGTGCTCAGGAGATCCCTTGGGAGTCTGTGCTAATACAGCATTTAAGACACTGCTTTTTCAGTGTCAGCACTGGAAATGACAAATGCTTCCCTTAATTTGAGAGAAGTGTGCCTGATATTACATGGTTATATGTGCCTGAGAGTCTATTCTCAAGACAGTACATGGGCCTATCTCCTATGAAAGCTAATTGCACTCTTAGGAGAAGATATCCTGCTAACTTAATAAGATACATTTATTTGTGTCTTAGAGGATTTTTTTCTGAGGTGGAAGAAGTCCTGAATGGTGCCAAATTTTATTTGAAGCATAGTGTTCTTCGCTGTCCCTTCCTCTCTCCCCATGTCAAAACTGATCTGCAAATTGCAAATGTTTTATAAGTTCAAGGCACACCAATATAATTGAAGGCAGGCAGCACTTATGAGAGCTGAAGGGGAATTCATCATGCAGATGACTTGAGGATGATTTTTTCCTGTGGAAGGAAGAAATGCCAGTAGGAAGCAGCATTACCAACAGGGCTGAATACATTAAAGGCATAGAAAACTCAGGTGAACAGAAAGAACTGTGGCCAAGGTGTCTCCCTCTGCCCCTGCTCTGATGTGACTTGAGCTCTGCCACAGATGTTGTCGAGAATCTGGGGCAGATCAGGAGTTTTATTGCCTGGGCCTCCTATGGGGTGGAGGACAGGACTTGGGGCCTGAGTGACTGCATCTATCCCCTCCCCAGAAATCCCTTCCTCTTGACATCCCACAATGCAGATCATCTCTGCATTCCACAGGCAGTTAAAGCTTTAGGAGCTGGGCATTGAGATTTTGTACCAGCATGATTTGAACTTAAGTCTAATTTAGACAGAAGTTTAAAGAGCTCTCTCCCCTCCCTCTCATGGAAAGTACACTAGAGAGTCTACATGTGCTGTGTCTGGCTTGGAGACATTTCCCTGTGGTTTATTGCTTTGCTTTTATTGATAGGCTGTGTTTGCTTTCACACAAACTGATTCATTTGGACACAATGATTTGTTTCGCACAAGTTGTTTGCTTAGGGATGAAGGCTGAATTAAGGGGGTTTTATGGGGTAGAAACTTTATTTCCACAGACTTCTTCAGATCTCAGTTCCACTCCCTGCAAAGTTTGTACAGACTCAGATAAAGTGGCTCTTGGCCAAACTAGGAAGATGCAATGTGCCAAGTAGCTGTAGGGAGAGCAGAAGGATATGTTAAATTAAAGAAAGCTTTTGAAAATTTTAGAATGTCCTGCAGGAGCAAAACGATGGATCTTGTAAAAAAATGTAAGATGATCTGATTCTGCTTTTTAATTTCCAAAAATAAGAACAAAATTGGAACAATCAATCCAATTTTATTAAAATATGACGATATGCTAAGTACAGCATTAGATATGTATTTTTTCACTATAAATACTCCCCCAAGGAATCATTCTATTTTTAAGATGAACTTGGTATTATGATAATGTAAAAGAAGTCTATAATTTATAATTCCAGTTGGAGGTGAAGAAATTTAACATGTCAGTTTCTCTATTCATTACTCTAGCAGTCAAGACTAACAGACTGTTCCTTCACCTTTGCTGTCAATCATTTAGATAGGCCAATTATGGATTCGGTTAAAAAAAATATATATATCAAAAGAGAAAATGCAGCAGAAGATGGTTCAACATACTAATTGAAAAAAAACCTCAAAATCATCTCATCTGTAAGAGTACATTTAGTCCTACACTGTATGAGCTTCATGGCCAAAACTCCTCAACTATTACTCTGGTCTTTCTGAAGGTACCATATGGACTAAGTTGAGAAATGGCTCTCCACTGTTTGTGTGTTGGAAGGAAGCTGGTGACAGCTGACAGTCACTTCTTGTACCATTTAGAAACACTCACTGCCTGGCAATTCTTTGGCAAAAAAAAAGAAAAAAAAAGGAGGAGGTGAAAGATGAAGTCCTGTAATGGTATTTACATTGTCATTGTTCAGAGCCACTCGTGTATACTGAAAAAAAAAAGTGCATTCTGGCTGACTTGAGATCTTTATAAATTTTAAGCATCAGTTTTGGAGTTTAGAGCCTTAAGGTCTCCAGTGCAGTACTTCTTTAGCACTCAGTTTAGAGGGGACATAATTGCATTGACCTCTGTTCTGCCAGTGCTAAATATTCAATGTGCTCCAAAATAATTCCACAGACCTGAAACTGGAAAATCAGATTTCTTACTGAGATGCATAAATATAGTTGCAGGTTTCGTAATCTTGTATTAAAGCAGCAGCATTTCTTTGGGGCAAGTTTATTATTACAAAATATACATGGCCAACTTAAATATAGTTAACCTAATGTGATCAGACTGATTTGGAGCAGAGGTAGGTCAACACTAAGTGCTTTTGAAAATATCATCCCAGCTCTCTGGAGATTAGGGCTATGAATGCAGAGCCTCAGCCTAAGTCATGCTGAAGAGGCAAGAAGGAATGTTTCTCAATGGAGGGAGGCTTCATTTAGACAGCAGAAGCATGAAACAGACTTGGGAAAGAAAGATCTGCAACCAGATGGAATAATATCCAGCTTTGCCCAGGGCACAAGGCTTGGAAGTTAACTCACATAGATGCATCTTTGAGTCTCTGCGACTGGCAAAGTGTCTATGTGGGCAGCCTCCCTGTTTTCGGGTGGGTAGGGGCATCCTCTCCTCTCACCTTTTGATTAGTACTGCTGCACCAAGGGAAGAGAGGAAAAGCTTGAGGCTGCTGGCCCCAGTTTTCTTTTTGGTTTTACCTTTTTTTAAAAACCTACATTCTTACAAAGGTGGTGTCCTTGGGATTTGTAGCACTCACTGGAATTCACAGCATGGAAGCTTATTTTTGATGTAATACTTTAATTTAAATATCTAAAAGTTAAGTGCTCTTTTAGGCATTTGAGTGAGTCTTGCTGTTGCGTGTGGGAAAAACCTTGAGCGCTCTTGTATCTCTGTGAATGGCGCATGTGACTGATTTAGTGAAAAGTCAAAAATATAAAGTCTACTGAGGCCACTGAAGGAGCACCTACACGCTTTGTGTGCATGGCTTCCCAGTGTTTTTTGAAGTGAGCCTGATTTGGCCCCTAGATCACGTGGGTATGATGAGAGGTTTGACCAGGTCCAAGTCACGCAGTATCGGTCCCTTTGTGATCGATGAGATGACTCACTGTGTACCTCATCCTCAGAGATTACTCATTGCTAGTGCTTCATCCTGCAAGTGTCCAGCTGATGGAAGTGCTTCTCCCATCAGCCATCCTGACATCAGATGAGTGCAGTCTGCAGGTGCCTCCTTTCCTCATTTTGCTTGGACTGCATATCTACAATTTTAAGAGGAAATTCTGCTCTTAAAAAGAAAGAAACCAACGTAACATAAGCAGGAAGTTTAGCCTTTGAACTGCAGCAATACAATGCCTTTTGTAAAAGCACACAGCTGCTTATGTATATCATGTGTATACTACTTAAATGTAATGGGTTGCTGCTTTCCATTATATACCATTTTATACAGAAACACACTGAGTAAGTGGGTCTAAACATGTTGAGGCTAATCCTTTGAGAATGACTTCTGCATATCCTTATTACATGGAGCCTGCAAAAGTCCGGAAAGACATTTTGTCACTGTATCCCTGGGCTAGGGCTGACGACAAATGAAAGAAAGAAAAACCTGCAGATGCTCAAGGCAGAGGATAGGAAAGAAGCAGCAGGCTGAGTAAACAGATGGGGTGGGCCAACATTAAGAGCAGGATGGTTATGGTAAGCGTAATGTGCAGAAGTCACAGTACATCAGCTGGCTAATCAGTGCTGAATGATTTGTAGGCATCTCAGCAGAGGTGAGTTTTAAGGAGGTTTGAAGGAGAACAGTGTCGTGGCTCTGCAGATTTGTACTCTTCTGCAGAAAAAGGGATTCTGTGAAAGGCATGAAGGTTATTAATTCAGTGCTGTGTTTCTGCATATATTCTTCTTTTTCTGCTTTCTTTTTCTTTTTTTTTCAATTCTTTTTTTCCTCCACATTTGCTACAGAGTCTCTCTAATGAGCCAGGGTGGTTGTTGGCCCAGATGCTGCACTGCAAATGCTATTTTTTAAACCAGCTGAGAATCTGGCCTGATATTTAGCAGTCACTTAGTACTTTCATCTTCAAAGTACTGTGCAAACATTAATTAATTCTGCTGGGGAGCATACAAGAAGGTGCTGCTGGAATAGTTATGCAAACTGCAGAGCCACAAGAGATGGCAAGGACAGTGTTGCTGGGCTTGGGAGGTCTATGCTTACATACATAATTCAGCAGAGCACAGCACAACAGGTGCTTTCATGGCAGAAAAATCTCTTTTAGTTACCTGTTTTTTACATTGAGTGGGTGCCTGGTGTTTTCAGTAGAAGAATGTTGCTGCTGCTCTCCTTGGGTAGATGGGTAGCCTGGGATTTCGGTTTCCACGTCTACCCCTGCAGATGGGTTCAAGCTTGCAGAGACAGTAACTGAGCAGCCAGGCAGATGCTGTGTGGATGCTCAGTGCTGAGGCACGGAGGCTGTGCACAAGTCAGGGCTGCAGCTGCATGCTTTTCAATTGGAAAATGAATAAACCATTTGCAGCACATGCAGATTTAGAGGTGTACAGTGCTCTGCTCTGCACTGGCAGCTCTTTGCATGCGAAAAACCATTTTGCCCATGCGGATGTCGTGTTGGGTAGGAGGCAAGAAGCTCAGCAGAGCTGCAGAAACAGCTGTGGGACAGCCTTCCCTTAAGGGCAGCATCAGCAGTCTTTGGCATGGGCTGCAGTGACCGGCCCTGGAGAGGATGAGGAGAGCTCACCCATCCCCTGCCGCTGGCTCTGCGCAGGCAGGGCAGCAGCAGTAGCAGCATTTACAGCTGGCACAATCAGCAGCATCTCCCAGCTGCACACCTAACATGCTCTGGCACGAGGCAATCAGCGCTGCCTGTGCCTTGAGACTTGCCTGGAGTGCCACTTCTGAGGAAAAACACAACTCCAGACACTGAATCCACTCAACCAGGCATTACATTAAAAGGAGCTTTTAAAGGATCGTGCCTACTGATGCTAAATTATTAGCAGAGAACCACATGAACCTTGTATGACTTGATTCATGCTGTATCAATCCAACAGGTATCTAGGTGTGAGAATGTGTGTAATTTTTTGGTATGATGGGGGTAAATCAGAGTGGGAGCACTGATAGAACAGGGAAGGCAGAGGGATGCTTGATGCCAGAAAATAACATGGCTGGAAAGAGATTTTGTTCATTGGATGTGAATCTGGGCTTTGATCAGAAAGCTGAAGGCAAGAGGTGTCTTTATATCCGGTGGAAACAGGTCTTTGAGCAACAGACAGATTCAGGTTGATAGGTGGGGAGCTGGGTTTTGGCTTGGCTTTGCTGACCTTGCTCAGGTGAGCAGGTGGTAGTCAAGCTTTAAACTTCTCACGCTGACCCATTTAATAGCACTTATCACTGTGGCAATTTCTGGAAGCTGAGCAGATATATTTAGAAAAAGTGTATTTCTTTTACCTTTGCCAAAATAGGTAGATAAAATGTTCCTGATGACAGTTTGCATTCTCTGAGATCCTGCTGATAGTTTTCTGAATTTATAGTTCATGTTGGTAAGTTAAGGAGCCAAGGAAATAGAGATCACCACGACTGAGACAGTTGCTTTTCCAGTGTGCATGGTCTATGCATTTAAGATAGTAAAATTATATCTAGAACTGCACAGTTTTAATTTCCCGCTCTTCCTAAGATTTCAATAGATTAGCATGCCCAGAAATATTTCTTTTTAATCTCAACATATTACCATGCCTAGGTTTGCATGAAAGGCAAGGCTGGATGTCTTGAGGCTTGAAAGCTATAATCAAAGATGTTTATATGAAATTTTAGTGTTCCATCATATCTTACTGTCTTGGGAGTGAAAAAATAAACTTAATGAACCTAGATCAGACAGATTTGTGATGAAGTCCCAAAGAAGAGAGAGGGCTTGCAACTAGCTGTGATTTTGCTGTGTGATTTTAAATTTTATGGGCCCCTGTTGTTCAACGTTTTCTTCAGAGTAACTAAGAGTTGCATTAAATATTAAACAAACGGTGTGATGATTCATAAAGAGGGTCATGAGCTCCATATGTGAGTTAGAAATTTAATCTCCAGCTGGTTTCACTATAATCCATGTCATATGTCCAGGATCAGAGAACTCCAGTGTCTTCGAATAATTAGTTAGTGATCAAAACAGGAAAAAAAAAATCCATTGAAACAATTTGCTCTTAGAAAAAGCTGTTTCTTCAAAACAAAATTGCTTGTTAAAGCTCGTTAATTTTAATGGGGTTTTCTTTTGAGCAGAAGTAAGACAAAAGTAATTTGGAAGATGACAGGATGTCTTCTTGATATTTGCAGAATTGATAATATTATTTTGTGTTCAATGTCTTGCATTTAGAGTTGTGACTCTTACTCAGTTTTAATAGGAAAACAGGAAAGTTAGACTTTTTCTTTTCATCAAATGTAACTTATTTTAATTAATCTAAAATAACTTTCTGTCTAGAATGCTGTTTCACCAGAAAGGGAAACTTGATTAGCTTTTTTCTGATATGTCTATATAATTTTAATACTAGTTCAGGTATGGAACAAAGAATTAAAATCTCCAAGTCTTTTATTTGGATAAGGAAATTAATTTTTTCCCTGCTTCCCCCTGGAGCCCTAGAAAAATACCTGTCAGCCTTTCATTGCAGAGACAAATATGCTGAGTTTTTCCCCAGGCCTTGCTGAGGTTGCATCCTCCTTTGCATGACAATTATGAAGGGATGCTGGGGGATACCAAATGAGTGAGGATACCAAGCTTGCTTATCCTTTATAGGAGCCATGCGCACACGCAGACACAAGAGACCAGTGCTCATCCACACTTTCTCAGGAGGTTTTTCTGTGCTCCAGCTTTCAGCCTGCACATGGAGTTCACATATTGTCTCAGTTGTATCTTCCCTTTGAGCTGCAGAAGGTGTTTTTGGGGTATATTTGGAGGTTGAATACTGAATGTACACCCAGGAAATACCGTGGAGGCAGTGGAAGTGCAGGCCCTGTTCCCCTGGGATGGGTTACTTCACGCCTGGTGCTGCAGCGTGGCTCTGAGGAGTGTTGCTGTTCCATTCAGTTCCTCAGCTCACGCAGCCAGTCACAGCACATGCTTGAATTTAAAAGCAGGCATATGGATGCACACAGAATTCGAGTTTTAATTCCTATAGTGTCTGTAGAGCTCTGAAAGCACACATCTCTTAGGGAGGTGAGCTGTGTTTTTTGGTGTGTGGCTTGGCTCTTGCCTATTAGTTCAGAAAGAAGTAGGGTGTGCTGTTTCCTTCCCTGTACCAGTAGGGCAAGATCTGGAAGTTACAGGAGAGCTCATGGGATGGGATTTGTGGAGTTACTGGTCCAGTGTCCCATTCAGGGCAGGACAATTGTCTGCATGAGACCAGCTTGATGGTGACTTCGTACAGCTGTTATCTTAAAAACCGACAAGGCTGGAGGTAGTGCTGTCTCTCTGATGCCCTGCCAATACCCAGAGCATTAAATACTTATTTCTTAATCTGTCTCCTCTTTTACTGGGGGAAATGTGTAGACATGAACAAATTTAAGGTAAGAAAAAATAAGCTAGATTTAAAAAATAAAAAATGACATCTGCTTAGCTGTGTTAAAAACATGTAATGGGGAAGCATGCAAATGGTTATGCAAGCAGGAGTTTGGTATCTAATTGTAAATTAGATAGACAGCTGCAGGGTATCAATAGACATATGGCAGGAATGTAAATAGTTTGCTCGCACTTTAGTGACATCCTGGAAAGCTGTGTGTAAACTTTCTGAAGTGAAGAGAGAAAAGACGATTTCCTGGAAAAGAGGGTTTTCGAGAGAAATAATTGCTAATAAATAATCTGTGTCCCTCTGGAAGGCGAAAGTTCTATTTTGGCGCTCGCTGAAAAAGCAGCCTCTAATCAGACTGCATTTTCCCGTTTGGCTGACAAGCACCAAGCAAGCCGAGGAAGGTGCCAGTTCCATTGTGTGGTTGGAGCCATCATAGATCAGAGCAGCTCTTCCATGGTACCTGCCTGCTGATTTCAGCATGACCTCCTGGCAGATGCTTTGTGTCTGCCAGGATTGAGGGAAGATGACAAAGAGGAGGGTAAACAGTTGAGTGACTCGAGAGAGGCTGTCAGATTCCAGAATGTAAATTTGTAAGTCAGTGGCCGGCACTCCTAGGTCTTCCACCAAACAGAATACTTGCCTGTGTCCCAGCTGCAGAGGTTGCTGCTGCTTACAGCCACCTTTAAAGTAATATCCTGCTGGAGTGGAATGCTGTGAGGCACTAATTTTGGCTTATTTTACAATCCAGCAAAGCTGTCTAAATATTTAACACTCTTTCATTGATAGCTGGCCATCACATGTTTTGGTTTCTATTAGGTAATACTATTGAGGCCATAAAAATTCCCAATCTAATGATAGCTAATGTTGGTTCTCATATTACCTAAAAGATATAGCAAGAGTAAACCTTGTATAGCTTGCTTGATTTCTGGATGTGACTTACTTCTTAAATAATTCTTGTAATGTTTGCAGTGGGCCAAACTCTGGTGCTTTTGAGGTCAACAGTAGCTATTCCAGTTTACTTTGTTGGGTTTGTGCATCTGCCTTGGAGACAGATTTCAGTCCCATAGCTAGTTAATTGTAATTTTAGTCAAAGGGCCACACTTATTTAGGAACTGAGATTTTATTTTTTTTAATTTTTTTTTTTTATTTTTAATAAGACAATTTCTGAAGGATGCAAAGAAGCTTTTATGGAGTGGAAGCAGTGAAAGGAGAGTGGGGAAAATCAAAGAAATCCAGACATCAGTAATGTTTCAAAAGTACATTTCACAAGGGAATTTTCCTTAACTATCCTTCAAAGATGACATGACAGAAAATTTGGTTATTAATCAATGGTGCTATCTCTCTGTTGGGTTCAAGAACGCTTTTTAGAAATTAAGATTAACATCTGGTTTAGTCTACAAAGAATTTTTAGAATTGTAAAACTTTAAGTAACCATAAATTACTTAAAGTGCGTGGAGGATTAATATGAAAAAAACCCTACTTCCAAGCATTGTTCTTTAAGAGGTGAGCTTAGCCTGTGTAGTCATAAGAGTTATGTCATTGGTATATCCTTACCAAATAATTGCAAACATATAGCACAAATCAGTCCCTGGAATCACTGGACACACAAATACACCATAGGGAGTTTTATTACAGCAGAGCTTGAGAATTGCAAAACTAATTTTCCACAGAAAAATTGCTTTCATATGATCTGAGTGCCATGATTTGGTTTATTTGAAACACTGTAAGTCAAGCTGTTCACTGGTGCTCCTAGCAGGCCTCTGTAATTCTACATTGATTTACAAAGGTCTAATTTAGAATAGAAATTATTCCCACTGTTTGTAAATAAGAAACTGGAATATTTCTTTTGTGTGTGTAAGTGTGGATAATTTTCCACTCGTGATGTAGGAAGGCGTGGCTCATAGCAATGGCCATTGCTTTCCAAAAGTCACTCTGAAACACGAGATATGAGCTCCATTCTTCTCCTTTATTGCAGCACATTTCTGGTTTGGTTTGCAGCAAGCAGAGGACCTCACAGTCAGCCCATGGCCATGATTCTGTGGATGTTTTTTTCCCATTACTGGACCTTGGTATTTCAGTAGCCTCCAGCTGCTTTCTCAAAGCACTTCTGTATTGACTTTAAAATAACAGTAAGTTATGTCCCTGTTAGCTATGGTGGCATTTTAGCATTTTAATGGTTCTGCAAGCTCAGTTCTGCTCCAGATGAGTCTAGAGAACAACATGACAAAGATCTTTCCACATCCATGTTGGAAATAATTTGCTGTGAAGAGATGCCTAATAGCATTAGGTGGATTTCTAACTGTCAAAACCTTGGTGTATTTTAGTGCTGAATGCTGGGAGCTGAATAAGCCAGGATTGTAAGTGCATAAAATGTCTGTTCTTCTTCTGGAAAAATTGGTCAGTATTCTTGCAGGTGGGTTTCTCCAGGAAGGCTAGGTTGAACTTCCTGTAGGCAAAAGAAGCCTGGTGCTTTCTTTCAGTCTTATTGAAGCCATAAGTAACTTCTTTTCTAGTGTGTGGTATGGCTAAATCGAGTGCAGTGGATGCTGAATCAGGCCCTCAAAGAAGACCTAGGAGTGAATTCCTAAAATACTTAAACCTATTTTTCATCAGCTACAGGTGGATAGAGCATTAATTCTTGTATCCTCCGTGGGTTTCCCTGTAGGGAGTCTTGCCTGTATTCCCAGTCTTGTTGTCCATCAGCATCAATATTTGGGTCACTATCTCCTCTCTTCTCCTCTCCCATCCGTACTTTCCTTCTCTTCAAATTTCCTTGGTCTCAGGTGTAAGCGATGGCAGCTCTGTGAAAAAATTAAGGTTCGGTTTGAGTAAAAGTGTTGCTGGTTATTGCTTGCCTCTTTTGAAGCCCTCTTAGGTGTTTTTCAGTGCTTCAGCAAATATGCGGTCATTACAATCTTCTTCTAGCTTCTCTTTCTTTTTCTAGTCCAAATCCATTTCAGCCATTCCTGAGGACACTGTGCCGTCCCAAGGAGCCTGTAGGCTCTGTGTTCCAATGGGAGGATTCTCTGTCCCCAGTAAGGGAGGTGCTCCCTGGTGATGGGCAGTGATATTTCTGCTGGGAGATGTGCATTCCTACCACAGCTCCAGCCCTGTTGTGTTGGGGTTGCTGTAAGGCATGTAAGCTGAGCATGTTTTCCAGCAGTGGAAAGGTAGAAAGGGAAGAGGATTTGGTTGCTGCAGAAAATGTCAACATTTTTCAGTGGAGAATGGAAAAAATCAAAAAAGGAGGACCACTTCTAGTGCAGATCATGCAGGAGAGTCTAACACTGTTAAAATCTGCAGGTTTGTCTCACTCATCCTGAGCTGGGTTGTCCTTCCCAAGTGCTGCATGACTTTTCCACAGCCGGCTGAGCTCCCTTCCTGACTGCTTCCTCTGGGTGCTTTCCAGCCCTGTGACTTCCACTGGTAGATGAGCAAAGAGGTTTTCTATCAAGGGAAAATGGACTAGAGGAGAAAATGGAACATTTCAACCCTTTCAGAAGGACTGTAGTGGACCAACTGATGGAAAACTGTTTCCAAGATAGCTTTGACTTGTTTTCACAGTCTCTGAAATAACATAGGTTTCCTGAGGGGAATTTTGTTCTTGCGTAATGCTTTATCTTCTTGGAGTTTTGATTAAATGTCAAAACATGTGGATCTTTTCCAGCTAGCTCAGTTTTGCCCTTCTGGAAAAAAAAAAACAAACCAAGGTAGAGAGAAAAGCCAAGTCAGAAGCTTCATCCTGCTTTTATGAAAATGGGAAGCATGATTTCTAGTGAGATTTAAGGGTGTAAAACCTTTTCATAAGAGTTTAGCATTCAGAAACTCGTGTTATTCTTGCTATCTTGGGTAATACACTCACCTGCTGAGAGAGAGGGAAAAAGAAATTAGAGAATATCTTTGTCAACACCCCAGTGTATAACTCTCTGCAGTGCCAGCTCCTGCTAGCTGGTTGTCTTGATTAATGTTTTCTGGATTGGTATAACTGAAGTTTGCATTTAAATTGCATGCTTACTAATGTACATTTTTATTTTCCATTGTCTTGGCCTGACAGAGGCTTCACCCTCTGGGCTTGCTGTGTTTCACTCTCAGACATATTGAGGGAAGCTCAAAAGTCTTTCCCATACTTGTTCTCCATTTTAAATGAAAATATTACACGCTGAAGTTAGCAGCTCAGTCTTTTTTAATGCAATATGCAGTTTGCACTCAGATCACTTGCTCCTGATATAATTTATACATGAATCATGAATTATGTTTGGATTCTCAGGAAGCAAAAATAAATTGGGTAGAGCCACATCCAATTATGTAATGAATTCCTCATGGTAAAATTTACAGTGAGGATGTTGCAAAGTGGAACACTGATAAAAGATTTCCAAAAGATTTGCTGTAGTATCTCCTGATAAAAACCAACCTCTGTCCATTTTAGGCATAGTAGAGCCATTTTGATTCGAACAATGAAATATTTAAAGGTGCATGGGATTGTTTTTCATTGTAGCTTCAGTGCCAGTGCACAGAACAAGGAGGAAAAGAAGTACTTGGTGCAGTCTCACCAAACAAAAGTTCTTTCTCAACATGTTGTAAAGAATCTGCTTCATAACTCTTTTTTATGTCTCTAAAAGCACTTTCTGAGCTGCATCTAGCAGATTATATTTTGAGGAGCTATTTCCTGACCCTCGACTTGGCTTTTTTTAAACTCACTGCTGAACCCTGACTTCCTGGGCAAAATACTGCTCATGAGCTTTTGTAAGGTGAGCAAAAAACCAGTGGCACTGGGAGAACCATTGGTAGTTTCTCCTCTGTTTGTGGCATTGATTTCTTTTAAAGGCTTTTTGTTTGTGTTTCCTTCCACATGTTTCTCACTGTGCCTTGACCTGTTGCTTTTGATTCATTTTTCACTCAATACTCAAGTAGCCCAGGCTTGGGTCATGTTGTGCAAGTGTTTTCCTGAGGAGGACTTCTTCACTCTTTCCACTGAGATATTCTTCTTCAAAACCCATTACATGGCTCCTAGAAGCTGCATATCCATCTCAGCTGAAGGATGAACAGGTAGATACATCCATGGTGTTTGTATGAAACAATTCTCCTCCTGGTGTTGCAGCTCAAATTAGAAAATTTTCATGACAGTGACCAATTTTTTGCCTACAAATTTGTCCACAAATACCGCGTAGACATCAAGAGCTATTGAGGGAGCTTTTTCCTTTCTTTGCTTTGAGCTTCCTGTCACAGCAAGTATTTGTGCTACTTGGCACCAAAAAACTCACCTGTATGTGTGGTAGGGAGCTGGCTTTTGTGTGGAAATCAGGATAGTCACCATCCAAGAGCTTTGTAAGTAGAACATCTTAGCAACTCCCAATACCATGAATATACCATTAATGCCATTTAATTGATTAATGTATCTATTGGATTGACTACGAGAAGGGTTGAAGCACATACAAGGGAAGAGCCTGGGACCTGGGCTTCTCATTCCCACAGGTTTTCGGAGCTCCCTGTGGTGGCTTTAATTTTCTGAAAGTTTTAAGGGCCCACTCTCAAGCTGATGACGGGAGGTTTGCCATCATCTTCAACAGTCTGAGGATTTCCCTGAAGACGATTAAAGAGGATGTGTGCCCTGATAGAGTTCAAGAGAGGGAAAGAAAAGGCCCTTTTACTTAGACAAAAGCTGCCTTAAACTCTAATTTCTGCTGCCTACATGGCTGCATAGAAAGGTGCAGGAGACATGGCTGGGTCAGTCTCAGAGGGGGTTTCTAACCCGGGAGTGTGGTGTAAGCAGTCATTTAGGTGACCACAGTCTGTGGTTTGCATCAAGGGCTGTGAGGTGGACACACTGCCAAACCAAAAGGCATGTCTTCTGACGGGCTCTTCCAAAACCCAGGCTGAATTATTGCATTCCCTTGGTGATGAGACAAGTCCAGTGTTTTCCCCTCTGATCAGAGGCATGTTTGGCAGTGCTGTTCTTCAATATATACCCAGTGCTGATCATACTGAGCTTTCCACTAAGTGCATTCCAGTTGTGCAGGTCAGAGTAGAGCTTGCAAGAGTTGGATGCTTGTGCTCAGCTCTGCTCCAACTACAAGCTTGGGGAAGGTGTCCCAAGTGAATGCTTTTTTGGACACGAAAAGCCATAACAAAGTCAAGATGAACTATAAAGTTCCTGAGAGTTTACAGCTTTCCCTATAGTCTTAGCTAAGCAAAACTTGATTTCTTTTTTTCCAAGTGCAAATTCAAGCTGAGACAATAATTAGCATCCTGTTTGTTTGTTTGTCACCTTGAAGGAAGAAAGGTCAAATATAGTCAGCCTGAGAACTACTTTGCCTTTCCCCCTTGAAGCATTTAATTAGATTTCCCATGTAATGTAAAAAAGAGATAGTAGGGAGCTTGCTGAAACGACGTATCCATTTAAGACTTCTTTTTTTTCCCTTTTTACTTCTTGCTGGCTCCATAGACCAATTTATAATTCTTCTGAAGAAGTGACAGGTTTAAACACTTAAACCTTCTTGCAGAGAATAGGAAGGGTTTTTTTTTTTTTTTTTGTTTTTAGTTTTTAGAAGGGAGGGCTGTAAATCAACACAATGTACAAATAAAACTACTTCTGTATAAGGCAGTAAGAGGCGCTTTAGAAAATGCCCAAAATGAATGTTCTACAACTTGTGCCTCTTTTTTCTCTCCCTCGGAATACATGCATATACGCTATGCTACATGCATAACTATTTGAAAACAGACTAAATATTTCTTGGGTTTTTCCCCAGTATTTTTTCTGTCTCTCGGTTTTGTTTGGCTTTCCTTTTCTCTTCCTTTTTTTTTTTTTTTCTTTTTTTTTTTCCCTTCCCTCCCTGAGGACAGGCTTGCTAGATAACTGGAGCTGCCCATGTTAGGTTGTGAACTTGGTTCAGTGGTTGTCATGATGCGATGCAATTGCAGGGAGGAGAGAGGCTGTGTGGATGGCTGGGTTACAGATCAGGGCTGCTGTGTGTCACAACAGCTGAAAAACCCCTAAACATTTGTTTTTTTCCCCCCTTCAGTCATGTCCTGATTCATTGGAGTTACAGCTGGAAGGATGCTTCCCTTATTCCCTCTCCTGCAGTGCAGTGTTCCCTCATGTCTGCAACAGGGACAGCCACTGATTTTCTTTAAAATCCCAATATAACTCCTTTCTATGCCCACCCACAGGACTGAGCTACCCTGTGGGTATTTTTTACCTATGCAGATACTCATTCACTGCTCATTAAAGTGCAGATACAACCCCCCCAAAAAAGAAGTCAAAACAGCAGAATGGATTTGCAGTATTACCTGTGTCATGGTATTAAAACTGGAATTTTTCTGGAACTTCTTTCCCTTGTGTGCTGTCCCATCCATTTTATCTCCTAGAAAGCTGAAGTTTGTAACCACTTCTAATCCAGGTCTTTGTGCTGTCATAACTTTAACTAGTAATGCAAAGCCCCGGAGGGGATTAGCCAACCTGAACATTTCAAATTTTAAACTTCAGTAAGTTTAAAGTAGGGAGAGTTATAAGTAGGGAGAAAAAAACCTTTCTCAGTCGTTTTCAAATCAGCTTACTATCTGCCCCACCATACCCTCCTCTCCTGCAGTAACACTGCATTTTTTTGGTGAATGTAGAATGAAAACCCTTAAAGGGAAAAATTGTGCTCATCCTTCCTCAGCATGGAGAGGTAGGTGGCAGAGCCTGGAAAATGCCAGAACACAAGGATGATTTTTCAGTCCCTCCTGTGTGGAGAAATGCTCCTGTGAATTCCATCCCTAACCAACATCTTGCAGGCACTAACTGGACCTTGCTTTTAGATTGGACACCTAAACCTGCTGACTATAAAGAGAGAAGAGTTAAAGGTCTCAGGTTTTAAATCATAGAAACCATTCTTCAAAGGGGATACGTTTTTGCAGAGGTATCAGAAGCCAGCAGATCTCCCTGTTTGTACCAAGAGTTACTTGGTGGCAAGTCAATAAAACAAAAAACTTTCATGATAGTTTCATTTGATTTGAATACGTGTACCATGTCTGTGAGGATACAGAAACTTGTAGAATTGCTTGACTCTTTCCCAAAACCTTCCTCAAAAATGCAGCAGTACTTGGTGTCAGAAAGGAAGACTCATACCTCAGCAAATGCCCATAGGCTGGGGTCTGTAAAAATGATGAGAGAAAGACAGATTTACTGTCATACCTGGAAGCGGAAAAAAAAATCTTAGAAAGTGGAGAAGACAATTACAGGATTACTGTAGTCAAAATAGTCCTGTAGAGTGGGGGTTTTTGTTGAGTTCTTTGGGATTTTTTTCAGTGGTGGAAATATATCTATTTCTGCACAGCACATTTTTATTCGTGCTGCTTAGACATGCCATTAAAATAGCAATTCAAAAGTCAATATCATATTTAAATGTCAGACAGTTGAGATTTCAGTTATTTCTTAGCAAAAAGGGCGCCAACTGAGAACATAGCAGCCCATAGTCTTGTAGGTGGAAATAGCCTGTAATGGACAGTTATGAACCAAATAGGCAGAGCTATGTGGTGTCTATTTTATTTGGGTTTTTTTTAGAATTATTCCACATTTCAGAAACAACAGCAAGAATACCCATTAATGACTCACTGATTGCCATAAACATTTTGTGTTTGTTACAGTAATTTGTTGGGATTTTCTAAAAGATGACTGTTTGGCTGGTTGTGCGTTAATTTTCAATGAACTTCCGTAACTCATCAGGTTGATCAGGGAAAAGTCTGTCTGCACAGGGTGAAAAGTAGGTGGAGGAAGATCTGGGTGATGAAGTCTCCTTGACTTCGTTGTGGAATAAAGCACATGTGTTTGTTACAGCAGTCCCTCACCTGGCTTTGATCCAGATTGTTTCTATTGCATCTTGTTCCAAGTCAGGGAATTAGGGAGTCCCACTTGAGTAGGAGCAAAGTGTTTTAGTTAACAGGTCTCTATTTCTTTAGAAAGAGTTTTGCATATTCAGGAGGAATTTTATTTATTCTAGAGAAAAACAGGGTATTGAGCAGTTTCTTGACTATATGTTAAAAAGGGGAGGCAGGGAGGGTGAGAAACAGTCTTACGCCATCCTTGGTTGTCAGTGCAAGTTAAAATGTGGAAATTAACAGTGCAGACTAAGAGCCAGATTCAAATGTGGCATATTGTTAGAGTCACAGCCGTAATTCGCTTATGATATATTAAAAACCAGAAACACCTCAGGCTGAATTAGGTAGTGCTGATTGCCAGTTCCCTCCTGCATAAATGCCATTAGATGCCTAAAGTTACAAATTGCTTTAATAATTTTCACAACTGATTGGTAATCACCCTGCAGTTAATGAAATAGGGAAAACACCTCTCGCTAAATTCATTGTCTTCATTTCCTCCTGCATAATTTCCAAGGTGTAGAGATAATTTTCGACAGATCCCAAGCTAGAAAGGTCATCTGTTAAGTTTTACTTAAAATCACATTTTTATCTTCCTTCTTCAGTGCCCATTACTATATATCCAAGCCAGCTTTTCTATGCCCTTGTTGTCCAGTGCAGCTTTGTGCAGCACACTCCAGCATTTGGCTGTTTGTTATTCCCAAGGAGATCTTTGCATCTCAGTGGAAGCGGTGCTGAAGGCAAGTTTGCCAGAGTTGTTCTCGCTGTGTGCCTGTCCAGGCAGTTGGAGAATCATGCTGTAAACCCCCACAGCAGCACACTTAAAGCCTTATAAAACCATGTGGGCTGAAAAATTACAGTTCAGGATAGACTGGTTTGATGCAGTTGAGGTTTTTTTGTGTCCTCTCAAAGTAGTAAGAGTTACAATAATTGGTCTCTGGAAAAGTCTCATAACATTGTGTTGTCATTTAAGGATAAAATTAGTGGCTGCCAGTTAATGATGCAGGAATTATATACATGGCACTGAGCTGGGTGCAACATTTTACCTCTTGCTACATTTCAGAGACATTAATGTCCCTTAACAAACATCTGAAGGTAATTTCAAAAGGTGGGGGTGATTACAGAGAAGAGCACAGCAGTGTTTTATAGTTGAGATTACCTATGTATTAGACAGCTCTGACAGAGCGTGTAATTAATTTTTTAAGTGTTTATATTAAAGAATAAATAACTAGTAATACATATGGCACATTATGAGTGTTTCAAGTGTGCTGTAGTTGGGCTAGATGTTAAGTTATGGCTTTGTTGTGGTTTTTAGCAGAACCAGCATTGGTAAAATTGGCCATTTAGGGTCAGGTTTTCTCAAGTGCATTTAGCACATACTTAAGAGCATAAGTACGGTGGCCTTGTTTTGGAAAAGTCTTCACATCCAGGCTGTGTATCAGCAAAATTCAAGAGTGTGATGGTGGTTTCTGCCATCCTTGGTGTCCTCAAAAAAAAAAATCAGGTGATTTCTCCAGCAGTCTCTGCTGACAGTAAGTATCTAAATGTGTGCTGAGCGCTTCTGAAACTCTGGTCCTTAGCTTTTTATATGATCTATAATTTTATACGCTGTGCAACTAAAGAAGAATATGTATGATTCATACACACATACAGGAACAGCACAGAGGGATCATTTTAATATAAATCCCAGTGCTGTTTGTTATGTTCTGAAATATTGCATAGAATAATTCAAATATTTATAGATGGCAGTTCAGCTTGTGCTTTGTTTGCAGCATTTGCCTTTTTTCATGTCTCAGTTGAACTGTTCTTCCTTCCTTCCTTTGCAATGTAAACATTGCCTGTGCCCAGCATGGTCCTTCTGCTTCTTCCTCTGGAAGCTCAAACGTGAAAGGCGCCCCTTGGATTCTGGGTCCCATTTTCTGCCCTGGTCACTGGAGCTGTACCAAGGAGCAGGGCTGCATTTCTTTGTCACATGCTCCATTAGGAATGGAGGACTTTGCTCTGCTTTCTGTGGAATGGGTCCTTTTGGGGCTCCTAAGGCAGAGGAGTTTGTGTAACAGCTCTGTGTATATAGAATAAGTTATGACTGTGCTAGATGTGAAGTGATGATTAGAAGGGTATTAACATCTGCATTTTCATGCCGACCACACACTGTGTCTTGGCCTGGCAGTCCCACCCTGGGGAGCTCCTTCTAAGCAGCTTCTTTGCACTTGTAAAGAAAAGGTTTTTCTTCCTTACCAGCAAAGCCCCAAGGTGCCCCAAGAACCCCTTAGGTTTGAGATGTTCCTGGAAAGAAGGTTTGATATAATTGCCCATACAGATTTGCGTCTGTCATCAGCACTGGAGGGTAATTAATCTGAATGTATGAAGTTGCCTGTTTAGGAAGTTGCACATTTTGCATGTTTATCCTTTTGCTCGTGCTTTAATTCTTCACTGCCTGGCTGGGAGACAGAGAAGCAGTAAAGTGTCAACATTGAGAAGTGTGGTATAATATTAAAATGCTCTAGTTTCCATTGAACAGATGATGGTAAGAAGTTACTTTAATGGGTTTGTTGAGAATTGTGCTTTCAAAGACTCTTTAAATTATTGCAGACTGTGCTGCTGGGATATGTATGGGAAACAGCCATTTTAATTAGGAAGATACACTTGGAAATGAAAAGTCATTTTTTAAATGTAATTTCCTTTGTGAGTGTTTTACTGACCACTTGAATTTATTTACCATACAGACCTAGCGATAAAATAGGTATTTATGGGTTGGTTTTTAATTAGAAATAATGGCTGGTAGAATTGAAGTGATTAATCATTTTATCCATATAGGCTGTGGTAGTCCTAGTGAAAGACAGTTGTATTGACATTTTAGAGAGTGATCTAATGTCATGTTTTGTCCTTAAACACCACCACCACCAACGCAGCCAGCTTTTGGCGTGAAAGAGGAGAAAACAGGCTCTCCTACTTTAGTGAACTTCACGTGGAGATGACTGAAGAAATACTTGACAAAGCTGGGATTGGTCTTCTGGGTGTCACTGACATCCAAATAAGAGTAATTAAAAGAATAATCCAGTGACGTGGCTTTGTTTCTCCATGCAAGTGGCGCTTGGAGGGAGTGGACCAGGGATGACAGATTTATGGAGAGAGTGGTCATGACAGCGGGCTTGCTGCTGAAACAGTTGGGCAGATGCAAGTGAGTATTGTTTCAGGAAGGATCAGAGATTTTCAGTCAGCCTTTTCTTTCTTGGTTGAGAAGCATGGGGACAGAAATTACCACAAACCCAACTTAACAGCTTTAATGGCCTCAGCAGAAAGAGGGTAAGCGTTTGGGGAGCGTAGCACAAGGAGGGTTTTGCATGTAATGCCTGTTAGCTTTATTGAATCATACATTTCCTTTTACCCTCTCTGCCTGAGGAGGTTTCCACTCCATATTTCAAAATGCAGTGTGTAAGAAACAAGAGCCAGCGTGGGGTGCGGTGTATATTTTAGCATGGAAGAAAAGACAGCCAGTGCATATAATTTTCTGGGAGGTAATGAAGTGTCATGGAAAGCGCATGAAATGAATGTGTTGTTATGTACTCATTTTAGAAATCAAGTTAGGGATAATATTTGCCTTTTTGTTAAAGGGTCTTTGCAGAAGTCTGCATCCATGTGTGAGCTGTGTGACTGCAGCTACCTGTTTTTCACACTGAAGTTATGCTAATTATCTTTCCCAGGATCAAGGCACTTTCTCCCTTTTCAGTATCCATATGAACCCATTGGGGATGAAAAAGCCTGACATTTTGATTCCCAGCTTTTGTTTCCCTAATCAAAAATAACGGTATAATGGACAAGAAGAAGCGATTTCATTTAGTCTTCTCATCACAGCAGGTTTTATTATTTGCTTGAATCTCACTGCATTTTATTAAATTATACTTCTGTTTGAGTTTGCAGCATCGCTTTTCAAGGAGAGTCCACTGCAGCCCATTTTGTAATAATATGTGTTTTCTTATAAGCTTGGTGTTCACTAACTGAGCTTGAAATTTCTCCCTGTCCTGCCTAATTTCTGAGTTTGGTGCAGAAACCAAATCACTGCTTGCCTGTTTGTTGCCCCCTGCCCCATCCTGCAGATTGGAGCCTGTCCTTGGTAATGTAGGCAAAATAGAGGCAGGGCTACATCACATTGCTGGCTGATTTTCTTAACAAAACAGGCTTTGCAAAAGCTGCTTAAATTCAATTTGCATTTGTAAAATAAAAACACAGCGCAGCGTGGTCCGCTGGGAGATTTTTCATGCTATGCAGGTATATTTTCAGAAGCGGTAATCAGATATTCTGGTGCCGTACACAAACGGTTTCTGGTTTAGCTGTGGTCCTTTTGTTTTGTTTAGGATGAAAGTGAATGACTGTTGTTGCTTTCCCATTGAAGAAATCCATTCACAGCACAACAGAAATGTAAGCAGCTCTGAAAGTGCTGTTTATAGACTTGAAATCCGGTTGAAAGGCAGTTTTGTCATCCTCTAAACCTTCACATGGTGGTCCATGTGTATGGCCAAAGCCCCTTCATCTCTGAGGGAGACCTGTGGTAGCTGACGCTGAGCCTGGGCAAGTGTGAGAGAGCTGCACCATCACTGGTGAGATGAAAAGACATTTACTTTGTATTTGTCATTTTACTGCCTGCTTGTCAGAGCAGACCTGCTTTGTGAACAGCAAAAGTTCCAGGCATCAGGGGGAACAGACACAAGCTGGTGGGATAATTCAGTAGACTTGAAAAAAAGGTCTCTTGGTCCTTATAGGGCACAGCTTGATGTCTATGTTGGTGAGGTATTCTATATTAAGATATAAGTCATATTTATGCATTTCTTTTTGTTCTATCTGACATTGTCTGTGTCTGCCTGTAATGTTTTTCTGCTGACTGTAGGCTGAGAACTTTAATTTACCCTCATAAAAACCTTCTCGGGAAGAACTTTCTGGCACTTTTTTTCTGCAAAGGGGCTTCTTTTAAAGAAGTCATAGTCATTTGGAATGAGACCTCTCATTTCCAAATGCGCGGGGTTTCTCCTCTCTTTCCCCAGAGCACTCTGAACCCAGTGTGTAGGTGGCCACTGCTTTGTGTGGGGGTGAAGGGCAGGTTTTGGTGTCTCCTTGCTGCTCATGTGGCCACGCAGGAGTGAGTGGCCTCACAAGCCATTTTCTTTTCCAAGGTCTTTAAAAAAATCTGCGAGCAAGACTTAATTTATGTATTAGACAGAGACCCTATTTGATAGTTTACAGCCAGTGTGTATGAAGTAAGTATGGCTTTCATTAAAGAGGAGACATGTATTTTTGCTTAGCTGAGGAATGGGGAAATGTGGGCCATAAAGACAATATTGTAATAGAGTCTCCCTTTTTAATACTGGACTGTGTGCTGCATTTCTGAAAAACCTAGATTTCTGGGGGCTGAGCTGATCAGAGCTCAGCATGTTTTGTTTTCCTTGCCTTGTAACCCTTTTTAACTTTTCAACTTGTCAAGTACATGGTGGTTTATGAAATTTTAAAGCTAACAGTATGCTGCGTGGGGATGTCAGTGATACGCTAGACTTTTGAGTGCATCCTGAGATTAATAAATCATGAAGTCACAGAAAGTTGCAATTAAAGAACCCAAACCTGGATGCTTGAAATATTAGACCTGGGTTTGTGTGACTTTAAACAATTATCACGGCTGGAAGAAGTCCGCACTTGAATTGTAGATCAGCAATAAGAAAAAGAAAAAAGGTATCTGTGAAATGTGTGTCTCTTCCAGCGCATCAGACTGATAGTTACTGAACTTAAGTGGAATTATTATTGAAGGAGTGGATTCCATTCAGCTCAAACAGGTAGAAATGATCCTACCTCAGTGGAGATGGAAATTGCCTGGCCTGGTTTCCTCCTGGTCCTGCTTCTTTATAAATTAAGATAATCCTTCATTTGATGTTTACTTAGTCAGTGACCTTCCTGTATTTTGCAGAGTCTCTGTAAAGATTCTGCAAGTTATATTCATTTTTGCTAGAATCCACTATGGCTTTAGCTGCTACACTGTGACTCTGGGTCAGGGAAGGGTTGCATTAACATTTCATCCCATCCCTGGCTCCCCAGTCGCCTTTGAGATATTTCTGATTTTCCACAGACTTGAGATGAGCATCCGATGTGTCTCATGCTTGCATTGCTTTCTATTTTAGCTTTTGCCTTAAAAAAGTGTGGAAAAAGAATTTGTCATTATGGCTGTGTGTTTCAAGAGGGTCTCCGTGGGAATCGTTCCTTGTCTGTCAGTAGGGACACCCGGTGAGTCACATCTTTGACTCCACATCCATGAGTAATCTCCCTGACTTCAACAGGATTACCCAGGTGTTTAAAATAAAACTGTGTTGTAGAGGTCTGTGGGATTATAGGACCAGAAAGATTGGTTGTGTGGCTAGTCACTGAGATTTTCTTTTATTTTCTCATTTTATGAGTTTGAAAAGTCAATAAAAAATAATGCAAAACACATGCATGATTAAGGCAAGGGCTTAGCTGCTGCTGTGCCGGGAAGTTCACAGTTAGGGCTTCTGGAGGAACTCTCTCATGGTTTTTCTTCCTTAACGTGTTTTCACTATAAAAGATGTGTATTATGTGTCCCCATATATGGACTGATAGCACCCCAGTTAAGGTCATTTTTAACTCAAAGCAAATCTGTTTGATCAATCTGACTGGTTCAGGTGGATGCACGCTTGGCCTTGGATTCATGTGGTTTTGTTTTTCTCTCCTCACTTGTTTCTTGGTATCACCCTTATTGCTGCGGTTTCCAAATAGCTTCCAGCGGTGCACATCTGTACATGCTCTTTCATCTGCTCCCCAAGGAAAGACGGATGTGGAGTGGAGTGTTTTGGTTATGAAGGTTTACATAACCATGCACATGCTTATGTGAGTAATGTGTATGTATGGGCTATGTTGGAAAAGGAAAGTAAGTGCAAAATTACCCTTACACCCCAGGCCAAAGGTTTGTCCACCCTGAGCAGCTGCCAACAAACCACTGGCCCCTCTGTGAGCAAACCTGACCCAATTGCAAATTTACACACCCCCACCACTCTGACCTGGGTGAGCTCTGTGGCCATAAGGACATTGAGGACCTCTTCAGTATCACCAAAGTATATATAGAGCTTGACTGGAACATTTTAAAATTTTTTTTGCAGGCTGAATGAGATTAAAGATCACCATGTGATTTTTATACACAGGTGCTACCTGTGTGTATACAGAGTCCTGAATGTATTCATCCTGAAGTCCTCCCTCCTTCCAGGCTGTACTCTGTTTCTGACTCTGCTTTGTGCTGCTGTGAATGTCCTGCCACCATCCCTCCACTTCAGAGGCTAACAGGGTCCATTTGTAAGAATTTGTATGAGAAACATTAATATGGGGAAAAGGTAGTTGGAAACAAAACCACTAAGTATATGGATTTCATCTTAATTTATGAAAATTGATTTTAGAGTCTGTTTTCCCTCCTGTGAAACATTTTTAAAATTACAGGAATATTAACCTGCTAGCAGAACTTACTTATTTCAGTGAAAATGGTAGTTTTCTCATGGCTGGAAGCTTATGTAACTGTAAGATAATGTAGAACTCACACATGTCTAATATTTGATTTAAAAAAGAAAAGCTGTGGAAACCTACTGTTAAGATTTGAAGATGCTGGTGAAATGAGATGTATGTATGTCTTAAATGGACATCAGCTGGAAACAAAGAAGAAACTTTTGGGTTTTTTATTGGTTCCTATCAACAGTGCAGTGGCAAACATAAAATCCATGGCAGGGATGTAGGAATAGTTCTCTTTCATACAAAGCACATACAGGAGAGGGAGTGGAGGGGCTAGATTCACATCTCTTATTCCATGGTGTTTTACATCCGTTAATAGTGTGCCTGAGCTGGTTTCACGGAGATGTTCCTTACAGTGAAATAATTTGAGCATGCAGTCATTCTGCCCCTGTCTCTCCCCCTGCCCCCATCCCCCGGCTCTTCAGTAATTGCATCCTGGTTCACATTAATTCGGCATGCTAATTGTTAGAGTTAAGAAATAAGAGGCTTGCCAAGATGCAGAAGAATTAAAGTGATTGCCCTTTTGTCTGCAGAAACAGTGGAAGCTAATAATTATTACTCTTATATTTTTGTTGTGAAAACTTCTCTCTCCTGCTCTCAGTTTGCCAGACCTGTGTTTTTCCTTTGACAAAAAGCGATCTGATTTGATGTACATAGGCAGTGCTTCAGAATCCATCACTCACAGCCACAGCCATCCCAGCCTACTGTGTATTAATAAGCAGATGTGTAATCCTGCAGAATGCTCAATAATAGATCTTTTTAAGAACTTCTTTTCCTCTGTGTAGTTCAGGTACTCCACAACTAGAATTTAAGCACTGCTTTCATTTTATATAGAGATATCAGGAGATACTCAGCTTAATGTAGAGTTGTATATTTGCATTTGCAGAACATTTTGTCTTCCTTTATTCTCTTTGCAGACACAAGGCTTGGAATGCCAAATAGCTCATCAAGATATACAGTGTGCAGAGAGAAAATAATTTTAATGTCTGACTGTCTGTGGGGAGTTTTTTGCCTTCTTTTTTTTTTTTTTTTTATTCTTTCCCAAAATTACTTCCTTACCTTGCTTTCAAAGGAGCCTGAGGAACTCAGAAGTACATAAAGCCAGTCTTCCTTTCCCTGGGATGCTTGCTCCCTGAGGATGCAGGGATGCTGCCCTTGCTGAAGCAGCTCTTTGGTCTCCTCCTTTTGCAGGCTCACTCCTGCAAACATTCCTGTGACTTTGCTTTGCTGTCCTGCAAACCCCTTGTCAAGTGGTTTCTTCTGTCCATGCTGGTCAGAACTCTGTGGATTCTGATGAAAGCCAGAAACCTCCCTGTTTCCTATTAATCTGGGCTCCTCCTGCCTTCTGCTGAAAATAAACAGGGCAGGAGGTGAGCCAGCTGGGAGAGCGCAAGAATATAAAACTGTGTTGGAGCAGAGCTGGTAGGAATGCCAACCAGCTCTCCTTAAGTTCCCCTGGATTCTCAATGATTTTAAGGGAAATCAGGCTTTCTAGGACTCTTGCAAGACTGCTATGTAGAGATAGCAAGGAGCAAATTGAAGTAACACATAAGGCATGCTGACGACCACAAAGGTGCCGTAAAACAAACAGCAGGGCATGTTATTGTTATTATTCAAATATTATCCAGTTCCTGTAACATCTGGGAAGCCCAGACATGGATCAGAGCCAGATGTGCTCTGTGCTTTATGGCTGCAGAGCAGGGAGGGACACCTGCCCCAGAACCCCCTCATTGTCAGGCATCATCCATGGGGTGTAGGGAGGCTGTGGGCCAGGGATCCACATCAGTGAGCTACATGTCAGCTTCAGCGTGCCAGAAGGCAGAGTCTGTTTAAAAATCCATCAAATAAATGCAAGTGGAAATGCATGTTTTCATTTTAGTGACACTCACAAGGCCAGGAGTGGTTTTTTTACCCTCTAAAAACAGATGTGGGTTGTATCTTTGGCATTGCAGCAAGAGGAAGGGTTTAGTGAAGGACCAGAGAGAGTTTTCCAGCAACAAGTGTCTCTTCTCTGCGTGCTGGTGTAAGAGAAAACCTGTTTGGTTTTCAGGTATATAAGTTCAGGGGAAAAGGTGCCGTGGCAGAATAGAAATACATCTTGGTAGCAGTAGAGGTGATGTTCAAGTTGGAGGTAAGCCATGAAAAAAACCTGGAGCTAAAAGCACGGTGTTTATTCTGGGTGTGTGAAACAGAGGTAACCACAAAAGAAAAACATGGAAGTGGGATGTGGTCAGAGCAACAAGGTGCAGAAAGGATCTTCATGGCAGCGTTTTGAAAGAAAACAAATGTGTCAGGATGATTTTCTGCAAGGCCACAGGAGAGGATGCTGCAGTAACCAAAATGTGAGTGCTTGGAAAGGAAGGGATTAAACATTCTGTGGAGCTGTGAGCTCCATAACAAGCCCCTTCTTGGGTACAGCAACGAAAATGAGTGTGTGTAAAGCACAGCTTTAGGAATGCAGGTGCACTCTGGCTTTTGGTGAGCTTAAATAACCTGCTGGACCATGCTCAAAGCAGAATTACAGCAGAGAGTAAGCAGGACCACAGGGAGGAGGCCAGCAGTGTCCCTGGGGAGTGAAAGGGGACAGGGAAAGATAAAATGGGAGCAGGAGGAAGCAGGGAAAGGAAGAAAATGTCATCTCGCCTGCTTCTTGCATACTGATAAATGTTTTTGTAATAAAACCTTCCTGGAAGGAGGGAGAGCTGCATGGCCAGGCTTCACAGCATCACTTGGAGCTGCAGGGAGCCTGGTTTTATGAGTTGGGTTACGGCATTCAAGCTGATTTTAACATGAGACTTCGTGTGCAGTGTGTCATAGTTCCTGTTCTGTTTAATCCTGTTGTTTTCATTTTCTGGTAAACATTAGCTTTTAATTTTTTTTTACTTGCTTCTACTAATTAGTCACCCATCCACTTTCAAGTTGTGTCCAACAACTGAATTTTATGTGGCTTTCCCGAGGCAGCAGTTTGATTGGCACCTCTTCTTCTGTCCAGCTGCCAGTGTCTACAAATCATAAAGAAATCCAATTTATCTTTCTGCCCTTCTTTCAAATATGATTGAAAAGAGCCCCTGGATTCAGAGGTACAAGAGAGGTAGTGAAGGCAATTAAAAGAGACCCAAAAAAGATTGGTTGCATTGTTCTTGCTTCCTTGGGAAACACGCAAAAAAAGTTGCATTCCAAAATCTGGGGGAGCTAGAGAAAAAGTGCTTTTTATTTTAAACGAGCTTCACTGTTGCTGTGGGGTGGGCTCGTTTTTGTGGGTTTTCTTTTGGGATGGTTGCTTTTTTTTCCTCCCCGAATTTGATTTAAATATGGTGAAACGTCTGCTGAACTTTCAAGGCAATGAATTTGCTTATGCAGTCATTATATTTGTAATTCGATGGATTTTAAAGCCAAAGGAGTGCTGCCTGTCTCCTGCAAGTCAAAGGAAGTTCACTTGCAGTTGCGAGGGAGGCATGCAAAGCACCTGACTTGGTGCAGAGCTTTGGCGGTGGAAAGACTCCTTAAAAATTCCTAATTGATTCTAAAAATTAGGCCATTATGTAAATGTTTGTAATTCTGGGCTGCTACGAGATGCTTCATTAGTAGGAATACAAGAGCAGGAATTAATTTTACTTATGTGTAATGAAGGGCGGATGGGACCTGAGGAAAGGCTGCAAAGAGAAGGAGGGAAAGGGATGCTTGTTCCTCCTTTAGCAGCTCTGTTCATGAAGTGCCATTTCACAGGGATTAGCTTCCTATTTGTTTTTATTTTATGGGAGGATCTCTGTGAATATATGTGCATGAGATTACACTTTTATTGTCTGCCATGAATCCCTCCTAAGGGTAGGACAGTGTGGAAATGTGCTGCCAATGTTGCATTACGGATGCATTAGGGGTCTCTGTCTCCACCAGTAATGACCAATTAATGACCAGTGAGATAAGCAAATGAGAAATCAGGGCTGCTTAGAGCTTTAACTCATTATTTCCTGACCACCCCTGGGCAAAAAGGCCAATACTAGTATAGTTTTATTTAATGAGTATTTCAGATGAGCGTGGGACTCACTTCATGGTCTGGCAGGGTGGCTGCCTGGACGTTTGCTTCCAGCCTGTGTGATGCCTTTATGGAATCACATAACTGGAAGAAAATCCCAGATCTGTGTGGTGGCTGGAAGAAGTTTGTTCAGTTGCTGCTTGGGATAGGCTTGTAGGATCTCCAGGAGGACTTGGCACAAGCTTTGATGTTGATGCACTTCAGGTCAATGAAAGTGAAATTTCAAGTGTACTTGTGCCAAATTTGCTGTGCAAAATGAGCCACGGAAGGTCATGTATGCACTCTCACAGAGTGGAGTTCACCCCTGTAAACCTCCAGGGGTTTTGCTGGGCCAATTCAGTGAGAAAAACAAAGAAATTGACAAGCTGGTGACAAAAGAGGTGTACCCTCATGTCTGTTGGACATCAGATTTGTAAACCAAGGGTGAAATAAAAAATGGTCATTTATTTCAATAATTAAGCTGAGAAGCAGGGACTTAAGGTAAAATCTTGGCTCCACTTGAAGGTGGAGGAGGTACTTCATTTATGTGTCTCTGAGACATACTTTGTACTCCCTACATTGAGTTTTATTGGTTTCACTGGGCAGCTGATCTTGTCTCAAAGCTGAATGTTTAATGACTGGTATTAATAAAAGTTATTGACCAATCAGGATGGCAGAGAAGGCTTGGAATGAGCAGAGGAGGCAGAGAAATCTCAAAGGAGTGAAGACACCTGGAAGGGATTGGAGAGGCAATGCCATTAGCAGTGAGGGCAGAAGGGTGGAGAACTCCACTTAGGATGCCACTAAAATCAGTGTCCAACAGTAAGAAATGTCCCAACCAGCACTTGTGGGTGGGACCTTCAGCAGCAAAAACACAAGTCAGGGCGAATATGCAGTACTTGAGAATGTTCTTCTGGCTGCTGGGACTGGGCTGTAGATACCACAGATACAGAAGTTTCGCTACCAGGCATATTTCCTGACCTGCTGCTGTTTTACTTCTGTTGACAGCAATGGTTGCTGCCACTGGGAGCTTCCAGCATCCTCAAGCAGAATGTGTCCTTTGTTTTGAAAAAAGAAAAAAAAAATAAAAGAAAATCCTGCTTTTATTGCTTCATCCTGCGCAGTGTCACACAATGTGACAGTGTGATCCCTCCAGGTTTTGTAATATGGGCTCCCTTTGCCAGGGCTTCGGGGGAGAGTGGTGTCATTAATGAGCTCTTCTGTGTGGCTGCTGGGCAGAGGGGTAGGAAAGACTAGGGAATGTCCTTTTGTATTGCTCAGGCATCCAATACGAATGGTTTGTAATAACAGAAAGAGACAGACAGGGGAGCCCTTGTAAATACATTTAGAAGAGGTGCAGATGCAGGTTTGTATCTGTGGCTTTGGGAGGGAAGGACAGTTATGTATTTCCATGCATGCCCCTCACTGCTGCTTTCATTCCTGCATCCTGGGAGCCTTGCTGGGTCTCCAAGCACCCCTCAAACACACACACAGCACATAAGTCCTCAAAAAACCGAAGCAAATGACAGTGACCAAGAAGTTGCTTTGCTTTGGTGCCACGGCTTCAGGGAAACAGTGGGGAAGTTTCACTACTCATTAGTGCCGAATTTGGGCTCCCAGCCCTGCCTTGTTAGTTGGGAATGAGGCATTATGGCTCTCAGCTGTGGCTGGGGAGGAGGTATAATAGCTCTTCTCCTCTCAGGTGCCTCTCATCTTGGGTGCTGGAGGGGATCCTGTTTTGCAAAAGCTTTTTGGAGTGCTCCTGCTTGATCACAGCGAGAGGAGGCTGCTGGACGTGATGGTGAGTGAGTCAGGGGTTTAGTGATTAATAATTCTTATCAGCAAAAAGAGGATTGACTTTTTCAGGGCTGGTTTTGTGAGGTTTTTGAAGCTTTCTCGATCGACAGAAGTGGAATTTAGGTCAAATTAAGTTAACGTGTTTGTAATAAGACACGGAGTCCATGACCACTGGCTGCATTTCTTGAGTGGTGTGCAGTGGTTCTCTCTGATCCTCTCCACTCCTTGGTGCTGTTACTGCTCTTCCTTTTGCTTAAAACACAGGTAATGCCTTACACAGTGTTATAAAGGCTTAGTGTTTGTCTCAGATATTCAACCCAAAATGAGGCCATTAAGCTCAAACTTAAAATGATTTTAAATGTGGATTAATAGCTCTTAAAAGGAGTGTTCCTGGTGGTAGCAACATTTCTCAGCCAGAAATTAAAAAGAGAAGTGAAAGATGAAGACTGTGTTATTTGAGGCCTCATATTATTGCATTTTGAAAGGGTTTATGGTTTTCTGGCTGCCCAGGGAAAAGCAGAGGCAGGACACAAACAGGCTGCAGGGAGCTCCGTGTGTCTCTGAAGCCCTGCCTTCATTATTATGCAGCGCTAGTGGCTGTTGGCACAAGAACAAATTCCACTGTAAATTATGTGTGATTTACATGAGAAGCTCATTAATTCTCTAACACCGGATTTAGATGGTTTCATTTGTAAAGGGTGTCACTTTAAACACCGCTCAAACATATTTCCTTCTATCTGCTGACTCAGAGTGTGTGCTGAGAGATGATAAACAATAAAGTGTGTATGTGTTCATAAATACATGCACACAGACACACATTAGAAAATGGAATCAATTAGAAGGTATGCTTTGTCTTTAGCAGTGCTGCCTGTGATACACAGATTGGCTGCCTGTTTTATAATTTTGTCTGCCTCAGTGCTTGTGTATTGTGGACCTGGCAGGTTTTCTTTGTTTTGCGTTTATTGATGCAGAGGTAAGTCCTTTTAATTTCGATTTTTAGTATTAAACTTGTATTCTAATGCTTATTCTGTGCTGCTGCAGCCCTCATTTTAAGGGCTTCCCCTTCCTGGACAAGCCTCTGCCCTGGCTTTGGGAGCAGCAAGACTCGGCATGAATGAGCAGTGCAGTTCTGTGCCATAAGCAATAAGCAGTGTCTTTTTTTCTTTTTTGGTGTATGTTCCTGTTTTTTCTCAGCTCTACTATAACTCAGAAGTTTGGCAAAAATAATAATTAGGAGAGAAAAATCCCTCAGTGGAAATACTTTTTTAGTGGGGGCTCTGCCTCTTGCTGCAGGACAGACACACCTGATAGGCACACCAGAAGTGTCTGTGGTTGCAGCTCATATGTTGAGGCAATGTAGTCCATAGTTTCATTTAATGTTGCTTTTGCATTGAGCAGCATGACCCTTCTGCATTAGCTGAAAGAATTATGTGCTCATTTTCAGCTTGTACTTGTTTTAATCCAGCATCTGGAGCTATGTGTTCTCTGATATAGGGCTGATGTCAAAATTTGGATGATGGTGTAAGTGTTTTATCATACATTCACGTGCTGTTCGGGTTTAAGTTGCAGCTTATAATTATTTTAAATGGGCAGTTGCTCTTTAGAAAATCTTAAGCTTGATGCAAACAATAAATGCAGGACAAGCTGCCAGACTCACCTTTGAAGTCTCTCTGGCCTAAGGAAACTGTTCCTTGACATCTCATTACTTTCCTCTCTTATTAGAAACAAATGTGGATTTCCTACACGTAGATTAAATATGGCCTGAATTAAGAAAGCTGAGTTAGGCAGCAGCAAAAGAGGAGAAATTATGCCATGCTCTGCTGCGGTTTTGTTTATCAGGACATAAGTCTGAATTTATTATTTTTTATGACTTGTAAGTTAGTGCAAGGAAAGAAAAAGGAGCAGTCATTTTTTACCTACGACAATCAATCTACTGTTTCATACGCATTTAAACAATTTTGCCACAGGGAAAAGAAAAACATGCCTGTCTTAAGTAACCTAAATATCCACAGTGGTTGTTCTTCTGCACGTAGCAGGGCTTTCCTTGCTCAGGGAGAATTTTTTTTCTGTTATGTGGAGAAAGTGATTTTGACTCACATGGTATGGGAAAATGTAGGCAGGGTTTCAGTGGAGGAGGAGGGAAATCCTGTAGCTCTTGTACTTGTGAACAGCACGTATCAGACCTTCCCTGACCTTTTTTTTTGGGCCCCAAGCTGAAGTTTTATGTCATGACCTGTCTGTACCACTTGCTAGGAGTGGATAAACATGTTTTTGAAAGTAAGAATACTGACAATTTTTTTTTTGTTCTCCAACAAAAACTGCTTGCATTCAAGCTTATCTAATTTATTAGAGACAAAACTGGGGAGAGGAGGGGGCAACCATACCAAGAAACATTGTGCTATTTTCATTCATCTTCAACAACTTCTCACAGAGTAGCATGGGAACAACATTGTGTTTAATGTTACAAGAGTCGCAAAGGTGGTGACTGTGCTTTGCCCTTCTCCCCACGCTTGCTCTGTCTTGAACTGGAGATGTGTTGGGAAGGAGGTAAGGTGAGATATACATGGTTATGAGTTTCAAACAGACAGAAATCCTATATCCAAAGCCAGCACACGGCAGAATGGATCACTCTTCAGGTGCTGCCACCTTATATATACAGTCTATGTACATAAGCCACTGAGTGTAAACCCTGTGCTGTCTTGATGCTTTTTTCTGTAGTGCTTTTCTTTTGAAAATCCAGTGCTTCTGCAGGCACAGGATAGGTTCTTCCTGGCTTGGTGCTGCTTTAGGTTGGCTAAACTTTCGGTCTGAAAAACATTTTTGAAAGATTTCACTGGGTTTTTTTTTTTTTTTTTTTTTTTTTTTTTTTTTTTTTTCTTTCTCCCCTGAGGAAACATGTTTAGGTCAGTTCTCTTTGAGCTGCCCTAAAGTATTTTTCCCTCAGAGGCCATTTGTGATTTCAGCCAGCTGTTCCCTTATAGACTAAGAAGGAGGCCTGTGCCTGGTGCAAATCTGTGCAAGTATTATTGGAAAAAAAATTATAGGAACAGTGCCAGATGACACCAGCTGTTAGTGGCAGTCATTAAACATCATGTTTTAACACAATTTTATTTTCCAGCGTAGATGAGCCCTCAATCAACTCTCCCATTCCTTTCCCCAAACCCATCATACAATATTCTGCCTGTAGTGGAAAATTTAAATTTTTTGTAAATTTTCATATAAATTTTTTTTTATATAGTTTAAAATATAAGCAGGGCACCTAGTGCTTATTTTGCTATGAGGATGAAGGTGAGAGCCTCTTGGTTATAAACAGTTTCCATCTTGAAAAATATACAGCTGTAGGTAGGCAAGATGGACAAAAGGTGGGAGAAAAGCATTATCTTAATTTGACAGGTCTACTGAGGCAGAAGGGGAAAACAAAGATCCCTAGTTTTGTAGACTTACAAGTCTACAGTATAATCCCATTTGGAGAAACACAGTGGAATACTGGAGGGAAACTTATCTTATTTCTATAAGGGAGAGCTCCAAGAACATTTTTTAGCTTGTGTTCCTGGTACGTAAGAGGCCAGGCCAAGTATTTCCAAAAAAAGAAAAAAAAGAGACATTCTGCCAGCAAACTACTCTGTATGTGTGTATATATTCATGCACACACACACATATATATTAAAACAAGAGAATTCTTATCACATCTCTTCTATATGAAGCTGTTTGGGTTTGGTTTCTGCATGGTACTGTTCATACCAAACATGTATGTAGGTCATTTTGTTTCCAGCCAAAGCACTGAAGGAAAATCGGTAGTTAATGCTATGCAAAGTGGAATGAGGCAAGCATGTCACCTGTAAGATGACAAGGTATTAACTTCTTAAGTCAGAGAAATTTAGGTGGACAGGCTGGCGTTTTAATCTGACTCCTGAAATTGCTGTGTCAATAAATTTCGGCTAAGTGATGCAAATGTTTGTAATTAATTTCAGAGTGGCTTAATTTTTGCACATTAAGCAAATTGGTATCTTGTTTTAGACTCTGAAGCAGGGAGGCAGCTCAGCATGAGTCTGTGTGTGATTTATTTAACAAGAGACCAGCTTAGGGACTCTGAAGTCATGCTTGGAGTTGAGCTGGTGCCCAGCATTCATGCACTGTGGCATTATCTCTCTCCACTGGCAGCTTTATAGTGAGGCAAACTCAGAAGTTCTAAAACTCAGAAATTCACAGATGAAACTCAAAGTTTATGTGCCTGTCTCTTTTCTTTTTGTGGTGGTTTGGTGCTGGCATAACTCTAATGACATCAGGCACTTAAGGAGTGACACTGCTGTAATAAAGACCTGGAGACTAACGGTGTTTGCAATACCATTTCTCATCCAGTCTTTGCTGCTAAAAGCTCCCTGTTTGATTCTGCTCACCCTTTTCACAGTTGAACACATCAGTTGACCAACAACAATTTCTGCCTTTGATGCTCAGCATCCCAATCTATTCTTCTACCCAAGAAGGAGCCAAACCTAGGCTGGCTCAGTTTCTGAGGTCAGACAAAATCTGGTTTATCACCATGGGCAGGAGCTCTAACAATGGTAATGTTAATTCACAAAATGAATGATCAGTTGTTTTAAAAGCCAGGGGAAGCTTAATGCAGCACAGGACAGATGTTGCTGTCCTTTTGGAGATGCTGCGTACAGTTCTGTATAGTTCCTTGCCTTACCTCCATTTATCTTTACTGAACTGTGGCCACTGAAGGTGCCACCTTCTTGCTGGGCCCTCTCCTGCAGTTTGTGTCTGGTCTGCCCATGCACAACAGGTTAATGCTTTATTTCTAGATTAATGTGTATCTTTAATATTATTTCTCTTAGGGGCTTTCCCAGTGAAATATAAGAAACCTGTGTTTGTCTTTAAAGCCTGGTCCCCCTGAAGTTGAGAGAATGATTATGGAGGAAACATGCTAGTTCTTAAAATGCTGCAAGTAGTGTTTCATCCCATCCCTTTCCTCCTCCCATGCTTTAAAATCTTTAAGGACCCCTACGTAGGCACTTTTTCAATCAAAGCATTAAGAAGCAAAAGTGTGTTGCAGAATTATGAGCCAGATGTTGATCCTGGTAACTCAGGTATGCCATTCCCTCACACCCACTCAGCTTTCCTTGTGGCATCTCCCCAAAGAGGACCCTGGGGTTGGATGCAAGCTGAGATCAATCTTCAGCCTGTGGCATCTGTTTGCTGAGGGTTGGAGCTGCTTATTGAGTTGAAGTCGTGTGAACTGAGAAACGGAGACAACGTGATGTTGGGAGCGAGCCTGGATCTTAGGAACACATTGCTTAAGTGACCAGAAACTAAGCTGCTGTCTGTGTGCCAAACCAAAGTTAAAAGCCATGCGGGTTTCAGAACTTTCTTTTTTTAAGAAAACCCTTGTTAAGAATAAGCTGCATTCAGTGATTGATTGATTGCTTGTTGCTCTTGCCCAGCCATTTGTACTCTCAGCTTTGACTTATGCCATACACCTGAGGCCTTGCATTAGAGGGAGCGTGGTATGCACAACAGAGAGATGAAAATTTGGCCAAAATATTGATGTCTTGAAGTGCTGAATTGAGGGATATTTCTGGAGGAAGTAGTGCTGCTCTACTTTGTTGGATCAGACTAAGAGGGAGGAGGGAATTTTCTCATGGCAGTTGTTCCCCCTGGCTTTCTCAATGTTTTGCTTGGGACTCTGTCTGGGGTAGTTTTGAATGTTGCTTTAAGCATTTTGGTTCTCAACTGCAGGTAGGTGCTATTTCAGGTCTGTAGCTTGTACAGAGAAAAATTAGGAAATGAAGGAACAATTGTTTTGAATTTTTTTTTTTTTTTGACTGCTAGGTGGTAAAGCATGGTAGAGGAAGGCTTTCCGTGTGGAGCAGAGCAGGAAGACTGGGTGTGGAAGAGGGCTGTACTTTTATTTTTGTATTTTCAGCTTTCTATGCAAAGAAAGAGAGAATGGTGGGGGCAGGCATAGTTCTGGGACATCTGGCCCCATTGAAGCTCTTGCTGGTGATTAGGTCCATCTTGAGATCAGCCTTTCTAGCTAACACATAATTACTGGGGTTTTGTTCCTCTTTTGAATGGTTAACATATGATATGTCTATACGTTATTTTTCTTGCAGCTCATTTTTCTGCTCTTGTGTGATTTGCAGGATTTACATGCTTGGTTTTTGTTGATAGTGTCTCTCCTGACAGTTCTTTGTATAGAAAGGTTAAGGCAGCTCGTGGGTTTGTGAAGACAGGAGTATTATGCTTGAGCCTGGTGTTAGTCATGCTTAGCTGCTCGCATACTAATTTGGCACTAAATTATGACTTCTTTTTCAACTACATGCCACCATTTTAGGCAACTCTACTTGTGCAACTTGCAGTCAGGCTGATGAACCGGTCAAAAATGATGGCACTGCACAGCTTCTCCCTTCCACATATGCCTATTCTCCAAATGTGGTAGGAGGACTGGAAAATACAGCCAAGTGAACAGAAAATGCAAATTGGCTTCATATTGTTACTGGAGCAAGTAGCTTTCTATAGGAGGAAATCTGAAAAATTTAGAATATGCTACTAAAGTTGACATGAGAAGTTCTGCGTCTCCTTACAAGAAGTGAAGTAGTGCTCTCCTGGCAAAGGTGATTGTGAAGAGTTATATTGCAGTTGGATTTCTCATGATACTGAAACTGGATAAAAAAGGTAATAAATGTTACCACACTTGCTTTCTCCCTTTGTCTTTGGAAGATCATCAGGCAGTGCAGAGGGCAGCATCAGAATTAAAGGTGGTTTTAGCTGTCTCTTGGGCTCAAGCCTTCTCCAGGGAGAAGGTTGTTCATCTTTGTACGGAGGCGGGATCATTGGCTTTCTCATCTGCAGCTGTCTAGGTGCTGTCTCATATCTAAAGGGAGTTGCTGGATTGTTTTTTCTTGCAGTTATAGTCTGTCATGAGTGTGGTTCTCAGTCTGAATTTGGTGGAGCTGAAATGCACTGACAGGGCAAACAATGAGCAAACATTCAGGGCATCTCCTGTTTGATGAAAGAAGTGGGCAGGACTCTATTTATGAGCCATTACCCCTTAGCTGTTTTCATGGGCATAATAAAAAGTTTCTTTGATTTTTTCATTTTTGCCTTTGCTGCTTGTTATGCTAAGGAGCCCCATCAAGTACAAGAAAAAAATCACTTTATCAAAGTCTGCTACTACAGCTGAGAAGTTAAACCATGCACCTCAGTTGTCAATTTGGTGTGTGGCTTTCTTCAGTGTTTCTCTTTTTTACCCTTTCCATAGCTCAACCTTATATGCATATGACTATGATGCCCATAGTCAGTTTATGGTAAACAGAAGAATAGCATGTTACTTACAAACTTTTTTTTTTTTTAAATAAGATTAATTAAATATATAAGTACAGCAAATAACACAGTCTGATTTATGGCCATCTTGGGATATCCCCTCCCCTTCTCAGCTTTTCTGCAGTGACAGATGGAAGAAAATATCTTTCCAATTTTAAGAGTTAGTTACAACTGTGCACAAGGACAGGCACCACGTGGACCTCAGTGGGAAGTAGTTTTATATCTTAAATGTTGATCATGTTCCAGTCAGCTTCAGAAGAGAGACAGACACACCCCCCCCCCCCCCCCCGACTGATATTTTTAATGAGCTAGGGGAGAGTGTTAAAACTGCCTGCCTATCTACCCATGAATCCTCAGGGTAGAGAGCTAAATCACTGTGAAGCATTAGAAGTAGAAGAGGTTATCTAGCTAGGCATTTTCTCTGTTGTAAATGGTATTAATGCACATGCATATCACTTTTTTCTTTTAAATTTCTCTATTTTCTTATAAAGCAGCATGAATGACTGTCCTCCCACCAGCAGCCTTTATTAACTCTTGTCTAGGTGACAGCCTGAAAACATAGCAGACACAATTTCCTTGCAGGTTTGAGCCACTGAAACAAATTTGGTCTCCTTTATAGTTTTTCTATATATATTTTCTCCTTTATAATTTTCTCATCTATATTTTTTTATATCTCCCCTAAAGATATTGAAAGGGGATTGTATGTGGAAGAAGAAGTGTTTGTGTGCATGGGGATATGTTTGTATGTGTGTATTTTTTGTATGGGCCAGTAAATGCCTGGGTTTACCTGGAGCTTGAAGGAATAGCTGTGAATAGGGTACTTTATAGTGAAAATAAATAGAAAGCCTTTGGTAGCAGACCTAAATGGAATTAAGGAAAATATTGGATTCTGGGTGCTGTTTCAAAGTCGTTTTCATCAGAATGGAAGTGGCATAATCAATATGTAGCTCTTTGGCTGTTAACTCCTCAGATTTAGCTGAAATCACATTAAATGGAATAGATTTTATTTGTGGCTCGGGCAGCAGGGTTATATTTAACTGAACTCTCTGGAAGTCGGCTATTTGGGAGCTGCCAGCTCTTCACAAAGTGCTGCTGTCTGTAGCTGTACCCAAACAAATCATGATATCATTCTTTTGTCATTACTGATGTGGGTCCTGCTATAAACACCAACTAAACACAAAAAGTTCTGGTGGTGTGTGTCCTGTTTGCTCTTCCTAATTTGCCCATTGATTTCTTTCCCCATCTGGTCTCAGGTGAGCTTTTTTATTCCTTTCCTATTCCAAGGCAACTTGGCCAGAAACAATCTCTGTGCCATTGATTTAAAAACCTCTCCTGCAAGCAAAATTGTGGGCTAGAGTTTTGGGAACGTGAGGGTGTAGGCTGAGTTTGCTGCTGTGTGGAGCATCTGTAACCATGAGAGGTGTCAGTAGGAACAGTTGTGTTTACCACTGCTGAAAATGACACATGTTGGTTTTAAGTTCAATATTCACACAGTCAGTCTGTAATAGAATCCACAGGTAGGAAGACAACAATAATTATTTCTTTTAACTACCAAAAAAGCTATTAATAGATTCATTTGAAAAGCCAGTATTTCCAATTGCAAAACACTCTGTAAAAAATTATTTTTGTGTCTTGCAAAGAAATCACCATACCACACAAACAGAATCCAAATGAAAAACTGTCTTGTGTTCTGGAGATGCTGTCATGAGAAAGGCCTACTATGTAGCATCTGTTCACACTTCCCACATATTGTGTAAATATATCCACTTCAAGTATTTAATCTTCCCAGAAGTTATGCTTGCCTTTCTTCTCTAAACAAGAAAGCTGGAATCCTCTCCCTCCTTACAAAACCCACCTGTAGCTTGGCGAACGACCAGATTAAGGTTGTTTGGGTTGGGTTAGGATTTTTCCTTTTTTTTTTGATAATGCTCCAATTTTGAATTTTGCATAAAAGCTGTAAATGTTTCTGGAGTTATGACCGATCTCATTTCCCCCTTTCCCCCATTCCCTAGAAACATTCCTAGTAAGTTACTCAGTCTCTCTTTTCTGAACAGGGAGAATTTCAGCCATAAATAAGGCAACACTTGAAATCGTAAATAATGTTTGGACAGCTTGTGCTGAGGGTTTCCCAAAGGGAAGGAATTATTTTGTCGTGGCAGTGTATCATGGGGCTGCCTGGTGTCATGCCTGGAAGCTGATGGTGTTGCTTTGGAGCAGGCTGCTTCTTGTGCAGAGTGCATCCAAGTATCTGGAAGCTGGGTTGTGACTCTTGAAAAATTGGCTTGTGGAATAGCAAAGTAAATCACACTGATGAGAAGAGGGAAAGGGGAAAAAGGAAGGAGGAGAACTGAAGCCACCAAATACTAACTGGTGCTCAGAAATGCCATGCTAAAGCTGAAACTGCAGCTTTATCCCATGACTTGGTGGGGAAAAAAAAGGCAGGAACATATGTCAATGACAGATTGCCAACCTTAGCGTTTAATTCCGGGCATTTTGTGGGTTTATAGGATTTGCTGACAAAAAGATGAGGGGGAAGGGTTGGATGGGATGTAATTTCCTGAGTGTTCTTCTTGAAGGGGGGAAAAAAAAATTTCAGCCCATCTTCTTTTATTTGAATATATTGGAAACAGCCTGAGCAATCGTAGGTTTTCATTAGAGTAAATACCTTTGAGTTATGACACTTTCTCTCCTTTAAAAGCAGTTTCCAAAGCATTGGAGAAGTATGCATAATTAAATGCTTTCCTTATTTGAACTTCATTGGGAGGCAGTCTATTTCTTTCTTCATTTGACACCTCTGTGCTGTGCAGACTTGTGGTCTGTTGAAATGTGCGTGTTCACAAAGATGTGAAGAACCCCAGCCTGCCTGTTCCACAAAGATGTATAATGAGCAATGTTTTGAACACTTGTGAGAAGCAAGACATGAAGATATTAAAAACTACGTGCTGTACTGCACCCAAGTGTTTATTTAATAGACACTGAGTAGCCACAGTGTATGAAAGTTCTGTGTGCTCTCTTGCTTTGGCTTTTTGTGTCTAAATCTCTATCTACCCGTGGACTATGCTTGATCTGAAAGTCTCTAACCTGCTTTTGGCATGGGCCCTTGACAGGGAACCTTTTTAAAAGATGCAATTAGAAGTCCCGCTGAACTTTTTGGAATTTCATTTGGATACTCTGAATAAGATATACTGAATGGGCAAGCTGGAGGAAGTTATTGAAACTTTGCAGGAAAACCATGAAGCAATTGGAATATATATATATATTTTTTTTATTATTTTTATTTTTTTTTAATTTTGTTTTCCTCTCCAGACCAGTTCCTGGAGGAAGGAGGTGGGGATTAGAGGCCTTTTTTTCCTTTGGGGGTATGACCTGTTTCTCTCTTGACCGAGAAGTAGCTTGGGAAAAGGAGAATGCTGTGCTCATGAAGGGCTTGAAGCATTTTCAGACAAGACTTTTAGCTATGTTAAAGGACTTTTAATATTCACCAAGGCCCTGTTTAAGTGTGCATCAATCTGTGCCTGTTTTCCTCATTGAGCAGGAATACATGGAGACTTCTTTCAGAGTTGGGTGCCAGTTTGTGAAGTGCTGGGTTACAATTTTTCCCTTTTTGCATCAGCATCTAAGAAGTTGAAGGCCTTATCTTTTGGCTCTGGATTCTCTCAGTGAGCTTGAGGTTCCCTGGCATTACAGAAGGAATACATGGAATAGTTTGCCTCTTTTTTTCCTGTTGCTGATGTAAGTTTTTGCAGGTTGGAACCTCTGTTCTGGTGGGGTTTTCCTAATGTGAGCAAATTTGATACTACACGATGTATGGGGGTCTGAGTTGGTTGATGAACCTTGTAAACCCCATGGGTGACGCCTCCATTGAAATTAAAATACACCTTGAGCCTGTTGTGTTCTGAGTTTGCGGAGCTGACAAACTTCTCTAACAAAATTATGTTTTATGTTCTCCATGAGTTACTTGTTCATTTCAAGGTTCATGAAATAAAACAGGTGGACAGGCCAGTCAGCAGTACTTGTAAAGCCCATGAACTGTCTTTGCTGGTTGAGAGACTTGAAAATCCCCAGCAAAGTGTGGATGTCCATAATAATTTTTACTGATCTGCCATGAAAGGCTTGGGGGAGTTTGCAAAATTCTCTGGTAAACCAGAAGATCATATAACCACCCACAGCATGCCATTTTTTGCAGTATTCTCTTAGGATCTTAACATGCTGAAATCCATCCCTCTCAGGCTCATGAGGGTTACAAAGCCTGTGGGGATGGCAAGTGGTGTTTTTAATCCTGCTCTGAGGCTCTGTGGATTTATGTCCTTCTCTGCTCCCATTCGTTTGGTTTTGCCAGCAAAGAGTTTTTTATTTTCAGTAGTCTTTTGTACTGCAGATTGAGTGATTTAAGCTTGGGTTTTGACAAAGGCATCTCTGTGAGCAGGTAAAAACCCTGAAATAATGACATGGAGTGTGTCTTACTTGTGTAACAAGTTTGAGCATCATATATGTCAGCACATGCTGCTGGTTCATCCAGCTTCATGGCATACATGTGAGCAGAGAAGAGAGAAATGTGTGGCTCAGTATTGCCTTGAAGAAAGGCAGAAAAAAAATATTTGCTTGCTTAGTCCTGTGGCAAACCTGTCATGAGAAGTTGAGAGCAGCTGTCCTATTTGGCACATGTAGGCAGGGCAGTTTGTAGGGTGGTCACATACCTGAGTGATGTAAATACCAAAAGGGAGGCTCTCTTGCCTGCCTTTCCTGAAGGGTGCTTGTTTTAAAGTCCTGAAGTGCTAAAGACCAGGCCTAAAACCTCTCTTCCCCTGCCTGGGGCAATGTCAAGGTAGCTTATTTGTACACAGAAGGGCTCTGGTCTACATGCTGGTGCTATTTGGCTGCCAGGACAGGGAGATCAGAGCATCTCCAAACTTGATTCTCTTTTGGAATATAATGGTTCCTGTGTTCTTTCTGGAGAAACATCTGCCTGATTGTCATCTTTTGCCTAAGACTGTAATTAGCAAATGTCTCATTTTGACCATCAAGGGCTGAGTCCAGCCCCTTGCAGTGGGATTCTTTCCCGAAGAAAGACTGAGTTGCCTGGCTTATGTGCGTGCACACACACATATGTATGTGCATACCTTCTACGCAGTAATTTGTTCCAAATTGCTGCCAGCTTTTGAACTTAAAGGGGAGGATGGAAAGGCCAAGAAAACCAGAACAGCAGAGGGAAAAGCCCACCCTACCTCCTTTCAAGTATCTCTGGTTCTCTTGACAAAAGCTGTGTGCTTGCAGGGCCCATTTGGCATTAATGCAGCCCTGACTAATATTTTTGCAGCTGGATTGGTGCTAATGAAGACGGTTAGTTTTGGAAAGACCTCCATGCAGAACTCTGCGTTGCTTAATTTCAAGTCCCTGGATTGCTTGAGTGTGGGAAAGCATGTGGAGGGCTATGGCTAAATGGTTGTCCCATCCTGGTGCTCTGGGCTGGGCATCCACTGTGGGTGGTGCTTGAAGACAATGGCATGTCAAGCCTAGGATGGCTAAAAGTAGGTTGTGGTTTTTCCTTGATACTCTTGGGGCTGAAATGTGTGGTGTTCCCAGTTAAACAAAAAGATAAGAACATGCCCACAAGTCTGAGGGAAGTCCAGGAGAGCAAGTAATTTGTATTTTGCATTGTTTAAAACTGATGGATAAAACCTGACCAACCTGTTGTAGTTACAAAGTGTTTCACAGCAGCGGAATTGGTGTGTTAGATACCCTGGGAAGCAGGACTGCAATGGTCCATGTCGTGGTTTGGTGCTCTTGAAGCCCAGAGCCCCCAGGTTTATATGACAGGGCTGGAGCTGCAAGGGCAACATGAAGGGTGTAACAGTGCCACCTGAATTCTGTTCATCTGCTTATTGTGCAGCTGATAATTCAGCCTTGATCTAAGTGTTCATGTTTACCCATAAAATTTATTTCTTACTGAAAACAGCAAGACAGGTGTTTTTGTTTTTTTTTTTTTCCTTCTCCTGTTGTGTCTCTGCAGTGACACCAGATTATACCAGGTGGTAGTAGAGTGTTTATTTGTAGAAAGAAACAACCAGATTGGGAAAGAAGAGCTGTTTGGCTTGGTCTGCATTTCTTGCATGTCCTGACTTTGGGTTTGTTTTATGTTACGTAGAGGATTGTGACTTCATGTTTGCCCCTGAGCCCTGGAAGTGCTGTATGTCCTACCTGAACTATCTGTCTTAAAGATATTTCCTCTTAAGGATATTGTCTGCCTTTATTTTAGGTTCTGTTTCCTTTAAACTCTTTTAAGAGGATTGCGCAGATAATGTTTCATGGAAAAATTTTTTTTTTCATTTGAGGGAATAATGTAAATGTATGCAAGCAGGATGTTATTGTGCAAGAGCTGTGATGTGTTTATGTAAGGTGGGAGGGCTTGATTTATAACACTGAATATTTAATGGGAGTAAGTCTGGGTGTCTGAGATCTCTGTTTCTTTGTGTGAGTTGGCAGATAGGGTGGCAGGTCAGGTTTTTCTGTATGCGCCTTGTGGGTTTTCATATGCTGGTGTTTTACATCATTATGTCAATACAGTGAGGCAAAAAAAACCATTTTTAATATTGGTTTTGAAAGCGTGGAGAATAGGATTTTACTGCCCTGTTTGCCTGTCCCTACATTCTTCCCATTAGTTCCTGAAAGCAGCCCCAATGCTTGTGCCACTGTCAGGAGCAGTGTGTTCCACTGGAGTTCCAGCTCCAGGATGTTGCTCACTACCAGCAGCACTACACATACAGGGGGGAGGTAGCTGGAATAGCCAGTAGGACAAACTACAAAGTGGAAGAAGTTTTTAAAATGTTAGAAGGTAGCTGTAAACTATGCATGGGAAGACTGATATTTATTTATTCACTTTAAACCTGAAGCTGTGCCTGCAAAATACACATGCTTCTGATCTCCAAAAAATCCCCACTGTTCCCAAAGCCAGGTAGGGAATGTGAGAGAACATTCAGGTGCCCAGCAGAGGGAATGCTCAGGCAGTGCCAGACTGGCTTTTTTCATGCCCCATTCCTAATGTTGGCATCTAAGGGATGAAAGGCAAATGCATCTTTGAAGTGTCATTTTGGGGACAGGGAAATAACACCACAAAGGAAAACTTCAAAATTTCTGGTTTATGGAAAACTGAATTAATGATTTGTGGTGCTGCTCCCCGAATTTAATTCAAGACCAGATAAATAAGTGAAATGTTGATAATGGGTTCTGAATGTAGAAAAGCATTATTATAGCAGGCACAGTTAGTGATGAAAGACCACATGGTGGTTGGTAAGCCTTTGGAACATTAGGATAATATGCTCCATCTAAATAGACAGATAGATGCTTTGCCTGGGCTAATTTTTCCAAGGATGCATTGATGACATTCAGTCAGGAAATGTCAGAAAAGAAAGCATCCAGCCTTGAATGGCAAAACTCAATTGTTTTAGACACGATTGATAGTGGCTAGTATTGGACTCACCCTAATGGTTGCTGAAACTGTTAGATTGACTTTTTTTTTGTCAGATCTCAGATTTGGCCTGACAGCAGCAAGCATTTTCTATCAAAGTGTTGGTTTCTTACCCCTCCCCCCTTCCCCCCATTCTTTTTTCGTAATTTCAAGTCATTTGACAATAATTTACTACTTTGCTTAGCTTTTTAGTCAGTTGTCTCCCACTCCGGAAAGCCAGGTTTCTTAAGTGCTTCTATGATACCAAGTTAATTGCCCGAAAATAAGTGCTTGAAGATGTATCAAGTATTGTCTCATCAGCATTCAGCATCCCTGCCAGAACATGGGAGGAGGAAGCAAAGCAACTGCCAGGAAGGTTTGAAGAACAGAGATGGGGAACAAAAGAAAACAGAACTGTCCTGCAAATGGCCCTGAGCGTGGCCAGGCAGCAAAGCTCTCCCTGGATGTGGCTAAATCCCTGCTGTACTTGCAGGTTGCTAAGTAAAATATCATCAGCACTGCAGTGTGGACACGGGTGGGATTGATCTCCCCAGCCCCCAAGGGAGAGGAGGACTGTGCTTTTGGGTGGCCCCAGGCTTGAGTCTTCCTAAGGCCAAGTTGAGGCATGTCCCTGCCTATTCAGTGCCTCATTTTCTCTGCCTCTCTATAGAGCAAGGGAGGAAAAATGGCATTCCTGGCTTGTCATTATGGTGAGGATGATTTCTAGATAAATGAGCGGTCTCAGAGGTATGCCTAAAATGCAAAGATAGACAAGAGTGGTGCAAGTTAGAAGTGTGGAGAGCACAGGAGAAATCACAGCTGCTGCCTGTGAGTCCACCTCATTGCTGGTAATGCAGTCAGCACAAGACTGGATAAAACACAGCACCTTTTTCTTTTTTCATTAATACTATGGGGAGAAGGAAAAAAAAGGAAAAATATATAGCTACTGCAATGAAACAGGTTAATTTGAGGCAGGGCACAAAGGATTTTATTGGATGAAGTAGCCAGCAACCCCATTTAAGTTTGCAGGGACTTTGGGCTGAAGTGCAAGTTGGGTGCTGCTGAAACCCCTGGAGCCTCAGCTGTGGGTAGGCCTGTGGCTCCTTGAGAGAGCACAAAAATGTTGGGGTACCTGACTGCTCAGCCCTGCTTGTCATCTTGAATTGTGTTCCCCACGTGTGGGGAGAGGAAGGGGACTACAACCCTCTCCAGACTTGCCAGCGCTGCCAGGGCTTTGCTTTATCCTCCTTTGCCAAATACAGCCAGGGCTGCTCTCTGGGGTTTAACAAATCCTCTACTATTTCAGGGCTGGAGGGTATTGGCAGTGCTCTTGATCCCTCCTGCCCCATTCTTCCTCTGACTGCTTCTTATGCTTGAGCGCATTGGACTCTGCATTCCGAGAGATTTCTTGCAGTCCTCTCTTTCTGGACACTCTAGGCAAATTTGCTCTGATGGTACCCACATTTGTATCAGCCCCTTTATTGGACCTCTGAGTTTCAATACGTTTCTGCTCCCCTTTAATCTGGGAGAGCCTCCCAGCTCTGGAGAGGGAGCAGGCTTTTATTCCAGCTTGTGTCGTCAGCGGATTTGTTAACTAAGCTTTACATGTAAAACGTTTAATAAGTGTGATGTCAGTGCTTTAGAGAACCTGCCTGACTTTCACGTCCCACTGGCAGGGCCTGCAGTCAGAAATAACTTGTTCTTGCACTGGGAAACTTGATAGAGGTGTGCAAATATGTGTGTAGTCTGTATTAGTCACTGTGGAGAGCACACACATTATTTGGAAGCCTTCTCTACCTTTCAGCCCTCATCTTGAGATGAGAAATGTTGCAGTCCTTTACTTGATTAGGCAGGACTGAAAGTAAATGATTGCAGTTGAAAAGTACTCTGAAAATTACTTAATATTGCTTTAATAAGGGCTCTCCATCTACATTTGTGCCTTTTGTCAGATGTGCAGCCCTCGATTAAGGCCTCGGTCTTTCTTTACCAGTCACCTGTGAATGTTACCCCATTTATCGCCTGTGCTTCTGAAGGACCTTTTGCTGCCGTGTCTCTGCAGCTCTTCCATATCTCATTCACCAACCAGGCTGGGGCTGGCAATAACCACGAAAAGAGTGTAATGAGCCAGAGAGAGCCCAGCATGGCTGGTGCCTAGATTCAGCCGCATCCTAGGTGATAAATTCTCACATACACCTTGGTCGGTGCTCGCCCAGTGATGTCAGCTCAGTAAAAGCCCTTCAGGATGCCAAGGTGGATTTTACATTTATAATGAATGAGGATTTTATTGTTGTTGTTATTCTAGCAGCAAAGAAGTTTAGTGACAGTCCAGTTTTCAGCCTCATGAGAAGCAGAAATGATGAAAGAAACATTGCGGCATTCCTCACTCATTTGATCCATCAATCACCCAGACAAAGCGTGCACTCCTAAACCATTAAAGTGTGACATCTTCTCAGACTTTTGAGTTTACTGACTTAAAGCAGCAAGTCAATTAGGAAGCCAAACCTAGGCTGGGAGGAGAAGAAAAAAACACTATTAAAATACTAACTTGACATGCTTAGGTTTGTTTGATAGGCTAACAGACTGCTAATATTTAATTTAAAAAACCTGGATGCTGTCCAAAGCAAACTTATGAATAGTATAAGTCATATTAAAGCAAACTTTCATTAAGCATCAGCTTTCTCATAATTAGTTTGAGCGGAATGATATAGTTTCAGAGAAACTATGGCATTTCTTTATATAGGTAACAGAGCTTTCTGCTAAAGGTTATTTCCAGAGGGTTACTCATCATGTGGTGTGAGGAGTTAAATGGGGGATGGAAAAATCCAGAAGATAACCTGGGCCAGGAGTCCTGCTCCTGTTTGCTTCCTGACAGTCTCTTGAACATGGACATGGCAATAAAATTTACCCTCTACGAGCAGTCACTGGGGATTACTTCAGGGGAAAAGTGTGTTGGTCACAGCTCTCTGTTGGAAGTGCCACTGTTAGTTACTCACTCAAGGACTGGTCAGGAAGAAAAGTAGAAAGAAATGCAGCATTGAGTGGTTCTGAAATGAGATTGTCTGCTTAAATGGTAAGCCAGGGTAGTCAAATGAGTGTACTGGAAATAAGGATTTAACTCATGTGTGAGATGCTTGCAGCCTGTGTTGCTGTGTTGTGTTGCTGTGACTGAACTGGATCATATGTGTCCCTGCCACTGAAAGTCCTAAAGTTTTGTTTCCAGAGATTTTGGACTGGTGTAGGATTTATGCTTTTCCCTTTCCTTTCATTAACTGTATTAAGTTAATTGCTTATGAGGGGAGGAAGATGTACAGAAATATCCAAATGGAGCTAAGAGCCCAAATTCTCTTGCTCAAGCTGTCCATGATTCCGTAAATAGAAATACATGTGCAAAAATACAAAATGCATCCCAATATAATTATATAGACATTATGATGTGTAATTAGTGGCTATTATTATTATTATTATTATTTTAAAGGTTTTGTACTTTCACAGTAGTTCTAGCATTCGACCTAGTAAAACCTCTGTAATGATAGGGAGCAAGGAAGGATTTTTTTACTCTTTAGCACATGTTTGTTTTCAATGTCCATGCCGTAGAAGCCATAATATGTGTGTGTGACAAGTGTTTGCATTTCCAGGGTGAGGGGGATGAGTTGTGGGAGATAAAGGCATCAGCATGAAGTGCTGAAGGTGGCCCTCAACACAAGTCCTGCAGCTGCTCCTCGGAGGCATGGGAGTTCATGTTCTTGACAGCTTCCCCTCCAAGGTCTTCAGATTGGCTCTTAATTGGCAAGCTCATTAGCAGGCTCACTAACAGGAGGGAGAGCGAGCCAAATTTGTATTCTGTCAGCACTTGCTGTGAGGAGTCAGTAATCAAACAGCTTTTTTACAGTGTCCTTTTTGGTGTCCACTTTTAATGGCTCAGGTTTGTAGGTCTGCTATAAACCCCAATAAATATAACAGCCATTAATAACTGATTGACCAAGGGATTTATGTAATCATGGGATTACAGCTGCTAATTCCTTCCTGCAGTCATGTTTCTGCATTTCATTGATCGGGGAACTGGCTGTAACACTGATTAAAACTAATGGCATGGCAACGCAAGGGTGGCTTTAATGCCACTTGGATGCCAAAAGGTTGCTTGGGTGGGGAGTGATGCTTAGGCTGCTTTCACAGAACTGGAAGAGGGAGGTGGGAAATGATTGTGTGTTGTGGAGGGCAGTTCTTCCAGGAATTGCCACCCACTTAGTGGTCATCTCGGAGGTGGCAGTGTGAGGCTGGTGTAAGCTACCTCCTGGTGCCAAGCTGCTCCCATGACTATCCTGCATGTCTCCCCACTGTGTGCCACCAGCTGGCCAACCCACTAGGCTGTGTCACTGTGCCCTTCCCCTAACTGGTGTGCAGTGATGGGACTGACTAATACCAGCTCTGAGCTCTTCCATGTATTTGAAACTTATGTTCTTAAAACCCCTTCAAGTATTTTCCAGAAATTACTAAGGAGTGTTTTCTCTGAGGTTACTGCCTCAGTGTCTTAATTGTCCATGTCTCTTGTCTGAAATTTGACCCAGATTTTTCTCTTGAAAACAAAATTCTTAAATTTTTTTTTTCCAGTTGTAACTGAAATGAATGCTGGTGGCAGGAAGGTGTGGCTTGCTGAGCACAGGGTGCCCCTGGACTCATAATGTAGAAATTCTCCGGGTTACAGAGGTGCTGTGGGTAGGCATAAGGTGATGGGGGTAGGCATTGTAAAGCAGCGCTTACTTGGCTGGCTTGTTGCTGTCTGCTAAAACGAGGTAAAGCGATGAAACCTGAACCTATGAAAATGTGTGTCAGCTCATCAGTGCTTTTAAGTAGGCTGTGGGAAGTGCCTCTAATGAACCATCTCTTTTCCATCTTAAAGTAAATGAAATTAAGCTGAAAAAAAGGCTGAATAGAAAGCATCAGATGGCAGTGGTAGACAGTCAGTGTTTGTAATGTGAAAAGTGCTCTGGATTCCCAAGGCATAGGATGCAGGTGGTGCCACGTGTGCGATGCCTTTGAACGCCAAATGTGCCAGCTACATCTGAAAAGTATCAAACCCAAAATCTGAGCAGCGGTGAGTGGTTATCAGCTCTGTCAGGCAAAAATCCTCTGTGAAAAGTGGCTGCTGGTAGAAAAACAGACAATATGCAGAGATGAAATGCTTTTCATCTGTGTTTCTGAACTGGATGTTTTTCCCCAAGCTTAAATAATTTCTTTTTCTCAGAAAAGCAGCACTGACAGCCGCATAGTTACATAGTGAATATGAAGAAAACAAATAAAAAGTAGAAGTGAGCTTGCTGGGTTGATGCCCTTGCTCTCTTGTGTAGTGGTGCAGAGAGCAGATCTTTTTGTAAAGGCTGTGGATGATTTTCTGCTGCACCCTTCCATCCAACAGTGGAAACAATTCCCAAGGGTAGCAGGAGTCTTTGCCATCCAACTCTGGGAACAATAGCCCTGTTGTGCTGTTTTGGTAGACTTCAAGAAATGAGGCCTTTCTCACAACAGGGGTTTCTGGACAAGCTGTTGCCATTTCGGCTTTCACCCTGCTTCTGGACAATTGCATCTCCTCTTCTCTGCTCGGGCTTGGTGCGCGGGTGGGCACAGCCAAGGGAACTCTGTCCTTCCCCAAAGGGAATCTCACTTTGTTTTCTTAACAGCTCCACGTGTTTCTGCCCTCCTAGGACTCAGTTGGTATAAAATGTAATACCACCACAACTTTGTGTGCCTATTAATTTCTATCTCCTGGTTTTTTTTAATTTTTTTTTTTTAATATTTATTTTTCATTTACCAGCCGCTCAGAACTCAGTGTTGTGACTTAAATGTTTTATCTGGGCTCTCTTTCAGGGGACAGCATGAATGAGCAGCAGATGCTGGATTAATGTCTTGCCCTAATCTCCTTTTATTTGCAAATATCCAGTTTCTTGCAGATGGCTCTGAACAACAAAAAGCATACACAGCTTGCCTCTGGGGAAAATTAGGTTGTTTGTGGCCACTGCTGTCTGCGTTATAATCCCTGCTGGCAATTTCTTCTTTTGTCACTGGAGCAAGGGTTCAGTGGCACTTCGAAGGCATGGCACAGCAAGGTGGTAGTGGAAGCAGCATCCCTTTAGGCTCTGAAGCAGGGAGGTGGGAAGAGAAAGGAGTTTCTCTTCTTAGAGAGCAGGTGGTTGCATTTGTTTCTTCTCGTCACCCTTTCACCAGTGCCACGGGAAGGAGCTCAGGAGAACAAGCTAATGTGAGCTTCTCTCCTTGTAGCACGAGATGTCTTCCTCTGGCCATGGGCTGGCTCTGGAGCTGTTTTCAAGACAGACTGTCAGTTCTCCATCTCTGCTGTCCCTAAGATTAGTTGATGTACAGCAAGACAGTGCTCATTTCTGACTTTACTCTCAACTTGTCAGAGTTTGACAAAAGAGATCAAATTTGATGTGATGAGTTAGGGGCAGGGCTGGGCAATAACTGCTCTCATGAAAGGTGGAGGAAAAAGCTACTTATCAGGTGATAATTAATCATGAAAATCAAATTATCACATTAATCTTTGTGATCTGGCTGTGCATCAAATACTGACAACAGAAAAGTGCAAGAATCTTCCGTAAAAAATAGGTGGTGCAGCAGAAGAAATGAGCCTGAGGTAGTGTGTGAGAGCAGGGGTATGAGGTGATACTGTAAGATTTGTCACCACTAACTATACAGCAAGGAGATTGACATCCACAGTGCAATGTCACATTTTTAGCCCAAAGGGGAATGCTTTTTGATGCTAAGAAGGCAGGAAATTGCAGAAGATAATTATCTCCCAACGATGTATCACTAAGGTACCTGAAGCAGCTTGCTGGATGCTGCATACATGATCTAGGAAACAGTTTGAGGTTTTTTTTATTTTTTCTCTTTTTTCTAGTATGAATTTTTGTGTGTTTATGCTGTATGGGTTTTTTAGAGGCGATCTCCTCTCTTTTTATCTCTTGGGTGGCACTGGCTGGGGTTGCCAGCTCTGCCAGCAAGCCAGTCCTAGGGGCATTGTAGATCTTGGACCAACACATGAAGGTGAGCTCTGAGCAGACAATGGCAGTGTCTGCAGGCACTTCAGGAGAGAATCTAATGTCTTTGCCTTCAGAGCAGACAAAACCCCTCACACCTTCAGTTTGTGGCTGCATGCCTGTCAGGACTGGTAGCTCCACTAAAAGTAGTTGAAAATGGGGTTTCTCCATCACTTAAACACCTTTAAAGGTGGGATTAGTTAGGAAGATTTACTCTGTATCAGTTTAAAGTATATTGAAAGTCTGTGAAGTACAAACATGCTACTACTGTGAATTGTAATTGTAGTGTGAGACCTACTTTTCATCAAGTCTATCATAGCAGCAACAGCAGTGAAGCTGTGGCAGGACAAGACTCCCTTGTCACAATTTCTGGCACTTGAGTCAGGTTGATTAAGCATCCTGCAGGTATGCAGACATGTTAGTTGCACCTCTGACAGAAATATGTCTGTGCCTTGAGGCTCCTGCATTTTTGAAAGTATGGGGTTTGTCTTATTTAAAGCCTAGAAATTGAAACAAGTTATGTGCATTTTTTTTCCACTTTAAAAGCTGACAAAATCACTCCAATATATAGGCACTATTCTAAATCCACTGCCATCACTGCATGCTCCACCAGACATGAGGAGTGAATAGGACAGGACTGACTGGAGACAAAAAGCTTGTCTTCCAATATGATGCTTTCAATATAGCCTTTGCTCCATTTTCCCCCCTATTCTCATTATTGCAATTTTTTCCACCTGTAATTTCATTGAAATTTGCAGCATTTTTGTGGCTGCAATTCATAAGAAGGAGGCTCAGCCAGATGTGCTCTCATACACAGGTACTGCTCTAGCTATAAGGGTGTGAGTCATCTGAGTGCCCAGTGCATGCCTTTGTCTAGGCTGGGCCCTCTGGCTTTTAGGGTGGAGGTGCTGTTTGGTTAAATCAAAAAAAGAAAAAAAAAAAAAAAAAAAAAAAAGAAAAAGAAGAAAAAAAGAAGCTGTTTCCAGATGGCAATTAAGACACGTCCAGCATTTGTGCCATGACATTTTGTTCTGTTATAATTGCTTCCTTATGCTCTTGCTTTCTGATCCTCTCATCTTTTCATGGCACACTGCTGCAGGTGGCTTGGCCCAGGTGTAGAGTCTCAGACAGATGACTTGAGGATCCTCTTGAAAGAAGTGTTTTTTGCAGTGTTGAACAGTCTGTACTTCTTGAAAGTGGGTTAAGGGAATTTGAAGTCTCTCCAACACTTACTCTGTGTCTCTGAATTCAGGATGTTGAAGGAGGCTTTACAGGTGAATGTCCTCATTGCAAGGAGATTCATTGGTTTTTTGGTTTGGTTATGGGACATTTTGTAGATTTGGACAATGGTAGTGAATCCCCAGGGGAGAAAGAGCTGCAGTGTAGTTTTGAATGGGCATCAACACTTTGCTATTAGCTCCTGCTGGTTTGGAGTGCTAAGACACGTCCCTAGGGAGGAAAAATAACACAAGCCATGTTGTCTGAGCCAAAGAAAATAATTGGGCTTTGGAAATGTGTGCATGCTCGTGCTGCAGGGTGGGGTCCAGGCCCTCAAGGATGTCCAGCTGATGGCCTTCATATGGAGTTTGGGTGATTTGGGGAGCAGAGGAGACTTACCTTGTCCCCAAGCCAGTGGGGTTGATGGCAGAAGAGGGTTTGTCCCTAGATGAGCAGTAACAGTTTGGGCTGCAGCCATATGACCACTGTTCCTTGAGCACCATTTCTTGTTCCTTGTTGTCTGTGGAAGTGTGTCTGGAAGGAATCAGTGCAGACCAACCCTTGCCACTGTGGTGTAATCTGCTCATCCCAGGGCTTTTCTGGCATTCCTGCTGGGAGGTGTATGCTCGTACTGACCAAGGCTTAGTAAAAATGCCTTGGCATGGGTTTGTTGTAGGGTTTTTGCTTTGTGGTTTTTTTTTCCCCCCTTGGAGCAAATTGCCACTGTCTAATAATACCAAGGCTGATACATCTGTAGTTTGGTACAACAGATCAAGGCAGTGCTGCCAGCTCTAAGAATAATGCTGTCTCCAAAGCACATGGAGGAGGATTAAATGGTTTTCCAGCAACCTGCTGCCATCTGTGCAAACCATTTCCCAAAATACGCTGGTAAATGCCTGTGGGAAGAGCTGCAAGTCTGGTTGTGTTTGCAAACCAGTAGATTAGTCACACAATCCCGTCAGCAGCCCAGGTGGAAAGGCAGCAGTCAGAGAGGGCAGGTTCAGAGCCAGGTGTGTGGAGTAATACAGATTCCTCAGAGGTGGTGGGGAAGGAGAGGTGGCAGCACGAGAGAACTGGGAAGTTTTGAATCCTTGCTCTGTAGGGGTGTCTCCCAGAACATCAGTGTCATTAAGCAGGACATTTTGAGCAAGACAGCAGTGGTGGTGGTGGTGGTGTTATGAAATGAATTCTGTAGAGGTGCGAGGCTGCTGTTTCTACTGATTCCCTTTGAGCCAGATTCTGCAGTCTTTGCTTGCATTCAGCAGCTTGATTTTCTGAATCCTGTCGGTTTTGAGGAGAGCTATTGAGTGCTAAACCCAGATCAACTTGAATATTGGTGGAATAATCTAGTTTTATTACCCCAAGTGATATGTTGAAACTCTGTAATTAAAAGGGGGAGAGGGATCTTCAAAGCATCCTGCTTTTCATGTTGCTATCTTCCCTAAGAAATGTATCTTTTTGGGAGAAGCTTTCCCACTGGAGTGTGCATCTCTGCAGAAGGAAAAACAAATACCGACTGACATAAGCTCTGTTCTTCCTTGAGGCCTGTGAGATAGCAGCATAAAATGTGACATTTAACATCAGCCGTTTCTAAAGGCTTCTAGATAATTGTGAAGGATTCTTTTGTTCAGACCAGTCACTTTTCACAGATCCTCTGAAAAAACTCTGGAGGCGAATATCAAAAGCAGAGACTTTCCACTCTGATCTGGAAAGCACTGCATTAAGAGGTCTGTTTTTAGCATTTGTCTTACCTTAAAACTGATAAGGCTTTAGACATCTTGCTCTTGCTGGAAACTAGTGGGTTCATGACCACGAATTCAAAGCTGCTATACTGATGCCTGTCACACTTGAAATGAGTCAGGACGGTGAAGAGCCCAGTCATGGAAATGATCCATTCTTCTGATGACCTGTGCTTGTGTGAAGGCAGGATTAGTCACTGGAGTTTATTTGGTGTCCTGCCATCAGCTGTTTTATATGGAAATTGTGAGACCATTGAGGCTGAAGATTCTGGTTACTTGATGTTACACCACCTAGGGCAGTGGGGCGCAGAGCCAGGATAGAAATCTTCATTCAGCTAAAATTATTCCAGGGGAAACATTTTGGTTTGCAGCTGGAAAACCTGAAAATAGAAGTAAATTATTTGAGTCACAGTCAACAAGGCTGCTCTCGATGTTCCTAAGTACTTTTCTGAAAGTTCAGGATTTTGAGGCTTAAAAGTAAACTAGAACATTTCTTCTTTGGAAATGTGACATTAAACAAAAGCTTTAGCACAAGTTCTTCAGGGAGGCTGGACAAGGACATATCACAGATGAGTTGCAGAGGCATAAACAGGACAGAGGCTCCCAAATGCCTGCTCCTTTCCTTGCTCCTTTCCATGGAACTTCTCATCACCAAGCAGGGTAGGAGGAAAGCTCTACTTTTGGTGGGATATGTCAAGCACTTAAATTGGATGTGATGCTTAACTTAGAGAGCTTGAACGTGCTCATGGATTTGAGATTTTGGGTCCTCCCTCTTCCCTTGGAGAGCTGTGATTTGCTTTTGGGTCCTCCCTCTTCCCTTGGAGAGCTGTGATTTGCTGCTCTGAATGCGTTTTGTGAACATCAGGGCTTGAGTTAAGACTGTTCAAAATCACCCATTTACATCTGGCTTCAAACTGAAGTTATAAATACTCTGCTGGCACCGTGAGAGAAAAGCAAGCAGATTATCCCAAGTCATGACCATTATTAGGGTGGTGCTGACACTTCCCTGAACTTTTCTTGGGGGCTTGAGCTGAATTTCAGATCTGTGGTGAAACCTAAATGCAGGTCAGCAGAGTGCTGCCTCAGACATGGTAACAAAACCCCTTGCTTGGTGCTTTTTATAAACTTTTAATTTGTATTCTGGCCTGCCGAGCTCTCTGAGGACTGCAATAATGGTGGCTGTAACTCAGCTCCCAGCAATGGCCCATTTCCAGCAGGGTTGCTCTCTTCTGTAGCTATTGAGTCCACATTAAACAATCCTGTTGACCTGTCTTTCCCCCTTTCAGAGGGGCCTTATGACATGGTACAAACACAGTGCTTTTAACAACCTGACCAGCACAAGCAGGAAAAAATTTGGTATAGTTGTGCTTCCACCTGGAAGGTTCCCAAAGCTGAGGCTCTGGCAGCATTGACCTTCCCTCTTGCTCTACATAGCATTTTGCTGAAATCGATAGGCTCTTGGCAGTGTGTGTGTTGTGAGGGGCTTAAAAATGGAGCAGAAATATTGGAAAGTAATCTGAACAAGGAATAAACTCAAAGCAAGATGTCTGTGGAGTAAGAGGAACTGTAATCTAGTGGATTAATTGATAGCCAGTGAATTCCTCTGTTGTCTGCCACCAGTCCCTTTTTCTGTGTTTCCACCTTTAAAAACATTTTGTGCCTTGGTACCTTGTTTCATAAAATGTAATTAACAGAGAATTATTTGCCTGGCACTTTGGATTTAGCTGTTACTGGTTTTTACAGCTAGGAGAGACTAGTTTTTTTCTTTTAGCTTCTAGCACATCACAATTCTTTTATTTTTCCAAGCTGCTTCTCTCTGGATTGCTGTAGACTGGGTTTTAGGCAGTCTGTGAGCATTGCTGTTATTCCTACCCTTCTTTGTGCTCAAGAATATGTTGTTATAACTCTTACATATATTTGGACAGAGCCCTGCCAAGGAAACCTTTCCTTCTTCTCGCATTATCATTAGGCTTACAGTAGTCCCTGTGCCCTGAGCATGTCTGAGGATGGGCATTGCTGGGTCTTGCTTCTCTGGCTCTTATCCTTGTACTTCCTACAGATAATCTTGTATTTTCTGGAGCTTTGTTGGTTGGCTGCTTGTTTCTTTGGGTTTCTTTGGGTTTTTCTCCTCCCCTTTTCTCTCCCAAATGACCTTGAAATGTGCTATTATACTGTTTTAGGTGGGTTTTTTTGTAGTTTTAATTTTTTTTTTTTTATAAAGAATAAAGTTGTATGGTTGTTGTTTAGATCTGTGGGGTTTTTTATGTTTGTGAAATGATAATACTTCTACAAAGCACTTTTGTTAGTAGTAATATATGTAGACTGAAACTAACTAATGACCAGATAAACAAGAGTTGTCTGCTTTTCTTTTCGATAACTAAAATAAGCTAGGGAAGGGGACTGGTTTAGGATTTTGCACCACCCTTGCTGGTTGCAGTTCTTGATTCAGAAATTTAAAGTGTGCTTTCTCCCCAAGGATGTACCTGCAGCTAGGCAGATGCCTCATTCATGGGCAGGTTGCTGTGAGGACCTGTGCTGGTATGCCGTGGTTTGTGGCACGCGTTTGCTGTTGTCCTGCAGGAAGGAGCAGGTTGAGATAGATCTCACAAGGGAACAAATGAGGTCCTGCTGGCCATGGATTAGGTGTGTGTACAGATTCACCAAGGAATGTGATGTTTTGTTTCAGAGCAGGGTATTTGGGACAGGTGAAGTTCTAATGCTGGGTTTATGAGCAAGGTGCTATCACAGGTAACATTGCTCTTTTGCTTGCAGGCCATTCCTGTTTTGGTCTGATTTCCATAGTTTTCTACTCCTTCAATCACAGTAGAAGCAATTTGGTCTCTGCAAATAGGGCTTTTTATGTCAAAATTTATTCTAATTAAGGAAGCCTGTGATGTCCAAGATAATGTTTTGTGTTTGCAGCTCAGTTCCTCATTTATTAATATCCATGAGTACTTCTGTGTTGTGGCTGAGTGCAGTTTGGATGAGACCATAACACAGCACTTGAAAATTATGAAAGAATATCTGCTAAGGCTAAATCCTTGTCTGTCTAAGTCAGTTCTGTGGTACTTGGGTATACTGACTGTTTTGGCCTTAAGCACAGCTTAATGAGGAAAAAAAAAATAATCATCATTCTGGTAAGAGGAGGCATCTTCCCTTCTCCATACTTGAAAAACCTAAAGGATTAAAAAAAAAAAAAATCCAGTCAGTCCTTAAGGGGGGGTGTGCATGTATTTTTCTCCGTAAAAATATATATAAGTCCCAATTTTTCAGGCAAACAACAGTAATATTAGAGAGCAATGGTATGTAAAACAAGCAATTCAAGTGCATTAGGGGATGACAGCACTGTGGAGAAAGCACAGAGAATCAAGGTAACATAGGCAGCATTTGCCCTACTTTTATTTTTTATTTTTTTATCTTGGCTCAATGTCGAGCATGGAGGTTCCAGGCTCTTGGAACCTGTCTTCTGATACTGCAGATTTTTTTGTGTTCCTGTCCCATATTCATGCTTCTCTGTGCATATATTATAAGCAGCTGAGTGGAGGCATTGCAGCAGGCAAGATAAGTCATTAAGTTCGGCCTTGCATTTGTTACTTTGGTGTTTCTGCATTTAAGGCAGTCTATGTTGGCTTCCTTTAAAACTGCTAAAGTAAGAGAAAAAAAAAAGGATGCAGACGTACATGCACACTGTTTACTGTGGGTCAGCAAACCCCAGGGAGAGGTGTTTCATCATCTACTGGCTGAGAATTTAAAACCAACAAATCCCTCCCCTGCAGAGATAAAGCCCTTGTGAACACTTAGTTCATTATCATAGTCTCTGTTTTGCTCCCAGGCTCCTTCCTTCAGAGAATCACCTATTTAACAAACCTCTTGTGAAGGGCCTTGGGAAGATCAGCATGTTTTGGGCTGTGTGAGCTGGCAGTGGGGAGGGGAGGACAGGCTGTGTGTGCCACTGTTGTTGGCCATCCTTGCCACCTGTTGAAAGGAGTTCCTGTAGGAGGTGACCTGTTGTTCCCCACCTCTGTGTTGGGAACAGTGCTGGTGACACCATGGGATGGCACCTTTTGGTTGCCTGCTCTCTCTGCAACCTCACAGGTGGCTGGGATTTGTTTTCTGGGGGAATAAGCATGACCTTGTACACAGGCAAAAAAAAAAAGAAGAAAAATGTTTGTGTGCCTGACCTGTGTTGCTGAGGTGTCTGGCAGCTCACTTTTTCAGGTGACGCTTTGATGTGTCTGTTCAGAATGGCTGTGGGACTGTGAATAAAGGACAGTGACTGACCTGAATTTTGGTAAAAAAGCCCAAACGAAACACCAGGCAGGTGAGATTTCATCAACTATCTGAAGAAATAGATGATAGACGGGCAAATGATGGGTTGTTTTTATCTTCTAAACTGTAGAGCTCTCATTTCCCTGAATGTGGTTTAAAGTTGTTTTCCCCTTCCACTGTAAATGATAAACTCTTCTAAGGAGGGGAGAAATCATTTCTACATTGTACTAAGTGCCAGGACACATTGGTACTTACATAAAGAATGATTGTTTCATCTTTTTTTTTTCCACTTTTTATTTTTTGTGTGTATATCTTCCTACCTGTCTGACATATCTTTTTTTGGCATCCTTCTACCTGTCTGACTTAAGGCTGTTTCTATAGAGGCAGTTGTTTTGTTCCACTGTCTTCTACAGCCATGGACTGGGTAGAAGTTGATAACTCTTTAACAGTAGCTGGGGAAAAGTAGTGGGTAGGTGTCCTGTGCTGAAGAGAAGCCTCTTCGCATAGAGTCATGGAATCAGGTTGTGTTGTTGTTCGTTTTGGGAGGGGCACCCCGGGCTGTCCCCGGAGGGCCCCCTAGGCTGTGAGTTGGCTGGCAGCAGCAGGCAGGCAAGGAGACTCCACACGGCTTCTGAGGGTGCTGATTGATGAGAGTTTATTGGGGGTCCCACCCCCGGGAACAGCATGGCTACTGAGGGAGAAGGGGGAAGGAGGAGGGGAATGGGGGGAGCCTAGGGGAGGGAAGGGGCAAAAGGGGAGGAAGGATAAGAGAAGGGAAAGGCTAAGAGAGGGACTGGTCTCACTAGCGCAGCTAAAGAGGGGAATTGAAGTGGGCGCAGAGTCAGACTTGGGCCAATGGGATTACAGATACAGGATGGTTCAGGGCAGGACCACAGGCTTAGGATATACCATACATTTTGGAGGGGTGAGACAGAGCATCCCATTTAAATACAATGCAATACTGGCAAGGTTGGAAAATATAAGATGGAGTCCAGCCATAAGCCTAGCACTTCCAAATCCACCACTAAACCATGTCCTGAAGAGCCGCACCTACGCATCTTTTTAAACACCTCAAGGAATCCTTCACTTCCCTGGGGAGTCTGTTGTAGTGCTCGACAACCATTTTAGTGAAGAAATTTTTCCAAAACTACCCCGATGCAACTTGAGGCCATTTCCTATCATCCTCTCATTTCTTACCTGGGAGGAGAGAAGGGCCCACCTGCCTACAACCTCTTTTCAGGGAGTTGTAGAGAGTAGTTAGGTCTCTCCTCAGCCTTCTTTTCCCTAGGCTAAGCAACCTCAGCTGCTTGTCATAGGACTTTACCCTCTAGACCCTTCAGCTCCGTTGCCCTTCTTTGGACTGCCTCCAGCACCTCAATATGTTTCTTGTACTGCGGGGCCCAGAATTGAACACAGGATTTGAAATGCGGCCTCACCAGTGCCCAGTACAGAAGGACAATCCCTGCCCTGCTCCTGCTGGCCGCACTATTGCTGATCCAGGCCAGGATGCCACTGGCCTTCTTGGCCACCTGGGCACAGCTGTCTCATGTTCAGCTGCTGTTGACCAGTATCCCGTGGTTCCTTTTCCATGGGCAGCTTTCCAGCCTCCCTCCCCCAGCCAGTAGTGCTGCAGTGGGTTGTTGTGACTCAAGTGCAGTACCTGGCACTTGCTCTTGTTGAACACCGTACAGCTGGCCTTGTCCCATCAATTCAGCTTGTCTACATTGTGGGTATGTTGGTAGCCAATCTGAGGGAAATGCTACCAGCTCCCTCCCCTTTTGCCAGCCTACTCTATCATCTGTTTTCTGAGGTTTCTCTGTTGTTAAGTGCTGTTGCAAAGTACTGTCTGGAACCTGCCTTCCAGGGAAAAGGAATAGTTGACTTCTCCCTTCTCCCATAGACCAAATGTCTGTGATTTCACTATTGCAGTCCATCCAATGCTGGGGTGAAGATGATGCTGGGGTAGCTTCCCCTCAGCTTCATGTTGGGTGAAGGTGACTTTATTTTTTCTCTCTAAACAGTGTGATAAGTTTTGGGCTTTGTGCCCATCTGTGAGCTGAATTCTCACTTGAACTTCCATCTTCAGCTTGTGAGACTGCAGATTTGTACTGCCTATGGCTACTCCTTCACAGGAAGTGTTGCTTACAGGATGCAAACTCCAGAAGCAGATTTAATGTTGGAAAGCATTTTCTAAATTATTTTGTTCTCTTCCTTCCAAGAACCACATGGGCATTTAATGCTTTTTGTAGTCCACAGGAAATGAACTCCAGGTTGACTGAAAGGACATCTCATGGGAGCGCAGTCTCTGTGAAACACTGATGAAAAGTAAATAGTTTCTCTAGTAGGCTTTTTTCTTCTTACTATGGAATGGGCATCCAAATCCCTGTTTTAAAAAGAGGGAGTGTTTTTGTGGTGTCTCAGTGCTCCAAACTTTCCCTTTGTTTGAATGCAGAAAAGGAAGCTTCTCTTGGTGTAGCAGCACTTTTTTTGCTCATACAGCTGTGCACCACTGTAACATCCAGCTGTTCTATCTGAGTGTGCAAACATGCACAGAGCCTGCATGTCTGATGAGGGGGCCTTCAATTCATCTCCTTTTCTGCTGCTGTAACCTCTTAGTTCTTCTGCTTTTGTAGGTTTTGCCTGATGTTTGGTATTTGAGGTCAAGAACCAGGCCTTTTAATCAAGGCTGCAAATCACCTGGTACTTTTTGAGAGCTGTGTAATAGTGATTTGCTGTCAACCTCTCAAAGCTGCAAAGAAAGTTAAATTCTTACCAGAACAAAGGGTGATCACCTTCTGATGAATAAACTCACAGGCAGTTAACATAGTAACTATAATGTCTGCAGACATCTGTCCGCTCCCTTTTGCCAGCTCTCCATATGGCGCAGAGTTTGTAGGCAGAGAGTAAAAAGGCAATTCCCCATGAAATGTGTTGCTGTGTTTCATGGGACCATTCCCTACTCAGCCACTGCCATGAAAGTGGCCCCTGTTCATGTAGAATATGGTGGTGCTTCATAAACAAAGCACTGCAGGCCTTCAGAGTCCAGGAGGTACCTGCTGGCACAGCAGTGTTCAATGGTTTGCCAAAGATAAAACCAGTTCTGAGGGTGATCTTGCAACTGGTGGAGGACAGTTAGGGTCTTTTGGGTTTGTGTGCTGGGTGGAGTTAGTTTTCTTCACAGTAGCTGGTATGGATTTGTGCTGGAGACAGTGTGGATAATTCAGGGATATTTTGGTCACTGCTGAGCAGCTCTTGCACAGCACCAAGGCCTCTTCTGCCTCTCACCCCACCCTGCCAGTGAGGAGGCTGGGGGTGCATGAAGAGCTGAGAGGGGACACAGCCAGCACAGCTGACCCCAAGTGACCCAAGGGATATTTCATCCCATATGGCATCTTGCCCAGCATATAGAGCTGGGGGGAGAAGGAAGGGGGAGACACTTTTAGAGTGAGAGTGTTTTTCTTCCCAGGTAACCACTGTGCATGACGGCGTCCTGCTGACCTGGGTATGGCTGAACAGTCATCTGCCCATGGGAAACTGGGAATGAATTCCTTGTTTTGCTTTGCTTATGTGCACAGCTTTGTTTTGCCTACTAGAGTGTCTTTATCTCAACTTATGGGTTTTCTCACTTTTTACCCTTCCAATTCCCTCCCCCTTCCTACCTGGGAGAATGTGAATGAGCAGCTATGTAGGGCTTGGTTGTTGTCTGGGATATATTCCATGACACTAGAAGACACCTGCTCTCATGCAGAGGGGGCACTGGAGATGCTTATTAAGGGATTTTCCTTGAGGCTTTTGAGTTTAGCTTGTGTTCCAAAGACTCATACAGGATGTGCTATGTCTTGAACCCACTGCATCTTTGTGAAGAAAAAAGGTTTTGAAAGTCACTTTTGTTTTAGATAGCAGGAAGGATGTTTAAAAAAAAATTCAGAATGTAAGTAGATGATGGGATGGAAATTAAGGAAGAAGAGATAAATAAAAGCTTGTTTGTTTATTTTTAGTTTTTAACCTAGAAGTTGTCTCTGATGTGCTTTTGCTTCGATGACTTCTGTCATAAGTTTCTCAGGGAGTGATGGCAAAAACTAGTTAGAATCCATTTGGTTCCATGTTGCCAACTTGCTCTTGTGACAAATATGAGAGTTCTTGTGTGTGTGTGTCATTTCCTTAGATCCTGAGCAGCAAAGAGATTGCCAGATTGTCTGATAAATAGTTCCAGCAGAACCTGGTCAGAGGGATTTTGTGAGCTCCCAAGGATTAGGGACTGGGATATAAACATCTGCTGCTTTTGTGGATTGGCTTCATCACCCTCTTGTGGCAGCAAATTCCCTGGCTTAGGTAGGACAGGGGAAATTTCTTCATGATGTTTTGATTTACTGCTTTTTAACGCTGCTGGGTGACCCTTGATCCCATGTGGAGGAATACAGGGTAGCCAAATCACTTTGCACACTGTGACTGATCCCCTTGCTTTATGAGAATTATCCAAGTGGTGTGTTTCTGTCACATGCAGGATGTAGGGATGCATGATATCTCTAGTTGGTCTGGTTTTGGTGAGGCAAGTTTTGTAGAAGTGAGGAGGCTTCTTGCTACCATGGAACGTGTGTCCCCCTTTGAGGTTGTAAAACTGCTTGTTAAATTAATCCCAACTAGTAACTCAAGGGGTGCTGAAGGAGACTTAGTGGGCAGCTCTCTCTTTGTGGCCCTCAGCAGTGTGTTGGTTTACACTGACTTTTATAACATGAAAAGAAAGGCTTAAAATGCTGATAAGGAAATTAAAGCTCTTGTTGCTGAGATGGAGGAAAAGCAAGGGAAGACAGGATTTGAACAGGGGCAAGAAAAGGGAAACAACACTGGCTGCATTGTAACTGTATTTTGACCCAAATTTTCTATCAGTGTCTGGAGTCCTGTCATATGTCTTTGAATAGGTCAGCAGTATCATAGGTTGAAATCCAAGAGATTGCTTTATTCAGCTAGAAGGGGGAAGTGTTTGAATCATGGGACTTTGAGCACAGGTCATTAGTGCAGAGAGGGGATAAAATAAATCGTGGGAGCCATTAACACAACAGTGATTAAAATATATCATAGTGGTGCCATAATTGGTACCTCGGCTGAGTGAGAAGTGAAGTACTCCAAGCTAGTTGTATTAAGTGTTCATTTCTGAGAGGCTGACAAAGATTTATGGCTTCTTTTCTGTAAGTCCCATTTAGTCTCTGTAGCACTACATCTTTTACTGATGCACATAAGAAACAGTTACTGTTAATGACTGGACCATTTCTCTGAAGGGTATGTTTAAAATCTGATTATTCTGGAGGAGAGGGGGAAGCCTTGTAGACCTTGGGCCAGCTTTTGCTAAGGCTGTGTTGTTTTTAGAGTACCTCTGTAGGTGCTGCTTGACTATTTCAATGCAGTCTGTCCCCTTCACTTGCTGAAGGACAGCAGCCTTGTTCTCCCCACATTTTTTGGCCTGCTGGGGCACTTTGGGGCTCTGTGATGGCTTCAAGGCTTTCAGTCTCAGATAAAGAATCTTCTGCAAACCGTTATTCCTGTCTGCCTGGCTGAAAAGCTGTGTTAGCAATGTAATGGTCTCTTGGTCAAGGCAATAGGCCCTGGACTGGGGTCCGAAAGCAACATGAGGGAACTGGGTCTGCTCTGGGGTCACACATGAGCACAATGTGTGGGGAGAGGAGAATGGCTCCTTGAGGGTCATCAAAGGAAAGCCTTGGGGTCAGAAGTGGCTGCAAGAGCAAGGGAGGTGCCTCCTCCTTGTGGTGGAGGGTCCCACACCACCTGGGAATGGTGTGCAGCCCCAAAGAGAAGGTCCTGGTGTCCAGAGGTGCTACTGTTCTGCACCAGGAGGGGAGGGAGCAAGACCAGGCAGTGACCACAGTGACCATGTAGGGCTTCCCCTGAGATGCTGCTGGGGGATTCCTGTGCAGCCCCTTGCTACCCCCACTGCTTCTGCCAAAACCCCTGAATCTGACTTGCTAAGGAAATCTCTTTGAAGGCCTCTGGTCGGGCCAGGTCTCCTTGTCAGCATTCTGTTGGGATGCACTCTGCCACAGGAAAGCAGTAGTAAGGTGTTTTTGTGTTCCAGGACTTTTGAAAAAAATGATGAATAAAGGTTAAAATTTAATTTTTTGTATGAAAAACTGTATCTATGCACAACATATATGTGTGCAACTTGCATATACTTTTCAGAAAGAGCAGTGCATTTTATCTGTCAGTACTTGCTGCTGCTGTGGTCTTTGAACTTGTAATCTTCCTAAACATCTCCTGACCCTCCAAGCTGTCTAGCTGGTATTTATTGTTTTACCGATGTGTTTATCCTCAGTTTTTCTAATCCTGCCCTGGTTTTCACCCTGAGACCAGGGGAGCAGTGGGGGGAGGGAGGGGAAGGTAAGTGTGTCCCCAGAAGCCTTGCACCTGGCTGAGAAGGAAGACAGGGACATGCAAGTCTCCAGTGGCTGACAAGCTTATCCATCTCTGGATGCACAATAAAATAAGCCCAGGCATTAATTTTGCCTGGTTTTGTCCCCACGAAGCAGTGTGCTTTGTCTGCACTCCTGTGGGCTCAGCAGGAGCAGCTTTCAGGCGGGCAGTGCATGTCACAAACCCATCCAGGTAGCCTCACTGAGATGCCTGAGGTTGTTCTAACTAAGTGTTCAGCCTGATAGTTTAAAGAAAGCAGAATAATTTAAAAATAATTTTTGTTCTTAATGTGTTTTGACAAACATTTAATGCTACCTAGGGTCCTTGTAATTGTCTGATTTTGACTTCAGGTTTTTGGGGAATATTAATTAGGAGTTACAGTTTTACATAATCCAACCTGGTGGAAATGTTTCAGCAGGTGAAGAAAGAAGCATGGAAGTATAGCTGTACAGAATCAATAGGTTCACATTGCTGCTCGTTTGGTTAGTGGCTTCCCAATATTGCCCCTGAACAGTATTGATTTAATTTTCTCACTGTGGATGCAACACAGCTTTGCTTTACACCACAGAGACACGAGTTTGATGTTTTCATTTCATAGTGATTTTCATGCAGGCTGCCTTTGAAATTGCTGGCCTTACGGACACAATTACTGGCTTTGTGAAGATGAGCTCTGGCTTTGCTGCTTATCCCTACAGTTGTTTCTGTCCTGCCTCGGATAACCATGTGGTGGTGTTCCTGAGCATTCCTCTCTGTCCCTTTCCTTAATATGGGGAAAAGCTTTTCAGACACTTAGTGGTTAAGAAGATAAAGGAATGTTTTTTAAGGGTTGGAGCTTGCACCATTTCACAAGAACTTTGCTGATTTAAATTACAGTGAGAAAATGTAGAGCCACTGAAGGGCTATGAGGACTGCTAAATCCTGGTTTAGTCTTAAGTGTGGTCTGCAGGTATTCTCTGAAACTATGTACGTGACAATGATTTCATCAGGTAGGGTGAACCAGCCTGACTGACATTTTCACTTAAACTGGATAAAAGCCTGCTGCTGACTGGAAGATTAGTAGTCTAAAAAATGAATCAAAGGTGCTGGCTGTTTTTGCAGGGAAAGGTAGCATAAATGCTGTGGGAGAGGGGAGGCACAAGGAAGTACTATGCTAACCATACCATTTCAGAATTCACTTTTTTTTTTTTTTTTTGAAAGACAGCCCTGAGCTTTACTCCCAATTATTCCTGACGTGAGCTTTGTAGCTATAGTGTTTGCTTGGCCAGTAGTGCCATGCGTGCTAGGGAAGACTCTGACTCTGCCTCTCTAGTTCCAGTCATTTGTGGATAAGAATAGCAAGGCCCAGATTAGGTCAGAGAAAGATCAGTGAAAGAACACTCCAGTCTGGCACCTCACTTGTCTGAAAGCTAAATGCTGGTGAGCGTGTTTCCTGGCAGGTAGGAAACTAAAGTATGTAGAGGGAGCTGAAACACAAGAGTCTTGCAGAGAACAGTGCTTGAGGTAATTGTGTGGCACTGGAGGATGGCAGTGCTGGAACATGCTCCACTCCCTTGGTGCTCTTCCCTGGTGCCTTTTTGCATAAGGAATGCTGAAGTAGGTGGGGAAGACCAAAAAGGATATTTGCCACCAGGGAGCAGCCCCACTATCTGACTTAGCTGTTCTGGTTTAATTGTGGCTAACTTCTAATTAATTATAAAGGGAATTGTAGCGAGCTCTGTGTCCTCAGCTGTTCTCCATCTTTTAGTTCCTCTCACTCTTGCCTTACAGTAATGAAAGGCTTGAACTCATTGCAGTGCTTCTGATGGAAAATTCACTGGGTTGGGGGCTCAGCCCTGTGGGGTGGAGGCTCTAGGTGTTTAAAAGTTAGAGCATATGCAGGCTGAAGTACATTTGGTAGCAGGAAAAAGTTGATCTGAAAAAAGTGTGTGGGTTTTGCACTGGAGGAGGATGGGGGAGAAGGAACTTGCCCTCTTTCTGAGGGAAGCACAGCAGAAATGGTGGGGGCAATCAGGGACATGGAGAGGTTTGCAGCAGCAGCCCTCATTTTCAGCAGCATGGTGGCTCCTCCTGGTTCTCCTCTCAGCTTGTAGAAGGCTGCCCAGTAGTCTGACCATTTTATGCAACAGTGATCTGAGTCACCACATTGCACATATCTTCTCTGAGTAGAAGGAAAATTGCTTTAAGTTATTGGCAGTTTTGAGGAGGGGGAAAAAAATCTGGGGATTCTATTTTCTTCAGCAAATTGGCTCTCTTAATCAAAATCATGTATCAGCCAGAATGTTTCAACACAAACGAAATCTTCTGTTAAGAGCACCTTAGCACCTTAGTTTCTTAAAATGAAGTGCCATGGATTGAAACATTATCAGAAAAAGTAATTTCTAACCTGGTAATAGGAAAACCTAATTTTTATAAAATATTGAAATTGATAATTATTTTCATGAAAATGTAAAATTCAGAAAAAGTCATTTGGATCAGAAATGCTTGGGTAAGAGCAAATCTCTATCTTTTGTGTTCTGAAGGGAGAGCTTACATAATTTTAATTCTCAACAAGGAGATAAAGGTAACTTTGTCTGGATTTCCCTGGTATGTGCAGGTTGGTTGAGAAGTCCTGGCACACCCAGTCATGTCAGCCGAGACTTCTGGTGCCTCAGAGGGAAATTCAGTTTTGCTGCTGGATAACCCAGCATGATTTCCTTGTCTGAGTTGATTAACTCCTTCCTCTTCAGGTGATGGGACTTGTAAAGACTCAGGCTTGTAAAACCACCTGATTTTTTTTTTTTTTTGTTTTGGAGTGGACTGTGTTAGTTTCATTATGGGATTTTTTTTTAAAAAGCAAGGGCAGTCATAGAAGCGGGGGGGGGGGGGGGGGGGGGGAACCTCTTGGAAGTTTCCCAACCTGATTAACATGAAAAGACATTTTTGTTTCCTGCTGTCAGTATGTGACTGTGGCACTCAACAAGCCCCTCATGGATGAAGAGGATGTCAACCTCTGACATTAGTGGAGCTCTTTGCCAAATACTGCTTTCTCCCTCTAGCTGTGACAAGGTGCTTGTTTGGATCATCTGTTTCCCCCATCACTCTGCCAATCTGAGCCCCACATCAGTGGGTTTAATTCCTAATGCAGGAGGAAGAAATAATGCATGAACCCTGATAAATTTCTGCTAGCAAACTGTCCCGTTTGGACTTGCCTGCTCTCACCCTAAGGCTATCTCCAGCCTGAAATCTGGCATGCAGTGCTTTGGCTTTTCACATGCAGATTTTGAAGCATTTGATGCTAAATTGTTCCTGGTGATCACATCCAATTTAGGAATGCTATTTCTGTTTTCTTCCATAATGAGACAGCCCTGGCTGGGACCTCGGTCTGTGGGCTTGTGTATGAGCTGTACTGGCTGTGTTTGCACTGCAAGTGAGCTTTGGGCAAAGGCAGCGTTGGATTGTGTGGTCAGAAGGGACATCTATGCCAGGGAGCAATCTGCCCCTTCTTGCTCTCAGAAAACAAATTTAAGTCTTCTCTCCATATTTCTGTAACCAGTATAGGCAAAGCTCGAATGAAAAAAATGTTATTTTGGGGAAAATAAACTTCAGATATTGAGCTTTTCCCTTGATATTAGGTTTGGATCTTGGTAAGAAGGTCTTGATCTTGCTCTTAGCTGAAATACAGTTCTCTTTCAGTTCGGGCACTGCCTCTTTGAGGTCCCTTTGCTTTGGAAATGAAACTGATGTAAATGGAAGGCAAGCAGTGAATGAAAGGACCTTAATGTTAGCATTTTAGCCATCAGTTGGCTCTTTTACATTTGATAGATTTTCCCATCACAGGCAATCTGTGTTCTTGCTTGCTCAGATCCGCGCTGATGCCAAGTACTAAACAATGACACTATCTATCTTTCTGCACAATTTGCCAATTTTGGTTACTTTTGAAGCCCAGTGTTTCTGCTTTAGCCTTGTGAATCTCCCTTATAGGGAGAACAAAATGAACAGAAGAGTGATTTCTTTAGCAAAATATTTAGGGTTGATGTCTCTCTGTCATTTATCTCCTTGTTTTATAACTGCAGTACTTAATCCACTTACAGTAAAATAAGTCGTAGTAAAGAGTTGTTGTTTGTTGTTTACAGTGAATTGCCTTTCAGATAATCAAATGAAGTACTTTATTGCAGTTTCACTTCCAGCTATGACCTTAAATAACAAAGGTTTGACTTGCTGCTTACTAGGCTTAGGGTGATGTTTTCAAAAGTTCTCTCTTGATTGTACCTCTTCCGTCAACGATCAGCAGGATTTTGCCAGTGACCTCAGATGAGCTAGCTTTAGAGCAGCAGTGTTTTTGAATCCTCCTCCTGCAGAGGAATGAGAAATGGGATCTTTCTTTCACAGGGAACATTGCAGGAGTTACCAAAAGTCTCCCTCTTCCCCCCTCAAATTCACATTGTCTATCAAACATAGCTGCATTTTGGTCTTTACAGAGTCCCCTATGAAATATCACAAGAGACAGGCCCATACAGCAGATTAATTATCTTGCCTCCTAGTTGCCAGAGGTGCTTAATTTCTTCTTTGGAATTGAATATGACTCCTGCAATTAAATGTTACTCCTCGACTTTAATGTTAAATTAAATGTTACTCCTCAACTACTGAGTCATCTCACTTTTTATCTAGGTGGAAGCAAGGCATTAAGAGCAAAATCAGAAGTGGACTTTGATACCACAAGTAATGGTGTTACTGCAAATTTTCCACCTGTTATACTCAGATATATGGAAATGAGTTTATTTGCTGTTTCCTTATAAATAATGGGAGCTGAATAATTAAGTTCATTGCAGTTTCTAGTGGTACAGCCAGTCTGACTGTATTAGATGGTATTTGATTTTGCCAGATAGCTGTGACTGAGTTAAATGTTTAGAATCCTTTCTTGATATTCTAATATCAATGCATTATTAATATTAATATTCTAAATTCAATGCATACTTTAAAATGCAAAATGTTATGGAAGATTGTTGCTTCAGTTGGACAAGCTACAAATGAGAGCATTGTTCTTGAATGCAGTCACTCTCGTCCTGCTGTAGTTTAGCTAAAAGATAAGTTGCAATCCCATAATTTCAGAGGGAGTCAAGTAGGACTCCCAAGTTTAACTGGGGGGGAAAAGATATTGAAGTATTTTCTGCATTTAATTTGGGATTTTTCCCCTTCCCATTCTTTACATGATGCTGCATCATTTTCTGGGACTTTTGATAACTTTCCTGCTTTCAGTAAAGCCTGCTTTCAGTTTCCTGGTGGACCTCTCAGTAGTTGTTACTATGTAATAGGTCATTAAGAAATGTGTTTGAGGCTTGCAGAGGCAGGCACATGTTACACTGGCAAATTTCACAACAGGTGCATTTTCTCTTTAGGTGGTTGCTACTGATCCTCAGCTATGAGGCGTGAAAAGAGGACAAGTGTCTCATAGTCCTTACTCAGCGCCCAAGACAATTCTCTTAAAAAGCACGTTTGTCCTGATTGTCCTCACAATTAATTTCTGCTAGAAAGCACTCAAGGAATTAATTAATTTTAGCCTTTCACTCATCCAAGTATTTTACTGTTTAAAAACTTGGTAGTACCCATTAAAAAAGCACAAATGCTTACTGAAGTAAGATTTTTCTTCTGCAAAACTTGCTTTTCTTTTGCAAAAAGCAAGTGTTTGGCTTTTAAAAAAATACTTTTTGCGAGAGTTAAGGTGCTAGTCACGTTGGAGAAGAGCTGGTTACCATATATATATTGTGATGATGCCAAGTTGGGATGTGAGAGCAGAGGCTTCAGCTGGAAGTTCCTGGTGAAATTCCATCCAGGTTTAAATGTTCTGTTTTGTTAAGATCCCTCTTGTAGTGTCAGCTGGAAATATGTGGCCTTTGTTTTGCTTCAGAAGGGAAGAGTGTGTGTGATCTGTATTATATAAATATTTTATCCATGCAGAGCTTCTCATAGAAAATGTTTTCTTTGTAGTACCAAGAGAAGTGTTGGCTCTCAGCTGTAATGCAGTGGCCCTTTCAGTTTTGAAGTCACTGTTGTGTGTAGTGATGTGATGCTCCTCATTAGGAAGGAGATAAAAAAAGTTGCAGTCTTTCAGCTTGCGTTTGAGGGGTATTTCCCTAAGGGGTTGGACTGGGTGCAGTTCTGGAGGACTGCTTCTGCAGGGGTTAAAGAGATGTTGAGTATTTACGACTGGTTATCAAAGTTGGCTGGAAATGGTCCACTCACCGGCTGAAGCTCGATTTCAGAGTTGAAGGGCGCACATAGAAATCCCCAGCCCTTCTCTCTCTACAGCTCTGTTCTCTGCAAGAGTGTTTTCATGCTATTCTTTGTTGTCTGGATAATATGAGGGAGGAAGGGGTAAGGAGGAAGAAAGCTGTTTTTTATTGTGAGAATGCCCAATACCTTCCATAACTAGGCTTTGGCTGAGATTGGGACCTGTGTTAGTAGACTACAAGTAATAACAAAAGTATCTGTGCAGAAAATGAGTGCAGTAATTAAATCTCCTTCTTTTTATTTTCCCTCCAAAGATCAAAGAGGTTTGAGTCTTGATTAATGTGCAACAGAATTCATTAACATAGTAAAATGTGGAAAAACAGGCTATTGGTTATTACTACACAGACATTTGCTTTAGGGAACTATAAATACTTTTTGTTCAGTAATTTGCCCTATTGCTTTTGCTATTGTTTCAGTGTATGCAACTCACTCGAGAATACCACACCTAGAAATTTAGATGCAACCTTTATTCTTCTGTATGCATATTTTTTTTTTTTTAAAGTGATGCAGAATGCTGCTTCTGTGTTCCTGTCTTGCTTTCCCAGGCAGTGTGTGCAGGGCTTTGCTTCGCTTGCCTGCTCTTTTTATACGACATCAAGTGGTGTTTATTTTTCTCCTAGCAACCTACTGGGCTGCTCTTTGTCCCTAGGTCTAAAAAGAAGATTTTTTTTTTTTCTTTGTAGGTATGAATGTTTAAGGTTGACTGCTTTGTGTTGAAAAATGTGAGAAAATTTCTCACCTACTAATGCTCATTTTTGAGATAGTCCCAAAAGAAGAAATTATAGCTAAGATTTTTTCCAACACAGCAAGGTCAAGAGTTTTTCATAGATTTTACTTCAATCCAGAGTCTTTTTTAATTTGCATTATTTGCTTGAATAATGTAGCCCTCCTAATATTTTCCAAGCCACTTACACTTAACTAATCACTTACACTTATCTTCAGCATAAACCTCATTGATTTTATTTCTCATTGAAAACATCAGTAGTAGCAAATACAATCCTATTGGCTCACAGTCTATTAGAAATAAAATTATATTAAATGTCTTGTGGTGTGTGAAGAGGTTAAATCAAGGAGAGTCATCTGAGAAAGTCATCCTGGTATGCAAAACATAAATCTGGTTTATATTTAAACTACGTGTCACCCACCAGCTAAAAATAGCAGTGATCATTAAAAGCCAATTTGCTGCTAAACATTAATAGACATTTATTACATCATAACAGATCTGAAAGACAATTAAACTTATCTTTTTCCTAGATAACTCTCCTTTGAAAATGTGTTATTCACCTGGATTTTGCCATTAATCTCATTTACTAGTGATTTTTGTTCCTCTTGATATTGTGCATGTATGCATAGAGTTGTGTGTAAGGTGGTTTCTTGTTGTCAGTGTCTTTCAAGAGCAGTACATTTTCAATGGGAAAAGTTATTATCCCTCCTTATACTGCCTGTTAACTTCCTAATCAGCACAAAAAGTGAAGGGAATTTACAATTTCTTAGAGTAAGACAAGTCATATCTGCTACCATCCATTTGAGAAGAGAATACTAAGCAAGAGCAGGATAAAAAATACGGTGGATGCACATTTTACACATAGGAAATAGATTACAGTTTTCTGGCTGTTTTCATTGCAATTCCTCAATCAAGTGGTACCTTTTCCCTGTGTTATTCCTGCATATAGTCCTATTTACAAGTAGTGAGTGAAGCTGGAGCAAGTCAAAGGCTGAGGAAACCCAGCACTGTCAAAAGTATGGCTTCCTACAAGAAATGCAGTCGTGAGTCTGGTATTTGTGGTTCATGTGTCGCTATCTGTCAGGTCCCACAAAACAAGCCATCAAAGGGGGTGGGCAAGGCTTTGTGCTTCAGCTCAGCATTGCTCAGTTCTCTGTAGCTGTTGATGTCTTTAACTGTGCTTTTTAACCTTCCCAGCCAAAGAACTGTGGGGCCAGCTGGGCTGTGAAGGAGAGTGCCCCAGGGTGGGCACAAGTAGCCCTTTCCTCCTTTTCTGAATTGCAGGGCTCACAAAAAGTGGTCCACTGTCATCTTTGTAAGTAAGAAACTTCTCTGACATAATGCTGCTTTTGGGGAGCAAACAAAATTTTGTTCCTGGCTGATGCATAGAGAGAAGGAGGCTGCTAATATGAACTCTGGGTTGCCTCCTGACGGATTCAGGCAAAAGAGAAATGGCTTCTCCCTGCATTCCCTTGCAGACCTCAGCAAGAAATCCCATCCTTGTAGTGAAGGTAAATGTCACTAAACTTTCTCTATGTATATCTGCAGCTGCTTGTCAGTCTGGAGCAATGCAAGTTAAGGAGGTTCTTTCCTGCCAGGAAGAGGAAAGGAAGAAAATTAAAGGTGGTATGAAGGAGACAGTAGGAAGGATAAATGAATATTGAAAATCATTTTAAAGGCTGCATCCAGAGGCATTTAGGAGTAGTCCTTTTCTGGTCCCAATATCAGACTTTGCTTCCCCTCTTTGAACTCTCATGGAATTTTCTGTCACTTCCGTTGGCTAATTTTCTCCTTGGAGGCTGTCACTTCCTCACGGTAAAGCAAGACCCATTGCAGGATGTGTGCCATCACAATTACAGTCATGGCAAGGCTCTTGGAGAAATGGGGCCAGGATGTGTGGGAGAGGTGATGCCTCAAAACATAAGCTGAGTTTATGGTAGCAAAGGGAAATTAAAATTATGCTGACCCTGGTGATAAGTTTGCATTTTCAGTGCACGCACCACACGTGTTTTATTTGTCACAGAAGAATTGCCGAAGGCTCTGTGGAATGCAAATAAGCATTGTGAGAGTATTGTCAGACCCAGACTTTCAACATCCTGTAACATTCACAGGAAAAAAAAACCCAAAAAAACCCGTGAATTGATTAAAAGTAATGCGAATTTCAAATCAAATATGTTATGTTCATTTACCACCGGTTTACCGAGCCTCTGAGCTGTATTTGAATCCTATTTTAAGCTTCTCTCTGGAAGGAGAAATTTACTTGAGAAGAAAGCTGAAATTTTTATTATTGCAAGGAGCTGCCACATATTGAGTTTTGCAATGAAATCATAACTGTTGGCAATACTGTGAAGAGTGCTTGCTTATGCATTATTTTCCCTCTATAAAGATGTGCTATCAACTAAAACATTTGGGGAAGATGGGTGTATTATGTAGATATAATAAATTTTTTGAGAAAGATCTGAACACCTCTCTGAAATTTTTTCAGAAGATTGTTGCAGTGATTGCTGTGTAAGATGATGACATAGGACTGTTCCAGGTGGTCAGAAGTTTATGGTGCTGTGCAGCTTGTGTGAAGAGCTGCGTAGCTTTTCCCAATACTTACAGGGTTTGGTTTTTTTTTTTTTTTGCCCGGATGGGTTTGGAGTGGAGGGACTGAGATGCTTCTTCCCAGCTGTGATCTGCCTTAGCGGGTGGTGCTTAACCAGCGAGAGTACCAAGTTTTTTGTAATCAGTTTTCAGAAAGCCCGTTGATCTGGGGTGGTAATGCAATACAAACACTTGCATATTTTACCACATCCTCACATGATACTCTGCACCTTTTGAAATTTTGCATGTGTTATCATATATTTGCACACACGCAGGGACCTTGTGAATGGTGTACTTTCCTCTTAAATCTGTGATGAATTATATTGCCAAGGATAACCAGCAGGCACTTAAAGAAAGTCTGGAACATTCAGTAGCTGTGATATTCAGATGTACAATTCAGTACATTCTTTCTAAGCTTCTAGACCATATTTTCAAGACTTAACTTTTCACTCTCTGTTACTTCCCCCCATCGTTCCATGTGTAGTCACAAGATGTGTGAATGGCTTCACTGTTAGTATAATTATAATTTTCTGCTGAAATTGCTTTGAATCTGGATTGAATGGGAAAACCAAAAAGCAGCTGATAGCTCAAGTTCCCCTTTTGACCTCTGGAACAGCACAAAAGCCTCTATTTCACCTACACAGGAAAAAAACCCCAAGAGCTACTATATTCAGCTGGTCTGTATTCGGGTGTGCTTTCATCAAAGGCTTGATTAATCTGAAATGAATTAGCTCAGTTAACACTTGAGAGTTATTTTGCAGCAAATCCCGCAGAACATCTAAAGAGCTCTTTGTCACTTTGAATTATAGCCTAAACAGGTGGTTGATGAGCCTGGTTTGAGCTTAGAGTGGCTCCTTGCTGCCCTGGCCTCTCTCCTCAGGGAAATGTAAGTAGCACTGCAGTGACAGCCGAGAATCCAGGATAAACACAAACTTATTAGACCTTGTTGTCATTTTTGTGTGTTTTTAAGGTTTTTAAAATTACTTTCCAAAGTGCAACATCAGGTATAAGGGTGGAAATAAAAAGCAGAATGGTCTTGGTTTCTCAAACAAGGTGGATGAAATGAATATTAATGTACAGGAATGGCAGTTCATTGCAATACAGGTGCAAGTGCTCATTTTAAATCTTTCTTGGAAGAAGTGACTTAGGAATACCACGTCATTTTGCACATACTGGGTGAGAGGTTTGAGTCATTTCCTTCAGGGTCCACAACCCCAGCAGAGGTGTGAGAGCAGAAGCAGGGTCTGCAGTACAGAAAGAGAACAAGTAGATGTGAGCAGTTTGAACCACAAGCTGGTGTGTCCTAAGAAAGATCCCTGGTTCTCACAGTGCTTCCTCACATCTGGCAAACTTAAAACTTGAAATCAAGAGCTAAAAGCAGTGGACAACTCTCATTTTGAGAAACAAGAGTGGTTTTTTTTTCCTGAACTCAGTGAGAACTCTGTTCATCCTATACCACAAACACTTAGGAAGTCATTCTCCTGGGCTGAATGCAGACAGATAGAAGTTTACAGACGATTCAGTTTGTCTCAGCAACATGTTCCTGACTTCCTTAAAGTGTACATAGAAAAATCTGTCTATCAATGACCATGTAGCAGTAACTTCAGTGGGTGGCTGTGAGTGAAAGTGCATGTGGAAATGCCAGGAGTGCAGCTTGCTCCTGCCCTGCTCCCCCTGTGTTATACAGTTCATAATGTCTGTGTGACCTTCTACAGGGCAGCCTGTGCTGCTGCCTCCACAAAGTGACCAGGGACCCACGTCCTGAGTACCTGACAGGGAAAATGAATTGAAACAGGATAAAGGTGGAAAGAGACTGGAGGAGCAGAACCTTTCCTTTTTAGCAATGTTTCAGAAAATAAACAAAACAAAAAAAGTGTATTGCAAACAACTTATGGCCAAATGTATTGTGGAAATTCTTTTGTTTAGCTATTCATAATGGGAGTGGAAATGCAGCTCATTCTCTTACTTAAAGAAATTTTCTAACATTAAATTGAAGTTAATTTAATTTTGCAGATATTGCATTTTTTTGTTTTTTTTTTTTTTTTTTTTTTTTCTTGCTGGGTTATTTCTCTTCCCTCTCTTAACAAAATTCTGAATATGGTGCCTGAAATAATCTCAAGTACCAGATGCTGAGAATGGGGAATTACACCCATGCTTCCAGCTTGGACCATCAGCCTCAAGGAGTTTAATTACTTCCAAAATTTTCCCCTCGTAAATAGTGGATTTAGACGATATTTGTTAGAAACATCACACTCATTTCCTACTTAGTAGGTGACTTCAGCCACAGGAACAGAATAAGTGCTGGAACATTTTCTATAAAGAAGTATAAAGCAATCCTCGTATCCTTGATTTGTTTAAGCTGGTTTTGCTCTGCACATTTTCAGGGGTGGGGAGGAAATTGCTGCAAGCAAAACTGGATAAGAAAACCCCAGCATTCTTATCTGACTTTTGCTAATGGGCCACTTGGTAAGACACTCTCTCCCCTCCCCTGGCTGCCTAGAAAATGCTGGATACCTGAAGTAGCTTTTGCCGTGTGAGAAGGGTAGGGAACAGCTTTGTGCAGGTGCAAATGCTTGTTTGGAGGAAGGCAGTAATTAAATGGAGTTCTGACAGGTTTGGCTTGCGCTGCTCTGAATTCTGCTTTGAATTCAGTCTATCTGTTCACTCACCACATGAACTGGTTTCCTTTTCTTTTTCACCCTCCCTGTAGGCTGTCGACAGATGAGCTCAGAAAATGCTCCATGTGCTGCTTGACATCAGCTGCTGAAGAACAGACTTGGGTAGATGTTGAGATTGTCAGTGTATCTATAATGCTCTTTTATGAGCAACGCCTTCATGAATACTTCACTGCTCATCTCTGCACTACGAGGCCTTAGTTTCCTTTATTTAGCTTTCTCTTGTTCTGTCAGTAGTACTTTGAGCTGGATTTTTGGGAGTTGCCAGCATGCAGTTCTGGTTTGGGTGATGCAGCAGATCAGGCTGTGAAGGTGTCAGGGGCAGCCCTTTGGGCATAGAGGTCAGTGAGCAGAAGAACTTTCTCTTAAGTCAATGCAGGCTGCATCATCTTTGTGGTTAAAGTCCAAAGCCCTTAAGTCAAACCCTTAAATTTTTTACTGTGATAGTGTATCCCTTTCTTGCATCAATAAATGTAACACTCTGCATTACAGTTCACAGATAGTGAACTGTTCTCTCTAGTTTCTCTCCTTGGCTGTACTTTACCTGGAGGTAATCCAGCGAAGTGAATTTTGTTTTGCAGGCCTCTTTCTGCTGCTCGTGGGAGTTGAGTGACCATTAAGAAAAAGGCTTGTTCTGCTCATTTCCTGTGTAGCTGTTTCCCTGCAGATACCCAGTTCTCAAACACACTGTGATTATTTGATTACGTGAAATACAAACCCACCCAGAATTTTGCAGCATTCCAATGTACTTGGTTAATCTAGAGGTGCCCTGTGTTGTTAAACACAGCTGGCATGTCTCCAGACACATTGTGTATTTGGTAATATTTTTTGTGGGCTTGAGCTGGAGGCTTTGCAGAAGCAAGTTTAAGGGCAAGGTTGTGCCAGCCAGCGTGTGCAGGCACCCCCTGACAGGTCACGTCTCTGGTGTGTTCTCCTCTGGCAGGAGGGATGGTAGGGCAGAGGATATTTGGTCAGATTTACAACTGGAGTAAATGGTGCATAATGATGCAGTTCTGTTGTCTCTTTTGCACAGGAGCTTTGTGACTCAATAATGTACTTGGCAGGAGGATAAAATGTTTATTTGTGGCTCTGGTGGTTCTGAGACATTAGTTCTCAAAAATTAGTGTTTGAACTTTGCTGAGGGTGTGTGAATGCTTTGCTCATTCAGCCTCAGCCCGTGGGATGATAGGAAAAAAATTTCCTAGAATCCTATAATGCAGGAATGTATAGACAGATAAAAATTTAAAGGGCTCTGTCTAAGTATTTTGCTGACAATTATCCCTTTTCTGGGATAGAGAGCCTAATTAATTTGTGGCTTCTTCAGTTATACCCCAAACCCTTTTACTGCACCATAATGTTGTCTCTTTCTAACAGGCTTAGATTTATATAGAACTGATTTAGTTTAAACAAAAATCAAAAACAAATCTTTGCTCCTGACTGCCTGACTGAGCTTTTGCTTCAGGGAAGTGTACCTGTGCTTGGATAGCTATCACCCATCTCTGTATGCCTTTTCAAATTTTGTAGCACAAAAAGCTTCTCACTTCTAAAATTTTACAGGGGATGCTATAGAAAAAGCATGCATAAATAATGCTGTAGTTTGATGGGTACTGGTAGCCTACTAAAATATAAATGGAAAACTTGATCACTGTTTAGAATGTACAATTTAAAATATTCATGAGGCTCTTCCCTATTTGAAAAACAGACTTTTAATATTATCAATGACCATTTTGATTAGTTCCAGCTCAAACAAAGTTTTAATTTCAAGGATGTTCATAAAGAAGCCACTTGACTGCAGATTGACCTTGGATTTTTTTTAGTAACCTCTCATACAGAGATGAAAAAAAAAACTATGGAAACTAAATGCTACGTTTGAGTGAACAAATTGCAGGGACAGACTGGGGAGGAGAGTCAAGTGAGAAAATAAAATCTTGGCAGTGCAAGATATATTTATTAAAGAAAATGCAGCTTCTTTATAGACTTTGGTTCTGAACAATATGGGGTTTTATTTAGTTGATCAGTAAAGATAGGAAGCAAAACAAAGGCCACTTTGTCATGCCAGACTTTCAGAAATATACCCGCATCACAATGGCATGCAGCACAGTTTTTTCATACAGCTTTTTGGCTCAGACTTGGTTTTGGGTAAGAACAAAAGTTGGCAAAAACAGCTTCTGTGCTCAGAGAAGAATAACTTGTGTTGATCAGAGATTTTTGGAGAGATTTTTAATTAGACCAGCACTGTGAAGACTGCAGAGTCTAAGGAGTTCAAAACAGATATGTAAAGTACTTTTCGATTCCTCATATTTCCTCATCATTTCAAAGTCAGTGGGGAGCTAAGTTTCAAACTGCTGCTGCAGTTTAACTCTGTGTAGTAGTGTTTTTCCTGCCAAGTTTGAGTCACCATGGCCATCTAGCCCCTTCTGGAGAGATTAAGATGATGGAGAGCTGGAATACGTTCTCCGGTTAAATGAGCGAATGTTTCTATTCAAGCACGGATTCAGATTTCCCCGCGCTTTCCTCTGAGCGCGTGGGATGGACAAGACCATTATTTTTAATTCCACAATAAATAACTGCAGAGCTCAACTAGCAGTGAATAGAAAGTAGCTGGTTATAGGATAAGGGTGACTTTGGGCTCTGCTTGGGTTCAAAGCCTGGTCCAGATGCAGTGATTAAAAGCCATACAGGTCGCCTCAAACAAAGAGAGGCTTTCTGGCATATCATCAGTGGAAATACTCCCGAGCGATGTTACTAATCCACTGCCTGGCCTGGTATCTTGCCGTTAGCATCCACATCAGAGGCATGACAGAAATGCAAAAGGGAGGGAAAATCTCAGTGTTTCTGTTCAAAACTGCTGTCTGGGGCCCTCTTTTGAGAGAGGAGGCAGAGCACTGGTTATCCACCAACTGGTAACTGGTTCTCTGCACAGGCATAAGTTTTAATTCCTGTTTTATGTAGGAATGTGCATGCATCTGAAGGGCCAGGGAGCGGGGAAGACACATTTGCCTTTACAGCTGCTGGCAGCAAAGAAATGCAGCAAGACTTGATTGAAAACATCTATCTTACTGTTTTACTAACTGCAGGTTTTTTTTTCCTTTCTCCTTTGTAGGTCTCAGACTCTGGATACTGGCTGTGGGATTTTTTTCTATTATTATTTTTGATTGGGTTTTTTTCCCCTTTTTGGATGTGAATTGAAGGCAAACAACAGTTGAAGTGTTGGAAGCAAGTGCAGGAGGACGCTCACCTTTTTATTTGAACCCTTGTTTGCTGGGATACTTTCAAGCTCTCCTTCACAGTCATGTGGTCATCACAGCTGCTGTTCTTCACAATGCTCTTAACACCGTTTGCCCATGGTGAGTGAGAGATGGTGTAAATGTGCCTGTGGGAAGGAAAGAGAAGAGAAAATAGCAAGGATTTTGTCTGTCTTTTCCTAATGGTGTGGTTTTTTTTACAGGATGTTGATATCTCTCCCTGCTTGCTCCTCATGTCTTTGAGATTCCCAGGTTACATTATGACTTATCTACTGAAACAAAGAACTCTGGTGACACATAAAGACTTCTTTTTCTGAGTTTAGCTGCTACATTAGACAGACTTTTTATTCCCTTTTCTTGGGGAAAAATGGATTTATTACCAAACAAGTCAGAGTAGGGTAATGAAAAATAAAAAAACACTGTCCCCCCCACCTGCCTTCTTCCTGAAGTGAACTTACTCCCAGTTGTCTCTACCTCCTGCCCTGCAGCAGTACAGGGGCACAGGGAATGGGAGCTCTGTTCAATTCATCACGTCTTGTTTCTACTGCTCCTTCCTCCTCAGAGGGAGGAGCCCTCACATTCTTCCCCTGCTCCAGCGTGGTCTCCTCCCATGGGGTCACTCATCCTGCCAGCAAACCTGCTCCAGTGTGGGCTTCCTTCTCCACAGAGCCACAGCAAGGCTGCAGGGGCACAGCTGCTTCACCTCCAAGGGCTGCAGGGAAATCCCAGCTCTGGCATGCGGAGCACCTCCTGCCCCTCTTCCTTCACTGACCCTGTCTCCAGAGCTGTTTCTCTCACAAAGCAGCAGCTTTGTCCCCTTTTTTGGATATGTTATCCCAGAGGCTCTACCACAGCCCCTGATGGACTCAGCCTTGGCCAGTGATGGGTCTGTCCTGGAGCCAGCTGGCATTGGCTCTGTCACACGTAGGGAAAGCTTGAAGCAGCTTCTCACAGAAGCCACCCCTGTAACCAGCCCCTCCCTCCCCAAAACCTGGCCATGCAAATCTAGTACAGAGCTGTAGCAGGAAAATTTGATCTCTTTGATTAGCCAGGAAACTCTTAAGTGAAATGTGACACAAGTAATTCTTTGAAAAAAGATTTTGAGGCCTGTTGGGTTCTCTTGATATGAGAAACCCAGGTGTATGCTCTAGAAGTAAGCTGCCAGGTTTCTCAAGTGCTGAAGGGTTCAGGAGCTCCTATTAGCAGTGATGGTTACTAAATGCTCAGGGCAGAACTTGGGAAAATCTGTCTGCCTGATTTTTTCTGATGCTTAAATGCAAGGTGAGCTCTACCAAGGATCTTAATTAAAGGCCAGTGGAAGCATGTCTGTAAATGACATGATTCCCTGTATGTAAGCTGTGGGTCCCTGCTTTTAAAATATTCATCAGGCTTTTTGAGCTTTACCAGCTGATCCTTTGTGTATGTGCTAAAACACTGGTGGAAAATTTTACAGGAAAGAAGGTGATGAAAAAAATGAAAAAATGTGATTGGCTGAACATGGCTATGGAGCACAACCTATCTTACATAACCTTTGGGGACAAAGGCTATCTGCAGTATTGTTCTTTAAGCAAGACTCCTCACTGACTTGAAAATTAGAATGAGTGTTTAAACTGAGTTGACCAATTAGGGTGGAATGAAAGAGCTATTCAGAAAGGTGCTCTTCAATCCTTTCCAGGAAAGTTAAATGCTGAATGTTTTGTAAATCTTTATAATTAAGTAGTATTAACTATTAGTATTAGTGAAAGTAATTATTAGTTTAAATATGCCTCTGGCAGTTTTGTTCAGGATTCTCGGTGCCACTGCAGGTGGAAAGTCCTGCCCAATAATCCCAGTAAATGAGAATGTCACAAGTTATCCTAGGAGTGATATTATACTACAGATGAGCAAATGCCAGAGGTGCAGGAACTATGTCTGGAAATATTTCTACTCTTTATGCTCCTCTCCAGACTAAATGTTCAGGGTGTTTGCAGTGGTGGTAAATTTGACCATCACCCATCCACCCAACACCCACATTATCTGTTCAGCTGCTAGTGGAAGTGTGACAGCTATCTTTGAACAAGGGAGGGAGAGCACCCTTGGTCTGAGCCAAAGAACTTCATTTGGCTTTCCCTGTTCTGATCTCTTGAGTGGCCAGGATGGAGCTTCCATCTCAGCACTGTGGCATGCTGTTTAAACACATGCCACAACCTCACCTTCCTTATAAAAATAGCCTAGTTAAGCACTGCTTTTTTTTTTTTTTTTCTCTTTTAGTAATTGCTTTTTACTACATGCAGAAAGCATTCAGAATTTACACTTAACAGGAATCAAGCCATTTGAGTTCCTCTTTCATGATCTGGAATGACTCCTGTACTGTAGTGACTGCTGGAGATGATATGAGCTACTTTTTCAGACTGACCTTGCTACATCTCATTCCCTTTTTGAGTTCCCTGACACAGCCTTTTCATCCATATGGTAGCTGCATTACAGACAGATTTCTTAGACCAGTGATCTCATAAATTGGAGAGGTGATGGTGGTGTTTTGGGTTTTTTTTTGAGGGGGCTTGGGTTTATTGTTTTTTTGGGTTTTTTTTTTTGTTTTTTTTGTTTTTTTCTTTAGCTGTATCATTTCTTGGAATAGATTGTGTGTCTTGGGCTGTGATGACAGGTATGGAGTCAAAGGGTGTATACTTCAGTGATCTGCAAGATGAAAAGTAATCTTCCAGAATAGTGCCCTTGTACAATGTCATCTTGTTGATAAGCTGTAGAAATCACAAAAGGGGAAAAGGTCATGAGTCCTTGCATTTCCTCAGTGATGATGTTAATCTGCTCTATCCAAAATGCACAGGCACAGCACTGTCTAGTTTTGCTCAGACTGCTTTGAATCATAGCTCTCCAAAAAAACTTAACCATGTGAAATACTTAAGATAATAATAGATTTGTGTAGTGGCTGCTTTCTTTACTCTTACCCTTGACTTGAATGGAAAATAGCTTACAACTTATGCCACAACCTGGAGCAGTGTAGAAGCCTCCTCAAAAGCTACCCCCACTCCTAAGCTGCAGCAATGCCTGTAAATCCATTTGTTGCCTAAAACTAAACCTGTTACATAAAATCAGAGAATTACACAAGATAGACTGAAATAATACCAAGGAATAAAATAAAGCCATCAGCAATAACAATAAAAGCAAAGCCTTTTTCATCCTTCGCAAGGGCTCTGCTAAGGGGATGGGACTTTTGCACCCCTGCCTTCTTTTTGCCCCTCTTGGGAAGCTTTTCCCAAAGCATCTGCAGGTCTGGACCCGGGAAAAGTGCTCCTTGGTTTGTGTTTCCCCCCACGTACACCTGAGCAAATGGATCCTCTTTCCCTGCGGCAGGTGGATTTCCAAGAGGCATTTTCTGGAACGAGCAGCTGTTCTCTTCCTCTGCCTTCTTCCCCTTGACCCCAAACAGAGCAGATTGCTCTTCACCCACAAATGAACGCTGTCAAAAGTTCACTTGAAATGAGATGGACATGACAGGCAGCAGCTCAGTTTGCAAGCCTGGAGAGATGTACACCTGCTCTGTCACATTGCTGTCGTGCTCGTGTGTGGCTCAGAGCTGAGATTTAAGACTTCCAGACTGCTGGACAAAAATAATAATAGAAATAAAGGGATTCAGAGCTGCATGCTGTTAGGAGCAGGATAGGAAGAATACCACACTGATCACTGTGGAGTGAAATTTTGCACCTCTCCAAAGAAGTAACTTATTTTAGGCTCTGGAAGAGAGCTGAAGGCCTTTTGTACAGAAAGATCTTTATCATCCTATCAGATTGGTTTATTATTTGTTTGCAAATTACTTTTTAAAGATTGTACTGTGTGTGTAATTATGATGGGCAGCAAAGAATGAATTAGTTGTTGTCACTCTGCTTCTTTTAATAATCCAAAAAGGGACAGCCACTTTTTCCAATTAAGTAATAATCCAATTTGCCCAGTTTCTGTTGGAGATTGTTATAAATGCAATAAAAGTAACAGGTGTGACTACTTACCTGTTTCTTCTGCTGCTAAGCTCTTGCCTTGTGCTTGTGACATGAGAGTGAGCTGTCAGCATCCTGGATCCTGCTTGGGCAAAATTCTGGGGTTTGGTTCCTCCTGGTCTTGCAGCTGCTTGGGATTGTTTTGTATATATTTTAACCCTGTATTTACTAATGGGTTGCACACTGTTCTTTCCTGATGATCCATGGGATGGGTTAGTCATTGCTGTGATTGCTTAAATTCCTTGATATTTTCCTTGATATACAATGTGATTTTTGGGTTAGAGCCACACACTTGGCCTAAACTAAGCAAAACTAAAGTCAGAACAAATTAAACAATAATGTAACCAAAACCTGGCTGAAATTACAGGACAAACAATAGGTATCTGCATAATGGTTTAAGTCCAGCTAGCAACTGAGCACCACACAGATGCTTGCCTACTTCCCTCCAGCCTTGTATATGAATGTGATTCTGTATTTTCATACTGAATCCAAAATACAGTACTGTACCAACTAATAAGAAAAAATGAGCTCTATCCCAGCCAAAACCAGGACAATCTGACATTGCAGCTAGGACAGACTAGACAAAAGTTATCTGATCCCAGGGGAAGTTGCAAATGCAGCAAAGTTTCTCAAATAACTTAAGAGATTAGAGCTAAGTTTAAGCTAAAATAGGTTGTAGTTCACACAAAGCCTGTCAAGTCCTGGAGCCTGGTATTGTTATGAAGCTTTAGGCCCAATACTGATACTTGACAGCACTAAACTGGCAGAACTACAGATACTGCTGGCCCAGTTCTAAACTTAAAAAAAAAAAAACCTGGTTGCCTCCAATAATTCATTTATGCAGTCTTGTGGCATAGCTGTGAAGTGACCTTCCTGCATTTAGGGACAGATGCCATTTTGTCTCTCCATATGAGAATTAGTTTGAGATGGGGCTGAGCTAATTTATCATTTGCAGAGTAGGAAATGAAATTTGAAGTCCTTTCAAGTCACTGCAGCTGCAAGGAAAGAGAGCCTCGTCTGCTGTCCTGTTCCTGCCCTCTGAGCTCCCGCTCCATCTTTGCAATGCTTCTGGGAGACAGCCGTGGCGAGGGCTGCATCCTTGTGAAAAGATGGCACTCCAAGGTCAGGCTGATCTCTGCAGGCATTAGCAGGTCCAGATGCCTGGCCAGTTTCTGTGGGAACAGTGGAAATATTTATTACTGAACAGCACTGGTAGTTGCCTGGTGACAATGATTCTGTTAAAGCAAGCAGCATTATCTATCTTGGGGGAATATATGGTGCTAGCAGGCTGGTCTTTGGTGACAGAGTGCTGTTTAATGTGAGCTGAACATTCGCCTCGCTACTATTTTAATACGGTGAAAATACTGTCACTGCTTAAAATACATACTGTGTTTCTTTTATACTTGTACAAGTGTTATGTTAGCTAGTGAATGGTGGATAATTGCCTTTTACTACGATACTCTTTATACAGTCACAATGAAATACAAGATACATGTTTTATTAGTTGTGAAATAGCCAAGTTGACTTCCAGGCTTCTGCCTAACTTCAGTGTTTTAAAGATTAATCATCCTTGAAATATTTATAATGTTTGCTATTCTTGGCAATTTGTATTACCTGCAGCCGTGCCACCTTTTCCATAGTGGAACAAGTGATTGAGGAAGGCTATTCCTGATAAAAGGGAGGTGGCTGTTCTCTCTATAAACTACAGCATTAGCATGCTTTCATTAGCAGCATTACACTAAAATTGGGAGTATTAAGTTCCCCATCTGATGACAGATCAATCTATAAACTGATAGAGGGTGAAATTCAACCTTTTTAAGACTATTCACTATTTAATTTTTGTTTAAGCCATTACACAGTGCAGAGGTCTGTGTGCAGGCCCCCTTCTTTCATGTCTAAATTTCACACTAAATCAGGAGGGAGATTTTAAGTGGGTTTTCTCATAATGTGTGAGTTTTTCTTCAGTTTTTGGCAAGTGTCTGCTCAAAGAATCTTCCTCCTGTAGGGAGGAAACAAGACCTTTTCCTCCCAGGGTTCCATATGAGGACTAGGGCTATTTAATGTCTTCATCAGTGGCACGGACAAAGGGATCAGCATGCTGCATCCTCAGCAAGTTTTTTGTTGACACCAAGCTGTGCGATGCATTGACATGCCTGGAGGATGAAATGCCATCCAGAGGGTTCTGAACAACCCCACGAGAAGGGGCCACAGGAAGGTTGAAAGGTTGTTCCACAAAACCAGAGTTCCACTGTGAGGGTGGTGAAGCTCTGGAACAGGTTGCCCAGAGAAGCTGTATATCCCCTCCTTGGAAGTGTTCAAAACCAGGTTGGATGGGACTCTGAGCAACCTGGTCTAGTGGGAGGTGTCCCTGTCCCTGGCAGGGGGGTTGGAACTGGATGATATTTAGTCCTTTCCCATCCTAAATGTTTGATGGTTTCTAACATGTATGGTGTATGGCAGCAGTGCATGTGGGTTTCTTTCTGAACCACAGCAACAGAGGATGTGCTTGCTCTCACAGCAGCAAGAGGGGGTAAGCTGTGTTACCTTTCAGGCCTGAAATATCTGATGCTTTGGCCATTTGTAACAGTTTCCTGACAAGACTGATTTCTGTTCTCTAGTGACTGACTCTGAGCTCTGATTTTTTCAAGTGTTAGCCAAGCCATAAGATGTGACAGCATGTGAATTACAGCGCAGTAATTCCCACCCAGCACATTCAGACACAAAGATGAAGGCCAAATGGCCTCTGTGCAGTCAAGTGTGAATTATTGCACCATAATTTAATTCCTATTATATTTTACTGTGATTGTAAAAATGTTTTTATTAGTGAACTTCTTTAAGAAAAGTCAGTTTTTAAAAAACAGAATATAAAAATGCAATGCTGAGCTTCTCACAAAGAGGTGTAAATAGCTTTATGCACTAAGGAGTTTTGTTAAATCCTGAAAAATTATATTTGCGTGGTTAATAACTCTAGGTAATGAAGAGGTGTCATGGTGCAGACATCTGCTGTCTAAAAAAGCTGACCTAACTCTAAGTATTCATTTTGTATCAGTTGCCAGGCAGTTGCTAAGTAGAATGATTAGGTTTCTTTGTTTTTGACCAGGTCTTGATTTGATCTGGAAACCTTAGCTTGCAGCCAGTCTCCTGAGCCTTCCAATCTTCTCCCAGTACAGGCTTTGCAAATATAATGTCTGGTGCATTTGGGTTTTGGTCGTTTTGAGCAAATGCTGAGCCAATAGACAAGGTGGTTTGGTGGCAGCAGTTTGGAGGAGCATCAGAAAGGATCAGGCTGATGTGTTGGGGAAAAAATAAGCCAACCTGAAAACAGCTTGGGTGGTACTGGAGAGGAAAAACAAAAGGGTAATGAATGCCTTAAAAGTCTTTCTTAATTTTCCATTTCCTTTGTCTTTCTACAAACCTTTAGCATTCTTTTTTTTTTTTTTTTAATTGAAGAGAAAAGTCAAAGCTCATGCAGTTAAGGGGGCTTAAAGGTTACCAGCCTAAAACCTTCTTCCCAATGAATTGTTTTGAAAGAATTAAGAGAAGCCATGTGCTTGAAATGACAGGATCTCTGGGGTATTGCCTGGCCTGCTCTTGGAATTCAGGAGGATGTTGAAATTATCCAACCATGCTGATCCAGGTCTGTCTCTTTTGTAGTAGTTCCTGGCTAGCAAGTACTGTTAGATAGCCCTTTTCCTCACTAGTCCTTGTCATAGGTAAGCACAAAATAAGTATGGGATTGCTATTAAAAATGGGCACTTTCAAGGCAGCTACGCTCTAAATAAATTTTACTTATGTTCTCAGCAGCTTACAACTCACCAGGATATTGATGGGGCCAAAGCTGTTTCACTTCTGATGGATATGGGTATTAAGATTAGCATCCCAATGAAAAACCACAGTGGTTTTCCATGTAAGTGATGCAATTACTGTGGTTTGGCATTAGATGCAAATGCATGGAAAAAAAACCAAATGAAACCAAAAAACCAAAAAAAAAAAAAAAAAAAAAAAAAAACCAAAAAAAAAAAAAAAAAAAAAACAAAAAAAAAACAAAAAACCAAAAAAAACAAAATCAAGAACCAAGCAAAAAAGCTTGCCTGACTTTTCCATTTATTCATGAGAATGATCTCTCTATACATCCTTTTGGAGTTAATAGTCCTTAAGGAACCAAAACTAAAAAATTTAATGTCTCAAAGCTGACTAATACGGGTGCAGGCATCCCTTAGCCAATACCCAGAGGTGCCAATACCCTGGAGCACCAGGAATATTTTCACATCTGCAGCTTTCTACACATGAGAATTCATTTTGTCCTGGGTCTTCCTGGGCATGCAAGGTACTCCAAAAGGACTGTTTTTTGGGACAAGCAAAGGTCGAATGAGGCTGGTGTAGTAAAGAAAGAGCAGCAGAAGTGAGCACTTTCCCTTTCCTTATCCTCATGAATAGGGGAGATAACTGCCCACCCACTGCCTATTTGTTTTCAAATATTTTGCATCGTTAATTTGGCTAATTGCTGATTCCTGTCTACTTTGTTAATGCTAAGCTTCCAGATAAAGCTCTTTTTCCTGAGAAGGACAGGAAGCTGCCAGGGGTTGGAGAGATCCTGACTTTCTGGGCTGATTAAAGGGGTTTGTTGGGTGAGGCTGTGCATCCATTCCCCCAGTGAATGGAGAAGTGCAGGACCAAAGGACATCTTTACAGACAAAGCAGCTGCCTAATGCTAGGGCAGAGACATCCTTTCCAGCAGTGCAGGTGGCCAGGCCATGGCCCGATTTTGTAAGTGCAAAAGCTTGCTGTGCCCATCCTTTCCATGCAGCTGGAACACCTCTTTTCTGGATGTGAAAATTTGTGGGATTACCCACAAATGGGTTGTTATTTCGCTTTTCTTTTTCTAATAATGTCAGCTAAGCTTAAACCATTGGAGCTGGATAGAAAAAAAAAATACTTCTGAGAATTTTCTGGCCCTAGTTCTCTCATACGTTGAAGCTGGGCCTGTTGAAGTCATCTAAGACAAAATGAGAAAAAGAATGACAGTGAAGGAATGAATTATGGCCACTTGAATTATTGCACCTCCTCCTCAGCTGTTGGTGACCTGCTCCCATGAATTCTGGGCATGCCTGCTGTTTTCCTGTTAGGGAGAGCACCCTTTGCCCAGCAAAAACCAGCAAAAAGCAGCTCTTTATTGCAAATGAAACTGCTGATTCCCCAGAAGAGATCTTTAACATCCATTTTATCAACTCCACCATGTTAAATGAATCTTAGAGCCATCTGATGTTTATTACCCCATGGCATATTCACTGTTGTTCAGTTGTTTCCTTTTTTGATCATGATTTTTTTGACTTGGATATGTTTGATGATGTGGGTTTTTTTTTAATTTGGAAGACGTTTCCTGCTGCTCAATGAGCGACTCGTCTGGGAAAGATGCTGTGGTGTGGGAAAAATTAAAAGCATGTCAGAAACTTCAGTAGATTTTCCTCACTTGGAATTTCCCTGATTTCATCAAACAGTTTTGTGCTGGGCAGCCTCCTTGGAATATTCCTCCCAGGGCCTGGCAGGATGATCCCTGTTCTGTCATGGTTCTGCTCCAAGCTGTGGGATGTGCAATGGGGTTTTTAGCCAACACCACAGAGATGCTGCAATCTGCCCATTGTAGCAAGCGTGGGCCTGGACTGGTGGGTTTTTAGTTGCAGTGCAGTACTGAATGCATCCCATAAACTCAAGGAATTATAACCATAGCAGCATATACTTCTGTATATTCCCTTGTGCTTTGCTGTGTTGGGCTGCTTTCTGCAGTGCTTGATAGTGGTGGGTGCCTTGTTACACATCCTGAGGTGTAGGTTTGTTTCCTATAAGACTCACAGGTGCTAAAAAAGACAGTCTGTGCATTAGAATAGGCAGAGGAAGAGGTAAGGACTAGGAATGTGTAATTTTGTTACTGTCACTCCCTCCCTTACCATAATCTATGGAAACTGAGATACCTGATGGATTTTAGAAGCTGAGTCAAATTGTCACCTGTTTTTAGGTCTCCAGAATGTGAAGCTATAAATAAATATAGCATTTTATTACTGAGTTCATTTAATCACAGAATCAATGGGTTGGAAGAGACTTTCAAGATCATTGAGTCCAGCCCATGTCCTGAAGTCCAACCTATGCCCTAAATGTTTTTGGGGTCTGATCCAAATCCCATGGCAAGTCAGTGATTCCATGTAAATGCACTCTGAATCCGGTTTGCTGAGCCCAGAGGGGTTACTTTGGGAAAAGCTGACGTGTAACATGGAGGAGAAGGTACCCTGGGCTAATCTCTCAAACCTCAGGGCTTGCAGTGAGTTCACTGGATTGTGACTGCTCCCCTGCCCTGAGAGTTACACTTGGTCCTTATTCTCTTGGTAGGCTGATCCCCTTCATACTTTTCTAGGAACAATTAGAAGTCCATCAGTGCTGCTGATTTAAATGAGAATTTTAGATTTTTTTCCCCCCTCTCTCTGCAGCTCTTGTTGCTGAAGATCTGTCTCCAACTTTTAATTCACAGCGTCTTGTTTCTATTACTGAAATGCTGGAGGCTGCAGTAAGGGTTGATTTAGTATCAGGGGAGTAGGTGACAAAAAGGAAACTGGCTTTGGTGTGTCAGTCTCATGCAGCACTTCTCTCTGCAGTGGGGGGGACTTGTGCCTGTTGGCTTCTGAGCAAGGCAGTGTGGCTGGCTGTGCTACTTTTGTCAGGTTGGAGTGGTGCTGGGAGCTTTGTGCCCTTCCAGCAAGGGTGTGGGTGAGCAAATCCATGTGGCAGTGTCTCTGCAGGCGGGGAAAACCATGGTGGTGCTCCACAAAGCCAGGGGCTGGTGCTAACCCTGCCAAGTGCTGCATGCTGTGTGTTTCTCCAGAGGCATCCTCCTCCTCCCTCTAAATGTGTCCCATCCTCTGCTGGGGCAGGGCATTCAGCACTGGGAGCAGTTCCTGGGAGCAGGTATCCCCTTGATTCCTCCACTCTGAAAGACAGACTCGTGGCCAAGTCCTGTTTATCACCTCAGACTCTATTTTGCCAGCATCGCTGCTCAATTCGGTGTACTTGTAATTGGTAGTATGTTTTCAGGGAAGAGTGCTTACTTGTAAGAGTTGTAGGAAAATCCAGATCACTTTATTTTATTTTCTGTGCGTGTTTATTTACATATGAGGATGTATATGTCCTTTATATGTATTTTTCATACTGTATATATAAATAAACCCACAGTGAGCTGGTCTGTCTAAACCTGGAATGATGCTAGGAACATTTGACATGCATTCATGTCTTTGTCATGACTTGAAATCCAACATGTCATCACAATTTGTAATCTTATAGGCATGTGCAATTAAAAATCTTACCATTAGATATTGCTCTGGGGGAATTCTGAGGACTAAAAAATCTAATAACGTTTACTTGTTTTCCTTAATTTGATTGGGGTGTGGGGGGGGGGGAATGGCCTCAGGGCCAAATGCCAAATACATAATGAATTTCTATCACCGGCAGACACCTTAGCGTTTGTGAGCCCTGGTCATGAAAGTGCTTGGAAGTCATGTGTTACAGTGTCAGGCAGCCATAAGAAAAATAATTTCAAAAAAAGCTCCAACTTGCTTACCTTTTTAAAAAAAAAAAAAAATTAAAAAAAGTCTAAATTCTTATTTGTAAGAAACTGTTTGGTGTGTCTTTAGCACTGCCACCCCTCCAGACACAGAGCAGTTGCCGTGAGGCACTGCAAGCACATCCTTGCATCCTGACAGCTACAGTCCTTGTTTCAGATTGCATACCTGAATTCACAGGAGCCTAAGATTAAAGAGCTGGAAGACAATAAGATGGAGGAGATGAGCCACAAAATGGATGAACCTATAGTCTCTGCGCAGTGTCCTTGAGGATCTTAATTGAAAACAGGGTTGGGAATGCTGTTTAGTAGAAACCCAAATGGCTTAGACTATTTGCTCTCTGCTCTGATTTGTGGCACTGGTGCCAAAATCTTCCTAGCGGGCCCCAGAGGGTGGGACTGCTCCATTTTGATGTCTGGCTTGATGTGGATTCCCACTTTGTCCTGTGCATTCTGCCCTGGTAATGCTGGCTGTCCCCCATTCACCTATATAATATATGAGCTCTTTCTGCCTTTTTCTCACTAGGATGTTGAATTGTGGTCTTTCTCCTCTAAACAGCCAGCAGTTCTTGCAAAGCATAGTAACTTAATTATTTAGGGCCTGCACTGATTAGCCTCACATCTTGAGGCTACACAGACTCTCAGCTGTGGAACATCTGGTGACAGCCCTGTTTCTCAGAGCCCTAGCCCTTGTACAAATACAGTGCCTTTCTTTTTTGGATAGTAAATATATGACAGATGTGAAATTCTCCAGCTCTTGGGGGAGTGCTTACATGTTGAATTTCATTATCCCTTGTTGGCCAGTTGGCAAAATGCAATCAAGAATAACTTTTGAGGAGGGCTGGTGTATCCAATATCACTCTGGAACGCTATTATGGTGAGAAGCTTAGGGCACAGAAAAGTTGATACAAGGGGGTGAGATCAGTCTCAGTCTCTCTAGCACTCATGAAAATGCATTGAGTTAAAAAGGATAAAGTCAGAAGTCAAAAGGAGCTGTGTGATGTGAATCTCTCTGAGAGTTAGACTCACAACCATTTTAGGGGCCAAGTCCATTTTAATGTTTCACTGCAGTGTGTGATATTTTTAGGTTTGGTTTTTTTTTTTTTTTATTGTAGTTTGCAGTGGGATATGGTAATCTGAGTATCTTGTGGAAGTGGTAGCTGCAGAACTGTCAAATGTTCCTTAGTTTTTAGAGATACCTTCACTGGTCGTTATGTAGTAATAATGCTTACACCTCTAGAGCATTATGTGTGAAGAACATGTGAAATGGTTAGTAACCATAGCTATACTACCTAGAAAGCAATAGAAATAGCAGCTGAAGCTGTGGGAAAGGATAAGTAGAGCTGAAAAATAATAGTAACAAAAGGTATTTTTCCTGGGGAAGACTGTGTGAATGTTTGTTCATAAAGCAGAATATACATGGCTTTGAAAATATAAAAAAAAATAATCTATTTTGACACAGTTGGCTGTGATGCCTCTGGTGAATTCTTATGGCTTCATGTGTGTGGTGCTTTCTTCTGGTTGGGCTCCTTGTCAGAAGAACAGAGGCGTCTGAAGGCTTGGCAAAATGAAGACCATAAATGTAGGGTGCTCAGTTCTTGAGCAGTGAGGTTGACTGAGCTCTGCTTTTACTGGATTGCAGGGCTGAAAGCAAAGTCTAAGAGAAAATCATGCCAAGAAACTGAGAAAGCTATTTATGTCCTGACAGTAAAGTGCTGCCACTGTATAGTGGAGGGAGTGATGGACTTTTCTTATTGTAAAGATCCTGAAATAAGTTCCTAACATTATTTTTCCTTCCCTCACCTTCATTTCCCTTTCGTCTTCCCAAACAAGGAGTGGAGAATTCACCACCCCATCACCCAACTTAAAATATCAACCCAACAGATCATCTTGTCTGGGGAGAATTGTCATTGTTCCTCAGAGACTGTCTCCAGGGTAACTTTGTTTGCAGCGTCCTCCCTCGAGGGGATGCTTCCCAGATATTGTTCTGGGAAACAAAGCTTTTGCTTCATGCCCTCAAATACATTGCATTATAATCCTTTGAATGTATCTGAGCACTGGCTTGAACCCTGCAGAACGCCCAGGACTGTCTGCCAAAGTAGGGCAGGACTGAATAGGTGTCAACAGGATGTCTTGCTAGCAAATGTAGCCGCTTATGTATTGAAATAGATGTTCAGTGAAGCAAGATAGTGGCTTCAACACAGAGGTATCCAGTTTAAAAGCACTCTTTGTTTCAAGAGCTGTGCTGTTCAGACCAGTTCCTCTCTTGGTATTGTTCCTTGCTGAGTATTAATTGATGGGACATTAACTAATTGACTCCCTTTCAAGTAGGGGACTGCAGTAAATAATTTATTACTTGACTTGGAGGTTATGTGATGGCTGGGATCATTGGTGTGGCACTTTCAATCTATCCCTTTAGCAGGAAGAAAGGGACATAAGAAAGAATCTTAAGTCTTTTCCTGCAACTTCAGTGCACATCACACATCAACATCAGGATGTCTGGCATACCTTTGTCCAAGGCAGAAAGACCTGATAAGTCAGAAAATTTATCAGTCCCCATACTTGCAGAAAATAGTAGAGATTTCTGTTGTGGCCTTTGAGTAAGTTACTATTGAACTAAACTTTATCATTTCGAAAAGACAGCTTGTTTCATGGGCAAAAGAAGTAAGAGAGACAGATTTGTATTTTGGATTCTTTCCTTCATTGTAGATGGTAACGTAGGGTGTCTCCTCCACTGGCAGGCTCCTCACTTTCATGAAACTTGCATAAATTGAATTATTCTCTCTGCCCTTTTTTGCCAGGTGGGATTCCAAATAGAACAGGCTAAAAGTGGTTAGGGGGATACTGTACAGGAGACACCATCTACAAGATGGATCTACATGATCTCATATTAGGTCCGATACCCTTGGAGAACAAAACCAAAGCAAAAATCATCCCTTCTGGTACGCAGTTGGTTTGTCACTGCCTGCTGCTTCCTTGTGTGGATGGCATCTGCTGGCCCAACTTCTCTGCATTAGCAAGGTTGAGGAGAGCTGTCCTCAACAGCCACAGCCCTCTCTGGCCCTGAATGTCCGAAGTCAGCAGTGAGGGAAGTGTGGGCTCTCCGTGCAACCAGGCGGGTTCTGTCTGGGGACCTCGTACAGCCGTGTGCTTCACGTGAGCATCGCAGCCTGGGCTGTGTCACAGTGTTAGCTGCTGATTGCCTGTAATCTGTCACCAGCATTTGTGGCTGACAGGAACAGGGATGCTGGGGGAGTCTTTTCATAGAGGTGGGGGTCTCTGAGGGAAGTGCTATGGCACCAGTACAATTACATAATAATGTTGTTGAAATAAAACCCTATAGGGTGCTATTACAGATGGGGCTTCATTTTCACAAAGTTTCTGGACTCGACACCGCTTTCCTTAATTTGACACCTTTATTCCAAACAGAATATCCAAATGGTCCTTAAATTACACTGTGAGTGAAAAACTTTATAGTAACCACGCAGAGTAACGTGTTTAAATGAAAGCACAGTGTTGTTTCAGTCTGGGGTTTCAGATTTACCTTTCAAATGCTTTTAATCTCTATACTGCAAATTTGACAGATGCCTTTTATTGGTAGAAGACTTTTCATCTACTTGACCTAAAGGACACAGCATTTATTTGCATTTAGGCAGGAGTTTGCAGCACAGTGAATTAGCAGTAAGCTGATACTTTAGTTCTTGTGTGTTCTTTGAGGCTGCCTTTGTGTTCTTTTGGATCATAACTTGAGTGCCTTAAATTGCACATATGTAGAATGTATCAATGCTGAATTGCAGTGCAGACATGTGGTCTGCTGACTACCTTATGGATATGCTAGGTACTATGAGTGTTTGTATCCTGTGCTATTTTTATTTTCTTCGACCATTAATTCTGCTGCTGGTACAAAGTTAAATCTACAAAGGCTATAACGAAAAAAAAAAAGGAAATTGTCTTGCCAAAGTGTCTTTGGCATGGTGAATCTGACTAGATATCCCACACTGCTGAGGTGCTCTAACTTTATCACAGTTGTACTCTAAAGGCTTAAGAGCCAGGGACAGCTTGCTGGATAATTGTGGAATATCTAGCACAATGTCTTGGCAGGCTGGGTAGTTTCTAGTATGTTTCATTTTTCATTTCATTTAATCTTCCTAGTGCCAGTGTCTGTGCCTATCAGTCAGGTGTTGCCACTCCATTTGCTTTGTGATGGTGGTGGTATGATCAACTTTCAGAATTGTGGTTACAGCTACAGTGCTTCCCAAAGGTTACTTGGCTGCAGGAGGGAAACAAAGAATGCTGTAAATCTGATGCTGTAAATCTACCCCTGGGGATGCTGCATAGCATCAGCAGGAATGGGCCCTGTCCTCTGTGTGAGGATTGATTTCTGAACACATCAGGATGTGCTTCATGCAGGAGCCTTCTTGGTCACCAGGTGTTTTCTCCTGTGTCAGTCTCCAGTAGTGGAGAAGGCAAAGAACAGCAAGTGTAAAAATCTGAAGGCCTGGCAATTTCTCTCCCTTTTCACCTGGCCTCAGAGGATTTATTTTTTCGTTGATTAATCCATTTATTTTCAGAATGGACTGCCTACTTGTTCTGGCTGGTCTTGGATGATGATAAATTGAGGAGGCAGTCATTTTCAAAATAACATTCTACTGGCATCATTCCTTGCTCTAGGTGATGCTTTTTTGCCTGGTGAATTAGAGTGGTGTCTAAATGGGAGCAACAGCTGGTCTCTGTGTGCATCACTAGAGATTGGAGAGGCATATGGTACAGGAGATACCCTCTCCCAAGGAACTGAGATAAAATCTGCTAAACATGACCTTGTTCACAGCATCCTTGTGCTTGCTAAGGTCTAAGCTATTCCTTGCTCTTTTTCCACCTCCATGGAGAATGTAATTTGGGTATAGCCACAAAAATAATCCAGGAAAAATATTTAAGGAAATCCTTCTCTTAAAGGCTTTTCTTAAGTATTTCCCTGGTTTTGGATCAGCTAATTTAATAGTAGGCAGGGTTGCTGTCAGCAAGAGTGTGCACTCACATATCCCTGTTAAGATGCAAATAGTTGCTGCAACTCTTGATGTTAGAGACACTATGAAAACACTGGAACCATCCACACAAGGAATAATTCAATTTACTCATTATTTTAATAAAAAGAAAAAAAAAAAATTAAAAACCCCCTCTGTTTTGAGGTTTGACATTTTTTCTACTGCAGCATGATTTTTCCCATCAGAGCCAGCTGTTGTCTGAGTTTTGGTGGAGACATTTAATATGTGCTTGTTAAGAAAACTCTTTGTCATTGTGAGGGCTCCTGGAAACCTCTTACCTTTCATTTGCCCTCAGTGGATGGAAAAAAGAAAATGCACATGAAAAATGGAGTTTTAGTGTTTGAAGGCCAGGCCAGATTTTGAGCAATATAAGAAGAAAATGTCATTTTTTCTCAGTCATTTTGGGATGGGAGATCAATTTTCAAACTAAAGGGACCTTTCTAACCAGAGGAAAACTCTTGACTAAAACTAGCTTGGATTGAATTGTATTTAGTTGTGAGTCCAAATGAAATGTTTAATTTTTGCATTTTAGGGCTGGGGTTTTTTTAGGGGATTTTTTTTTTTTTTTTTTTGTGGGTTACTTTTTTTTGGTGTGTGTTTTTAATTTTTTAAATATTTTAGCTTTTTTTTTTTCCCCTGTATTGTTTCAAAATAAGGTTCCAGAAGATACTCAATGACTTCAGGAGTACTTTTAGGTGACTGAAGTATTTAAATGAAAAAAAAAGAAGAACAATAAATTACTGTGCTAGGCAGAAAAAAATCATCTCCTGCATCACTGAATTTGGCATAATTGAGTTATATCCTGAGATATTTTTTGGCATGCCTCATGATATGTAGGGTTTTTCTTAAAAGACTCACTTTGTAGAAATAAATGACTACCTTACTCTGTCAACTTGTGTTTAAAAATAAAAAAAAAAATCTGTGTTGCCCTCAAGTTTACTGCAGGGAGCCTTCTGATAATATGATTTAAAGTTACTGCCTCTCTAAAACAAATCAGAATTTGACTTCGATGACTACAAACCTGTGTGTTCTATGAAGTTGTCTCTCACAGTTGTTTTGTTTTCCTGTTTGCTTCTTGTGAGGTTCACGCTACTCATTAACTGATAACAGTGAGGGTTACTGGGAAGGGTTGTGGTCTCTGGAGAGAGACTTCCTTGGAAGCACTGCCTGAATCTTTTTTAACCTATGTTGAGTAATGATTTAGGCTGTAAAGGACAAGTGAGGTTGATAGTGAATGCAGTTAAGTAGTAGGAAAATCCTCCTTACAGAGCTGGTTTGACTGGGCTGTTGTGTGCAAAATTTTTAAGCCTTCAGTCATTTTTCATGTTCCTTGCCTTTTCCTGCATTGCTGTCTGCTTACTCTTCTTCAGTGAGCCCCTTTCCCTCTTGCTGGCTTGTCACTCTTGCTGCCCCTTGAGGGGCTGCTGGCAGAAACATGAGTGGGTTCAACAGGCTGGAACAGCCAGGAAAAGTGATGAGCTTTGAAGGAGATTACAAGATTTGGAAAGAAATTAAAGGAATACTCAAATACATTCATTTGACATCATGGGGTAGTTTAGTAAATGAACACCTCCACCTACTAGTGTTTGATGCCATTTGTTCTTGTCAGTGTATAGCAGGTTTTGGGGAGCTAGAGCAAAGGCAAGCAGAACATGTGATTGTAGGGCAACTCTTTCAGCAGCTCTAGTTACACACTGGAAGACAATAAATAATGACAACTGGACAGTAGCTAGAATCAAATATAACTGAGGACAAGATGGGAATGTTTGGTTTTTTTTTTTTTTTTGTTTTTTTTTTTTTTTTTTTTTTTTTTTTTTTTTTTTTTTTTTTTTTTTTTTTTTTTGTTGTTTTTTTTTTGTTTACTAGGAAGATTATTTTTATTGTATTGACTAAACAGTCTTGCTTAGGCTGATGTGTGCAGGAGGACAGGTTTTACAAGCACAAGAACAGCTTGCATCTTACAAAGCGGCAGCAAGCATGCAGACCCCTCATCTTTGTGGGTTTCACATTTTATGAGGTGATTTGCCCAGATTTTACTTCTAAATGTTCTTCTACACCTATTGTAAGAGAAGCTTGGCCAGAGTGGCTTAGCCAGAAGAATGCATGGAGTGCAGGAGAAGGCTCCAAAGGCTTTCATGGTCTGCAGTGTGTGATCAATATTCTCCACTGTCCCTGAGCACCAAATGCATTCTTCCACATGATACATGAGATGTCGCTGTGGGTGACTGGAACTGCTGTGTCAAGCAACAGCCCCTGGCATGTAAGCAGTACATCTAAGCTGTAGACTTAAGAGACAGAAAAAAAATTCAAATCTGAATAACAATATCCTTTTTCTTTTAATGTATTTTTCCCCCAAATTCTGTTGTGCAGATTGCTGCAAAGTGCATTTGTTTGAGCATGCATCTGAATGTAGAATTGTGTTGGTGTAACTAACTTCCTCTGTCTGGAAATATCTGTAGCTCACAAACAGTGGGATAGTCTGATGCTATCAGAAGACTCATGGAAAAATGCAGGTTTTTAATGCTAACCAGCTTGTAGGAAAAAAAGGTGTGGAAACACCTTGTACATCAGCATCAAAGGAAAGATGTCAGAAAGGTAAAGGAGTGCAGCCTGTGTGTATTTGTCAACATAGATGTCTCTAGAAGTCTATTATTAATTAGAAAAGTGTTCTACTACAAATTATGAAAATTAGCAGGAGACTGATTTCAGTTACTCTTGTTTGTTCTCATTAACGCTTTAACATAATGTGCACTTCAGTCAAATAAAGAATGGAACCTTTTTGGTGCCTTTTGAGAGTGCCTCAAAAAGGACCTTGATTTATACTTTACTTTTTAGCCTAATTAAAACTGATGATTAAAACACACAAGTCCCTTAAGATGACTGTGCTAAACTGATTTTATTTTTTTTAATAAGCTGAATAATGTTTAATGTTCAGGGTAAAACTGTCTGAAAATAGAATCACATCATCTCATTATGTTTTGTATTTAAACTTAAGTAATTAACATCAACACCACCACTGATTGTGGTTATTATTGTGGGAAGTCATGCACAGTTACTGAAATCACATGTGAATGAAAAAACACAGATGGCCTGCATCTCCCAATACCAAGCAACAGGGTGGCAGCCTTTGTCTCACTGTGTGTTTTTCCAGGACCTCATCGGACTTGATTGTGTGCCTGCAGTTTTGGGGAGGTGCAGTCACTGTGTGTGTGTAGAAGGGCCCAACGGGGCTTTATCTCTGTTGGGTCTGTGATGGGAACAAAGGAACTGTGACAGCAGACAGCTGATGTGACATCTTGTGGTTTTGGTGACTGGACATTGTGCTCTTCCAGGGTAATTGCCAGGCTGAAGCTTATCTGGGTCTTGATGTATTCTTGATGAGAATTTTTTTCCACCTCTCATTTTGAAAATCTCAAATTTGGTGCTGATGTATGAAGATGCAGCCTTGTTTGTGTCTTTTTATTGTTTTTGCTGCTCCCACTTCAAGTATAGAGGAGTTCACCCTGCATGAGCAGGGCTCACCTCCTCTTCTGCACGCTCACAAGGGCTTTACTGTGTAACCACACTACTCAGAAGAGCAAAGGGCAGGCAGAAGAAGCTGAAATTTTGGGATGAAGGGATCTACTGTGTGCTGATCTTTGATCTCCTTGATGACATTTTTTCCAGCACTTCTTGGGGCTGCACAGGAGGGTTACCACATGCGTGGCACCCATGGAGGTATGTGCTTAGGGTGGCAGGAGGCAAGCAGGCCATCATACATGTTTCTTCTTCCTTGTTGGTATCATGGCATACTGCAGAAATCTGGAGAAATTAGCCTTTGGCGATGTATTCCCAACCTGTGGCTTCTGTACAGGGTGAAAATGCGTTTTAAAATGCTGCACTAGCACTGCTGCTTTTTATGCACTGCTGTTGCATTATGTGAGATGAAGGGCTCTGTTTGGCTCTTAGAATTACAGTTCATGATTTGGTCTGATTTGATTTTGCTTACTGATTTAGACAAGACAGATCATATGACTTATGGATACAAGAAACCTTGTACACCTCAGCCCTTTGAGGTGCTATAAAGCATCCTTTGCCAGAAGCAGAGTAGTTTCATTGCTAGATTACTTTTATGGGAGCTCTGGGCAGCTCAAATCTCACAGTCCTCCTCAAACTCTGAGGATTACAGCCATTATTCCAAATTTTCGAGGTATTGCTCTGGGTCGCATTATCTACATGTGATGAGGGAAGTGGGTATAGTTTGTGCTTGGGGAAGCAGAGACAAATATCAGCTCTGTTGCCATTTCATAAAAGCTGTTGCAAACCATCACTTGCAAGAAACATGAGCACAGAGACATAATGTCAAAAACGTGTGGTGGACTGTAGGAGAGCCTGATGTCCACAGCACCTCCAGTGATGTGACAGGGTCTGTGTTTAACCTGATGAACAAGAACAGTGCTTTACCCTTGTCAAATTACGTTGAGAATTCGCCAGGGGAATGAAACCTTAACCTTTCTTGCTGCATTGCATGGGGGTGTGTGAAGGATTTTAAATAATGAGTCCTGCTGAAAATAGTTCCCTTGTATAAACAGAATATAAATGCTCTGAGTGCATGGCTGGTCTGGTCTTTAAGGCTGCTTTAGCTTGTCTGCCTGCTCTGAGAACAGTCTTCAGCTTCTAATATTCTTTACTTGTAGAAATTGCTTACTTTTTCATTCTTGGGCAGGAGTGATCAGTTCACCACTATTTTGAGAACAGCAAAATTCTGTGTACTTCAGGGTCTTAAATTGCCTTTGCCATGGTAGTGTCCAAAGGCTTGGCAGTGTTTCAGGGACTGCAATGGGAGTCGGATGCACACTTTGCTCAGGAAATGAACTGTGATCACAGGTGCCCTTACTCCTGTTTGATTGTACTAGTACTTTCTCTAGCTCTCAGGTGGATGGTGTGGCCAGGCTGTTCTTAGGAAGAACAGGCTGGCTGTCCCCAGTTAACTGACAGGATATGGTCCTTGGTTTGTCCTAAGCCCTTCGCCTCACCTAGATGTTGGCAGGAAGTTGTTGCTGAAGCCCATGTGAGGTTATCAGTTTGTATGTGGATGATCATGTGCTAGTCTTTGTGGCAATGTCCTGGCCTTGCTCAGTTTGCTAGCAGAACTGTAATGTCAGGGCTGGAGATCCTTGGGTTTTGCTCCAACCCCGTGCGTGACCAGTGGTATCCGGAGCAGCCCTGCTGTGCTGTGCTCTGCCTGGGTGAGCTGTGCCCTGCAGCTGTTGATTGACAGCTGTTCTGAGACCTCGGTGTGACAATTGACACTACATCGAGTGGCACTGAACCAAAATCCCCAGAGGAGATCAGGAAAGATGATCTGGAGAGCAACTGGTCGCCTGGGTGGTGTCTCTTGGGCGCAGCTGGCAGCCCTCCAACCAAGGGACTCTCTGACGAGGGGGGGACCTGTCACCCTTTGGGTTTGCCAGCAGAATCCTCTCTCTGTCCTTGGGGCACAGCTCCTGCTGTCTTCTGTGTTGGCACACCTGCTAATGGACTCTTTAAAGGTCTTGGGTCATTGTTTGAATTGCTGGTGCTGTTCTGTGAGGAGGACAGAGTCGGTGATACCACCAAACTAATGTGAGAATGGGTTTTTTTGAGATGTAACCTGAATGTTTTCACACTTCACTTCCTTGAAAAATAGAAGGTTTTAGCCTTCTGTGTTTAATAGGTTGTAATGAAATGTAGATGTGGGTATCAAATGAAACAGAATTTCTAAATTTGCTTATTTGAATTATTGTCCTTGAAACAAATTATGTTTTCACTCTGTTTTATATTTATAAGAGAAATGTAATCCCTTGTACATTTATCTGAAAGTGTAATAGCCTGTTGTTTCTGCTACTCAAGTCTTCCTTCAGGGGGAAAATAGGTGTTTATTCTGCCTAGGTTTTTGCAGTTGCTTACAGTTTAGTACTCCTTTGTACAGCAAGCGTTGGATTAGCTCAAAGCCTAGGCTCCATTGTTTGGCACTTTGGGACATGGAGGCACTCTGAATAGGTGTAAATAGCAGTTTATATGCATGGTGAGTGTTGGGAAGCTTGGATTACTGGGAAGCAGCTTCAGAAACTTGCAGTTTATTTTAGATTTGAGGTGCACCAGCCTTGCCTGCTCCTCTCTTGACTGTCACAAGGAATGAAGGGAGATAATGGGAGTTAAAATGCATCCCTTTGGTACTCTCTGGCTTAGCTTCCTTAACATGCTGTGTGATCTTTTGACTTCAATACCTGGGTCAGATCCCTGGAGGCAACTCACCAGTAGGTTGGCTCTGACCTCATTCCTCAGGACTAGGGATCCTGGAGGTTTGATGCTCCAAGAGTTGGAGAGATGTTAGTTGTTGGGATGTCTCAGGCAGGGCAAGAAGACCAGAGAAGTTCAATTCTGAAAGTGCAGAAAATGCCTCCTATTCTCCTAAAAACTTTCTGTGTACTTTGGACTACAATTGGTGCAACGTTCATAATTGCAGAAGCAGCTATTGCATGAGAGATTTTTCTTTTCCTCTTTTGAAAAAAGTGAATGATTTCATTTTCTTTTCACTCTTCCTATACATGGCAGATAAATAATTTAGTTGTTTTGCTTCCTTATTGGAGGAAGTATCTGCTTTAGAAAAAAAAATCGGATGTGCTTTTACATTTAATTTTCCTAGTAAAAGGAATGTGAAAGGAATTTCACTGAGTCAATGAAAAATAGCTCTATTACAATAGCTACTAAAGGTGAATCTTAAAATTTATTTTTTAATGGAGTCATGAAAAGCATTGGCAATATTAACAGTGTGCTTAGGTCTCTTTCCCTCCTTTTTAAATTAAAAATAAATCTTCCAGTTCCATTTATGTTAATGCACTTAGTAAATAATTTGGTAAAGCAAGAAGCTGCAGGAATGAGGCTTGGAGTTAACAACCAGAAGGGGAATGCAGTGGACTTGGTCTGTATTGTTTCCAAAAGACTTTTCTGAATGTTAGAAGTTCATGGTCCTTTAAGCAGATCTCCCCACTCAAGGTCGCTGCAAACCCTCCGTGCCAGGAGTTAAATGTGCCGTGGATGCACTGAGATTGTCTTGACATTTTGAGCAAGACACATGAGGATGCTCTCCACAACAGTTGCTTCTTCTCATCAGTCTCTTCTCTGGCTTTCTTTTCTTCCTGCATTTTGGTAGAGATTCTTATTTCCTCCTACTTTATATGTCACTGAAACATTTATTTCTTCTTCCTTACCTACTCCCATCCTTTCTCCACCTGCCTTTTGTGCAAAAAAGCCCTCGATAGCTTCTTTTTTCTCTCTACCTTTTCTGTTGGTTTCTTTCCTTGTCTCCAGGGTGACCCCTTGCCCTCGAATGCTTGAACTGTGGCTCTTTGTCTCAAGATATGTCAGGAATTAAGTTCTCTGGGACATCCATCTGTGTCACCTTTATTTGCTTGGGAAGGGTGCCGTGGATGTTAATGGCAATGCAGCTGTAGTGATAGCAATGTGAAAAGAACAGCTCTGCCTTTGCTGAAACTTTGTCTTTTTTATAGTTTTGATGAAACAGCCCGGATATGGGGGAATACTGAAGGTCATTAAAAAAAATTCATGAAACGGTGTTCCTTGCATCCCTGCCTAACAAGATCTGATCCTATTGGCATTATATCATTGGCAGGATGCTGAAGTGCCATACTAATGTCAAAAGCATTGAGATAAATGACAGCTCCATTAATTGGGTAGGCATTTGGGCTCAACTTGGGAATGTAACATTTTATAGGTGTGCTTGGGGCAACAGAAGGGGGTAGCGTGTTGAAAAGTTACTGGGCTTGCATATTTACTGCTGGCTATGTTAATGTGAGTGCCAGCATTGCTCTGTCTGGAGCTTGCACTGCTGGAGAGGGCGTTTAGGGATGCTGGGCACATCGCCTGGAAGGAGGTAGACTTTCTGCATAGATCAGGTTTTTTCAGCTGCAGTCCCTGAGCACAAGGGGAGCTGTACACAGGCATTACGCGCTGCCTACTGATCAGCACACATCTCCTGCCCAGGCGGGCGTTTTTAGGGAGCTACAGCTAGATCCAGAAAAGTAATTAGGCACTTCAGCTGACACTGAAATCTGTGGGAAGAGAGGAAGTAACACATTAGAACTTTGGTCGTTTTGTGGATATCTGTGTTTGTTGTTCAACAGAGTATAAACTTTAAGAAATACTGTCTCTAAACCGTGCGTGGGTTTGGGTTTTGCGGTGATGCCAGTGTTGTAGCATAGGTACATGCAAATGTTTTCTTCAAGCTCAGTAGTCAGTCAGTGACAGAGGTGGTGGGCTCTGCCTCCAGAGGTAGCAAGGAAGAAAATGTATCCTTTGCATCCATTGCCAGCTTTAAACAGACTGCAGAATTTGGTTGCTCAGGAATCTGTGGAACAGAAATGCTCTTTTTGATGGTTTACCTGCTATAACATTACCTTTCTGTTAACAAAATTATTGCTATATTTATACCTCAAAATTTCCTGTTATTAAATGAGAATGAGGAAAGGTGGTCATTTATCTTCTCTATTGGAGAAAACATGGCTTATTAATTTTTTTTTACACTTATGCAGCTCAAGTAAATGCCATCAAATTGTGTAGCAGCAACTGTGCTTTATTTGCCCAAAGAATTATTACTTACAGTAACATGCAAAAAAAAAAAAAAAAAAAAAAAATGTATCCTGTGCTGATGTTCACATTGCAGGCTCATTTTTTTTTCAGGGGACTGGCAGTGAGACATAGTTTTCTGTTTTCATTTTGTGAAAGAACTCTGGAAACCTGCAGTCTGTGTATATATGTGCCATACACATTTAATAAGGAAATTGCAGAGACAATAAAATTGGAGCCCTAACATGCCTTTTCTTAATTTTTTTTTTTAAACCAAACAAACCCAAGCTCCTTGTCGGAGTTGAAGCACACTTGCAGGCTTTTGCTGCGGCCATTGCATGATGTGGGTTAAAGAATTGAAATTGCAGCTGGCTCTGGAGACATGCAGTTTTTGGGGATAATGACCTTAAGAGGATCTTTATGGGTTTATCTACCTTTTCACAAGTGGCAGCCAGGACATACCTATGTTAACTGACATTTGTGCTTCAGGTAATTTTACATGCCAAGTGGGTCTTGAATAAAGTTTGAAATCCCTTTGCTTTTCTATTTCATGGTGTTGATTAGTTAACAGGTTGCTGTTAATAAAAACAGGAGTTTTCAGTTTTCTGCTCTATGCTCAGCTGACAGTCTGGACTTAGCTCTAGGCCAAGTGCAAAGCAGTGAGGGCGTTGCAAAAACATGAGGCAAAGCTTGCAGTAGTGGGTGGTCTCATTTCCCAGACGAGATTGAAACTTTCTCCCTGTGGAAGGTGGGAGACTGCAGGGGAGTCAGCTCAAACTGAATGCTTTAGCACAGCTGGCATTGGAGATTCACCTAGTCTCAGAGCTGGAGGGGACATGGCTGAGCCAAAAGGGAGGTAACCAGCAGGAATATCAAGCCATGCATTTATTAAAAACATCTTTAACGCGATGCTCATCACATGAATAGCACTGACTGTATCTTCAAAACCATCATAAAAGCAATAATGGTTGTGGGGGCCATTATTTATCAGTGATAACCATAACCCAGGACTCAGGTTTTCAAGGCACAGTTGGGTGCTCAGCAGCTATGACCTGCTGGAGTTGCCCACTGCTGTCACTCTCAGGGGCCAGCTCCCATGTCACAACCCACTGTGACCCCAAAGGTCACCTGCAGAAACTGGTCTTCAGGTACTCCCCATCAGCTCAGCTTTTGCCACGTCTCACCTTCTTATTTTAAAAACAACAGTGAGTTGTTACTATGGCAGTCAAAAATGTAGCTGTTGCCAGGCTTTAGGCTTTAAGGGGTGTGATGATCACCATGGTTCTGATAACTCGTGCTCCCCAGTCTGGCAGCCTTTTGAATGGTGATTTTTATGGTGTACCCTATCTCACAACTCTCCAACTAGGCAAGGCCCCAAAATAATATTTAAACTATTTGACATGGAAAAAACCCCCAAACATTCAGGTAAGAGAATAAAGTTCTGCAAGACCTCTTGATAATGCTGTCTTTTCTCCATATGGTTCTGATGGAGAACCATCAGGTAGATGCTTGCATTTCAGATTTTCCCTGTTGAGTCAGTGTTTGACAGGAGCTGGAAAGGAAGTTGGGTTTTTTTTCAGATGTCTTGAACGTCAGGAGCATGGGGTAAAAATGGCAATGGTAATTTTAGCTCAGAGGAAAAAGGTTTTGATGGTTTTGTAGCTGTAATGGCTTCACCTGAGACCAGATTTTTGTTCTGTTGCAGTTGCTGTTAGAGGTTATGCTCACCAGAAACAGAAATTGGATTCTGTCTTCCTGTGCCTCAGCTGAGTTCTAAAATGTATGATTTGTGGCAAGATTTTGCCGTAGGCAGTGGGATTTTTTTTTTCCCCCTGATGTTCTCCAAGAAATTGAAATTTATGACAAACATGGCTGTTTTTCTTACACCATCTCCTATTTCTCATCTTTAACATTCATTAGAGATGGTTTATTCCATAAAATCCTAATCCTAAAGGAACTCAGTAGAGTGTGGCTGTGTGCATCACTGTGACAGTACAGATTCCCTATCTGCTAAGAAAAGCCAGAGGCTTTTTTGATCATGCCAAAATAATTTTGAGGGGAAAACAGAGGAAAATTTTCCCATCCTGACTGGAATGTTAGTGTCTCCAATATAATCACTGTATAATTTGGGAGTGGGAAAAAGGGCATGAGAACTCCTCAGTGAAAATAATGGATTTCCAGCATTTGGAAGCACTGTATTTTAATTCAAACTTTTTTCAAAGTTGATAAAAAAAATGAGCACTTGAAAATGTAAAAGCATTCAGGATTAGTTTAATCTCTTTATTGAAAAGATCTTTAAATCAGGCATTCTGACAATTTGAAGTTTTTGTTTTGCATGCATTTTCCTTTTTCCAAAAAGACTTCTCAGAATTTCCTTTCTTCTCATGAACAGATTTAGTTTTGACAGATCACCATTTTCTGATGAAAGAACAAGATTTTTCAGAACATTCTCAGCCAGTGCTTGTGGGAGCTGTACATAGTGAACAACACCAACCTGACAGGCATAATTTCTTAATCCACCTGTGTGTCAAGTAAAGCATAAAAACAGGTGCATGTTATGCTAGAATAAAATTGTAGATTCTATGGGGGTTTTATAGTTTTTTGGTATTGCTAAGTAACAGTGTGACTTAAACCACAGAGCTTTGGGTTTGAACGAAATGTAAAGCAGGTAGTTTTTTTTGTGCCTTTTTTGGAGCGAGACAAATTATGAAATCTGGTTAAATGGTAGCACACTTTTTTTTTTTGTTGTTAGTGTATTGTGTTGTCTGGCATGGAAGGCACATGCTATATGCATAACTAACAAATTATTTTGTGGGGGAAGCATTTGTGCACATGGCAGACCTTGGAGGATGCGCACACATGCTTCTTTCAGAAAAAGCTGGGGTTTTTTCCTACCTTCTTTTTCCCCCATCCAGAAAGAGGTATAACACATTACAAAGAAGACACCGCTTGTTAGGTGAGTCTAGAGCTCTTACAGGTGAGCACAGCAGAAATACATCCAGTTGCAGTAACCCATAGGTCTCTGGCTGGCTGCTGGAACCAGGGCTTGGCCTCAGCCACGGTCTCTCATTTGCAGATAAAAATATAATGGAAGGCTCATTTCCTCCACCCCTTGGTCACTGGGTCCTCTTCTGGGTGGGGACTTCAAAGCCAGGCAGCAGTGATTATCCCAAGCAAAGTGTTGCTCCTGCAGCTGATGGGGCTTTCAGCTGATGCTGGACTCTCCAGCTGTTCAGGGTGGTCTCTGACAGCCGCCTGTGACTTCTTGTCAGCCTCGGGGCTACCCCGTTGTGCCGCCGGGCCTGGGGAGCAGCAGCACGCATACAGATGTTCACTACTCACTTCAGCAGAAATGGGACAGGCTTTTATCAGCGTTTCTGCATCTTTTAAGTCTCACTGTAAAATGGTGATCATACAGTGACAGGAGGAAGAAACCTCTGGTTTTTTCGACCACTTGTTACTTCTCTTTGCCTCCGCACACAATAACCCTGTTCTGTAAATTTGTGCAGTTTTGTTCCGCAAAGTCCTGAGCACCCTCCAAATCTTGTTGGTTTCAGCAGTGGATCAGCAGTTCACTGGCCTGAAACATCTGTGGGATAGCTGCTAAAGCTTCAGTTGGCTTCTTCTTGGACACAATTTTAGCCCCTGAGTGAGTCACTTTGTCCTCACCCCACTTCTGAATGCTTGTCCTGTAGACGAGCAGTGAGGTGTTCTTCATCTAAACTTCATTGCCTGAAAGGAGATATGGGCAGAAGTGGTTTGATAATTTGGGATGCCTGGAGTAGGTAATGCTGTCCTGGACCAGGCTGGAAGGTAGCAGTCCTCTTGCTTTTTGTTTTATCTTTTGTGATTTTTTTAGTATCTGTATTTCCACTCCCTGCACTAAATTTCAGAGATAATATTTGATATTTTTTAGAAAGCACATATTTTTCAGTGCCGTAAAATACAAGTATGCAGAAACTTCAAGCAGCCTGAAACCTGCAATTCCTATTTTCCTTATGGTAGGATATAGGAAGAAAGATTAATGAAGTAACCAGCTATTTAGGCCTAAATATTATTTTCAGCTGGATGCTGATGTACATCACTTGATTTCAGCAACTTCTGCTAGGCTAAGTGACTTTTCTGAGGTTTCTTTGGCTGACTTGTTTATTGTGAGTGAAAATAATTGTTTCAGTGATTTTTTTTTTTCCTCTGATGGTTCTGAATTGACTTTGTTATTTGAGGACTTTTTGAAATTGATTGTTATTGCGACTGGCTAGGCTGCCCTTGTGTTTCACTACAGGTCTTTATTTTCATTGTGTGTATATATATTTATAAATATTTGAAACACATAAAATGGCATTACACATCTGTGCCGCCCTGTAAGCTTCTTTCCCCTATTTTAGTAGACAAATCTTGAATGGCATTTGTAAAGACAAATCTTTAATGGCAAGTAACATCTTGTTAGTTTTATGCAACCTGCAGATTTGATTAAAATGTGGTGGTAAAGGGCCTATGGTACATGTGAGGAAGTGAGGGCAAACCTTTCCTGAATCATTGTGTGGATCTCACATGAGCCTTGCTAGGAGAAGCTGTAAAGGCGAAGTGATGTGTATTAATAGAACTGTGCTAAAGATCATGGGAAAGTATTTTATTATATTCCAGAAATATTGTGTCTTTTTTTTAAATGGTAATTTGAAATGGCAAGAAGAAAATGAAGTCTGGAAATTAATTTGACTGTTACAGTGTAACTTTGCTGAGAGCTTACGGTAGGGCCTGTAGCACAATTAATTCTTCTTATGCAGTGACAGCTGCACCATCTGCCTGGGTGTGGGATAGATGGGATTTTATCAATATTTTTTTTATAATTAACCACTACGGTGCTGGTCCACATACAGGAGGGAAGAGATTTAGAGGTTGTTGGTTACTGCAGGGTTGGAAGCAGGGAAAGGGGAAAAAAAAAGCAGGGACTGGGAAAGATATTTTAGTTACTGGGATGCAGAGCAAGAGTCTGCTTTCATAGGGATTGGCTCTTCTTCTGTTGTGGTTTGATATCCTGAGATCTGAATTCAGACTTCGGATTAAGTGGGCATTGGCCATTGCCATGTGCATCCACCTGTGGGAGCTGGAAGATGGTAGCTTAGCAAAGTGTAATACACTGAGTATGCTGGATTCCTGTGGTGTCTAATCTGGGCTGAGCTGAAGCTGCAGCTTTTTCTGTACTGATAGGGTTTCTTTCTTTTGTTTTCTTACTGTTCTTACTAAACAGTTAGGAAGTTAATTGTTAGTCAAGTCTCTTTTCCTTGACTTGAAGGGCAGTGACTTTGTGGGATGAAGAAATACAACCCTGTATGTAACAATATTATACAAGTCACACTCCTATATATGACAAGACTAGCTATGCCACAGCAGAGTCTGTGGATATCCTGGAGCTGAGGTCTTCAGCCTGCCCCTGTTCCCAGTGATTTTGGGTGGATGACAAGCCAGGCTTGCTCCTGTGATTGGACTTGGCTTTGTTGTGTTGGTATTGAAGAGCTGTTTGTTCTGGTTGAATCATTAGGTATTAGTGATGGAGGCAGATAATGTGTGTAGAGTTCCTGTTGAATATTTCCCTTAGTGATTTTCCCCCTTTAGTGGGGGGACTGGCATGCAGGATGTGTTCTCCTCTGCTGTCATTATTACCTCCTTTCAGGGCTACCATTGACCTCAACAGGAGTTTTAGTACAGAGTTCAAGCCAAGTGTGGTAGGCCAGTGGAATCTTTGCAAATCTATTTTTTTTAGGAAATAACTTTGTACACTGGTGTAATGATATCTTAATAAAGCAGTAGGGTGCAGGGGAGAAGACAACAGCACATGTACTTCACCATTTTATTTTCCTTCACAATAGCTGGGTAAAAGTCACCTTAGGTTAATTAGCTCTAATTTCCCCTTCTTTCTCACAATCATTCATTTTTGGTCAGGAGATGATGGAAGGCACCTTACTCTTTCTTCTGTTCCAAGCAGTGAGAACATCCTTAGGGAAATCATTACTGGGTCAGGCTGAAGACTTGCTGACCCAGTGTCTTGTCTCCAGCAGTAATTAGCAACAGATGTGGTGAAGAGAAAGTAGTATGAGAGCAATGGCACATTTGTGATCTTCTGATGTAAAGACTTTCTAATCTGGAGATAACATCTGGACTGTCAGGTTAAAGCTACCTTGTGCTATGGGAATTTTTCTAGTTCTTTTTGAATGTCTCTGGCTTCTCCACCATCCTACAGTGAGTTCCCAAAGACACTATAAGTTGTTTGCAAAAATACATCACTGTGCTCATTTTTGACCCTTGTATCTGCAAGTAGTTCATTGACTTCCCTCATTTGTGGTATTAAGAGGAGTACTGAATGATTATTTCCTGCTACCTGCCGACCTTCTTCATGCTATTAGCAATGCTAGGCTTGCCAAAGCGCTCTCTCTCTCTCTCTCTGATGTCTTTCCCAGTCCTGAGGGCTGTCATGGAGGCAAGGGGAGAGACAGAACAGTCACTTTTCTTCCCCCAACATTTCCAGCTCTCTCAGCTGGTGAAACCAGCTAAGCTGGGGATCCTGCTTTTGCACTGACTTGCCATATGACCACTGATGAAATGCTTGGTCTCATTTCTATGTGTCAGGAAGCCCCCTGAGATGGCTCATGAATGGGAACAAGGTGCTTGCATGCTGCTGTAGCAGCAGTGAAGCAACCAGAGGTGCTGACAGCATTGCTGAACTGAGGCTTGCAGGGAAGATGCAGTGCCAGAGTGAGTATTGGGTTTTGGCTGAAGTCCCATGGCAGTCCTTGAACAAAGGTCATGCTGGTTCTTCTGACTACTCCTTGTGGACCTGGCCCATAATCCCTTCAGACCATGGTTTATAGGATGAGGACAGGAGCACTCAGCTGTCTTTCATGCATGGCAGGCAGAACAACCTGAGATGTGCCCCAACACTGTGGGAACTGAGCCTGCCATAAGTGTGTAAAATACACACTTATGTATGGGGACTGCATTTATCTTCAGGCTCTAGTTAAGATCCTTACATAGCCCTATCAGCATATATGATGGAAACGAGATAACAAGGTCAATAACCAGAAAAATTCAGAATTTCTGAACCAGCCTATTCAGGAAACACCAAACAACAACCATGCTCTGGCATTTGTTTTGAGGAAATTAAAGCAAGGCATAATCTGGAAAAACTGAAGCAATGGGTATAGTTACAAATAGCTATTTTCTAATCTCTTTAGACCTTGCTTCTCTTTATCCTCTTAGCATGTTGGTGATAAATGATGGCAAGATCATTGAACAACCCTGAGTACTGCTTTGAATGGAGCTGATGTTACTTGCTGCTGTATTTTCAGATTTTTTTTTCTTTATTCTTTCTTCACTTTCCTTGACTTGTTTGCTTTCCTCTGTTTTGCCACCCATCTCTTTTGGTTCGAGAGCCAAGTGGGCATGTTGGAGAAAGTGTTGAAAGCTTGTACTGATCGCTTAAAGAATGCTCAACAGCTCTAAAAGGAAGGAAAAAGGTCTTAAGGTCCTTTCTGACTGGTTGTTGTAACTGCTTTGTATTGTGACACACATGAGTGTAACTCTGCTTCAGCATCCTGTGTTGCTGGGGTGCCATTGACAAGGGCTGCCACCACTGCAAAGTCCCTATGCCATGTGATTGGGGGTGTGCTGCAGAGCAGGAATGTTTTAGGCCTCTTCATCAGTGGCTTTCCAAGTAGAGATCTGGGGGAAATGCATTTATTAATACAGAAGATACATTTGTTTTCTCTTCCATGCCCTTCTCCATGTGTTTCTTGTATCCCTTTTTCTCTTTGTTTCTCAAGAAATCTCCATAGCAACCTCCCTGCTAGGAGGAGGAAAGAAGCCAGGCTTAGAGAAGCAAGAGAGAGGCAGCCTGTGAAAATAGCCTGGGTGTGTGACAGAGTTGTAGCTTTACTAATTCTGTTCCTGAAGTAACTGGTTTGGGCTGTGATTGAGAAAAAGAAGCATAAGGTGTGGTGGTGCCAGGGAGCTCCAAAAGGGGCAAGAATTACATCCATGCATGTTTGAAGAGACCTCTGGAATCTCTAGTCCAACTTCCTGCTCAAAGCAGAATTATTGTACGTCAAGTGAGAGTGTGATAAAAAGGAGAAGAACACCACTCTCACCATCAAACTAGATTAAAGAGCTGTATGCAAGATCTCAAAAGTACAAAAACCTTTTAATTTTGAACAACATTCCCTTGCAAGAGCAGGGTGATAGAGAAAGGCGGATGTGAGTTTGTGCATGGATCAACCTGGGGGATGAAGATAAGAAAACAAGTGTAAAATTTCCCTCCCAGCTTTTGGGAGAGCAGTGACACTGAAGGTAGGACTGGGAAGCTGTTGCTGGAAACAGTGCCCAAGGCTGCCTGGGGTTTGGGAGTGTCCTTGGCCAGGGCAGGGCAGCCCTGCTCCTGTTGCCCAGAGCCAAAGTTTGTGAGAAGGCTGCATTGACTCCTTTAGAGAGGTGACAATTCTGACTCCAGCACATAATTTCTGGGGACATTAAAGGCTCCCTAGCACAGAATCCACATAATGCATGCAGGTTAGCGGGAGGGAGGATGGAGAGAAGGCTGACTCAAACACCTAGTGAAGGGCTGAAAACCTCATGCAGAAGCAGACCTGGACTCCAGGAACCCAGAACACAGGAGGTAGGGACCTACTTTCCCTGTGTGTGCGGTGCTAGAGGAGGTTGCCAAACATTTCAGTGCTGTATTTTACAGCTGTGCTGTGAGCCAACAGCCTGATCAGTTTGCTCTGGATTGCCAGGCCAGCTGCTGTATAATCCCAGCCACGCTGATAAATGGAAAATACAAGCCGAGGGAAATCTGACCAAGCCTTGGTGAGATACAGTGCAATCATTCTGTGCCTTGCAGGCAAATGCAAGTGTGTTGTGATACCAAGCCCATGCAAGTGGAGAGGTTTTTGCCTGGAGGTTCATGCAGCTGACACACAGCAATACCACTTGTGGCAGGGCATGGGTGTAATCCTAGGACAACCCTGGAGCAGGGGGGCAGAGCAGATATCTGGGCCCTGTCCAGTATTTGAATGTAATGTGAGAATGCAACTGAAGGATTTGAGTGTCTACAGGGCAATGCAAGGATAAAAATAAAAAGAAACCTCTTTGTCTCAGCCTTGTCTCCTACTCCCTCCATCCATGCTTCTGTGTGGTTTCTGAAGGATAAAGTACTGCTGGTGGAGAAATCATCACATCCTTTGAAACTGCCTCATCTTTGGTGTCTGGCTGACAGCATCAAGAGAGCCTTTCAGCAAACTGAGGAGTTGATCCAGTCCAAGGCCAGTAAGGAAGATGCAGAAAAGGAGCTGTTATTGTTGCCAAGTAGAAAATACAGCTGCTTAACTTGTGACGAAACCAGCCTTGGCTCTGGGTTATGCCAGGCTGACCTGGATGAGTCCCTCAGCTTCCTGACTTCAGGAAGTACTGTGGTGTATCTGAATGTCCCCACCAAAGGTGGAAGGGCTTTCAGGTAATGGCATTCATGCAGCAGGAGCACAGAGATGCTGCCAAAAAGGATCACTGGGAAGGGCACTACCAAGGTCTGTGCATTTCTAGAGGTGGGACAAGGCAGAGTAAGGGCAGGCTTACCCAACAGAGCCAAGCTCTCCACTACTGATAGCCTCCAGCCTCCTCATTTCCTGCCTCCTGTCTCTCTGCTCTGGTACCCTTCCTGAAACAATTAAAGGGGGGGGCAAGGAAATAAAACAAAACCCATAAGCCCTCCCAAACCACTCTGTGGGATTCAACTAAGCTTTTTTGCTGGGCTGGAATGAAAGGTTTCCTGTAGGTTCTCTTTGTTTATTTATTTTGCATAGCTGTTTTAAATTGCATTTAAAGAAATTTGAAAAAAAAAATCTTTGTAAGGAATTTGTTTTGTTTGGAAGATATTTCAATGGAGACAGTGTTTGCTGTGTGTTTAAAAATGAGAAGGGGAGATATTGTTTAAATGTTGCTTTCCAGTTCTGGTGTGCCTTACATACTGCTTTGTTCAGTGTGAATCTGGATAAATAACACATTTGATTGAAAAAACTGCCACAAATGCCTGCCTGTGGCTTTGAAGTTCAGTAAAATTGCAGCACCTCTTTGTTTAATTGTGCTAATAAATATGGTTTAATTTTAGAAACATGATGTTTTGTCATGTCCTTGCCTGGCACAAGATACATAGAAATAAAACAAACTCTCAGTATTTACCAGCTTCACCATGCTTTGCATGCATGTGTTGAAAGGGATGGTGATGCAGTAAACATTCACAAAAATGGGAATTGCTCTATAACCTAGGGGTCCTGGACACAAGCCATGCTAGGGGGAGGTGAAGCAAGGATAATTTCCAGAACTGTCTCCATGTGTGACAGATTCATCAACAGGCATCAGAATAATTTTATATTTGATCGTGTTTTCTTGTTGCCACTGGTGAATAAGGATGGAAGCAGAAAAGGCTGCTCATAACATGTCTCATGTCTGCCAGCAGAGTCTTTGGAAGCTTTTTCCTGTACTGCTCTAAAGATGGAATTATTTTGGAAAATGTCCTGTCTCGCAAGGGTCCTACCTTAGTCTGGAAGAGCCTCTGCTGGGTGTGTTCTGAATCTGTCAGGCTTTGTGTCTGCTAGGACAGCCTCTTGCCTAGTTCAGCAGCTGCTCTTCCAGGTTATCACTGCGGAGAGAGATATGGCTGGGTGGGGACAAGGCAGGGAAGACTGATGTGATGTTTTCCCCTCGTGGATGTGTTGAGTCCGGGGACCTCTCAACACACTGCTGAAGCTTTCCTGTCCCTTTTGGTTTTTGAGCATAGACCAAAACTGAGCTGGTTTCTAAATTTGGCCCCTGTTGGGTGTCCCCTGCAAGGCATGTGCTGGAATCCCTGTGTGAGAAAGAAATGAAAGAGGAGGGGGTGAGCACCTTGCCTTTAGGTAAGGAATGTGACAGTGGGTGAAAAAACAGTTTAAAGGTGGTGTGACAAGGTGCATTATAGGCAGGTTTTTAAGGGCTGATCTTCCACTTTTTAGATGGCTCATTTGTTTAATTCTAGTCAGCTCAGTGAATTAAACTTTTTCGCTTCACCTCACTTAACTTCTGTGTGCAGAGAGGCCTAAGCAATTGATATGACTTTTGCTTTCTGCGGCTGTTACTTTCTCAGGCGTGTTTTTGATTACTGTTGTCTCTGTTGCAGTTGTTTGTTCTTCTGCAAAAAGGGTGCAAAGCACTCATACTCCGTATGTATTTTATTCCTTTGTCCTCACATGCATCAGTTTGAAAACAAAAAGACAAAGAGGAAACAGAGAGAAGCAGGGTTCCCTCCTTGTAGACTGTTCTCCTCAAGGGATGGATTCTCATCCATCTTTTAAAAGATATTAAAACCAGAAAAGCAATATGTTACTTCGGATTTTCCCTGGAAGTAACTTATTTAGAGATTACAGGAGAGTTGTGTCATTGAGCAGCTGAAAAAACAGCGATGCTTGTGATACTGTATCTCTGCCATTTCTGTGCTTGGCTTTTGACAGAAAGCCTGACTTGCCCAAGGTGTGATAATATTTTGGCAAGACACATGTGTGTTGTTGCACCTGTGTGACATAGATCTGCAAGCCAACAATGTGGTGCGGTTTCACCAAAGTAACCATAACCCAAAATCCTTTTTTTCCCTCCTCATTTCTGCCTGTCGCAGTAAACAAAAACTTTGGATTTGATTTCTGTAACAATATTATGATGTGCCCATCTTATTACAGGCTTCTTCTGAAGCCTCACGGACGGAGTAGCAGCTGATGTGTTATCTGCAGCCTGTGTGCGGAGGTAGTGGTGGGGCTGATTGGCATGCTGTCTTCTCCCTGTCTGTTGGTATTAGTATTCATATCAAAGAAAGCTGTTTGGTTCCCTTTCTCCTGGGCAACTGCAGGAGTCAGTCACTGCTCCCTGATGTGAATGGCAACAAAGAGAAACTGTTCATTGATTCAGAGCAAAAGAGCCCAAGTGGGTGCTTTGATTTCAGAGAAACTGCCCTGCAAGGAATCTGCAAGGTTAGACTGCCAGTGTTTTCCCAAATTTCGTCCAAATTGTGACTCCCAAAGTGTTTTGGCAATATACTGAAAGACAAGCAGGCAAGCCTCATGGATAATTTTACATTAATAACTATGACTTATATGTGCCAGTGTAAGACCTATGATTCCACTGTGAGAGTCAGACCATAATTAAATATCTAACTCTGTAGTGGGGCTGTGCTGGTGGTAAATGGGGTATTGACTTCTGGCTCGTATTTTGACTAAAACTACAAACACAATGTAAGGACTCCAGCAAATCCCAATGCCTAAGGTGGTAATGTATTCTGTAAATCAATAATATATTAGTAATAAAAATGACCAAAGCGTGCATCCATTAGGAATTCATAATAGAAATTTGTTTAGGTTATATAGTGTATGTATTGATTGCTGCTATTTAAAGATGAATTATGGCTTTGAAGCAGAGTGCTTATATATGTAGCTGCTTACATTTTAAATTCATTTATTTTTAATATGAAGATGGACTTGATAACATGGAGAAATACGTATGAATAGAAGTAGCTATTTTATATTGCAAAATGTTATGGAAATATGAATGTGCTGAGAAGCCACAACTAGATGCCTGATGTTTCTGAAACCTAAATCTTGGATTTCAGCAAAATAATAAGCAATATATGTGGCAACCACTATTTGCAGCTCCAGGCTTCCAGGTAGCTGAAGTTTTTCTTGTCTTGGTGCCTTAACATTGAATTGCTTACCTGTCCATTTTGTAGTAGAGTGCATAATGTGACCGGATGTAATATAGGACTGATGCATGTATGTGTGTGTATATCTGTATATATATATAAATGTATATATATATATATATATATTGTTTTGCCTGACTGTCAGGGACAGATCTGAGGTGCAGAACTGCCAGCAGCAGAACACAGGTCTTGCTTCTCTGCAGTGCTGCTGATTCTCTGCAGCTCCCCCAGCTGGCACCAGGGGCTGCAGAGCCACAGACGGCTCACGGGACAATGCCAGGGTTGGGAGCACCTGCAGCACCATAACTGGGAAATGGGATTTAGGGAATAATGCCCCCAACCCATCCTGCTAACATCACACAAGGCCCCTACATGTCTCTGATGTTGATTTAATATTGTAGGGTGTACACTAGCTAATAACACTGAGAGAGAGGCCAGTTAAAAGCTTTACAGAATTATACTAATTTATTGGATAGCCATAATGGAAGGCTGAATTAAAGAAAAAAAAACCCAAAAAAACAAAACAAAAAACCCACAACAAAACAAAAAAAACCATAAGCAACAAAAACCCCAAGACAAACCTACTAAACACATAGTGCCATACCTATACTTTCATCCATTCTTCTAAATTTGGCTGATTATTCCAAGTCCAGTGCATCTGCATTGTTGCCTTCTGTAAGGACGAAGGGTGGAGAAAACAATTCACATGCCATAACTGCAGTCTTTGTCTCACTGCAGCAAATAAAAAATGTTTTAGATTTCACAGATTATGGTTCATTATGAAAACAAAGCAAGCCTCTGACTGAAAATCCCATCTGTTGGTTTGCATTAAGCAATTCCCTTCCTCCTCCTTGCCATTTTTTATTCCTGGGCATTCAAAGAAGCCATCCTGAAACATTTTTTTTTTCTATTTACAACCACTAAAGGCAGCATACAAACCTTCTCTTTGTGGATAAGCTCAGCAGCTCTGTATAAGACCTTACTGGAGGTTTTGTGTTGTTTGATTGGTTTTTTTTTTGTTTTGGGATTTGTTGTTGAATTTTTTAGCGTGAGGGTGTTCTTTGGGTTTTCTTTTCTTTTTTTTTTTTTTTTTTTACTCTAAGTTAATAAAGTCAATGCGTTCTATGCAGCAAAATGCCCCCTTCCTCCTTCTGTTCTCTTTCTCCCAAATCTACTTAGATCCTTAAAATATGAAGAAACTCCTATGATCAACAAGCCAGACTGTTTGCACAGTAGAGATCCCACCCCATAATTTGTGAATCAGGCATTGGTGTGTTTCAGAAAAATACTCAGTCATTTTTTAGGTACTTCAGCTGATAAGGAGCAAATCGTTTATATATATAAGTAAACTGTTCCACAGTAAATTGCTCACATAGTTAAAAATATTACCTTTTTGCTGTCTCCATGTATCAGATTTCAGCTTCCAGATCTTGGATCTTGGTTGCCTTTTTCTACTAGATTAAAGACAGATATCTTCCCTTGGTAGCTACCTGCAGAATAGAATAGTCTTTTAGACCTGTTAAACAGACTGGTAATTTTGGTGGCTCTCTTGTCAGACTGGCTTTTCAGGCTCTAGTTGATTTTTTAATTTTTTTTTTTTTAAGTTCTTTTGCAAACACTTTCAAAGTTTCTGACAAGCCCTCTGAAGTGTTGGGTACCGCAATGTGTACATATTCCAAGAATGAATGGTCTCATTAACACCATATGCAGGGCAATTTCATCTTCCCACTTCTACTTATTATTCACCTCCTCATACTTGCAGAGATCGTGTTTGCCCTTTGAGCTGCTTCGTGTTGTTCAAATTGTTACCAGTTATGGAAACAGTCTTGTTTCACAGTGGCTGCTTGCAAGTCTGTGGTCTCACATAATGAGCACCTCTTGTATTCTTACATGGACTTGTACTTGTCTGTGCTCAAGCATGATCTGCTCAGGTAGTGTGTAGATCAATCTGCAAAACTGACAAGGTCTGTGTCATTATTTAACATTTCATCAGTTTTTGCACTGACTGCAGATTTGGCAAGCTCTGAGTTTATTTTCTCTCAGATCATCGAGAAGTATGTTGAATGATTTTGGACTGATGAGGTTCTTGCTGAACTTCAGAAATACTTTGGTTGAGATGACAGTTCCACATTTACATTAGTTTTAGAGAAGCAGCAGCTAATGCATTTTTCCTGTATGCAAGTGGACTTGCTTTCTGTTTTTTTTTTTGTTCTTTTTTTTTTTTTTTTTTTTTTTTTTTTTTTTTTTTTTTTTTTTTTTTCTTAAGCTTGTTAGTAGCAAAGTGCCAGTGCCCAAAATCAAGCTGAAAACCAGCAGGGGGATTCCTAAGAGGGTTGTGGGTTTCTTACAAACTCCTGTGCTTGAGATTGAATATATTGGGTGTTTTGTTATTAATAACTTTCCAAATATATTAATATCTTTCCAAATATCTGAGAGAACAGAAAGCATCTCTTTATCACTGTGAATGATGAATAATTTTGTTTGCCTCTTTCTAAAGAGTGATTGGAGAGAGTTACCGAATATTTGTAGGGAATTCAGCTTGTGCTTGATAGCTGGTTGTCTTTGACCCACAAACCTTACTAGTTTAAAAATACTGACACTTCTTTAAAAATTCTGCAAACATTTTTTTTTAGTTTGATGATGTACAGTTATTTTGTTTGTGTTTTGAGCTTTTAGCGCTGTGTGTTTGTGTTTCCAAACTGTAATTTGTACTTGTTAACTACATTTTTTTTTTTTTTTAATTTATTCTTTGTATGTGAGATTAGACTATTTAACAAAAGAAGCTATTTCTCATGATTGCAGAGTTGGGGATTTTGTCATGTGGAAACAGACTTCTCAGTTTACTGTCTGCATTTTTAATCTTAAATCTTCCTTTCTGTTTAATTTTGTGTGAAATATTTTAACCTATGAGGAGCTATCCTGGCTAAAACCCTCAAATATTTGTGTTACCAGTCAGGACTGTGATCTTTTTTTTCTTACCAAGCAAAACTGGTTTGTGCTTATTTGCTCATAGACATCTGTGTGTTTGTTGGTGCTAGTGGTTTTGGTTTTGTTTGTTGTTGGTTTTTGGGGAGTCATTTTTTGTTTGTTTGTGGTTTTGGTTGGGTTTTTGTTTGTTTGGGTTTTTTTTTTTTTGGCCTGTGATCAACACAGTCAATAAGGGCTAATATTACAGTGCATCAAAAAGATTGGCTCAACAATAAACTTGTTCAGTGACCTTTTGTATTTTGCCCACGTTGTTAACCCTTGAAAAACTGGTTTTTTTTTTTTTTTTTTTTTTTTTTGTTTGTTTGTTTGTTTTTTACCCCGACACAGTTTGCGGAGCTTTATTACAGAATAATGGGGGACATTAGCATTAGAAGAACTGTAGGTAGAAAAATCTGATTTATTTTATGAAGGTTTTTCCTTGTGCTCCAAAAATTCCCTTGGAGGGACAGTGGCAGCAGAATTCTTTCATCAAATATGAAAAGGGAGCACAAGATGATGGAAATATGTAACAATTTTATTCTTAGAAAAAGCGGAAAATTCTAAACGTGAAATATAAGTAACTCTAGAAGAACAATACTTGAAACAGGTACAAAAGGAAATGGATATTATAGACAGAAGAAAAAGTGCTTGAAATGGATCCTTTTTTAGATATAAGTTAGTTTCTATTTAGAAAGTGCACTTAAATGTACTGCAACATAATTACATTAGAAATTTAATTAATAGTCTCCCAGAAAGTTTTCTGGAAACCTTTCTCTGGTGGGTTTCCCCCCCCCCTTGGGGGGTTTCCCCCCCCCCCCCCAACTTGAAAGAATCCTTTAAAGCCCTTTAGGGGCAAACAGCACAGGGGATTTACCAAGTGCTAACCAAGTGCTTGGTTTTCCAAGACCCCTTTCTGTGCCCTTCTGATGAGCATCCTCTGGGGTCACAGCGGTGCTGGTGCTTGAAAAAAGTCCTGCTCTCTCTGACACCTTATTTGTAGGGGAAGGAGGAATGGACTCTCTCATCACGTTATTTTGTCAAAAATATTTCTTTGCCTTTGGGCCCACTATCTCTCTCTGATTAGACTGGGCAAATATATCCTGGTTTTTGCTGCCAGAGAGATCAGCAAAAGATTTACTTCTTTCATCTACCTCTTGAAGGAGGACAATTTGAAACAAGTCTAGTGATTGTGTTTAAAAAAAAAAAGGCTAAAAAAGAAAGAGTCTTCCATCCATCACAGTTGCTTGCAGTGGTTTTCTCCTGAAGCAACTTAGATAATTTTTTTTCAGCCATATTTTCATTGAACTGGTGAGCATTGTGCCCTCAAGTGTAGCATCTGCACCTGTTTGTTACTCATGCTGCATGACTATCCTTTTGTGTGTCACTGTAGCTCCTGTTCCTAACCTGCACACATTTCTTCTTCTCTTTAACGTGTCCTTTGGGGCACAGACCCTCATTTTGTTCAGTCGTGCACATGGGTGTCTGTGAAGGAGCCCTACAGTTTCCCATAGATCAAGTAATGAATCATGGTATCCAGTGCTTTAGGGACTTCCATAAAGCAGGGCTGGCTTTCAACCATTACAAGGTTGGTGTTTTGTTGTTGTTTTTTTTTTTTTAATTTTTTTGGTTTTTTTTTTTTTTTTTTTTTTTTTATTTTTTTTGTTTTTTTTTTTTTTTTTTTTTTTTTTGATCACAATGTCTCTCTGACTACTCACACTTGTTATTGCTGCTTTTAAAAATGCTTATTAGGCTGTTGCTAACCACTCTGAGGGCTGGAATGGAAAATGAATAGAAACTTGTATCCTGGGTCGCCTCCAAAGCTGGTGGGGTGTGGGAGAGCAGGATTCAGAGTGTTTTATTGCAAATAAAAATGTAGTAAAGTGAACTTGGCCACACTGCTGTGCCCTGGCTGCCCCGATCTGCAATGGGAGTCCTGGTGCTACCACAGGGTAGCATCTTCTCCCTACTACAAAGCCCAGAAGCTCTCAGCTGTTCATATGACTTTTCTGGGAGAAGTTGATATGTCCAGGGCATTTCTGTGAGCCTACAGCTGAACATTATTTCAGATTTCTTTTTAATTGTTTTTAATCTTTTTAATTTTTTTTTTTTTTTGTGACTGGCCTTGAGATGGGGTCAGTATTGTGTGCATATAAGTAGTATATCAGCACACACCCATATCTAGCTATGTAGTCCTTCCTGAGCAATATTTGCACGGGTTCTGTTAGGTGGGAAAATAATTAAGTACAGTGCTTGCTGTGAGCAGGTGGGCACAATAGGAAACTTCATCATTCAAGATTATAGTTGTGTTTCCTAGAAGGTGAACCATTTTCTGGAGGTAATTCATTAGTTTTAATGTTTTACTACTTTCTACTGAGGAGAAGGGGATACTATGGACAAAAATGTGTGAATTCCTTGAAAATGTGCTTTTACTTCAGGTATATTTCTACCTGGAGCAAGTGTGCATGTTTCAGTTCATTCCCCAAATTTAATTCTCCTGCTGTTCTTTATTTTTAAGATTGAGGGGAAGTAAATAAAGTTGGCCACTGTTCAGATGAGTGTAAATGCTTCTGAAAAGCTCTTTGAAGCTGCTAGTAACTTCAAGGTGAAATCCCTGATATTTTGAGGTCAAAGGAGGAGGGGGAGTAAATGTCATAGAGTTTGGGAGTCATGATTCAGAGGACTGCAAAGAATGGCTTGGCAGAGCCTACTTGTAATTCTTGTTAGTGCATCAGCAAAAAAAAGGATCTTGGATCTCATGCTGGTGTTCTGGCATGGAGCTCATATATGTCATGCTATGGAAAACCTCATCCAGCAGCTGGGGACTGGGTTATCTTTGTAAATTACTCACAGGTAATCTACAGTAAGAAGTACCCATCGGTTTCTAAAAATTCAGTAGGGGAACCTACTGAATTTTTAGAAACCTACCCAAACCTCATTTTGTCATGTAGAAAACTACGCTTGCCATGTTGCCTCTTTTGTATGCACCATGCTTTTCTAAAAGTTTAAGAAGTGCATATATATTAAAAAAATAATGGAATGCAATTCTGACAGGTCAGGATCTTTAGGTAGTCTCAGACTTCTTTATAAAACTTGCACAGTTATGGCTAGTGGAAAGAACAAATTCCCTGTTGCTATTTATGGCAGAGACTCAAAGGAGCTCTGATGGCTAAAACACAAAGAAAAATCAGTTATTAATGATCTATGATTTAGCTATATTACTTCCTTGAGATGGCTAGTCTTTGAGGTCTGGGAAACTTCTTGTAAAATGAATGCTAAAGGTGTCATTTTTGGCCTTTGATGTAAAGCAGTTGGTTTAAATGGTAAATATTTGGGGGCCCAGACTTTTCTACAGATATTTGAGTGACAGGTTCTAATACTTTGGTGGAAATTCTGTTTTGCCTGCCTTTTTCTCTGGACAGTTCTCCACGTTACATGTGGTTCTCCTTTCCAGACAGTACAAACTCAAAAATAGATTTACTGCTCTGATAAACAAGTCTGTAAACAGCACAAAGTAATCTCCACTCTGCTGTTCATCATTTCTGTAATAATGCAGATATTTCTACAAGAGCTTTAATGTTCCCCTTCAGAGGCTTTTCAGGGAGCTGTAAATCAAAATTAAACTTTAACTTTGTGAAGGTATTTCTTGGTAGGAGTCTATTATTTGCAGCTCTTCAGCAAAGCTCCAAACACACCCAACCTTGTCTAATTTTTGGCAGCCTTAAAAGAATTGCTGAACCTGCTGAGTTCACTGGGTCTCTTCCTGACTTCTTTGTTTTTTGGGTCTCTTAGTTGCTTTGGTGCGGTTTTATGTTCAGGGTTTCCCCCCTTCTCTTTTTCTCTCCCCCCCATTTTTTTCTCCTATGGTGAGATAAAAGTCAGATTTGGGCTGTGTTTCATCTTCAGTGGCAGACTGTCTCCAACTTTTGAGAATGCATTTGTGTCTTGGCCTCCTCCAGTTATCCTTGTCCTGCTTCCTGTAGCCCAGGGCTGCCACCTCTCAGTTCACAGTGGTACAAGATGCAGAAGAGCACTTGGGAAATATCCACCTAGGCCACCATTAAATCCTGCTGCAGCCCAATTTAATGGCAAACCTAAAATAGCTCTGCTGGTAACACGAAAGCTATTCTAGCTTTGTGTTATTTTAGAAAGGGTAGGAATTTAAGCTAGTGTTTTAAATAGGAACAAAAACAAACTGTAATTTTAAATGAACTTATTATATAATATGAAATCTGAAAATTATTAACAGATTCTTTTTACTTAATGTTCTTAGGCTAAACCCTTGATGCTCATTTATCTAACTGCCTCTATGATTATTCCTGTTATGGTGGTTTATAAAAGTTTTTATATGAGATTAAAGATTAACCTTACTAATGGCTACAATTAAAACCTACATTAGAGTAATTTGAAATGGGGCAAATTATGTTATTACTCAAATCTCGCTTCACCACATTAATTTGTGCTGTATTGAATTTGAGATACCAAGGTTGTTCAGCAATGTCAAAGTCAAATCTTCTCTGATTTTGAGGTTTTTGGGGGTTTTTGTTGAAGGCAGTTGAGTGCCTCTTTTAACAACAGTAACTTTGAGTTGGGTGAGAACTAAGTGGCATGTTTTTCCTTGCTAAGGACCCCAGTTGGTGTATGGATTTGTAAAAAGTCCCTGTGGCTCAGGACCTAATGTTTCTTTTATTGAGAATACAAATGTCTCAGTGTTATGGGCCATGATATAAAAGCCAGATATTTTAATAATGTCACTGTTAGGCTCGAGGGCAAGTTTTCTCTAAGGGTTGATTACAGAAATTAAGCAGCACCTTGCAAGGCTTTAAACTCCGACACTTTCCCTGTCTGTGCACAGCTTTCCTACACTTGAAAGGTAATTCACATGAAATAAGTCTGTAAATTTAAAGAACATTTGTATCTAATGTGTGCCTTTCTTTACAAATTAGATGAGCCACTGCTAAGATACTTGGGAATAGCTTTTTTTCCTGTAATGGGGCCTAAACATTAATGTACTTGCATTCAGCATCATCCCCTTGGAGGCCACATTTTATTTGTCTGTTGTTCTCAACTTGTTGCTTGTGCTTTAATTAAATTCATTAAAGTGACATTTAGCTCAGGCTGGGACTGTGCTTCTGATCTATGATTTGAAGGTTGGTTGTCATTTTTTTTTTGAAAATCACTCTAAATTCAGCCGCCTTTCCTTCTAAAACTCTTATGCTTTCTTCCTATGACGTGAGCTAACCTTTTCTGAGCTGGTTCAACTCTGCCAGCCCAGCAGAATTCCCCCCTTGCCTTCTCCCACCGCTGGTTTAGTTTCTTGGTGAATTACTGCCTTGCCCTGCCTCATGAAGGGGCGCAGCAAGCACAGAGCTGGAGGCACGTCCAGCAGCAGAGCCATGGCTGGAGGTAGAGGGCTTGTCCTGGGGAGGAAGCAGGATCCCTTTTCCTTCCAACAGTACTCTCCCGGCGGGTGCGCTTACCCCGGAGCGCTGCCTCTTCAGCAGCTTGGAGGTGGCGGTGACCCTTGGTGACACCGTGCTGCGGTGTGGGGATCCGCTTCAGAGGGATTCACCTCTCCGTGAGGGCAGATGGGTGAGGATGGGGCCTTGTTGAAAGGCAAGTTTGCTGCAGTTTCAGAGTTCCCCAACACTCACTAATGAGGCAGCAGCCCCCGAGTCCCAGAAGGTGGGAATGGAGAAGGATAAAGAAGTGCAGTATTGCTGGTGTGCTGCTTCCTCCCGCAGGCCTGGTTTGGGTCTCCCTGGCTCAGGCTGTCTGCACACAGTGCCTCAGTCACCTCCTCCTGTCTAATTCCTCCACTCAGAGCTACATCTTGATTCTGTGATTTTGTTCTTTTATCACTTCATTTTCTTCTCTCCCAGGTTTTTGCAGTGACCGATTTCCCTTGGGAACACTGATCCCTGGGTGTAAATGCATCCACTTCACTGTTGTCTTTTTCTGGTGATCTTCCTCAGTACTCTTTGCCCACTGTCTGTGAGTTTCTTTTTTCTTCTCTAGGAAGATACTGAGCTATTCTAAGGTAATCTAATGCTTCTTACTCATAAGGAAAGCTTCTCCATACTTTGAGTAAGGGTTTGGGAATGTGAGGGGAGAGAATAAGGATATTTATCAGCTGAGTGTGGCAAACAGATAAGGAGTATTGGTGCTATGAAGAGTGAGCAGTAGAATTACCCCAGGATGTAGCTGTCTGGTGCTTAATCCTCTTGCTGCTGTCCCTGGGCTTTTTGGGCATCCAGAGGGTGGTGGAACGAGCCAGTTGTTTGTCCATCACTGCTTTGAGATCTTGTATGCCTAGAAATGCAGAAAGAGATTTGTCATGGAAATAAAAGGTGCTTTCCATGAGGCTTATGCATGGAGACAGAGGCTTGCTTCAGAGGTGTTCAGTTTAGGACTTGGCTAGGTTTTGGAGTTTTTTGTGCTCCTGTTTATATCCATAGTTGTGTCACCTTGGAAAATTCACTAATTGTGTGTTGGCTAAAAATTCACTAATTGAATTTTGGCTGTCCCTGCAGAAAGTTGTCTCTCTGTTTGCTACAACCTTCTGTGAATCCTTTTAATAGTGGGGAAGGGCATCAGATATAAACTTACAGATGAGCATCTCTTTTCACTTATAGAAGCTGGGAACAGATCCCTAGCAGGTGCCCCTTGTGTGTTATAATGGAGATAGAGTAAGTAATTTATGGAACCATAAGATAGTTGACCTCAACCTCCACATAAACAGCGCAGGGAAGTTTATGAGGATTTTCTGGTTTTTAGCTTTTCTTTGGTTGCTTTGGCTGGGGTGTTGCCCAGCCTTCTGTTTCTCTTCTGGGTGGTTTTTTTTTTTTGTTTTTTTTTTTTTTTTTTTTGTATACTTCATCCCACCATGTAAAAAGATGCTCCTTCAGTTTAAGAAGTCTGTTCTTAGCTGGCTGTTTGCTGGCTAAGGGGGATCAAGGTGAAGGTGACCAAAGGAAAGTTGCAAATTGCTTTTGATATCATCTATAAAATAAGAAAGCCCGAGACAATCTAGGAGGATGTGGGTATTTAATTCATGTGGGGAAACCAAAGTTGCAGCCACATGCTTCACTTTCTGAGGATGCATCTAATTCTCTTCTTCCTTTCCATGGCAGATTTTAGAGTGCTTAATGGGGGAGATAAGATCATGTTCCCATTTTGATAGATGAGACAGCAATCAGCTGAGGCACGTAGGGGAGAGCTGGGAGTGGGGACCAGGACTGTCCAGCCTTGCATTGCTGATGGCTACAGCTCTTTGGCCACACTGGCTGCCTTCTGTCCTCATTTCTTCCCCGGGGGAGCTGGATATGGATGTTGCAAGCATTTGCTGCAATGTCTTGGCACCAGCCTTTGTCTGTAGGATGCACCTTTGTTTAACCCCACTGCAGGCTGAGAGTAGAAGAAAGGCTTTTCCACCCTGTCTCTCTCTAGAAAAGACATGGTGTTTTTTCTTTTTCTTTCTTTTTTTTTTTTTTAATTGTCAACATCTGTAGAGAAAGTGTGGGAGAAAGAATGGTATTTCCATATTTGTATATTAATCATAAGATTTCAGAGAACTTTGGACCAACCAAGGTATTTTAAGCTTGTCAGAACTTTGTTGATATTTGTGAAAATACTGGGAACTGGGGGTATTGGATGCTTGAGAAATGTTTGTTGTCACCATCTTTAACTCAAGGTTTTGCTTTCTACTAATATTGCTCTTGAGATCAGAGGCCAGGCATAATTTGGATTAAGGAAAAGAGAGAGAGAAGAAATACTGAGCAATGTCTCGATGCAAACAATTTATACACTAAGGAGACTTTATATTCTAGTAGTGAAAAGTAAGGCCCTGGTTTAGAAAAGCACTTCAGAATGTGGAGTGAGCCCTACAAAGCCCATTGACTCCTTGACTGAAAGGGATTTCCTCTCCTACCCACACCTGAGGAGGGGGACTTTTTTATTATTACTTTTTTTTTTTTTTTTTCCCCCACAGAGCCAAGGTGAACTGTGAAAGTATTAAATACTGCAAAATTACAAACACAGAAGCATTCTTCCAAATTACTAGGAAACCTCTTCCCCCAGCATGCTCTGTTTGCACTCGGGAACAGTAAGTCAGATACTTAGCTGGGCAGACCAAATCATATACAGAGCTTGTGAAAATAATTATCTCTACAATTCCAGCTTTTGTTTCATGGCCCTTAAATATGCGCTGAATTTTCGCTCTGAAAATTCTGAGCCAGAACATGATTTTGCTGGGAAAATTGCATATAAAACCTAATTAAAAGCATCAACCCACACTTTTCTTTTAAAAGTACATCTACTACCATCATGCCTCTAAATGTAACAGAGCTCAACAAGTCTCTAGCAGCCAAGGAAACACATAATTTAAAGGCTATTTCGGCATTTGATTAAGCATACAGTGATAACTACAAGCCCATGCCCTGCAGGCATGACAAGAGGCAATTATGTTCTGAGGTCAAAAGCGAGGGGGAGAAAAAGCACAAGATTTTGATGACTTACTTAATTTTCCAGCTTCTGAAATTAGCAGAGACAAAGGAGTTCTAAATCGCCCAGATAAAATCCCGTCATTATCTGTTGCCTTTTCACCCTCTGCTCTCACTTTGCCCTGCAGAAGCTCAGGAGGAATATTTTCCACCAAATGGCTGCACTTAAAAAACTCGAGCTGGCACACATTTAAACGTTAAAGAATTTAAAAAACACTCTTTTTAAGTTCTGTATTTAGATGGCTGTCTGCACACAGGATCCTGGAAAAAGACACCTGTTTTTCAAAGTAGTGAGCAGCCATCAGCTCCTCTTGACTTCAAGCCAACAATTAGGTCACTTATTTAGGAGATTAAATAAGGAGCTCAATGAGAGACTGTGAAGATAGGGAGCTGCTCAAAGAAGAGAGAAGTGTATTAATGAATTAATACAATCGTGCTGTGTATTTCACAGATGGGCTTTGATGTATCTTGTTTCACAGCAAAAAGCAAAACATCTTTGCTCCTTACAGGAAAACCAGTAAAAATGATTAAGTAAGATTATCATATAGGGGCATAACAACAAAAAAATGTGTTTACAAGGAGATAAACAGCCAGGCTCTAATCTCCCTTCGGAGTATTTATTGCAGATACTGAAGTAGAAAAAAAAAGCCATGCAAAACAAATGATTTGGTGGTCAATTGCAGGATGGAAAACATTTGCCTATTGCTTTAGGAGAAAGCATGATAGGAGATCATGCTGTATTACAATACTCAGCTGCTTCTAGTTTTTCCAGGGTGTTAAAATTTTTATGCTTTTTATACAGAAAATAAATGTAAATGTTGACTCCATGATACCACAGGGTAAGTCTGTAAGTGAAAGCTGTCCTTCTTAGAGCAAGAAGTCAAGGATTATGTGAAAGGCAAAAAGCTGAATTCCAGAAAGTTTAAAGCTGAATCTAGAAATATTTGCATCTGTCCAGAGATTCTTTACTGCAGAGTAGAACATGAGCTGTTATTTTGGGGAAGGGGTGTTCAGCTTTGGTTTGGGCTGTTTAGGGGGCATCCTTGGAACTGATATGCATCCAATTTTCGTAGATCAATGCTGTAAAGTCTCATGTCCAGGAGATAGACCCATGATGCCAGAAATGTGTTCTCATTTGGGGTAGAGAAATATCTTGAATGGATTTGTAAATTGCTGTTCACAATTCTTAATGTCTTATTTCCAGCATAACACAAGAGTTAAGGTTAGCTGCATTTGTACAGTATTGCTGTTTGACAAATACACCAGGTTGTATGAGTGAATTCTCACACATTTATTTTTTTGTGATTTTAAGCAGGGTTTTCCTCAGCCCTCGTGTGTTCAATTGATACAGACTAGCTACTAAAAAAACACCCCAAAGCATAGGAATTAAGAGCAAAAATATACTTTCTGAATCGTGTGGCTCAGAGGTTTTGTATTCTGTAGTGGGAACTGTAAAAAGTAAAGTAGTATTACCAACTCTCTTTGCCCTTTGTATAGCTTGTGTTAACCTTCCAGAGGAAATGATCCAAATTGCCCAAGGACTGGGCAAAACCATAGCTCCAAATAGCTAATATTGCCTATAAACCTCATTTTGTCATTTTTTTGGCAGTTAACAGGAGTCATCTAAGCACATGGCAGGAGGAGGGAGGGCCCTTGGCCTCAGCATTCTGCCAAAAGCTGCTAGAAACCTTCTGCCTCCCATGTCACCAATCTGCTCAGGTTTAGCACAGAACAGGCTTGAGAGGAGAGCTCACCACAGCTCTTTTCCAAAATCAGAATCCTGGCATCAGAAGTTTTTTGGTCAGCACTGGCCTTCTGCCATAGTCCAGTGTTTGACAGAGCAGAGCCTGCTGCAGGCTTCTGTGGACAGACCACTGTAAGCAAACTTAATATCTCTTGAAGCTGTTTTTAGGGCAGGCTAAATTGCTGAGCTCTGCTGACTCTGCCTTTCTGGCTGGCTTATCTCTTCTATCAAATGTTGTCTCTAACATTGTCCCATCCTTCCTCCACTCTCCTCCACCTGACTAGTGGTATCAAGCCAAGGGTAAGAATGAGGCAGTGCACCTTAGAGGTTCACGCTTCTTCTCCTCATTTTCCTCCTCTTGTAAGAGGAGAAGCTGGTGGCAGTGAGAACTTATTGCATTGCACAAATGTATGTGCAATATGAGCCCAGGGTGAAACCGTTTCTCCAATCTCAGGGAAGGAAGACATCTCAAGTGATCCAAACCCTAAAGCTGTGCTAATTGTGCAAGCTATTATTCAAGAATAAGCACACGTCTGTCTTGGGAGTTTGGCAATTAGTCCACAGCTCTGGCACACCAGGGAGGGTCTGATATCAAAGTAATCCCTGCAGATTTGCAGAAATTGGAATCTGAGAATCTGTCCAGTGATACATAAATGAGACAACTGACAATAATGGAAGGATTCATGGAAGTCAATGTGTTGGATTGCTTCCTGACAGACAGGGAAGCCTTGATATAGTCAAATGGTATTCTGAGAAACGTCAATATAATCTTATTTTCCATAAGAAAACTTGGTGTGCATGTACCATGGGAAAGTTTTATGGAAAAAACCAGCAGAACATTGGATGAGATTTTTGGTTTGGGGGAGGGTATTTTGGTGTTTTTATAATGGGGCCTGGAGGAAAGGGAGTTGCTGAAAGATCCCTGGTATCAGATGGGCCATGGATATACTGGAGGCTTAAACCTCTCACCATCACATAGAGACAGGCTTGGGTTGTATGTTGAGTTTTGTGGTTGGAAGTGTACAAATGTAGCTTGGAGGGCACATCATCCTTGTGTCTGGAAACCTTTATGGTTCCTTTCATCCTTGTGGAATAAAGGAGGAAAGGAGTTGGCTTTTATTTCAGCTTGTGACTGGTGTGCTAGGCTGGGAAACAAGTATTTGGTTCCTAGCATCACCATGGATTTCCCATGAGATCTTCTGGAAGCTGCAAAACCCTTCTGTGGCTGAGTTGAGAAAGACAATGTGTAGCTACTTCATGTGGATATTTGGGGATTAATATATTTACGTTCGTCAAGCTGTTTAAGATCTTTGGATCAAAGAGCCTGTAAAGATGGGAAATACAATTGCTTGTTGTCAAGTGGCATTGTTTACTAATACTTTAGGGCTTTGTTTTCAAGGCATCTCAAAGTGTGTTTCTTTTTTTTTTTTTTTCTTCTGCAAACTGTAGCCTGGATTTCTTTTAAAACAGGTAAGATTTCTGAGAGCTCTTTAATTTCACAAGCATTTGCCAGCTATTTGACCATCTAGGCAGATCCAATGCAAGGCTAAGACTGAACTTAAATCGTCTGGTGTCCCATAAATTGGCCTTTCCATGGAAAGTATCACTTCAGGGCCCAAACTTTGGGATGGCTGCCAGAACCTGCAGGCCATCCCCTGGCATGCTTCAGGCTACAGCAAAAGCCATTAGGATCACTTTTTCTAAGGGCTAAGAAAAGGACCAGAAGCAATACAGATGTTATTACATCTGCTGTAGGACAGGTGCAATCTTGCTGAGCAGGTGGGATCCTGGTTCTTGGATTGCTTGTTATCATGAAATTTTCTTTGCTTGTTGAAGTACAACACAGGACTGTAATTTTATATATATCAAAACCAGCTAGTTTTTCACCTGGTAAGTAGAAATAATAACAATGCCATAGTTGCTATATTTCAATAAGGGATTTCTAAAGCCCTATATAAAATGTATCTATAGCTTGTTTTTAAAATGAGAAAATCAAGTCCCTGAGTGGAGAAGTGATTTTTCTGGGCAGCCAGCAAGCCAGCGACCAGACCCCGTTTCTGCAGATCTTATCTGAATGGTACCGAAGCTATCTCAGCACAGCATATGGGTAAAGCTTTCTGGTGAACGTGATTCTGCTTTTAATTTTAGCCTCAGTGTGGAAAGCCAGTGTTGACTGTGTTTCTGTGTTAATCCTTGCAGCTTTCAGCCGTGCCCCAGTGCCCATGGCTGTGGTCCGAAGGGAGCTGTCCTGCGAGAGTTACCCCATCGAGCTGCGCTGTCCCGGAACAGATGTTATCATGATCGAAAGTGCCAACTACGGCAGGACTGATGATAAAATCTGTGACTCTGATCCTGCTCAGATGGAGAATATCCGCTGTTATCTGCCAGATGCCTATAAGATTATGACTCAAAGGTATAGTGCTTAATATTCTTTGTTTGCTGACTGTCGGTTTTTTAATACGGAGTGTACACACCAGGTTGTGTGTGTGTTTGCATGAGAAAATGCAGGTGCTTAGTCTGGATGTGTGTGCGCAGAATTACAGCTATCATTGCTAAACTGTGGGTTTAACCGAGTTGGTTTAGCATCACGCAATATAAATAACATTTCCTGTAAGTACTGCTCATCAGTCATCTTGATTCTCACTGCATCCCAGTTTTCCCTCTGAAATACCTAAATATCAAGGCTCTAAATGAATGTAAAAGTGCAATCTTTCTCAAAATGCATATTCACTAGTTCTTGTGCTGTGTTCAAACAAAAGGCCAGAAATCTCCTTGAAACAAGGAGACACAAATACAATGTTTTGTGTTCAGAATAACATTTACAGTTTTCAAAACACAAAGAGGGATCTGCATCCTTCCTTGTGTTGCCAGGCTTTGTTTTAGGGGAGATCTGAATTTCTAGTCAAGCATTGGTATTCTCATTGATGAATTGCTGAATTTCTGTATAATAACTGTAGCTGTTAAGTGTGGCTGCTGCATTTGGAAATGGTAACTGAGATACAGTCAGACATGTAGACAGACTCCTGTCTTGCTTGCAAAGCCAGGGCCTAACAGTTTATTCCAACACAGAGGTATCTTGGTCATGAAAAGCCTTTTAAATGTTGCTGAATTTTTAAGGCTGTTTTCTGGCACAAATGGTGTTGTGGGAAGGATTCATAAGTCACAGCTCTTGACATGTAATTGAATTCAGTAATACATTCCTAATGCATGAAAAATTATTTAGTGCATTTGACTGTTAATTAGTAATAGAGATTAGTATTTCAAGGTATTAATAGTAGCATTGGCATAGGCAAAGTGTTGCTAACTGATGTCATGACAACATGTGTTTGGGTCCTAACAGTGACCTCATGGCTTAAAGCAGTGCAGGGTTTTAATGGAGCATCTTGCTGTTGTTTGCTGTGAAATGATTTGCACTAAAATGGACTGGTGTGAGCAGCATGAGTTTCAGCTGTGTTTCACATGCTAACTGCTATTTTTGACTTTCCTTTAGAAACTGCTCCATGTTGAGTATTTAGGTCTCAAAATGTTGAGGAGTCTCATGACAAATGTTCCCACTGCTGCACATGGCTCCTCTAAGACCGTTCTTTAATGGGACCTCCTTGGGTAGCTGGTCGAATTCTTGTTTATAGGGTTGTGCCAGCTACATTTTTGAGAGAAGTGGGAAGGGTAACAACGTGTCATCAGCCAGTCCCTTGGATTCTGTGTGGTTTTAGTGGAATTACTGTAATTCTCCTGTTCAGGTTGTTAGTGGCTTCAAGCAGAAACCCTTAATCCTCTGCATATTGGCAGAATAAAGCCGTGTCATCCCCTTTGTGGCCTGTTACAGAGTACAAAGTATTAATATTTTTTTATATATACATTTATTAGTGTCCTCTAGGCCACAGCTCCTGAGCCAAAAGCAGAGCTCTGCAACCTTCTGGTCAGTCCCTACATGTAGCAAGTCTGCAAAAAACTTCGGCCCTTGGGTCAGGGAGGGCACACAATTGTCTTCTGTGCCCCTGGCGCTGCAATGAAAATGTCTGGTGATTACTCACCTCCAGGCATCATCAGTGCAGGCTCATGGCTTAGCAGAGTTAGCAGGGAAGCTCATCTCTGTAGCAAAATATCTCTGTTCCATTTGGGCAGCAGAAAGTGGTGCTGAAGGGGATGGACACTGAAGGGGGGAAAAGATCTGCAGTCCTGTTATTGGTTACTATTGAGCTTCTTGAAAATAAATATAGCCTGATGTTAAAAGACAGGTAAAAAAGGAGAAAATATTCTGCTTTGCATTTTTGTCAGTCTCGTTTCTTTTTTTAAGTCTCCATTAATTCAAAGAGTTGAAACAATTTAAAAATAAAGCCATTAAAATGAAATATGTTCTTAAGATGCAAACCAGTCTGTCAGCTCACAGCTCCGAGTACACTTTACAGCTGAGCCTCTGAAGAAAGTAGTTTAAAAGGAAAATTGTGACAGCCTAGTAGTTGTGTCACTAACTATAGCATTTTCTTCTGAAAACCCCTACCTTCAAAATGAATCAATCTAGCAGTATTTGGGTGGGTTTGCATGAATGCAGGCTCTAACACAGGGAGCTTGTCTTTGCTAATGCTGCAGGGTGGGGGAGCAGCTGCTGGGAGACGAAGATTATCGTGACAGTGAAACCTGCACGGTGATTGAAGCTGTCTGTGCATGGAAAGAAAAGTGGTATGCGCAGTGTGTGCTTATTATGCACTGATTAATTATTGAATTCATAAATGCACAGTCCCCTTGTAGGCTCTATAATAAGTTGTCTCACTACCGGCAAATTTTAATCAGCAACACTGCACAGCCAACTCAAAACTCATTCCTGTGAGGCTGTAGGGAGGGAGAGAGGGAAAGATGGGAAGGAAAGTGTGTGTGAGACAGAGATGGTGTTAGTGTGTGAGTTGAGGCTGTGAGTGAGCAGATTTATGATAGATATTAGTGACTGCTCCCCCAGCCCACTCCCACCAAAGAAAACCTGAAAAAAAAACCCCAAAAAACAAAACAAAACAAAAAATCATCAAAATCCCAGCAGCCTGAGCTAACATGTTCCTTTCTTCTGTACACTTATATAAATTAATTTTTGCAGACGACTACATGAGGTTATTTTGAAAGGGAAAGGCATAAATCTTACAGTGTGTTTGTGGAGCCCCCTAAGCAGAGGGAACACAAGGAGTTCTTGCTGCAAATATTGCCCTGAAACTCTTTGCAATCTTGGGAGTATTGCTTGAAGTAAAGGACATTTAAAGAGCTTGTAGGGAGCTATTTTATAGGATGTTAAATCTCTGAGGCCTATTTTAGGTTTTTCTTTTTTATTTTTTTAAATTTTGCCAGCTCCTCCTTCAAACATCCAAGCAGCTGTTGTTGTAACAGCTCAGAAAATGTGCTTTATGAACTGAAGTTTTTCTGATGCGATTAGAAAAAAAATGTATTTTGCAGCATGCTTGCTTTGGAGAAACATCTTTGTAAGGCCTGTAACAATTAATTAAATTTTAACCATGCCTATTGTAAATTGTGTGCACTTTACCATGGGAGACTCCTATGTCCTGTCTTGAGTGACTGTGCCACAAAATTAACATATCATCCATTCCAACAGCCAGGGTTCTCTGTGAGCAATAGGGAAAAGTGGCCCCCTATTCCTGTAAGAGTTGCCTTTGTTTTTTTAGTGTTAACACAGTTTAGTATATTAAAAGCACCCTAAAGGAAAAAGGGGAAAAAATAGCGTTTGGTGTGCTCTCTTGAATTTCCTGTTGATGCTTCCCACCAAGGAAGCATTCTGGGTTGAAAGCAAGGGACAGAAGAAGAGAGGCTCAGGTTTTTGCATGTATGTTCACAGAACTTTGTGCTGTCAGTGCCACCTTTGCATTTAACTTTGAAATTTGGAGCATTCTTTTCCATAGACTTGAACCTCAAATGTTGAAAAGGGCTGGGGGGGGGAGAGGGAAGTCCAGGTAGGAGCAGTAGGAAGTACATTGCATGTAGGTACATATACACAAAGCTCTTTGATTTTTTGCCCTAAAGGCAAGAGCAAGGCTTTCCTTTTGCTTTTTGGATCCTTGTCTACCCCAACCATTGTCTGCTACTCTTAATCCGGAGGAAGGGAAGGAGGGATGGGATAATGAGGCAAAATGACAAAACCAGCAGGCAGAGCAGAAGAGGTGGGAGAAATGTTCACAGGTCTCAGCAGCTTTTCTCAAGATCAAAGCAAAATTCTTTCTGCCCTAGAAGATGTGGAAGGCTCTTGCTGGGGAACTCTCATCTCTCTCAACAACCAGAGAAAAGTAGGCAGCGTTTGCCTTTCACCAGAGCAGAGCCATGCAGAGCTCTTGTATGCAGCTCTTACCACTTCTGGCTTGGGAATGAGGGCGGCTGAAAGCTGCTCAGCTATCTCCTCGCTTTTCCCCTGAAGGGAGGCACAGCTGGGAGGTACTAGATGTCCTGCTGGGCCTGCAGTAGCTTAGCTGAGCTAATTTCCTTTAGGTTTCAGTCTGATCTGCATGGCTTGTCCCTGTGGTTTCGGTGTTGACATCATTGATGAGGATTGCAGGTCAAGACTTAAAAGGAAAACAAATAGAAAAAGTGCAAGACTGCAGGAATGTAAGAATGTGGTCAGCTGCTCTTAGATTTCCCTTTAGTTTCATCAGAGGGTCTAATCTTTTTATGTGAGAAGGGCACTCACAATTCTCTTGATAGCTGGAGGGATGGTAGCAGGCACTTTGCACAGTGTAGGGGAGAATAAATAAATTGAATGAAGCAGCTTGCATTACACTGCAAAGATTTTTCATCTCCTGAAGGGCTATTTTGCTAATGTTTTTGGTTGATGACCTGAAAAATGCAGGAGTCTGAAATGAGTGCCATTATTATTGTAATAATATTGCATTTCATGGCGTGCTGTTATTGATGTTATCATCTCCTGTGATTTTCAAGACACTTCTCAAATGTCAGTGATCTGCACTTGCATTGGGAAATAAAGAGGCAGGATTACCTGTATTTTACAGATAGGATCATTCACATTGGTCATTCATAAAATGGCTGCTGGTGTTGAACAGACTAGTTTTGGGATGTTCTTGTAGAGCCATGTATATTAAGTAGCTTCTTGCAGTACTTGTGGGAAGGTGCAGAAGACAGGAGAGCTGCAGACCTGGAGGCTCTGCACTGACAAGGCCATCAGCAGGACTCAAGAGAATGGCTTCAGCTGAACTGCAGCACACTTGTGTCAGGCTCTACACAATTAAAGGCATAATTTCTTAGAAAACAGCCCCCTGCTTAGATGCTGTCATCACCTCTGACTCAGATACTGAATGCCCTATTTGGTAGGAACCCCCCACCACCCTCCTCTGCATCCTGAGCACATTTTGCTAAGACTGCCAAGATACTACTCATTTTTCTAAATTTGTTACCACACAGATGGCATGAGAAGTACATTTCTGAAGGACTGAGCTGCTGCAGTGGGAAGCTAGGCTTTCTGGGAAGCCTAAGTCTGGCGCTTTGAGATCTCCACGTGAAAAGCATCAATATGGAAAAATACTAATGTTTCAGTTAGACACTTTTTATAACCAACAGAAATCAGTGGGAAATAGTGAAACTCGTGTTCCCTGGATTCTGATTTTAAAGGTTAGAAAACAAGCCTCACCACTTGGTTAAACCATCTATTTTCTCACCATGTGGAAAAATTTTAAAATTAAGGGAATTCTGTTAATCTCACCTGAACCTTGACCCTGGGACAAGGGTCCGTACTATATTACTAAGACCAGGAAAAAAATCAAAAATAACCAAAGAGCAGTAAGTCCTAGTGGGGTTTTGTGAACTGGGCTGTTGAATCACTCTAAAATAGGTTGCTACTTCCCAGCCTACACAGTCTTAATTTATCCTACCTCTTTCTTTCCTGAAAATTATGTCGGAGTAAATTCTTAAAGTGACAGCCCCTTGGAATTGCCCTGGTACCCTAGGAAATCCGGGTTTGCCAGCTCAAACCTCTCAGATGATTGCAGCTGCCATGGTTACAGATGAGGAGGAGGAGGCAGTAGCTCCTGAAGGTAATTAGGTTCCAAACCATGGAAGGCTCTGTAGATCAGAAATAGTGCTTTAGGCCTCCCTGGGTACCAATTGGTAGCTGTGGCCAGCTATAAAACACCACACTTACAATAAATAAATAAATAGATGTTTGTACTGTGCTGTGGCTGTTGGGTTTTGGTTGCTGTTAGCATGTGAATCCAGCACATTGCCATTTGGGAAAATCCAGACTTGAGCTGAGAAAGCAATGTGCAACCAGCAGCTCCTGTGGCCAAAGGGAAAGGCCTCCTTGTTGTGGGCATGCTGAGAAATTAATCTTTGCTAAGTTTCTCTAAGTTTCAGTTTTTCCAGCTATTTTGTTTTGTTTCTTGCCAGTTTCCCCCCGGCCCTGGCCTTAACTGACAAAGAGAAGACACAGGATAATCTCTTGGTTAAAGCATGTCTTGAAGTGGCCTCAGAATCTCTGAACACATGATGTGCTAAAAAACCATGCAGGAAAAACCCAGGTTTATTACTCAGCTAGTGTCAAAGTAGCAACCTCCAGCCTGTCAGAGGGAAGGAACCAGCCAGCCCTTGGCAGCCTTTTGCATGTAGCTTTTGCCAGTGGGAGAAGACCTATGTGAAACATGCTCCTGTCATCTGTTTTTCTTCTGAGTGTTTGAAGCCTGTTGAGAGCAGCAGCTCAATTGTTAACGTGGGAGGAAGGGTTGAGCAAGGGTGGATGTGTTGCTGGCAGCAGAGTCCTGAATCCACAAGAAGGGTGCTCAGGGAAGATGCAGCTTTAGGCTCTTGGGTGTTGTTCTCTGCTTTGGCTGAAACGGGTTTTGTAAGCATAATCTGAAGTGCCCAAAGAGCAAAGTTTAAAGCCAGGCATCTGCATGCTTCCTGTGGCACCTCCTATCCTTTACCTAATTAGCTGAAGTGATAAACATCAAAGATGCTTTTGCTCTGTCTTCCTACATCTTCCATTCACCCAAATGTGGCAGTCATGTAAGGCTGTCACAGGAACTGGCCTTCACATGCTTGGTCTTCTTGTCACAAGGCTTAAATCTATACAAAGCATTGCAAGATAGTCTATAAGGTTTGTTCAGGCTAAGTGGACTTATACTATCTTAAGATAACAAAGCAAAAGTTTCTTTTGATTAGAAAGATATGTGCACACTTCTCTGGCTGGTTTTCTGGTTAGGAATAGTGTCTGAAGGGCTGTGAGGTAAGATGGCTTTGAAGTAATGCATCTATATCACTTTCTTTTGCTTCTTCCTTTCTTCATGTACAAAAGAGCTCAGTTAGTCTGTGCCTGAGGTCGAAATTGGGTTTATACACAGGGGATTGTCTATTCTCTAGGATATTTCAAAGCTTTCATTCAGCACACTTTTGACTGCATCGTTTGTGGAATCTTTGGAGCTTGAACTCCATATTCCGTTCCAAGACATGTAAAACCAGCACTGGCTTATACCACACCCTCTGCGTGTGTGCCTGGGATTTCTGTGCCTCTCTGCAGGCTGGAAGCGCTCCCTGCAGACCTCCCTCACCTCTGCATGCTTGGAATTTGGCATCCACAGCGTGGCTGTGCATTTGTGTGATCACTCTGCTGATACCAAATGCAAACAGGCAAAAGATGTCCATTAGACACAAACCATTTGCTTGCCAGCATCAAAAGTATGGGCTGATGCAGGCAATGTTCCTGGATGATCAGTTCAATGTGGTCCTTAAATTTAGGTGTGAGTTTTGTTAGAGGGATAAACTGAAGTTTATTTCAACCTCTTTGGGAAAAAGAGGGAAGGAATTACAGTTACTGGAAGCTGTGACCCAAGAACAGGTTTTGCTGCCCATTGTAATTCAGGAGAAGGATTTTATGTATCAGTAAGTGGAGTGCATAAGAAAGGCCAGGCCACATTTGTGATGTAAAGAAAGGGCAGGATATGGAATTTGATTAGAGCCATCTTCTATGCATTATGTATAAGATAATACATTGGTGTCAGTTATATTGAGTAGAAGCCTTAATTCAGCTTGAGTCCTGCTGACATCGTAAACTGGGAGACAGGGAGTGGTTTATGGGCAGTAGTGGAGTCTCCAGACTGAATTATGGCCTCGGCATCCAGTCTGTTACTGAGAGTTGCAGCTGGTAGCAGGCAGTATATTACATGCTTTTACCCAGAGTAGGGCTGGTGACAAGGAAGGGAAAAACTTTATCACAGAGACACTGTGAGAAATGGAAGACTGAGTTATGGGCAAGGCAACAATAGAGAACTATAAAACTAATGCAAGAGAAGGAGGGAGGATTTTGAGCTGGCCAGAAGGAAGGATGCCAGAATGGGAATAGAGTTTCCCCAGGCAGTCACTGGTTTGCCCCTGTGCCTGCTGTCCTGCCTCCCTCAGGGCAGGATTGTGGCATCCCACAGTGGGCAGGGACTATTTCTGCCACTCCCATGCCTTTTTTTGTTTTTGGTCCCTCATAGTTAGAGATTGCCTTTCACCCCAACGCCCAAGATTTTTAGTATCCTTTCTAGATTTTCAGCCATAATTGTAATTGTATAAATGATCAAATCCTTTCTGAGTCTCGTGAAGTCCCTGGTCACGGTGACTTACAGGAGCTCTAAGTCCAGCAGGATAAGAGCTTCCTGTGTCAAAAATTAATGTTAGGTCTTAATTTCTTTTCCATCATTTCTCATTGGAGGAAGAGGCATCCAAGCCATCCTTGGAGACAGAGGCTAACCAAGCTACCTTTATCCAAGCTACCTTTGCCATTTCTGTTCCTTTGCTTGTATTCATTTGTCATATGGCTTCTAACCTTTCTGTTCTCTAAGGGAGAACGTGATGATCTTTCAAATATTTCTTCTTGTGGGAGTTGGTATGGATTTTTGTTACAAATGTGCGAAGGTTCTTGTTGTTCTCCCTGAATACCCTTCATTTTTAAGCAAACCCAAAAGGACAGAAGAGGGAGAAAAAAATTGTGATAAATTTGAGTTTGAGGTCATTTCTCTCTGTAAAGCCTGCTTCTGCTCTTCCTTTTCCCAAGTGGCTTTGAATTACACAATATGTCCCTTTTGACTTGAGTATTACACCCACACAAATACAATTGCATCCTTCCCCAAAAGGCCTGCTCTGCTCCTAATAAATTATTAGCTCTCTTGGTTGCTTGGAACAGATTGTTCCACTTAAATGATTACAGTGGTGCCAGCTAGTACTGATAGAAGGGAAGGTCTGGTCCTTGATACTAGCAAATGTGTGGCGTAAAATATCAGTGTCCATTAGGTTGTAGGGAGCAAGGTTAGTTCTGGCAAAAGGATAGTACTTGTTACAGACATCCAGGGTCTTAGTCACACATAGTGGAGCGCTATAACCTTGTCACAGATGTTGGTGGACTGGAAGCATGTTCAGGTAGGTATCTCAGGTGATTTTCTCATGGGTCATGGAAACTTTCACGTACAAATGCAGATGAGTTATTGTCATCATTGATATTTCAGGGAGAAAAGAAGACATCTTTAAAAAAACCCCAAGCCTGCCAGTGTCAGAAATGCACCTCGACACCCTTTTTAATTATTGGCAAGGTTGCCGAGAGCTGAAGACAGGTATCTAATATCCAAGACACCTTAAAAAGACCCCGAACCCCTTAATGGTACATACACACAAAGCATATAGGTCACCTTCAATGCAGTGGATTAGTCAGAGCTCTGGAAAATCAATTTTGTTTGAGTAGCTGCACTTGTAGCTAGATGGAAAGAGTTAAGGCCAGGCACCAAGCAGTGCAGGGTAGTGTCTGTCGTCGTGGGCTGCAGGCCAGAGAACACTTTGGTGCCTGTGTAGCCATGCATGTGGCAAGAGCTGTCTGAAGTCAGCGTGGAGGTAGAAGCCTTCCAGGACATCTCTGCACAGAGAGAGAGGTCTCTCCTCATTTTTGTGGCCTGGATGGCATCCCGGTGGTAAAAGCACCCAGTGGTTCACCTCACCAAATCACTGGAAGTCAAGGGCAACTCACCCACCTCTACTTTGCTGCAAACCACATGGGTTGGTGTGCCAAGCACTGTAAGCACTACTTCTCTGTGTCTTTTGATTGTTGGGGGGAAGCTTTCTATGCTGAAGGGATACTGAAGTTGTAAACACTTAAAAACCAAAAGTACTCCTTAAAATAGAGTAAAGGCAGAGAAAGAGGATGGAGGTTTTGTTGTATAGTGCTTAAAGGCACTTCGTTGCATCAGCTAACAGATTCAATGCCAGCTGACACAGTGTGCCCCAAAATGTTTTTTATCAGGAAACTTTGGTTTGGTGTAGAAACCTTCTATAGATAAAGTATCCTTCAGAATGACCCAGGTATTTTGTGCTTGTACTGACAATAGATGAAATAAATTCCTTTATTCCTTTCTCCATAGCTTAAATTTTAAAGGTTTAAAAGCACCCATTGCAGCCAGGAGCCTGACTCCCACTGAACTGGCATGAGTCCTGAGGTCTCAGTGTCCAGAAATTTCTTTTCAAAATGGAAGTTCACTCTTAAATGGCTCTAGTGGCTTTTAATATTTTGCTCATGATCTAATTTGGATCTTAAGTATACCAATTTGGAAACAGCCTGCCTGACATCAAGCTATGAGTTTTTAAACTCATATGGTTTAATAAGATTAACTTACTGCAGTTCTGATACAGTCTTCAGTGAAAGCTTATTCAAATTAAGAATCAGTCAGAGGGGAAGTAGCCTCAAGCATAAAGTAGGAGTGAGGTGGTGCCAAAAATCAGGGCTCCGAGAGGCTTTGTTGTCTCAGACTTTGCTGAGAGCAGAAACCTTTACTGCCAAATTAATGCACTAAGAGGGGAGGGGGGAAAAAAAGCATAATTAAGAGATTAAAACCCAATATTCCCTTTTTCAGCTGTCATCTTTGGAGATGTACACAAATATGCACCCATAGAAATTGATGCGTAGTTCATTTTTTATTTTATTTTCGAGACTCCAGAATACGTATTAAAATATGTGGGAACTCTCTTACACGTCTGCTTGAATTATGGAGAATAATTCACAAAGTACAGCAGGGCCACTAAAATTAATGAATAAATAAGTGAATTTGAAGAGTATGCCTGCCAAATCTGTGTTTTGGGGCTCTTCTGCATAAAATAATTAATTCATGTATTTTAATCATGTTAGTTTCTTCCAGTGTTTGCTTGCATTTCAGCAGTAGAGTGTCTCCACCATGAATTTACTTTCCTCAATGTTGGTATGGGGAGTCCTGATTGTGTAACCTCTTTTAACCCAAGGTTACATATTAATCCCCTTCCTCCCAGGGGGACACCCTCAAGTTTGGCAAATACTGTGTGATTTCCAAATGTGCACCATATTGATAACATGTATGTGGAATCGGGGCCCTTCTGGTTCTGATTTGAATTCTGAGCATGTTGAGCATTTTTTCTTCTTCCATGAAGAGGAAAACTCTCAGCAGAGTTTCCATGCATAATTTCATTCCACTGTTTCAGCAGGAATAATGCAGCTGTGAAAGAGGAATGTGAAATCAAGTGCATACCACTCTTTGAATATCACAAATTTTATTAGGGGCTTTACAGGAAGGAAGAAATCTGTAGGACAGATTGGTCACAGTCCAGTGTTGCTCAGCAAGAAGAGAAACAAAGCTGCAGTTCCTGTGGTGCTAATTTGAAGTTTTGTTTAGCATGGGCTACAGGAATGGCTGAAGGGCTTTAGCTGTGAGTATGAGGCCCTGAACTAAACACTGGGTAATTTTGAAATCCCTGTGCTGTGAGAGGAGCCATCATCAATTGCTGGTGGTCCACGGGAGGGCTTAACTAGAACCAAATCATACAAAAATGTGTTGACCGCACAGGAAAATAAAATAATTGAGACACTGACATTTGCAGGGGTATGTCTTTCGTAAGGGTTATGGAAATGTGCCTGTCCTGTCTTCTGTGGCATTTAGAAATACACTGAAAATAAAGGTGGTGGCCTGCTGGAGTTGGTTGTCATATGGCATACGGTTGCCATGTGCCATAGGTTGCGGTAATGGTTAACTTGCAAAAGAAAGAGTAGCCGGAACATTTTCTTTCTGCAGAAGTGTACAAAGTCTAGTTTGGTTACATGGAGTGTTTCTCCATGCTTCCTTCCCTCTCCCAGATGGCTATTGGCAAAATAGACAGGATACAGTATGATGTTTTAAGTATATGCATTTCTTTAATGTGCAACATTTGGCATGTTTGTATATACATCTAGAGTGACTGCATATATGTAGAGGAGGATGTGCATATGAGAAAGTACAGCAACATGTGCACAGAAAAATAGCAAATCACAGACTTTTTTAAAGAGAAAACAGCACAGTTCTTGCCTTGCACTTGCACAAAGAACAGAACTGATTTGATATCGAGAAGGAAGCAGAAGCAACACACAGTCTCTTCAGAGCTGATACCAGGAGCTGGTAACACACACAAGACCCCAAAGGTATTGCAGCAGACTAGCAAATCCAAATTGTATTATGATGTAGATATTGGTCATTTAGGTTTCTTCAAAACTGCAAAGAAACCAAGAAAGTTGTGCTGCCCTGGATATCTGTTAAGCCCATGCTTCTATCTCACATAAAATGCTGAAAAATTGCAGTCTTAATATCCCACACAGGTGTCATGACGTCCAGCTTGGCACCTCCAAACTTTTATGACTGCTGATCAATGAACTCACACTGTGACTGTATATCCCACTTCAGCCCACTGTGTGTAAGACCTTAGTAGGCAAATGGGGTCCAAGGGAGCTGGCTTCGCAACATGCCCGAGAATTTAGCTTTTGACTTCCAGCTGCTTAAATTTTTCCTTCTTGCCCAAGCTTTTCATTTGATTATCATCTTATTATCATATCATTATTTGGCATCAGAGATAGCTGTAACTCTTGCTTTAATACTTTCCATTTTCTCCTGGCTTTACTTTCTGCTGGATTTTTTTCTTTCTTCCTAGGCACTCCTCAGCATCCTTTTGCTCCCAGGTGATCACTGTGTTTTCTCTGTGAAAACTGTGCTACTGTTGCTTATTTCTAAGGAATCCTTATGTCCTTTTTTTAAAATGTGGTTACAGGGTCTGTTATTAGGCTGTGTGGAGGCGTAGGTCCTGTACTGCCCTGGAGTGAAGTGATCAGGATCTGCTGTGCTCCAAACAGCCTTTGTGTGGCTGCACCAGCAAGTGCCTCCCATGGGGACAGCACCCCCAGGGAGAGCAGTTCCTATTTGCAGTGTCTTCCTACTGCCAGCATTATGCGGGGAAGCAGGTGGGTAGGTAAAATCCTCTTTGCTTGTCTTCTTTTGGCACTGAAGAGGAAATCTGTATTTTGCTGGGGAGCATCATATAGCTGGGATTTCTGTGATGTTGCACAGTCAGCTGCTATGGAATTAAGTTAATATTTTACAGTGCCTTTGTTCTGTGACTGTGTCCAGCCCCTTCAATCTTCCCAGCTCCTAATGAGGTGAGTCCTCTGACTTTTGCTGGTGTGTGCATGTGGCTCTGCTAGAGCTAGCAGAGCAATCCATGTTTCTATTCCTGGCCTTGAGCTGTGCTCTGAGATGGCAACAGGCCTTAGTGTGGAGACTTTTGCTGCCATTTCAGCTCAGCTTTGAGCAAATGGTCATGCTTTGCTGAGGCTCTGAGTAACCTGAGATGGTGTGCTAGGCAATGTGAGCAGCAGAGCAGGGTGAAAAGCACAGGACTGCGTGGACTGGAAGCCACTCCAGATTTGTTTGGAGCCTGGGTGTGATCAGTGATGTTTCTAACAGTGTTTTAGGAGCATGAAGAACCTGATTATGGAGGGTCTGGGGTAATGCCAAGCACTGTTGAGAATTTAGTAGCTCAGTTCAACTGAGAACATTTCCTGAATCATGGTGGTCATCTTTGCAAGCAAGCGTTAGCAGGATCCAGGCTATCACTTTTGCAAGTCCCCTGCTGCAGCTTTCAGGAGGCCACAGAAAGGGCAGAGAAATGTGCTGGGCTGTAGGGAGGATGAGGAGCATTGTACAGTGAAACCTTAATTCAAGGAATTGGCTTTCTCCATCATGTAGTAAATTCATTAGTCATGTAGAGTGAGGAAGTTGATTTATGGCTATTAACTATATTGAATTGACAAAAGGAGCTTCTTGAAATTTAGTAGCCAAAATTAAGGCCTCTCAGGCATTAACAGATTAGACTGCTTAAAACAATTTAATTATTTATCCTGTGCAAATGGGATAGGATATTTCTAGAGTGATGCCTGTACTTCTTTAGATGTGTTTTAGTGTATTTGTGATTAAAGGTCTGTTTGTAAATCCTGCTAATTGACTATTGGCACAGAGTGGTGGAGGAAAGCAAGGGTCTTGGCTGAGACTTAATAATTTTTGGGATTTAATTTAAAAAAATAAAAGAAAAAATATATCAGTCTGGTTTGAGCTAATGCTCTCTTCTTTTGTCTTCTGCTTCCCATGAACTCTGTCAACATCTGTTCATACAGAAGTTAAAAGAGAAAAAAGGGAGGCTATTAATAGCACGGTGTGTCTGTGTTAAAACTCAGTATTGTGTATATATGCTGCTATTTTTATTGCTGTAGTATGTGAATTAGGTGAGGTCCCATCATGATGGCATCTGCATATCCATCATTCCCCACCTGGAGACCTTAAAATACCAGTGTAGGGGTTTTTTTGGGGGGGGTTTTTTGGGGTTTTTTTGTGAGGGATCATGGCATGCAGTCATATCATCTCCAAAGGAAATGACTGTGCTGTAAGTGGCTCGTCCTTAAGTGCCATCCTACCCAGAAAGAGAAGGAAATAATTAAGATGACATGAATTATGTAGAACAGACTTGAATAAAGAGTGACAGAAGGGCTGGCTTTGACAGCTGGATGTTAAATGAAATTTCTTTCTGTTGTTATAGATGCATAGCCTGTTTTTAAATGTATAATTTATTTAGATTTATTTAAGGGATAGAGGAAAGAAACAACAAATCCCTGATGCGGAGAATTGAAATAATGAGTTGTTATACAAACATAAATAGTCATTACAAAATATTTTATTGGTCTATTTTTGCTGGATTTATAAGGGCATTTTAAGACTCTTTGAGTCTGCATTGTACATGCATGCAAATACATGCTGCATTTTACCCTGCAATCCTTACTGCGTGCTTAATTGAGTTGATAGGAAAAAGACATGAATACTCCTGACTGCTTCAGCTTGGCTCTGGGGAGAGAATGAATTTTTCATTTTTTCCAAGAGAGAATTTATCCTTCTCAAATTGTGTTTTATTACTCATACCTGTAAGAAGGCCGAAGCTGTAGGTGTGGGAAGGCTTTCTACTCTAAGCTGCAGGAACTTTAGAGCTGTGAAGTTGAAACATCTACAAAGAAGAACTTAATTGTGTTATAACTGGGGGTGTGAGTGTGTGTGGACATAAGGGTAGGGGGAAAAGGCTGTTTCCCCCCCAGAAGAGCTTTCAGATAGTTGGCTGGGGTAGAACTGATCCTCTGGTTAGGGTGGTATAATGATTTATTGATGTATCCAGCAACACTGCTGACCAAGGATTTATAGAGGGATGGGAGGAATTATTTCTTCTGGATTTGTTAGACCAGGTCATATAGGTACTCATTTGCTATTTGCTCATGACTTTTCCACCTATGCTATGTGCAAATATATGCTATTACTATAAATTTTAATTTTTGTCATGACCTTTTTTTTCAAAATTGTGTTCAGTAGGCCATACTTATTTTATGGAGATTAGGCTGAAGGAGTGCTTAGGACTCAGTATTCCTGAAGCAGGCAATGATAGTAAAACTTGCCTTCAGAGGAAATTCTTGCCTTCTCTCCTCTGATTACTTCTGTCCTGTTTCACCATATATAGAATTATGCATGTTTTTCTCATTTTTAAAATTTGGTTTGGTTTTTTTTTTTTTTTTTTTTTTTTTTTTTTTTTTTTTTTTTTTTTTTCGTCCTGATATTGTCTTAGAGGTTTTGGGCACCCCTGGGGAAAGTAGCAGAGATTTCTTTTCTCCTAACCAGCAGCCTTGCCAACTCTGTGAATTTGCTTTTCTCAGTGTAAGCACCACCTGGGGTTTTTAGGGTTTATATATCTGTTACGTGCAGAAAGAGATCTCTTCCTGCCTCTCCATGGCATTTGCTTTTCCTGTAGGTTGTTTGGAATCAGTTGATGTCACTGATCTTTCTGCTTCTGCTGCTCCCATTTGTTGCAGATGTATTCGATGCCTTTGATTGTTTCTGACAGCAGGATTCTCTGACAATCTGTATCTCTGGATGATGTTTAATTGCCTCTATGACTCCCCCAGTAATATGGTCAGGAATTTGTTACTTTGGTCTTGAAAATCATACAACGTGCAGTTTGCTCACAGGTGTTTTGTGGCACTTACGGAGAGCTCAAAATTGAGCCTCTTTCTTTTCTATTTTTTGTATAGACTCCCAAAATTGCTCTCTTGCATGGTCAAGTGGAGCTAGTTTGATGTTTGGGAGGCACACAGGCAGCAGTTCTGAGGGAGGGTGGCATGGCCAAAATATCTGATTCCCTCTCCCATGCAAACGTGTCATTTGCAATTTCAACAGAGTACAGAGGGCAGCTTCCCACACTCTCCACTCCTCATCCCAGTTCCACCCAGAAACATGCCATGTGTAGGTCATTGAATAATTCTCATTCTTTGTTGCCCTAAAATGAAAACTAGAGACCTACTCAGGTCAAGAATTAAGTTGCAGTAAGGGTAATTCATTGTTATGTACTGGTGTACCTCAGTTGCCTGCACTGGGTGACAGAACAAATGAGAATTTCAGCCAGGCAGAAGGAGCAGAGTTGTATGGTCAAAGCCTCTGGCATTTCTTATGTTCCTACAAATTTTTCTTGTGTGCTTTCTCAGGAAAAAAACTGAAGAAAACAGATTTTCTCTCAGCTGAGGAGTGCAGTAGATTCTGTTTTCTGAAATAAGAAGCAATGCCATTCAAAAAGTCGTTCCTATGATTAAAAAGTTGATTACCTCTTTGTGTGTCTGGATCTATACCTTGCTTTAGAGGATTAATTGACGAGCGAATACAGCGTGAGAATTATTCTTTAATCATTGTTTTCCTGATTATGTTATTCTTCGATGAAAACTGTTCTTTCAGCTTGTCAGGAGATAAATGCCACCTTGAGATCACAGCCCTGTGGGCAGTTCCCACGGGGCTCAAGGGAAGACTGGGTTTCTAGTCCTGAAATGCAGAGACTGTTTCCAGAGATTTTTCCCTTAGTGCCCTTTTTTCACAAGTCATTGAGTTCATTTGGGAGAATCATGGATCCTACCCATGCCAGAAATGATGACTTTGTACTAAGTGATCACAAAGTGTGGCATCAGTGGCACTGACAGCAGCTGCTCACAAGTAGCACAGGGCAAGGGAGATCCTCCCCCTTGCACTGGAGATCCTTGGCTGGGTGCAGTGGCTTCATCAAGGCAGCAGGAGAGTTTGGGCATCCTCATGGAAGGCGGGTTACTGAGCCCAAACTGCACAGGAAAGCTGGGAGTGACAGGAATCTGCTGCACTGTGCGTGAAGTTGTAACTTTTTCCTTTCCTCTGTCATTTCCAGACACAAAGCTTTTACCCTTATGATATGGCAACTATTGAATAAAGTAAGGACAGGGCAATTCCTCCTCTGCAAACCATTTTAATGTGTGCTTTGGATCAATCAAAACAATGAAATGCTTGTTGGTGCAGAAATTCTGGGAAGAATGTGTTGGGAGGACTGACACCATAGATACTAGAGGAATAAATTTGCCCCCTGGCTCTCCAGAAGCCAAAAGACACTGTGACTCAATGAACATAATTAAAAAAAAAAAAGAAAAAGTACTAGCAGGTTCTGTTCATATTACTGAAGATGCCTTTTGTGAATCAGTGTTGTGAGTAGGGAGAAGTCCCCTGGATAGCTGTTTGAAACTATTACTGCCAATAACTTCTTTTTCTGCTTTATTTTCTGCTTAGATGCTGCTTGATGTGGCAATGGGTGCTATAGATTTATTTTAGCATTAATTTATATGGGATAGGTTACTTGTGAACAGTAAATAAAATTCTGTTTCCGAAGAAATACTAGAAAATGGGATGTTTGTGACATCTTGTGTATTAAAATGCATGGTTACGTCAATAGATGCCAAAGAAACATATTGGATAATCTGTAAAGTTCACAAGGTATCCTTTTTACCAACATTTAAAAGGTAATAGGGAAGAATGACAGTGTCTATATTAGCAGAGTCTTAATTTTAATTAATTGTTGTGATTTTTCTGCATGTAAAGGCTTGCATCTGTGTTACATAGCTCTTTGGTCTGACAAGTACTTTTGCCTCTTAGAGAAATTTTGATTCAAAAAAGACACTGTAAGCACCTTTGAGAGGGAAGAAAGGTGCATGAAAGCCTGATGAACAACTGGATCATCTCGTACAGTGATGCATGGTTTGGTTTGTTGTTTTGGAAGGTTTTTTTGGAGGTGAGGGAATTGCTGCAGGTGCTACCTGCAGCAACGTACCTGCAGTACATGTGTTGTGTACTGGCAAACTGAATTTAGAGAGCAATGAGAGAGCCAAGGCATGTAGCAAGCACTGCTTGGAAGCAGAGAGGTTTTCTCACTATAAAAGTGGGGGATAGCAAGGATGGAAGGCCACAACATGGCTGAGAGAGATTTCTAGGAAAGTATTTTAGAAAGGAGCTTGGAGAGGTGATCTGAGTAAGAAGAGGAGGAGATCTTGTGGGTGAAGGCAGAAATGCTCACTGGTAAGGATGCAAACCTTGATGTGGATCATCAGGCATGCAGCTCAGTGATCCTGTGTGTCCTCTGGGGCATGGAGGAAAATGGAGGCTGACCCTTACTTCCATCACATCCCAAATTAGATTGTGCCCATGAGGGAGATGTAATTTAATTAACTCTGAGAACCTCAGCATCGCTGAGACACTGGAGTGGCTTCGCAAGCATCCCTATGACTTCACTGAGCATTCGTTATCCCAGCCTGCTCTCCTGTCATGCCTCCTGCTTTCCAGTTGATAAGAACCTCTGCCTTTCCATTTGGTCGATTAAATGCTGTAAATTCTGCAACGAGGGGTAAAGCATTAAATTTCTCAAGCATGTCTGCGCGTCTTATCGTGGAGGCGATTCCATGTTGCTAACAGTATTTGATTCATACTGAAGGAAAATTGATGACCTGAATCCTCCTCACATAAGAGCTTCATTGTTAACATCTCTTGTTCTCAGCTACCTCCCCATTTTTTTTTTTATGCCTTCCCATTCAATTTATCAAGCATGCTTTCAGCAATCAAAGGTTAGAAAATCGCTTTCATTCTCGAGCAACATATTCTGTGTCATTTTATCAAGATGCGGAGCTCCTAATTCTCTGAAGAAAAGCTAAAGAGAAGTGGGAGCTGTGGCTTATCACTGTCTCCCATGTCACGTTAATGGAGGATTGCAGCCAAGGTGACAACAGAGCATTCCCAGTAAAAGAAAGCTCCCTCAGATGCTCAAGGAGCCGTGGGTAAAATAACCTTTCTCATTGCATCAGCGTTCACTGCCGAAACACACAGCCTCAGCTCTGGCGTGTGGTAAACTGCTCGGGGAAGAGGCTTTGAAATACCTGACCTGGGAGATGTAGAAGGACTGTATGTGGATTTAAAAGAATAAGGATTATCAAGGGAGTTGGTAGATGAAAGAAAACAGGCAATTAAAACTGGTCAGGCTGCATCAACACGAGTTCAAATAACCTCCTGCTTTACAGAGGGCAGAATCTCAGGTGGATTTTGTAGCCTGAGTTGTCTGGCTCTTTGTGGTCAGGCTGCTCTCACCACTACTACTTAACATATTTTGTTAATGCTTTTAAGATTAATTCTGACTCTTTTCTGTTACATAATATACCTGGTATTAGTCCCCTGTTTATGGAGACTTAGAAATGGGTTCAGCAGATTTAGGAAAACACAGGAGTAGTTAAGGATACAGTTAGCTGTGGAATGGACCCACACATAATTTTACTTTATGTTCAGTAAGTGTCTCTAAGGCTTTTTTGACGTTGTTTTTTCTTAATGAGGCTGATAGATGAATAATCAAACTAAACCCAACCTTTTTTTGCTGTGTGTTTATATTGACAAAACATGTGACTCTCCAGTGTTTTGAGGGATTTGGCAATTACAGTTTGTACAACCTTCACTGTAGATGAAGAATGGTAACATTGCTTTGAGTTGTGTTTTGACAACTGAAGAGAAGGTGGCATGTAATTTTCAAAAGTAGATTTGTTAGGGAATAGCAGTGAGACTTGATTTTGCCAGACCCTTTAAAGATGGGTTGATTCACCTAACAACTCTGAACAGGAGCTGAGCCCTTTGGAAAATTTGGCCCAGGAAACGCAACAGTCATTATTTATAACCTGGCGCTGGATATTTCAGATTTACACAAGAAATATGCATGAAATTACTGTTTATTGGGAAGAGGACTGGGGGGAAAAAAGCATATAAAACTTAATGGAAAGCATCAGTCTGCTGGTCACCATTTCCGTTTCAGTGCAACTGGCAAGTCTGCCTGCTGTGTGGCCACTGTAGGGCACAATGGGAAAGGGTGAGATGGTAACTGATGGCAACACAGTTGTGGTCGTAAAAGAGGGGAAAAGTAAGAAGGATAAAAGGAAAAATAAGTTTTTCACCGTCTGATTTAAATACCTTTGGTTATACTTTGCTTGCCTACAGTAAGCTGACAGCTCTCACTCTGTGGAAGCTAATGTCATTGTTATCCTAGTAACAGTCACAATCTGTTCCTTGAGTTGTTTCTCTCATCCTGGGTGCTTGACACAGCAGCCCTCCCAGAAAAGCAGGAGAAACTCCTTGTAATAAATTATCCATCACCCTATACGATTGACTCTATTTTTGTCTTACTCTTTACTTTTTTTTTTTCCTCTCTTAAGTGCACTGGGTAGTTCAGCCCCTAAAGAGGAACTCCTCTGACACTAATCATTTCCCACGCATCCAGATGTTTCTTCTGATAGGTAGTACAGTTGAAAAGCTTGAAGATGGATGTATGGCATGGAAATTATTGGGAAATGGTCAGAAATTGCATTTGGTGGTTTGCCAGCTGGGATTTTTTGCTTCAGTCCATTTGGGTTTGCCTTGGTGGTTTTGTAGCATTTAATTTCCTTCTTGTTAGTGAGTTTTGGTTTATTCAAAAGTATTTCTGAAATTGTTTTGGGATACCAATTGCATTCAAGCTGGGGGACAGGGACACCTAGATTTCTTGAATAGTCTTCCAGATGACTTGATATGACAGCAATCTTAAACTAGCAACCTTTTCATTTCTGTAATGTTTTAAATTAAAATAAACAGATACTGATACTTTTTCAGTTATTGCTAACACCTTGTTTTGTTTTCTGATGGTCATAACAGGCAGCATGTACATTCTGCATTAAAGTTTCTTTGTTTGTGTCAGAGTTTGTAGGTATTTCTTGCTAACTGTTGTTTAGCTGGTGGTTTTCTCTTCAGAATATCCTGGGATCCAGAATCTGATCCAGCCCACGGTGCTGGCTTTTAATCCCTTCACACAGCTAATTTCTCTCACTGTTTTCAAGATATCAGAGCTGATTACCCAGAGGCACGGACATACTAGTGCTAGAATGCTGGAGAGAGGGGTGGTTTTGGTGTGCACTAGAGAGCACTTAAGATGGAATTGAAATAAATTCTCTCCTGTAACATTTTCCCTGGACAATATCATCACCCCTATCATGGGTCTCATACTTTGAAGTATTCTTGCAAACTTCAAGTCAGGACCCCAGCATGCCCCATTTTCTGTGTGTTTCCATGTGTTGTATATACACGTGTCTTTTCCTCTGACGTAGGTCATCAAGCTGAGCTCTCAGGTATGTCTTGTTATGAGAGAGTCACTTGTTGGAGCAATGAATTGTCTTCATTGAATTAATTTTCACTCCGACGGGGTTTTCAATGAAAGTTTACAGACACTATAGTTTAGGCAGGCAGCCAACGCAGAAGGGATTTCTGTTTGTATTTCTTTATTTCAGTGCCAAAGGAGGATTAGCTTGTGCTGAAAGGGTTAGAGAGGTGAGCCAGAAATGCTTGACCTAGTCTTTACTAGACATTTGCTCATTATTTTCTTTTGAGCATTCTGAAAGGCCTTCTTCACACGTGTGGGCAAGAACAGGTTAAAAACCATGTAGACCTGCCAAAGCTTTACAAATCTCTTTACTAGCTTTATTAAACCAAGCTAAAAGAAAACCTCTGTATCTTTTTTTCCCTTTTATTCCCTTAACACCATCCTCCATCCCCCCAGCCCTCCTCCCCCTTACCCCATAGGATTTTGGTTTTTTTTTCCAGCCCACACATCTGTAAGTGCCTGCTAGATACAGGAGACACATTTTCATGGTTTGTTAGCTTGGCTTTCCAGCCCTGGCTTGTCAGTGCCCCCGACTCTGCAAAGTGTTCAGAGCTTTGTTGGGTTGCTTGTCACAGTGTTTGGATGAGTGCTGCAAATTTTCTGTAATATATCTGGTAATTTACTTGAATGTAGCACAAACTGGAAGATGGGAATGAGCTTTTGATCTCTGACATTGTGATATCAGCAGGGGAGAAAATAAAAAACACCTCAGAGTCAAGATGTATTAAGTTAGTTGGAAAGTAAATTGACAGAGAGTTGGCAACAAATACATGATCACTAACCCTTTGAGTAAAGTGTGGTTACCAATGGTGGAAAGCAGTTTGCCCTGAAGCTTTTGTCTAAGAAAACAAACTAGTAATAGTAAGAGCAAAGGCTTAGCACTTCCATATGCAAGAACTTATTGGGGCACATCACAGCAATGCCTTAAGAAAATGGAAGTTGTTAATACAGTAAGGAAATCATCACATCTTATTTGGTATTCTTAACTATTTATTTAAGGTTCCATCCTGAAATGATATCCTATCAGGCTGCCATTTGAGCAGAAAACTCCATGTCCCTCTTTTTGTAAGTCAGTTTGTTTTCCTATTTTCCTGAGCTATGTAGTAAATGTAATGTAGTTCATTCAATGACCACAACTTTGCAGACTGCCAACACTGTCAAATGGACTAGCACAGGAAGCCTTTGAAATCTCCTCAGTAGTTTGATGATAACATACCAAGTATAATCATCAGGCTACACTGATCCTGAAAAATCCACCAGCCCTCAAACCCAAGGGAAAATGCGATGTTTTTCCATTATCACCCGTCACTGTGCTGGAAATCCTCCTGCTTCACCCTTTGGAGGAATGTGTGCACTGCTAAGATGGTAAATGTGTCCTGTAGCATAAGTTACTAACTTAATTTCTGTATCCAATAGCTTTTGTGAAAGTTTCTGAAGTAGCTACTCGACTAGCATGCATTGAAATCCTTTTAAATCACTTCCTAGAAGTTTATCCTAGAATCCCTTCCCAAAAGGCTGCTCTCAGGGCAGATCTGAGAAATGTCTAAATAACTTGTGTGCAGATTTCTTCTGCACAAAATCTGACAGCATCTTTTTGGGAGCAGTAATGGGACAGTAAATCCTGAATGCATTGCGACAAGGAAATGTGGGACAAAATGATATAACTTAAATTTAGGCCAGGAAGCCAGAACACAGCAAGGAGCAGCTCTGAGTTAAGGCAGATGTGCTGGGCACAGAGGGGAGCAAACAGGGATGGGAGGCAGAAGAGAGATCAGCAGTTAAACCACTTAGTCAAGTTGTTGCTCCACAGAGGAGTACATAGGATGTGTCCACTCCTTGTAATCAGTTCATGTGCTTGGTTCCCCCACAATCTGCATGTGTTTATGTTCTCTTCTCAAGGATTTCTCTCTATTTAATAAGATCAAACTCAATTGTTGAACTATGGACTTCCTTCCTTAAAACTCCATGTGCCCAGATTTCCCAGTAGTCTGCCTGGAACACAAATACCTGAGTAATTTAAACAGGTGGCCATTTGCAGCGTAATTACGGCAGTTGTTACTGATAAATAACAGCCTCAGCTTGCAAAGCCCAAGAGTATCTAATTTGTTTGCCTGCCTGCAATGGATTGTCTTCTGTGCAGAATATAGATGATCCTGCAGTCACAAGCCAGAAAAAAAGTAAGTTATTTCAATTCATCCACTCTAGTCCTGGAAGCCCTCGCAAGCTATTTGCAGGATCAGGGCCATCATTTGCTTCTGTGAGGGCAGCTGGTCTGTACCAGCTTTAATGATACCCTAGTTTTGCAGAGAGGAGAGAAATCCTAGAGCAGCTTTCTAAGGTTTCCACCTTTATCAAACTGGCCATTTTCTTATCTTTAATCTCTAGCTGATGAAAGTGTTTAATATTTGACCATTTTGATTTTTATAATAATATTTTTACACTGCATTTTACAGTGCAGAAGGTTTTTTTGTTTGGTTGTTTGTTTGTTTGGTTGGTTTTTTTGTTGGGTTTTTTTGGTAAAATCCTCCTTTAAGGTATGACAGATATTGGAAAAAAATAATTTCTAATTTTCATCAATAATTAATTTGAGTTTCTTTATCATCATAGTACTAATCTTAGTAGGTGTATGCTCATATGTATGAGACTCATCCAGGCATGGGATATTCACAGCTTCTCTGAGCAAACTGTGCCAGTGCCTCAGCACTTTCACACAAAATAATTTTTTCCTAATGTCTAATCTAAATCCAATAATCTTCATCCTAAAGCAATTCTCTGTTTTCCTATCTCTACATGCTACTATAAAAAGTCCCTCTTCAGGTCTCGTGCAGCCCTTTTAGGTTCTGGAATGTTGCTGGGTGGTTTCTCCAGAGCCTTCTCCAGGATGAACAGCCCCACCTCTCTCAGCCTGTTGAAAAGTTAACACCAAACAGTTGCTCAAGAAATGTAGTGTAAAGTACTTTGCCTGAATTTGTATATGCCCTTTACACCATTAAAGTTTATTATATCATTGCTGCTACAAACTTGCATTGACATTACCGAATTTCTGGGTGACAACTTGACAGAGACAGAGAGAAATAACTGCAGTTTTTAAGTATGTCATCCAAAAAACCAAGAGAGATAATTCAGTTGAGCATTAATATTTTTGGGTTGTGGGATAGGAAGTTTCTTTTCTTTGATCTTTGAAAACCTGTCTCCCAATAGATATTCTCAGATGCCTTCTGGGGATTTTGGAGTTGTAAACCTGTTGTCTGCCTAGAGACATCTTGAAAAAATCATATAGCAAATAACCAGCAAAAATGCAACATAGCTTTGCTTACAAAAGCTTGAGCATTCATGCTAGACCTGTATATATATATATGTATATCACAGGAAATGAGTCTTGAAGGAAGTTAAATCTAAAAATTTTTAGACAGTTAAATTGTAAGCATTTTTTGATACTACATTTGGTATATTGCACAAACCAGTATTAGTGAATACAGTCTTTATTTTGAAGCCTTCCAACCATTTGATAATGATATTAATTAATATTTGTTAGAAAACTGCTTTATCTGGTAAGTTTGAGCTGCTAAACACTGAGGGCTTGTCAGGAGAGTCAGTAACCAGATTTTGAGTGATTCCAATTGTCAATATATTGTGCAAGACAGCAGTGTGCAGATGCCTTTGTGGAGAGCTATACTTTGTTAAATATTTCAGCTGTAATTTGTGTTCCTTGACTAAGCTCCCACTGTGCGAGGACTGCATATTGAAATTCACCTTGTGGTTTGAGCCTGATCTCATTCTATTTCTTGTTGCTCTGCTCACAGCTTCCAGTTTTTTCTTCACTATCAGTCTGAGTCAAGAATACTAATGATCTGGCACTCATTGGAAAAGCTTTGTAGGTAGTTATACTGTTATTAAATCCAGCTCCTCAGGGATTTTTCCATCTGAAGAACATGATATTCTCCACTTCCTTTTGGGACAGTGATGCCACTGTCCCAGTATAGCTCCACTGTTTACCAGTCTCTGTTTCAGTGTCTTTCACATATTATTGACTACACACTCATTTTTAATATGTCACAGAGTGGATCAATGTTCTGTATCTTTTGGATGAAGCTACTTTTGGTCATATCCAAACAAGCTGCCATTATAAGCTGCCATAACTTGGACTCTTTTGTTTTTTGGTTTTTTTTTTGTTTTTTTTTTTTTTGGTTTGTTTTTTTTTGTTTTTTTTTGTTTTTTTGGTTTTTTTTTTTTTGGACATGTTTTGTAATGGCATAAGAATTTTGGTATGCTATGTTGTAGAGGCTGATGTCAGTCACTGCTGTCTAAACACACTAGATTTCCTATCAATTACACCACTAAATCTTTGACAGATTATGCCAATCTTTGGGTAAATGCTTCCCAGTTCTTCATTTTGACAGCCAAAAGAGGAGAGGGAATTGAGAGCTACTTTGCAAAGAATGTACAGTATGAGGGGCGGTCAAAGTTTTTTTAGCTGACTTTTTCCACACTTAAGAAATCTATGTGAGGTTTTGGTTGGGGTGCACTCTCTTCAGATGCCTAGCATCAGAAATGTTCTAGAATTGTGTTTGATTCTAATTTAACTTAGTATAGCTGTTGATTCATTTAAAAACTTTTTTTAAGTGAATGGTGTATTGAATTTTGTTTTCACCTTTTAACCAAAGAGCTATTTTTGTGGTTGAATAAAAAAGAAGACAAATGTCAGTCTTGTAGTACTGACAATTTCCTTGTCTTGAATACTAAGGTATCTCTGTCCAAGACATCTTTGAAGTAGCGTTTCAGTTAGAGTGTAGGGAGCTTCCAGCTTCATGTCCATGACTGTCTGCCCATTTCTTTCCTGCTCAGAAAAGCAGCTGGGTGCTCTGTCGAAGGGAGTTGCCTCATTGCCTGTACTGTGCAGTTTCACCTGTGTGTTTCTGTATTATCCATGTGGGTTTATGTGTGTGTATTTGTAAGTGTTTTTTGAAAAAGATGTCTGAATTTATATACATATGCCTATATGATATGTGAAGTTATTCTTGAAACTAGGAACTTAGTGTTAGCATATCCCTGTACATATTGCTCAGTAGAATTGAATTCTATCATTAGGAATGTGATCGTATACAGATGTAGTCAATGTCTGAACAATAGTGGTTGAAATATTTTTCCTGTTAAAATCATTAGCTGTCTACATCTAGGTACTCAGCAATGGTATTTTAATAAGCACAGGTAAGTCATCTGAAGAAAGACAAAAAATAATTAGGGAATATAAAGCTGATTTATTTCATCAAGGCTATTATTTATTAGTCCTTAAGATAAACGTATTTTAATTGGCTCACTGCAAGGTTGGGTGACCACTAAAGAGAGGAGTCAAAAGTAATTTAACATAGCAGCTCATTGTGGCTTTCAGTGCTGCTGTTATTTGCTTTTGCGTGCACACAGCAGTTAAACATAGGCAAATTAATGGAACTGGAGTTGTTTTGGAATGGTTATGCCAAGTGGAGAGAGATGGCTTCTTTTTTGTACTTGCCTGAACAGAAGTTTTTTTTCTCTTTTTGAATGGAAACCTAGACCTAATGAAGTGTGCCTTAATGTGGACTTGTGGTTCAGGACGTTCCTTTCCATTCTGCAGCCCCCTGAGACGTACCGACCCAGCTGCACAAGGACTGATAAAGTGCCAGCTTGTGCAAAATGAAAGGTTAAGACAGCCTTCATGCCTCTCTCCTCACTATTTGCACCAGCCTTTGAAAGCCCCCTCACTGTTATTTTGCGGAATATTCCCCTCTGGGGGTGCTGGGGAGCCCAAAATGGGCAGCCTGAGCAAGCCCTTGCAATGATGTGATCTCTCCAGGCTATACCATTAGGACTCCCAAGACCCTTCGCAGCTCCTGGAAAAATAGGCTGAAGTTTAAATGCATGTTCTCTCCTGCAAATTAATAAACTGTTATTACTTTGTTTTCAACAGCTGAATGGCTTTAGCATTCCTTTTTGACAGAGATTTTCAGTGTCTCCACCTCCCATCCAAATGTTTTCTTTGGATTTACTTCAGGTTGAGGAATTTGTATTGTGTGTGGCTGTCGCTTACAGCGATGGAATTCTGTTTTAATCCCTTAACTATCATTGAACAGAAAAGGAGTGCCTTCTTTCAAGTTGATGCAGGACAGCATTAGTGGTGATAAAAGGATATATTGTTTAAAACAGCTGAGAAAAGCTGCTGTCTGTATTACTCTTTCCACCTTCCTTATCCATGATGGGCTTAGGAGGAGCCTTCACTCAGTCTTTGACCATGGAGGTCTTCATTGTGGCTGCCTTGTGTGGGGCAGGGGAAGAGAGAAAAAAGAGGAAAGAGAGCTGCTATCATAATTTTGGAGCCTGGTTAATGGCTCAGTTGAAGGTTGGGAATCCTGTGATGTTCAAAGAAGTTAGTTAACAATCTGCACTAAAATGGGATTTTCTGCTCTTGATTGTCCAATCCTTTTTTTTTTAAAAAAAAATATTATTATAAGGATGGCACTTCTCACTTCCTACAAGTTTTGATCATGATATTAATACAGTTTTCTAAAATATGTGACAAAGCAGCCACAGTCAGTGGTTTAGCCACGCAGACATACATTCATGACTACACTGAGCCATCCCCAAGAGCATGATTTGTGTTGGTAAATACAAGACAGTACAATACACAGTGCTTCTCCAAATCTAAGCTTTAAGCTCTTGAATCAGACTTAATGTAAGCAGATTCTTCCCATCTTTGGATAAGTTTTGGAAAGAGAGGTTTTAACAAATGGGACTGAAGGCTGGGGCATGATTCACTGTTTATGTGTGGATACTAAAGGAAGCTGACTTTGAATGTGGTCTCAAAATGGAGTAAAGCCACTTAAAGGGTTTTTACAATTACCCCTAGTGCTATAGCACCAAGCCAGGGATGCCTAGAAATGAGTTCTCATGCCCTGTGGGTTGCTGGTCGGCAGAGGAGTAAAAGATTAAATGGAAATTGCAATCCATCTGGAAAGGATTTGTTATCACCCAGGATGGACTGGAGTCAACAAGGGATTTTATTAATTCAATTAATAATTTTTTTTTCTCATCCTGCTAAAGTGGCTGAAAAATAAGGTGTCAGTGATAGGATTAGAGAGGTTCCTGCAATTTTGAAGTCATTTGCTTTGAATTAAACATAATTTGAGTTTTCCTTGGGGCACTAATGCTTCTCCCTCCCTGCCCTTAGTTTCAGGCTGTATTTGTAGGCTTTTTTTTTTCTTCCCTCTCTAATCAGGCCTGGCCTGTGCCCCTAGTTGTGACTATGTAGAGGCTACTTTTTGTAGGTTCTATTTCTGGTAGTGTGTTTGGGTGTTTGCCTCCCTGTGCCCTTGCCAGCTGCTTCCCTGGAATTAGAGCTTTGCTCCTCCCAGGGTCTGATCTGCCTCTCCTAAACACCAGTGGCTTGGATGTGTCTGGCTGTAGTCACACGAGTCTTCCCAGCAGGATAAGACCCACAAACTGCTGGTTTTAGGTACTCAGAGATTTGTGCTCTTCTTTTAAACTATCTCCTTATCAGCAGGGCACACACCGAACTATCTGGGAAATGCATTAAGAAGGAGATTTTAGGTGAAAGCTTTATTTGTTCCATCTCTAATTAAGTGATTTGTTCCAAACTCATAAATCTCTCTTGGCTCTTTCTTTTGCCAGCAACTTCCAGCTTCATGTCAGGCACTCTACTCTGTTCCCTTTCTAGATCAGATTTCCTTCATTGCCTTCTTTCTCTTTGCACCTTGTGGTGGATTGGATTTTTTTTTTTTCCTAAAAAAATGCTCCTTTTGTTCTTCCTAGCAGCCTCCACTTCCACTGACTTTTTGTGAAGAAACTGGGTTGTCTTTTCTCTTTGCCAAGCATCTTCCTGTCAAGTCAAAGCTCCTAATTTTTGCCTGCCTCCTGACCCTAGCACAGTTTTGGCTGTGTTAGTCTCTTGTGGCTAAATTAGCTGGTTCTTCCTTCTCCTCGCAGTTCCTTTCCTTTGTGCATCTCGCATGTCCCCCATCAATCACCGTGTGCCAGCTTCAGAGTCTGGCAGGAGCAGCTGGCACCTCCCGCTTCCCCCCTGCAGCCGGGGATCCCCCTTTCGGGCATTCCTTTATCCCTGCCGGAAGGACTCACGGCTTTTTTTGTGTGCTTTGTGCTCTGCCGAGCTGGCCCCGCTCCCTCGCACACCTTGTTCTGCGCTGGGTGCGTGGCCGTGCCCGGCACTGAGATGTTCCTGCCCTGCAAACCGCCTTGAGCTCTGCTTAGGTGGCCTGCAGCTTCTCTGCTGCTCAGTGCCTGGCACTTCCTTCTGCCTGCTGTGCCCTCAGTTCCTATGAATCTTGTTCTGATTCAGATATGGTTGGAAAAATATGTTTAAACTTTAGGGGACACCCCTGAATTTGGGCTTCCCAAAAGAGAAGACTTCCATTATTAGGAGAAACATCTGGAGGGGAGAGGTTGGTAGTGCTGGTGGAAGCAGTGGGGTTCAGGTTGCTGTGGAAATCTGAGCTGGCTCTCTGGGATCAGACACAGCAGTGACACTCCTGAAGATCTCTGTTGCCCTTTTGATCATCAGGCATATTTAACTCTCATACTGCCAGTCCAGGATTATGGAAGAGCTCCATCCATTGAAGAGTCCTGGCATTGCCCCTGCCTTCCCCAATACATCTGCCTTCAATCCTTAGCCAAGTGTGAGCTCTGCTTAGTGATGTTATCCAAGCAGGGCTGAGGCTTAGGTGAGCTCTCTGACTCTGTGTGCTGTTTTTAAATTGTTGTTTGGAGATGAGTGAGGGAAAGATGGGTCCTGATACAGGCAGTAAGACATAAAATGTTTTCATTAGGAAGCACTGTTTGGATCCTTGGTGATGTGCTGCAAGTCCACCTTGTCACCAGCCAGTGTTAGTGCACTCTTTTTGCCCTCTTATCCGTGAATCACTGGAGTAAGTGGTGTCCAGTTTTCTTTGCTTTTTACTCAGTCATGGCTCATACCCTGTGTGGGGCCAGTAGAGTCAGCCTTGACTCTGAAGCAGCCTGCCAGCACTATCAGTACTAACTGGATATCTGCTCTTGTGGTCAGAGTTTTTTTCAGCATGTTAATTAATTTCCCAAACTTCTGTTATTTGGAGGAATGGGACCACCATGGCACGATAAGGAAGACCTGGCTTCCTTTCCAGCTCTGTTACACTTCTGGATTCCCATCCTCCTGCATGCCAATCAGGCCAGTGATAGCTGGACTGGGGACATGAGCCAGCCCTAGGAGAACATGCTCCTGCCTTTCTCCTCTCCATTTGATATTCTCTATGTGTCTCCCACCTTTATTTTGCATTCTCTTGCAGTATCTAATTGATTCTTTATGAGACCTTTGTGCTCCATTTCTTTACTGTGGAAAAATGTCAGTGCTGTTCAGCATTGTTGCTCTGTGGCAGGAGTCCTTGGGGTCAGGAGGCAGCTTTTGGGTTCGTGTCCTCTCTCTCTCTCAGTGCCTAAACTCCCCCAGGGCAGTGTGTGACCTCTTCTCATGCAACTGGGCTGCTCTGTGGGGTTTTGGGGTGTGCACTTAGAGACATGAGCGGGAGGAAGAAATGGCTGTAGCTTCTAAATTCTGCAGCATGTCATGTTGTTTCTCTCCTTCCACCTGCAAAACAGAGATAACTACTCTTAACCCATCTGTACCAGAACAGTGTTGAGAGATTTAATTAGCTGCTGTCCACAGGGTTTTGAAAGGTATAAGATATATCTGGAGTGTTATTAAAGGTCTTACTAAGATTAGCCTTGCTGAGTTCTGCTCTTTCCTGTACAATTACCAGGCAGATGTACTCAGTGCGTGTGCAGATATGAAATAGTTAAGAGTTTTTGCATGTCTTTTGAAAAGTCATCCCATTAAAACAAAACAACACATCAAAGTGAATCAAGTCCTTTTGAAATAATCTTTCTTACTGTATGTGGTTTAGGACCAGCTGAACCATCTGAAAAGCCAAAGCAGGGAGCGAGAGAGGGTGAGGGGGAGAGAGAAAGACACTTATTTATGTGAAGTCTGTACCTCTGTTCGACTTTGTACAGCCAGAAACTAAAAGAAAGGCTTCCCTAGTGTGTCCAAGTTTCTGGTGAATGGATCCTTTGGGTGCGGAAGTGAGTGCTGCAGATCCTTTCAGCCAAAAGGAACAGTTAATGAGTGTTTCTCTGTTCTGCCCTGCTGGAATGAGACACATCCCTCTTTCTAGGTCACTAAGTTAATCAAGTCAAGGATTTCTGTCCATTGTCCTTCTTATCAGTCACAGCTGCATTTGCATTAGGAAGCTTTCTGTTTCTTTAAGCCTCATTCATGTACTGATTAAATTCCTTCCCAAGTCTGCAAAAGCAAATGTCTAATGTATTATATAGTCATCTCCTGACCTGAGTAAAAACAACATACAGTAGAATATGCTTAAAAGCAGAAGAAAGGGGGAAAAAATCTCTGCTTTGATTTATCTGATTTGCAGTGATAAAACACAAGGGTAAAGCAGGTGGAAGCTTATGTTTCTAATGTGTGATTTTTAACTTGATGCCTGCTAGCATCAATATCAGTGTGTACCTGAACAAACAATCTAAGGTGGGAAGTGAAATTGCTCTTATTGAATGTTTGAGTAAACACTGCTGTAGCATTTCCTAATGAACAGCAGTAGCTGTTGCAACGTGTTAGATAATAAATTGGTCCTGGCAGCACATTTCCATTTCACAAGAATGACTGAAGGATAAACTTCAGAGAAAAATGTAAAATTGCTACCTTTGTAACCAAACAGTTGTAACTGTTATTCTTAAAAAGTTTGCAGTCTGTCTATATTTATGCTTTGATTTCACCACCAATTCATAATTTTGTTGTTTGGAGGCATAAGCTAAAATGTTTGTCCTGCTGATTATGAGTGCAGTTTTGGGCAAATTAATAAAGATTTCCTTGTCTTCTTGTGCCCGCTGCAGCCCTCCAGCATCACTAAGGGGGTATCTCATTGAGTTGGTTTTTTGGTCCCTCCGGATCTCCTGGGTTACTGGGAGATGTAGAGTTTAATCATCTGCCAGTACAATTATTGCTTTTAACACTGTAGGAAAAATGGCCTTGAAAATTTTCTCACTTTTCCAGTGGCCACTTCTCCATTTTCCAAACCCTGTTTGACATCTTGGGAAATACCTCTTGAGTAACAACACTTAGACTTTCATTTTGTTTGTAGTAACATCATCTAGGATTTCGTGCTCAGCAACTCTGTGTTACCCTTCCTCATAGATTTTCCTGCAGGTTCCTTCACAAGGGGCCTCTCCTACACCATAAACAATGCCCTGAAACTTGAACCTCTATCCTCCCTCATCCTGGTAAGCATGTACGAGTTCAAGTTCTTTGCAGAGTAGGAAGGAGCCCCTTTGGTTCTTTTTTTTTTCTTCTTCCCCCTCCGCTGTCAGACGAATATTTAATTCCCCTTAGCCCTGTGGAATTCAAGTGCTGTGTCCTAATCATGGGGCTTCCCTCAAAAAGCAGCCAAAAAGCAGCCAGCAGGAGTAGGGTATGCCTCAGAAACTGTGTGCAAACTGCTAATCTTAAAAGGCATTACAATGCAGTTGGACCAGCCTGAAATCATCTTCTTTTCTCATAAGCGTGCAGCCTGCAAAAGGCTTGGATTGTCTCTGGCTTTTTTCCTCCTAAGGCTGCAGTTCAATCAGTGTCTCGCGTGTGTTTGTTTATGCATTTTAATGCCCATGAATCTACTCAGCCAGTTTTCTGAAATTCTATAAGTGTCCAGAATTGAAGACCAAGGAAGGGCTCTGGCTCGCCAGTGAGTTGGTGAGGATCAGTGGCTGTGTAGTAGCTCTCAAAAATACACAGACACGTATTCTGAGGAGCCATATAGTGATCTCACATCAATTTGAGATAGCCTGGAAGATGGTGAAGGAGGGCTGTATTACTTGGCTTTTGCTGAGAATACTCTCAACTGCTACAGGAATTTCTGCCATTGCAGTGACAGTGTAAAACAATTCTGAATCAACACAAGATCAAACATTTGTAAATTGTCCAGAAGACTGACTTTCTGCTGAAAGAAATGTTTGTTGAATCAGAATATTTTGCTTTTCAAAGCTATGTAATTAATTTTAATAAGAGCACGTAAAACAAATTTTAAACTGGAAAGTTTTTTTCCCCTAAATGACAATGTGAATCAACATATTCCCACACAGCGTTTTGATTCGACAGTTCATCATTTTCCAAGGGAAAACAGTGCCTCAGAAATATTTGGCTGTGACAACTCTTTGTATTTAACTGCATTGGTAAGAAACAATGCAGTAGTTGTTCCTGTGGATGCATGTGTGTCTGAAGAAACATGGAGACTGGAACAGCTCAGCCTTTGGAGGTAATAGCTCTGCATTCATCAGGGATCAGCAATAGTTCCATGGGATCTTTATTTACTGAGTCCTGCTAAGGATCTGGCTCACTAAATATGCAAGATAAAAGTATCTCAAACCTCCAGCATACACAGGAGCTGATGACAGACAAGCTACAGATTGAGTGCTTTAATTATTCTTATTGTTTGTCCACATTAACCTCTGGTTTCTGGAACTGCAGTTTGATTAAAGTTCTTTGATTAAACAGATGAGTTGACAAGACAAATGTTCCTTGCAGCCCTCTGAATTATGGTATGGAATTAGGAACCTTTTCCTTGTTCAGTTTTTATTCACATTTTCTCTTCCACCCACAGCCAGGTGGATTTAGGATCACTCAGTAGGGACCTAAATATATATTGGAGGAGAACCACTTATGCAAGAAAGTGTAGCAGCAATATGTGTAAATGGGAGAGAATGGAGTTTCTTAGTACCTTGTGCACTGTAATTTATTTTTTTTAATTGGTGAAATAGTACAAACTTCCTAGTTCCTTGTTTAACATTAAAAAAAATAATTAAAAAGTCAAGCAGAGGTCTTGATGAATACAAATGTTCAGACTGTTCAGGCTGCGTCTGAACAAAGTGGTCCAATTCCCTTTGTGTTGCTGTAATCAGGATTTGCCTGAAATGGAGTGAAATATTGGAAGAGGCAGGCAGTGTGAGAGAGGATTTGGAGTGGGTGGTGAGGGATAGCCCAGCTTTGTGCCTTTGTAATTATGCTGTGAAGTAATGTGGAGGGATAGTCTTAGGAGCAGATGTTTAAGGATATATTGGCACCACGGGAATCTTAAGTCTGAAGAGGATTGTCCTGACATGAGGCAGAATCCTTAGAAAACACCAGTGGACAGGGATCTGCAGGCTGCTCTGCACAGGATGCTTTGCCAATGCAGTTGGTTAACAGCATAGGAAGAAGTTGTGCCATACCACTAGGACTCCTAATTTCAGCACAGACCTGTCAGTAAATAATTTATTTTGCTTAGGTAACTGTCTTTACAGAGAGGATGAAGAAACCTATGCCAGCAACAAGCCCTCTCTTACCAGCCTCATTTACTTCATGGAGTTGTTGCATAGGTTTATTTTGATTATGGCTATGTCAATAAAAGGTTTTGATGAAGCAAGAATTGTTTTTATTAAACACAAATACTAAACCAGATTCATCATCATTTGTGGTACTTCTAACAGAGACAGTTGAAGTGATTTTCTGGCTTTGTTCCCTGTGCAGACCTTGGACAGAGGCTGACTCCTTCACACAAGGTTCTCACTCTCAGATGGCACAAAGGTTCTGGATGCTTCCCTGATTTCAGAGCATCATTTTGAGCATCAAGGCTATTGCAGAGTCTGCCAGCTAGACAACAAACTCGTCGGATCAGGGATGGTGTTTGAAAACCAAAGGGGAAGTTTGGTCCCCCAGTGGGATCACTGGACTGATTTAGTGAAAATAATTGTCCTTGTTGGAACAGGTTATGTAATGAGAAATCTGATCAGATTTGATCAGTGTACAGCTATATTTAAGTGACACAGTGATGTCACACCACCAGTGCTGCTGAGCAAATGTGCCACATGGCCCATTTTTTACTTCATAAAATTTATAGATGAAGGTTCCCCAACAGGAGCAAAGAACTTTAATTTTTCTCTGTTTCTCTGCAAATTTCACTTGATGCAACAAGCTCCAGGTGAGCAGGAAAACGACTTTGCTCCCATGTTTTTGTGAGGTGCAAACACGTTTTAGCGCTTACATCATTACTAGAAAGTGCTTACCATTTTTTACATCCAAGAGGAATGGGGATAAAAATCTAAAGCAGCCTATGACCCAGTTTCTTAGCTCTGGGCATCCCAATACCCCTTAGCACAAAGGTGATCACAGGGGCAAAACCACAGGGGGTTTGATTCACTTCAGTGTTCCTGCACTGGGGGACTGCAATAACTGCTGAAATTGATATTGCTATTCCACTGTACAAACAGAGCCTTACCAGGATGAAATTCTGTCCTTGGAAACAAAGTGGGCATGGATTTACTCACCTAGTCTGTAGTGTTCTTAATTTTACTCATGTGAGTAACTGTTCTTGGCAGAGGCGTAATAGAGTCTATGCTTGTGGTCTGCAGAAATTATTATGCTTTTCCTGTAGAGCTATCTGACTTCCCCTGCCCCCAATTTCCACTGGAAACTGCCTTGTTTGTCACAGGTCATCCCACATCACTGTGGTTCACCAGGGAAATGACAATAATTCAAGTGCTTGGATGTGGATGTTGAGCTTTTCTCTCCCTGTTGTTTCGTGGCATGACTGATGTTACTTTGCCTTGCTTGAAGGCAGTAGTTAAGAGGGCAGGATGAGCAAAGCTGTGATTGCACGAGATGTAAATATACTTTGGCTAGTTCATTGTTAATGCCGTTCCATGAGTGGTGTAGGAGTGCTTCAAAGTGGAACAAAGGGAAAGTGGGGATGAAGGAGGAGCAGGGAAGGCAGAAGAGAGCAAGGTCAAAACACCAGTAGCTGCCCCTGGCAGTGTTTGACAGCCTCATCAAAAGCAAAGGACTAAACTGATCTTGAAAATACTATCCCTAGATGGTAGAAGATTATGAGAATTGCTGCAGCAACAGTAGGATGTTTGCATCCTTGGTGTCATTTCCATTTTATTTTTGCTGATGAAGAGAAGACACGTATTGTCTCCTCTACAAATAGGAGTTACTCATGTGCTGTACTGGAGCCTTGGGAATCTGAACTATCTTTCCAAACCCTTTACTGACACTGAATCATCTTGGCAAATATATGCAATCAAGAAGAGAAGAGGAGGAGGCTGAATATGGTTTGTTAGAGACACCAAGGAAAAAGGCTCAAGATGTGATGCCCTCTGCATTGCGGAGTTGAGAGCAGGTAGCACTGAAGTTAATGCAAGTTAGTAGTATGGTGCTCAAAGAGGAGAGAGGCCCAGAGGTTTGCTTTGCTAGGCGCAGCAGGTCCTCTAAAGGACAATGCTGTGGTGGTGTATCCATGCTCCAGCTGAGTTACAAATGGCCTGTGTAAACCCCAAGGGCTGCTCCTCCAAGCTCCCCATACACCAGCTGGGACAAATGCAGACTGCAGCTTGAAGGGAAGGAGAGGAGAGAAAAATGGTAACATCCTGTGGTGAAAACCATCCTATGATTGCCCTGGAGTGTTTTAGTCCACTTCCTTTATTTTTTTTTTTCTCTTTCTCCTCTATCGCTAGCATCACTTGGAATTAACTGAAGTTGTGGGTTTAAATTTGTGTAATTTACTCTTGCTTGGAGACACACATTGGTGTGTTAATGTACCTTACTCAGTTTGATCATAAGTCAATTAGGAGCAGGTAGAAATTAAACTGATTCTGTCGCTCTTAACCAGGGTTTGTATCAGCTTAACTAAATTAGTTTAATTAAATCAAACACTACTGCATTCCTCAGTGCTCAAAAACATTGTCTGTGCTTGTGCATGTGTAACGCCGAGGGTGCACGTGTGCTGAATATGTATGACATCACATGCAAGCAAATTTCTGAATAACAACCCGCATATCTGTCTGGGCATTTTTACCTTGTCAGTTACTCTGATGTTGTGTCTAATGGGGAGATGAAAATCCCCCTATAAATTCAGCTCACTGCTTTGGCGGCTTTGCTGACAGACTAGTAAACAATTTCTATGCAGAGTGCGATTTTCTAGTTTAGGAATGGAGCCACTTAGATTAGAACTCAGTGTTTTAGTGAGAAATGTCTAAAACGTTTACATAACCTATTTACATATGAATACAAACATTACAGGCTTTATATTAACAGCCCTTGTTGTTGCTCATTACTATGCATAGAAAAAGACATCAGCATTTCTAGTAGCATCTACAAAATTATAAATATGTGATAGAGTAATTACTGATTTGGAAATCCAAATTATATTAAAATGATTGTAGCATCTGTGTCTCCAAAAACCTCTCCATTTGTCAATTCTAATCTTCTATTGCTTAGGCAATAAACATGAGTCTGATGCCTATTTACACAGTTTTGTATGAATCCCCCACCCCTTGTAATTTAAAAAGAAAGTGGAGGAAGGAGTGGTTTGATATCAAGGTACCTGAAATTGGTCCATAGCTGTTTCTCTCACCTTTACTTTACCCCACACCCACAAAAATATGAGAATTGATAATAGATGTTGCAGATTTGTCTGAAGCAGTCAGGAGCTGCCAGGAAGATCATTCTGGAGCTGATTAGATTCTGCTCACATAGTAAAAACCACCAAGGAAGTTCCTCCCAGAAAACAAAGGGATCAGTTCAGGGCTGATCTTTTACCCTTTTTACTGCAGCCCTACTTGTGTCAAATAGTTATGAAGGGCCAAGGACACATTTGGTGTGCTCCATGGCACGAGTGAGCTTAAGTCAAGCCTTACTATGGTGGCTGTGATGCAGAGTAGAAACCAGGCAGAGGTTCTGGCATCCTTCATTGTAACAGAGCTTTGCTTCCAGAAGAGACCCTGTAGATCTCAGCAGGTTTGGGCAGCAGATTTATATATATATATATATGTGTGTGTGTGTGTGTATTTATATATATATATGTATATATATATAATATATATATATATATATATATATATATATATTAAAGATTATCTTCTGTGGCTCTTAAAAGAGTTTGCAGGGAGGTCAGTGCCATGCTTCCAGTGGTGTGGAAGAGCAGAAATTTCCCCCATAAAGTCACTGTGCCTCACAACAGAAATCTCAGTAGGGGCTCCTTCACCACTTCCTGTCCAGACTTTTGGTGACTGGAAGACACCACCCAAGGGAATTTATTCATGGCTGATAACTGGTTATTTGTAGGAGTGTCTCCTTTCAGGTTTTTTGGTCCTGGACCAGAATTCTGGCTGGGTGAGTCAATGGGAGATGATTTGCTTGGAGATAATAGGCTTCCTAGGCAGAGCAGTTGCTGTTGTCATGGGTGCTCTGATAAGCTGGGCATGGATAGACATTGTCATGCTGACCTTTAAGAAGGTCTTTGGGAACTGATCCATGTTTTTCCCCTTCCCTGATGATGGAGAGTGAATGCTTCATCTGATGTGGTGTGTTTTCCCTGGCAAGCATGGCCCAGTTTTAGCTGAGTCATCCATGGTTCCCCCTGTGGCTTTAATTACGGCGCTGCCTCTAGTTGTCATCTGTCTTTACACCTTCTGCTTACACCACACAGGGACTCAGAGGCTTGTATATGCATAGTAACAGTTCCACGAGATGAAATGCTGCTGTATAAATAAAGCATTCATCACACCTGCAAGGGAGGTTTGAATAAAATCCCACATAGTTTTACTGCGTGAGCAGTGAAAGATCAGAAATGACAAATGGGTTGACAAATGGTGTGCAGTGCATAAATAACATTATTTATTTGCTCAGTTGTGTTGGAGTGAGTGAGGTGAGGCTCACTGGTGTTTTGAGAGAGTTGTCAGAGCATTTGTAAAGGCAGAGGCTGGAGGATCAAGCCCCAGCCCATGACAGTAGCAGGTGGGTAGCCATTAGACGGAAAACCAAAGCTTCTTTTTTTTCCCAGGCTGCATGGTTACAGGGAGCGACACATAGGATGAGATTGGTTGGCACAGAGGAAATTTCCTATTTGGTCAATATTTTAGGGTTTGTCTGTCAGTCTATTCACACTGAACTTTCTCAGCCCTGTCCATATGTCTGCACTGGCTAATTCAGTACAAGGAAGGGCATTGACTATTTATACATGACACTTCAAAAAGCCTGAAGTAAGGTGAGGTCTGCCAAAAGCACAGATGAGGGAAAGCCTCATCTTCTCAACATTTGGAAGAGAATTTTTTGATAGATGCACTGAGAAAAAGAAAGAAGAATTTGGATGCCACCTGTGTCTTAACAAGCAATTCTTGTTTATGCTAACAAAGAGAATAAAATGTAGTCACTCACCTATTATTTTACTGCAGTCCGGGTTAGCAGTAGTGAATATATGGAGTTCTGTTGACCCCAACGGTGAGTTGAGATGTCCTCACCTTTGACTGCATGTTCTTCAGCACCTGAGATCTGTTCCCCACTTGCCCCTTATTAGAACCAAACTGCAATATGGACTACCTAAGTATGGCAGGATTTTAAGTCATCATTCAGAAAAAGAGCCGCTTGCAAGGAGAAAAGGTTTGGACTTCACCAACATAAGAGTGCTCTGCTACAAGTTGGAAACTAGGTCTTTACAACTGTCTATGGAATTAAATCCCGTTCTTTCAGATCCGCAGAACGGAATCTGTGGCAGTGAATTACTTCAGAGAGCTGAGACAAAGTAGCTGCAAGCATCATCAGACCAGTGTGCTTGGCACTAATGGTCCTGACAGTGCAGACTTCAGAGCTTCATGTGATTTCAAAGTCTGGGAGGTGTCATGGCATTATTAACAGCTACTTGCTGAGCTGATGCAGGGGCCTCAGTGTCACATGGCTGGGGGAATTGCTTCTTGGTGTATGGCTGTCACCTCTGTACCCATGCCTCTGTCTCCTGGAAAGAAAAGGGAACTTTATAAATATAAATATCAATAGGGCACATGTGGAATTGGATGTGTCAGAACATCCAGGAGTAACTTCAGGGTCACAAGAACCCAGAACAGAGTTCAGTAGGGCCAAAAGCCAATTGGCAAGTTATTCTTGGCTGGGAAACACGGCGTGAGTCGGTGTGTTCAGAAGTTCATTTTCTGGTCATGGTGCCAGTGCTGAAAAGCTGCTTGAGCCATGGCCTCTGCTCAGCAAGTGACACTTTTTGGGTTTTCTCCCTCACCAGGGAGAAATTTTCCCATTACCTCACCATAGTTTGTCTGAGCATCCACAGTCAGTTCAGTGAAAGTCCAGAGAGTCTGAGCAGCTGGTTACTGTTTTTGTCTGGCTCTTTGCAGTTCAAGTGCTTGCTTTCATTACTTTTACAAAGCTGGGGACAGATTTTTCTCCTCAAAACTGGATCTTTTGGTAAGTCAGAGCAGAGGAGCTGTTTCTGTGAGGGCAGGAGGAGGGCAATACAAGCATTTTAGAGAGAGGGTGGTTAGGATGTAGTCTGTGGCTGGTAATGCTGTAGAGAAGTTGGGCAGAGTTACAGTCAGTGGGTGTGGGTCACATGTATGGCATGGTCCTTTCAATAAATGGTTTTCAGTCTTTTAAAACCTTAATATTCCAGGCAGACTTTGGGTGGATGGTTTGGGGAAGTCTTTCTGGTGGCATGAGCTGGTGAAACTCTTCACATGTTTTCTTGGTACAGGCGTACCCTTGATTGTGCACTCCTGTTACCCAGCTCAGACCCTGTTAATTGTATGTGGTGCCTGTCAAGGATTGTTCACCCTTTGAATTTCCTAGGACGTGGATCATGCCTGTGGGCAGCTATAAGGCCAGCAATATGTTTGGGTTTGTTTGTTTGTTTTTTTCCAGGAACAGGTTGCTTATTCAGTAAAGTGAATACTTGATGCCTTCCTCTTGGCAATGCTGAAGCACTCATGACCTAGCCCATGATGTGGTTGAGAATAGACCATGTTGCTCAGGTATCCAGTAGGTCTCCTAAGATAGCAGGGCAGGTATCAGTGGCTGTGGTCCTCTCCACCCTGGTGACAGCTAGCAGAGAGAGCTAGAGCACCCCAAGGAGCATTAATGCATGAAAATATCCTCCCTCTTCTCAGCCTTCAAATGCAGGTAGGAGGAATGTGACAGTGGGAGCTCTGCTCTCTTGGGAAACCCCACTGACAAATTTGAGGGCTTTGCATGGCAGAAACAGTGCTTTTATTAAGTAACAGAAGCTTAATTAAGTTTCTCCTGAATGTAATAAAACAATACAGCTGAATGTAGATCAGTCCCAAGTAATTGTTTCACTGCTTTAGCAGCTGTTTAACTAATGCTCCAGTGTTAAATAGGAATGCTGATGCTGATATTTTATTTCTTTTTTTTTTTTTTTTTTTTTTTTTAGAAGGGGCTAAGTGGTCTCTTTCTCAGGGGATTGTGAGGTTAGCCTTGGCCCTTTGAACCTAATTAATCAATGGCGAGGCTCTTCCAGGGCCGGCTGTGGAATGCGCTTTAATTGCTCACTCGTGCAGTCATTTGTTTTGTTTAACCTGCGAGGGATTAAACTCGGTTATGAAGGTCCTTGCTTCTGTTGTAGAACAACTCCAGCCATCCAACAGCAGGCTCTCTGCTTGATTCCCGCCTCCTCCGGGGATGGAGCAGGGAGAACTGGAGGGACATCACTCCCTGCTCCCCTTCTCCACACTGCCTGGACACCCTGGCATTTTTGTGGGTCCCCCCATCAGTGTCAGTGAGTTTCCCAGGGTGTGCCCTTGGTAAAAGGAGGATCATTAGCTGTCAATATAAGCCAAGAATTCTCCAGATATCTCCCTTGCTTTCTTTCATTAAGTGTGAAACTTTATAGACAGAAACTTTAATGATTTTCTCTGTGTGTGCATGGGTGTAATCCTGTATGCTCCACTGGGATCCCTCTGGCATCCCATGTCTCTGAACAGCTGTCAGGCAGCTCAGATTCTTTTCCAAACTGCCAGTCTCCAAAAATATTTCCTTCTCTTCTCAAGTATGGAATTTCGCCCTTGAGTCAGAGAGTCTGTGCAAAGCAACGGCAGGTTTTGGTGACAAAGCTGCCCAAAACGTTAGGGTCAGAAATAAAATCTTTTAAACCAGTTGGGGTGGTGACCAGGGCTGTGAATTTCCAGGCTACAGTGAGACTCTGTTTTCTCTTCCAGCCCCAATGAATTGTTTTGAGACATTGTGTTTCTTGTAATGCTTGCCATTAACATTCAAAAGAAAGCTAGATCATTTTAACATGTTTCAAAAAGGGATGTTAAAATTTATCTTCCTTTTTATTAGATCCACTGCAGCAAGGCACCCAGTGGCTTTAGAAATGTAAGTAATGAAAAGCAGAGAACAAATGTTAACTATACAAATGATTTATGGAGACATCTGATGAATTTATCCTGCATCTTTACCCTTTCATCCATCTCCCTGGACTTCAGCTAGTGTGTCTGAGCAGCATCAGTCACATATTTTAAAGCTGACTTGCCAGAGTCATGCTCCATGCTCTGGAATGTGGATTTCCCAGTTTTTGCCCCACCTAAGGCTCCCATACAATCCTGTGCAGGCCTAATTTTTTTTTTTTTTTTCCCCTATGGAACTCTCTGGGTAAGATTACCAAAGTAGGCACTCTGTGACACAGCCTGCTGCCTGAAAAATGCTTAATAGCTGTCAGTATCAACTGCTCCTCATGAGAATTGAGGAGTCCCAGGCCGTGCTTGAACAGCTGGGCCTTTTTACAGCTCCTCTAGGAAGAACCAAGCTCTTTGGAAGAATCCAGCCCTGGTGGGAGGCAGAGGCTTTCTGGAAAACTTTGCCTTTGTGTTTAGCTTCCTCAAAGGAAGCTGTCTTACGTAGAGTGAGTTTAATTCTTAATTCTCAGGCGGGCTCTGTATTATGAAATAGTGAATCCTTTACTAAAAAAGTATTTTCCACATCATCACAAAGAAGACTTGAGGCTGTGCAGAAGCCCTGTTCCTCTGTTCCTACCAGCTGTTGTCCTGCAGATGTTCAGAGGCCCTTTTCCTATCAGACTTTTTCTCAAAGGAGTTTTTTTAGCCAAATCTCTGGTTTTTTAAACATGTATTTTAAAGTCGGATAAGGTATGTAATGAACAAGTCGTGTCCCTGTCAGGATGGTGACCAGAGGGTGAGGAAGGAGAAGAGCTGGAGGGCATATGTAGCTTATGATGGTTGGATGGATGGATGGATGGATGGATGTGCTGTAAACTGCCCTGGGAAGGACAAGTGTGGAAGGAATGGGGTTGTGAGAAGGTAGAGGTGTGTGATCAGACTTTGGTCAGCCTAGTGCTGAGCACAGTGTAAGAAACCCTCTCTGGAGCTGCTGGACGTATGTTTTTAAAAATGCTTCCTTCCATCCCTTCCTCTGTTGCTGCATGCAGCCACAAAATGTTCAGTGCTATGTTTAGACATTTTGAGCAACTTCACAACTGCAGTTTCAATACATTTGATATTTGGCTTTTTTTTCCCCTCTTAGCTTTTTCTTCTGAATATGCTTTGGTTAGGCAATGCAGAGCTGGGAAGCATATGAAGGTTTTGTGACACTGTGATTTCTCTGGAGCTTAAAATCAAAGTGCAGACTTCCTTTATTCAAGATTTGGGCTGAAGATCAAAGAGGCAGCATTGGTTGTGTTGGAATAAAATAAAAAAAGAAATCACTTTTGAATATTGAATAACATGCTTAGTTCATTTCAGGATTATTTTTTGAGAAAATTCATTTTGTTTCTGATTATTATTTGTCTTGCTTTAATGCCTGAAGCACAGAGACAGCCAAGTCTCCTTTGCACGAGGTGCTGTACAAAATCAGGGGCCATGAACAGATTCTGTATCAATAGCACACGATGTGGCAGGCTGTTGGAGGCTGTTTCTTTACTCACTAATATTATCTTTTTGTCTGAACTGCTTTAGCCATGGTGCTAAAGTCACAACCTGTCACATGTTGATCCTGTGTTTCATTTGGTCAGGAAGCTTCCTGTACTCTGCTGCCTCCCTCCCCCCCACCAAGAGGCTGAGGGCCAATTGCCACCTAAACTAAAATCTATCGACCTTTTCTTAAAAATCACCTCAGTACTATGCTATTGGCAAGAGCAATGAGGAGAGATGTTGCTCTGGGTTATAGAAGCAGAACTGCCTGTGTGCCTTTGGTTCACTCTTTAGTTCATCAGGGAGTTGCCCAGCCATGACCTTCTGTGCTGTTTGGACATGTTCATTTTTGTTTCATTCAGTTATTATGTCAAATTTGAGATGGAGTGCAGTACAAATTATTTTGGCCCCAAACCTTTCTTTAACCCTATTTGCAGAGGTGAAAGGCTAATACGTTAAACCTACCAGCCCATGCATACTGATTACTTCAGCCCCTTTAGAGACAATATTCTCTGATTTCAGTTTTATCTTTTGCAGCAACTGTTGAGTGACTGGGATGGGGGCACTGGGTGGTGACAGTAAATGGCACCAGTAACGTGACAATTAGCAAAGATGGATACGGTGAAAGAATTACTGGATTTTTCTTTGAAAATAGTGTGGAATATTTATTTATGATTTTTTTTTCTTAGTACATTTAAAATGCTTCTAAGTCTTAATGTTGAAATTTGCTTCCTGCTCAGCCAGTGCTGGGCAGCAGGTTTGTACCTCACAGTGCTACAGCACCGCAGCCCCTTGGTGTCAGGCAGAGCATTGCTCCCTGGGCTGCAGGCTCAGTGGACAGGCAGGTAATGGTAGACTGAGGGTCTGAACACACTTTAGAGCTGTTGTAGAGAAAATAACCTATTTCAGCTTGCTCTGGCTATCCCACCTCTGGGTAGCTGTACTAAAGAAGAAAAAAACTGGCTTTAACTCACATTTACTTGTGTTAAAATGGCAATGAAGACAAAGTAATGTGGAGTGCCAGCTGAAATTCAGCCCAGATCTCCCTTAGCCTTTAATTTGACCTCCTAGCCCAAATTAAAAACCAGATTGTTTTCTGTTCACAGTTATTTTAACTAGTGTTAAGTCTGGCTAAACTGATGAACCTTTTATTGGTTGGTTTGTTTTAGGTGTTAGCTCTCCTCTCCAGATACCCCGACAGTGTTTTGTAAAGTGGTTTTTTATTAGGCTGCTACAGAAGTTTATGGAGTTGGAAAACCTAGAGTACCTGTAAAAGGGCAGATGTAGTTCTTTAAAAGATGAGCTTTACAGTCTTAAGGCCTGGCTGGTGTGGTGAGTAGCCCTGAGGACCATCCAGTAATGTTAACCTGCCTTGCAAACCTGGCCACCTGGCCTTGCTTGTGTCCTCATCTCCCTGCAGCTGGAGCAGCACCGTGACTGTTTGAGATGTGCTCAGTGCAGATCTGTTTTACATGCTGACCCAAACTTTTTGTCCAAATACAACCATTGTGCTGGGGCACATTGTTGTTCAGCTGTTCTTGCTTTAATATGAAAGTCTCTTTCACCAGGCTTGTTTCCTGTAGCTGCAGGGGTGCTGCACCCTGGCACATGGGCACGGGGCGCTTGGCAGGTTCGCCTGTTGCCTTACACATTTTACACATGCCTTTCAGGATTCCACCTCCTCTCTTCACTGTGCTAATTGAAAGAAGATGGGGCAAAGGAAATCCAAGGCAACTGTGAAATGCAAGAGACATTACATGACGAAGCAGAGGAAAAAGCTTTTGTTGCTTGGGGGAACTCTCGTTTGGAGGTTGATGATGAATCACATCATCCCCACTGGCAGGTCCTGCCCTAGACCTCAGATTACTGGCCTGGGGGGTCCCTGGCAGCCCAGCAGATAAACCATGTTCAGGGGTGCCCCAAACTTTTATTAAAAACTCTTAAATCTTGTGAATTTGCTATTAAATGCCTCTTGTTAAATTTTAAGTGCCTTATCAATGAGTTGAAACACTGCAATTACTTTTTTGGTTTTTAGTCTGTAAAACTGGTATTTAATTTATTTCCAGGACCTGTTTTCCTTCTTGCTCCCAGGCTCTCTATAACATATCAAGGTAGTCCCTTTGGTGACCTTTGCAGCTCATATTTGGTTTGGCTCTGCAAGATTTTTCTGGTGTTTTGCTGGCTAGGGTTTTGGGGTGGTTTTGGAGGCTTGTTTTCCTTCCATTTTCCTTTGCTCAATATACAATAATAACAAGGCGAATGAAATAGGTTGGAGCTATAGAAAGAAAACACCTTTTCCCATCAAACTGTATAAGATTTTACAATAATCATAGCAGTTTAAATGGATCTTGTTGGCATTTCTGCACAGAGGCATTAGGTGAGGCTGCAATGAGAGTGCTCTGCCTCATCCTGTATTAGTTTGATCACATAAGAAGCAGCCTATCTGACAGCTCTAGCACCTGGATAATTAAAACCTGTCAATAAAACAACAAAATGCACTGTGTAGTGGGACTCGTCTGTGCTAGCATTAAACACCACAGATAATTATATTGCAGCAGAGGCTGGAAAGCCAGTCTCTCAGTGCTCTGAAAGATCAATAAAAAGGCCCATTCATAATGAAAAAATGCTAGAGAAACTGGATTTTCATCTCCCTGTCATTAGATGCTTTGCTTTTAAGGTTTTGCAGAGGCAGAAAAAGATTCTGTTGAGGAATTCTTTGTTTCTGGAAGCTAAACAGGTGGGGGATTTAGCTCTGCTTTTGTGCAGCAAATTACTGAAAGCAAATGTGCTGAACCCAAGTCTTTTCTAGGGGCTTACAGTTCTGCTCTCCACTCTCCACTGCCTCCCTTTTCTGCTTGCCTTTTTTGTTTTTTCCTTTACCCCTTATTTCTAACCCATCATGTGAGCTCCACTGTTTCTCTTTGCTTCCTGTTTACTTTCTCCAAGGATTTTTTTAAATTTTTTTTTTCCTCTTGGCTCTTCCTAAAGGGCTGATTTGGAAATATCATATATTGACAGGGGAGAACACACTCTTATTTGCTGTGACAGCCTCTTTCTTAAAGCACTCATCCAGAGAGGAGATTTTTGTGTTCCAGGGAAGAAAAAGGATGTCTTGCAGCATTGCCATGAAGGATAATGAATTAAGTCTGTCTGTTACTGTAAAACCATTAGAAAAGCATAATAGACCTTGAGGAAGAGGCTTAGATATTGATGTCTTGCCTATATTAGCGTGCCTGGGCACATGATGGCTGCCTTGTCTTTGCAGAAAAAAATAAAGTCTGTGTAAAGTAGGTGTTTCAGCTGAGGGCAGAGAGAAAGACTGCCTTGTTTTTTTGGCAGCCAGTGCTGCCACACCGGTGAGTGGTTTGGTTGGCACACGTGGGCATTAAGCTTCCTTGTTGGAAGCTGCTATAGGTGGAGGGTAGCACCAGCTATGAGGAGGGTGTGTTAGCAGAGCATGGGCTGGGTGTGGCGGCTCAGTGCTGCCCTACAAGTCTAAGTTTGTGGATGTGAAGTTTTCCCATCCTCAGGGTGTTTAACACCCAGTTTGGACTCTGACCATCTGTGGATTCGTAGCAGGCAGGTGGCTTCCTCATGTAGTAGCTTCCACTGTGCCATGTTCACAGAAGCTTCTGTGTTGCAGAAATTGTTGCTTCATTTCTGAAGGGCTTGTCTCTGGAGGATAAGGAGATGGAGGGTGTGTTGGGGTGAAATCAGTGTTTGAGCCTCTAGGCTTGTTGTGGAGCTGTAAATGGATTCTCGTTGCTCTTCTCCTGATCTCCCTAGGACAACAGGTGCCTGCCTCCATGGTTTAGGGACCTGCTTTTATTGTCTGCTCCCCTCCTAGGTGAGGAGTTGGAGGACTTGCTGGTATTGCACCTGTGATGATTAATGCTGAAAGGCTCTTGTTTGGGATTGATCTTTTATTTTATGCTGATGTTGTTGACATGTCTATACTTTAAAAGTTTCTGGAAAGCCTGAAAATAAACCGCCAAACTATTTTTTTTCTTTGTCTCTTGATAAATATATTAACAATGTCAGCATTGAAAAAAATAAAAAAATAAAGATACCACAGCAGGAATAAGCAGCTGTTTACATCTAAAGTGATTCTGTTTCGTTATCACAAGATGACCTTGTCACTTACAAATCATAAAAATATTTCCAGGGAGAAGAAATGGAAGTTTGCTGAAGGGGAATGAAGTTTTGGTGTTGTTTTTAGTTTAAGTCTGAACAGAGAGTTGTAAGCAGAGTTGAGCCCCGCAGCTGGTCCTGAACGCAAATGTTTCCTTCAGTCCCACTCCTATAAATGCAAAACAAATGACATATGAAATACTATTCCTGTTTCACATTAAAACTCCTGAAAGTCATTTTCCATTGGAAATGGGAGAAGTTCTGCAAAAATAATCCATGTTTTCTGTTACAGTGCATTTGTTACACTGGATTGACACCTTGCTTCTAGATTAAATACTTTTCCACATATCCAGACAGAAAGACAAAATGGGGGTCTTAACAAGTAGAAGTAAGCAGATGGAAAGAATGCATAGGGAACCCCTCATTTTTTTTCTTTTTTTTTTTTTTTTTTTAATTTTTTGGGGTTTTTTTTTTTGTTTGTTTGTTTTTGTTTGTTTTTTAGGTTTTTTTGGTTTTTTAGGTTTTTTGTGGTCTTTTTTGTGGGTTTTTTGTATGTTTTTTGTTGTTGTTTGGGGGTTTTTTTTTGATTTTTTTTTTTTTTTTTTTGTTGTTGTTTTTTGTTTGTTTGTTTTAAATTTTTTTTGGTTTTTTTAAAATAATCTTGCAACTGTACCAATTTACACTTTTTCCAGTAGGGTGATTTTTCCTCTCCAAAATATAGATGTGAATAACATGAACTTATGTTTATGAGTTGATGGATGCTTAAAGGCTGCCAAGTACCTTGGACTGACTTTTAGGAGAGTTTGTAGTATTCTCTTTTCCTGAACATACAGGAACAGACAGGAATTGGTGTCTCAAGTTGGGCTGAAAATGCTGATCTTGGGTTTTGCTTTGGTTTCTGGTCTCTTGGTTGATCTTGCTGAGCTGAGTGGACACTCTTGGTTCAGGGAAAGTGTCCACAAATCCCAGCAGCAATTATGGAGGTGGCCCAAGACATGGAAAGGGTCTTTGAGAAGCAGTGTCTTTACTCATGTCCCCACCTTGCACTTCAGGGCATAGGAGGGAGAGGGGACTGATGGCATAAAACAAACCAACACACACACAAAAATATGGCTATAAATTTCTCGTCAGATTTCATAATAAACAACAACAAGGTGAACTTAAGACCACCTGAGCGGCTACTTCAATTCTCCTGTGTCTCTGGAACATTTGCCTTTAAAATTCTGGACAAACTAATAAAATGGAAGCTGGTTTTTTAGTAGCATAAATTTGTCTATCTGGTCCCCTAAATTCACATAGTCCTCTCACAGTTCTCTTGTTTGCTTGGCATCAGAACATATGGGGAATGAGGAAATACCCCAAGAGGCCAAGGACTGTGTGGAAAAGTTGTAGCATGAGGGCAATGATGGAGAAAGAAAAGTGGTTTTCTTTGAAGCAGTTGATGAATCAGTGCTAGAAATAAAAGGTGCTTGTGTAAAGGTAAGAGATATCGATGGATGTGAAAAATGTGACTGTAGTTTTCTGGGTTTATGCTAAAGTTATGCTAAAGCCAGCAATGCAATCCATTCCTGCACTATTGGAGAGAAATCCAGCGTGATGCAGAGCTACTGTATAGCTAAGGGAGGTGCTTCTGTGATTGCCCAGTAGAGGAGACAGATTCATACTTACCAGCTTCACACCAGCTGCTGCAGTGCCGGTTCTCCTTGCAAACTGTACCTCCAGTAGCTGGCAAAGATCTTCCTTCAAGAAAAGAGAGAAAAAATGAAAAAAGAAGAGTGGGGGAATGAAGTGGGGTGGGCAGTGGCAGACAGTACCCAGGGCTAAGCCTCACAACTTGCAAGAGTTTGGAGCAAGTATTGCCAAGACCCAGGTGCCAAGAAATCCCAAGATTCCATGTAAAATCCTGTGATTTACAAGGAAGAGCTTGTGGCCTGGTTTGCTGGAAATGGAGTATAGCATGAATACATTATGGTTTTTCTCCCTGTCATTTTCAAGGCTACAGATTCATCATCTTTTACACATCTCCTTTCCTGTGTCACTTTTTGCATGTCACTTACTGTCACCTGGGCCTTTAATCTGTCTGGAAAGAAATATGACAAAGCTGAAGGGACCAGGAATCTGTTGTAAAAGGGATAAAATGCATGAGCAAAAGCAGAGCAACCAGAGCTTTAATGATGAGGGGTTTTTACCTCTTTCTACCCTTAAAATTTCCATAGCCTGATGTCTGACAGTAATAGTTCATTGAAGAGGCATTAGGTTTTTTCGTATGTTTTTTAGTGTAAATTGCCATCTACCTTAAGTGTGCTGGAATGAGAAACCTGTGTGTTTCACCCTGGGATGATAAAAGGAAGCTCAAGATGCCAAGTGCCAGATTCAGTTTTGCTGCCTATGGGAAAGGAGTGTGAAGAAGAGATGAGGTTGAGTTCTTCTGGTTTTCATTTTGTTTGTTTTTTTTTTTTTTTTTTTTTTTTTTTTTTTTTTTTTTTTTTTTTTTTTTTTTTTTTTTCTTGTTTTATTTTGTTTGTTTTTAATATGAAAATATGTATGTATATATATGTTATAGTATGTTTTTAGTTAATTTTGTGAGGTTCTGACACCATGTAGTATTTGTGATTGTATTTGAAAATTTTTAATTTGGTTTTCTGTGTTTCCTCCCCAAGGTGGCACTGATAATTTAATCTCACCTTCTTTGAAAGTTCCTGTGCTTGGTAGGCTTTGCCATCCCCCATTCCAGGAAAGTGTAGAGGGGCTTCAGGATGTCTTAGAGTGGGGGGGAAAACTTTTGTATTTCTGTGCATCCTGCATTCCCCATTCAAACCCTTGTATCATGAAGCCTTTAGTCTCTTTGGTGATATTGCAGAAGGTAGCATGCATTTAAGGAGGTTAAAATTGTGCTGTTAACAGACAGCTTTCCAGACTGTGTTTTCACTTGTGTTTTATGTCCAAATTCTTGCATTAAAAAGAAAGACCCACAAAGAAATGCTGGACCATTCAAAGCAAATGCTTCCTTGCAAGCAGAAAGAAAAAACAGCACAGATGAACCCTGAATGTGTTTGTTCCTTTCCCCACCTCCAATTCCTCATAATTCTGGATCTTTACTTGTGATTTTGAAAGGTATCTTTGATCCATTGCTGTTATTCTGTGTAATGTGGCCAGTGCTGTCCCTTCAGCCAGGAAGACTATTGATTAGACCAGTGAAATTGCTTTTTGAAAGGCACGTTGAGCCCAGTAAAGGATTTTTGTTGAAAGTGAAATTTTGGATGATATTCAAAGCCTCTCCTGGAATACTGCCCACTTGCATGGTCTGAGCTACCTGTAATATCCCAGCATGGGTGAGGACAGTTATCTTTTTGTTAAGAAAATTATTTTTCTGTCTATTAACAAAACTAGTCACTTGCTGTGATAACTGTTGTCTTTCAGCTAGAAAACATGAGAATGTCCCAGCCCTCTGGATTATCTTGTATCCAGCCTGATGAGTAAGCGTATGCGCTCTTATTATTCTTTCCATAAAATTAAAGAAATTATGGAGCTTAAGGCGGTCGCTAATGAATCAATTTTAATTTACAGGCTCAAATAAAATCTGCATTAAGGCTGACAAACTGTAGCTTCAGGTAAACATGAAGCATTTCCACTGAAGACCTAAATTAATTCTCTACTGGATGTCTCAGCTTCTGCCAGAAGAGCAGGAGGGTCAGGGGTCCCATTTCATGTCAGAGGAGGCAGAATCCTCAAGAAAATAGATGCAGTGGTCTAGCCCTTAGGAGGTCTCTTTCTGGCATGCAAAAGCAGAAAAATCAAAGACTAATAATATTTCTCTCGTTTTGTTGTTTTTTTTTTTTTTTTTCTTTAAACAAACAAAGAAGCAGAAGATTTTTCTCTATAGAATCACTGTTTGCTAAATATTTTTGCATCAGAAATTGTACATTAGAGGTTTGTCCCATGAAATCAGAGGCAAATGTGAGCTTCTACACATGCACAAGTCAGTCACCCCTGGACCTGTATATGCCTCAGGAATAGCAGCTTGCAGAACCCAACCTCTGTGTGTGTGCTCTTAAGCTGAAAGATGCTCACTGCAGCAGGCAGGATCAGTTCCTTCTGTGTCTTCTTCATGGAGAACAAGCTTTTTGGAAAAAAAATACTTCATTTCAGGAGGTGCATCCATGCTGGGCAGAATGATGGAATAAAGCTTAGCCATGTGAGCCTAATGCAAGGGTGTTGTCTCGTGAATGATCAGACTGAGAAGTTTCTCTAACAGGCCTTGTATGAAAACATTATTTTGGTTTTTAGACAGCTTATTTGCTGATTTTTCTTTCTCCCACTCAAGTGTTGCTGTTTTTGCTTTGGCTTAAGGAGTATTTGACAAGATTTTTTGTTTTGTGGGAACACTTTATAAAAATGTTGCAAAACATTTTGTTATGTCTGCTATAAAACATGCAATGATTATTTTTTTGTCATCATTGTTGGTTTAGTCCTTGCATTTTGTTTGTGAGGATGCTGGTATTAAAGAAATACCTCCTGGAGGGGAAGGGTTGTGCCACCATGCCTCTTCTCTTTTGGTAATAAGCTGATGAAGACGTTGGTGTTTGCCATCAGCCTCTGTGTGCTCACTGCTGAGCTTCCCCAGGTGATGCTGAAGTCCTGGCTCCTGCATCTTTTTGACACTTCAGGGGCCACTCAGCTTCTTGACCTGTCCTTCTGTCTGGCCTGTTTTCTGACTCTCATCCTTGTTGCTTTCCAGATGCAGTAATCGGACCCAGTGTGCGGTTGTTGCTGGCCCTGATGTGTTTCCAGACCCGTGCCCCGGGACGTACAAGTACCTGGAAGTGCAGTATGAATGTGTCCCTTACAGTATGTATCCTGATATATTTGCACTTGTTATTTCAGTAGAGATTTATTGTGGAGATTGGGACAGCCTTGAGCTTGTCTCTTGTTGCTCAAGGGCGAGTAAAGCAGACCATGTGCATCATATGAGACTGAGCTGATAAGATATGAAAAATGGTTTTCTGTGTCAGGTTTGTGCTTAGGTTAAAAAATCCTAATAATGTCTCCCGTGTTGTACAGTGTAACAGTGACATATCATCTTTTGGAAAACACTTGGGAAACCCCATTAGAGGAAGCAGACCAGAGGAGTGAAGCACTATTGCTGGCTTACAGCTTCTCTTTACAGAGGTTTATGCTTGTAATCATACAGCAGTGTGCTTCAACTGACTTATGCCCATGTAATTGGTGGCATTTGATAAGTGCCTTAAATACAGTATTGTATCATCAAGGAGGTAGGAAGCTATTGTTTTGGGTAATTTGATTTTTGATGGTAGAAAAATATTAATTTATAAGCTTCCAACGTTACGAAGGCAAATTACAGGCAAGCCATTTAGATTGAATTTTTGAGGATAGAAAGCCAGTCACCTGAGATGACAGCAATATGTGCCAAGTGGGAAATTCAGAGCTACAAAACGTTGTGTACCTCAGAATTTGCTTTCTGTGGAAACCAAATTTGTTACATGCAGTTACAGCCCTACTGCCAAAAAGGGTGTACCTGAAAAAGGAAATAGCAATGATAATAGGAGAAGTGCACTTTTTATTAGCAGTTGTAGAGACCTGAGTGGTGAATAACAGCACCATTTCCAGGTTTTCTGTTTGAGCAGGCCAAAGCTTATTGTAGCACACCTCTTAAAATAATAAAGCAGGTATGGGAATGTATGCTTTCAACCCATGGTGTTGTACTGAGAGCACAGCAGGAGGCATCAATCTGCTGAAACCCAGAGTCTGGCTCGAGGACTAAGACCATCTTTGTTGCCTCAAGCGTGGGCTGCAGGAGAGCAGATGTGGCTGAGCAATGGCAGGCACCCTGTCCAGAGGGGAAACAAGAGTTTACAGCCCCTGGGGTGGTCCCCATCCCCCAGGCAGGAGGTGGCCACCTGCCTGCTGCCACAGCCTGGAAAGACTGCGTGGTGTTTGGTTTCTGTGAAACTCCAAGACCACCTCTCTGAGTAAAGGGGACCTCTCTGTTGAGGAACTGGGATACTCTGCTGGCAGCAGTCTCAGTGTGCCCATATTTGATTTTTCTAAACAAAACTGTGAAGCTTCTAAATGCAGTGATGGAATACTTTTTATGGGGTGAGCTATTAAACTCATGGAAAGATTGACATCAGGGCTTAGGATCTACCCTATGAAGCAGAATATACTCCAAATTATAGTTTAGAGTTATTCCACTCTAAATGAGGCTTTTCATTTCAGAAGCAACGCTGTGCATGGAAAGGGTTAGGGAAGATTGGTTTCAACTTATCACAGCAGGTTGTATTTCCCTATGATTTATGATTTGCATGAGGGTATGCTGTTCCCTCCAGAGACTGGGCTGGTAAAGCAGTAGTCATTACCTAGTACCCCTCCACAGCCTTTGTTGCACATAAAACAAAGAGTGGTGCCTCGTGAGAAAGGCAATATGTCAGTATTACACCCCAAAGTGTTAATTGGCCCTGTGTACAAGAAGTAGAATAACTCTTGTGAGAGGTTGCTCAGTAATAAATGTACAGTAGGGACTGAGTATTTTTTAATGATCTGAATGCAGGGAGGAGAAGGATGACAACTGACATGCTGCTTTTGCAATTAAGGTAGCAGCTTTGATGGCTGTTTCCTCCATTTCTTTATGAATCAAATATGGGGCCTCTGTAAGTAGAGTTAGGGGGGAAGACAAAGGGCAGGCACATGATGAAATAGGGTCCAGTCTTCTGAGGTTGTTGTTGTGTGTTACTTAGGAAATTTTGGGTCAAATCCTCATGTGTTGGTATTCAGTGTAGCACCAGTGAACTAGGTTGTGTTTAGGCAAACTGTGTCCCTTCATGTGCTGACATGGAGTGGGAAACCTAGAGCTCCATTTTATTATTCTCCTGCCTCAGTCTCCACCTGGCTTTGTTGCTGGCTATATTTCTTCCCTCAGAATGGTCAGATGACCTTTGCAGATGTTCCCCACCTGGGCCCCACGAGTGTCCCATAAGTGAAAGCCATCCAGTCAATGGGGAAGGTGTCAGCTCTGGGCAAGTAGGTCAGCAAAGGCATGTCTGGACCAAAGCCACGCCTGGTGGATGAAATCTGTTCCTTCATTTCTGCCCTGTTATTGTCAGAGGTCAGTTCTTGTCACTGAGCCCACATGCCTCAGCCCCTGTGCAGCCAGCCTTTGGTGCGTGGTGGGGTCTGCCATATGGCCATCTGCTAAAGGAACACCTCAGTTGCATAATAAAGGAATTAATATTTCAGCAGGCAGTTGTACTTGTGTGCAATTCCAGCTTGCCTTTGTCTGGTTGGATGGGTTACTCCTCACAGTTTCAAATTATTCTTCATGGACAGAGAGTGGGTTTACCCAAGTGTTGGCTGAGCAGCAGAAGGAAGGGTGTGCATCTCAAGAGGAGAGGGTTTGGGAGTCATCTCTAACAAATGTTATTAGGACTGACCTTAGGCACTTGTGCTCAGTATAGTGCTAGTATATATGCTCCTCCAAAGAAAAAGTATGGAAGATTTAAAACTCCATTTGTTAGTTTGCTTCTCTTGAGAATTTATTATTTATTTATTAACTCTTCCACCACTAGCTCATATCATTTTCTAGAGGAAATTGTCTCCCTTTCCTCTCAGATGGGGGAAATCCAAGTGTCCTCTGTGAGTGTAGTTCATATATTGTAAAATGTGCTTTACATTACCCCACACACTGCATTCCTGTGTGTTTACTAGATACCCTGACAAGGAGAGTTTTATGAGGCTGCAGTTGCTCTCACCATGTGGACAAGATGAGAGACGATTATGCAGATAGCCCAGTCCCCTCCTCATAATTCCTGATCCTGTAGTTGCTTTACTGGGGAGCTGCAGCCTTCTACTAGAATGGACAGTCATTCCAGGACACCTGGGCTTCTTAGGTTGCCCTCTGACAGTGAAAAGTAGGTGATATCAGCAGGTAAAAAGATAGCAGACCTAATTTGTCAGGCTTCAGTGGCACCAGTTGCCCTATTTTTCTGGTATCAGAAAAAATCATCCAAATAATTTTGTCTTTCTCAAAGCAGGCCTTAGCATGTGGCATGTATTGCTCTTAACACTTGCTTTAAGGTACTGCCCCTTTTCTTCTGAAATACTTAATTTACTACTCCAGTTTCCTTAAATTGAATTTGCTTTTAATAATTACTGACCAAGAGAGATTTTCCATGGTTTTTAACTGAATATGTACTACTGCAGACCTGCAGTCTGCCATTGCCAGAGCTGTGGACATGTTTCCTTGTGGAGAGGTGACTGAGCTGTTTTGAGCGGTGTGTGAGTATGAGAAACCTGACATGGTGAGGGCCTCCTTGATCCATACTCTGTTGTTTCCTACTGCATTCCTTCCCCCTGCCCTTCTCCCTTTACAGAGCAGAGTTAAATGGATAATGCGAACAGCAGTGGTGGAGGTGGTTTTGTAAAGCTAGGTCAACACTCTCATTGCAGAAACACTTCACTATCATCTTCTGGTGCTTTTACAATCCTGTTGTCATGGTGCCACTACATCTAGGAGGGAATTTTTCTTATTTCACCTTTTTAATGTGCTAAAGGCCTTTCTGTTTTACTCATGAGCCAGCACAGAAAGCAGACGAGTGTTTTATCCAAAGTTGTACATGAGACCAGTGGCCAGCGAGAGAGCCCAGTTTCGCAGGAGCAGTGGTGTTGGGAGAGCTGCCCAGCTAGTTGCCACTCTCATCTGACACATTTTCTATCAATAACACAAGAAACCCAAACCCACCCTTTGGTTTTGCTAATACTGCCTCTGTGTGTACGTGACACTTGGCAGCTCAAGCCATCCATGTTTTAGTAGTTTTGCAGGTGTTTTGGAGAAGGAGTTGAGGCTCCCTTTTCTCTCTTAAGCACGTGTGCTCCATAGGACATGGCAGTGGCACTGCCCTTCATGGGTGGCACTCCAGATCAGAAGAGGGGGAAATTCCAGCATGCTAGCAGCTATGCCCACTGGCTCAGACTGAAATTTGGGGATTGTCTGTGTTTAGTTTTTATTTAGGTTTTGAAAGTGGTATGAGTTAAAAGCACCAGAGGTATTTTGGAATGCTTTCCTCTGTTTGTTTCCCTGTAGAGACAACCTTACAGGCCCTCAAGGATCCAGCACAGTGTTGGAAAGAGGATTGAGGTGTATCTTGAGTCAGATTTACCTTCAGTTTATCCTGAGCTCCCAGTTCCCTTAGGCTCTAGGTTTTGGAGGTCACAGAATAACTTTTTTTTTTTTTTTTTTTTTTTTTTTAACAGGGAATTGGAAAATTTGAGCTGTGGGATAGGGCAAAGTGCCAAAAGGGTGGTGACTCAGTGAGGACAAGCCCATTGCTGCATTGATGGAAAGGATGGCAGCAGCAGGAGGGTGCCTCAGGCATGGCATATCCATCCCACTGTGATGATAACCTGCCTCACACCCAGGCCACCAGCCTTCTATCAGCTTTTAATATTGGGGAGATTGTTCAAAGGGATGTTTCTTGCAAGGGAAAAATGATCATGGCTTCCAGGGAAGGATGAATTGTTCTTTCTTTCCATTCTGTTTCTTTCTGTGTGGGCTAATGTGAAGGCACCACACATCTCTGGTGCTTACAGAGAATTTCCTTCTTTAATACTAACAAGAGGAAGGGAGGGGAAAAAAACTGCACATGAGCATATTTTATCCTTTTTTTCTTTTTAAACATGGAACCTGCAATCACATTTCCCAGTTGCTGTAGTGATGGAAGAAAAGGTCATAGCCTTGCTAGAAATATTCCTTTTATTGCTGATAGAAGAGTAGATGGGCTCACGTATCAATAAAAGTGAGGGATGGTAAGTGTGATGTGGGAACAGAATTCAATAAAGTTTTATTGTATCACAAGTGGACTGAAGTGCATTTAAAAACATTAAATGAAGGTGCACAATATCTGCTCTGCTGGACCTTAGGGCCAGTGAATAGACAGATAATTGAATAATGACATTTTTAAGAGAATACAAGCACTAGAAAGCAAACTGATATTTTCATTGCTCTAAGATTGCTGGTAGAAAGCGAGAGAGAAGGGAGAAGATGGGACAAAATTGCAATCTGAAAACAGTTTAATGAGACCACTTTTCCCAAGAATACAGTTCTTAATTATTTCTGGAGTGCTGTAAGGCCATTATGTGGCCTCTAGGCTATCCCTCTGTGTTTTCTTGCTGCCTTCTCCATCGGTAGAGAAGCAGTGTTTGCCCACTGAGAGCGGTGCTCTGTTTTGTTAAACAAATGGACTTGCAGCTTCTCTGTTTTCTTTTGCCCTGGGTTTTTATGTTTGCTTTGTTTTCTCCCAAGAGAATTTGGTCCCTCAAGGCCCAGCAGGGAAAATGGCAAATGTTCCCAAGGGATTAAGCCTGACTGTTGGCATTTTGGCCAGTAATAAGTGAATTCCCTCCTGAAGCCAGGCCTCCTTTGTTATATTTGTTAAATATATTATTTTTGTGCATGGGTTGAGAAGAATAAGTAAAACAAAAGAAAAAACAAACAAGAAAACCCCCAAACCAAGAACCCAGCACCAGACATAACTATCCATTGTGATTATTTCTGAGAAGAGAATCTTTGTCTTCTGCTGACAAATTGCCTTTCTTCCAATGCTTACAATTTCCTGGCATTGCAGTCAAAAAAGTCACTGAAATTCCCAGCTTTGCTTGCTAGTTTGTTGGTTTGGTTTTTTTGGTGTGTGGTTTTTTTTTTTTTTTTTAATCCAGAGAGGCAGAAATAAAGAATATATTGCTTCCCTTATCAGCATGCTTTTACTCTGTGTTTGTGGGGAGAGTGCACCTACACAACAGCCCATTGGAAAGCACTCTTAAGTTAAAATAACCTGATATTATGGGCTTTTGCAAACCTGCAGGCTGACCTCTCTGAATAGTTTTATGCATAATGTTCAAGAAGGAAGGAAAGCTAAGAGCTAGGGAAATAAAGTTATTTGAAAACTCAAAGTAGCCTGATACAAAGGAAAATGAACATTTTTTGTAAGGCACACTGAAAGAAATGGCAACATGGTTAATTTTTGAATATGAGTTTGGCTTAAAATAAGGAAGTTAGGTGGTTTCCAGTGTGTCTGTACTGCATACTGGTTTGAAGGTCTGCTGTCAGCAGGAACATCGTGGATTTCCTTGTGGGGAGAAGTTGGATACATGTTAGGCAATCTCCATGGTAGGAAGGCCATCACTACCTGGTGCATCTCTGAGTTCCAGCATGCTTCTATGAAAAGCCAGCTCCTGCTGGCTCCTGTCATCTCTGTCCTTTCCTCTAGCTAGTGGGACACTTCTTCATGTCTTCCACCCATGCCAGCATGAGCCTTTTCATGAAAAGTTATTTTTTTCTCTTGCTCTCTCCTGAGTGTTTAGCTGATTACCTCCTGAACCAGTTAAACTAGTCCCAAGCTTAAAGTGTTGAAATGCCTCCATGCGGTGATGCATTCTGTCTTTAAAATATGCATTGGTTCTGGAAATCTTCATGAACAACAGGTTTTGCTCCCATATGTCTTGGAGTTGCATAAGCTGTCTTTATCAGAAAAGTCACCACAGTGCTGTGTTTAACTCCTTTAGGTCTGAGATGCTGCAGTGGATGAGAGCTGGAGTGTGTTACCGCCTGGGCAACCTATGAACTTCTCAGATGATCATGGGATGCTTGATTGCACATTTGTTGATATTTTTATTATATTTTTAAGCTTGTACAGCTGGGAGAAATTGTTTTGGGTTTTTTTTAAAGAATATAAAAAGGTTTCTGTGGTAGAGCACAAGAGGCAAAATTCACATCTCTCCCCACCATCACCTCACTCTCAGAAAATTTGCAGTGTGGGGACCCAGACTTTAAGTAAGTCAAAGAATTTAGTGTAGGTCTGTTATGTGTTTCTCACATAGGCTGTTTTTCTTGATATAGAGCCCTGTCAGTTCTCCTGAGGGCCTCTATAATTGGTTTATTATGGAAGTTGAAGGTGGAAAACTGTGATGCGTAGTGTAAGTTATTTTATGAAGATTATGAATGTAAGGGGGTAAGTTAATTGCTTGCGTGACTTCTATGCACTGTTTATTCCTTTCCAATCCTGACGTGTAACACCTGAATTTTTAGTGAGAAAGTGTATGTGTTTGGTTTAATTGTACTCATTTAAACTAAAAGGTGCTTAAAATCTTTCAATCTGTTGCCCAACTGCCTTTGGCCTTTGAGTCTGAATCAGAGGTCATTAAATTGCAGGGAAACTTTCTTTCAGTGTCAGCGAACTTTGGGTCAGGTTCCTGATAACCTGAGGCTGTCTGAATTCGTTAGGTTTTTGAAGAAACTCACCTTTGTCACACCCATTTCTAGCATGGTAAATAACTGATACTGTCTCAGCCAAAAAGGGAATTGTAGGCAATACTGCACAGAAAGAAGAATGAAAATACAGGATATTCTTCAATAAAGTTATAGCCTGCAGTCCTCCCACCTTCTCAGCTGATGGTTCCATATCTAAATAGTGAAACGTCTTTGTAGTATCTGAAATAGATTTGTGCTACCTTAATAAAGATGCTGACAAAATCTAGCAGCCTGACCCCTGCGAACCCTTTTTTGGAGCACCAATGGGAAGAAGCCCACTGGCTTTAGGTCATCTGCACTAAGCCGTGTTTTTCAACTCTTTCTGACGTGACGCTTGTAGATATTTGCCACCAATTTGCTGTCTAAGCATGACCCCACGCTTCCCAACTGTCTCTGAACAATTCTGTCATCATTAAGGGAAATATATATTTCTTCTCATTTTTAATAAACTATTGCCTAAATTGTGCTATTATGCCAAGCACCCTCTGGAGACATTGATATGGATTTCATATGTTTTATAACAGATCTTCATGGAAATAATATTTATATTTCCAGGTTTTATTCCTATTTTCCTTTAATTTCTCTTACAAGAAGTATTGCAAAGGTTTCTTTCATTGGTGCAGGCAGTGTAAGGAGATTAAGACCGTCCTTGCCAGGTGCTATTATAAATCCACAAAAGAAATTAAATACATTTATTGGATTTTATTCTGGCCAGTAGGGAGAACAGAATATGTGTATCCAGTGGCTAAGTTGAGGATTGAAGTTCATTTCTTCTAGCACATGAGGGAGGAGGAGGGAGGGGGGAAATTTGAGTGTATTAAGGCAAATCCCGTTAGTGTATGAAAGACGAAAACGCATCTTTCCAGATCTAAAAATACAACTTTGTTGAGTTTCTTTATATTAAAAGGGGTCCCAGGAAGAGAGCCAAATACATCTGAATGTATTACTTCTTTCCCTCGTTTCCTCCACTTTTCTTCCTAACAACATTTCCAGTCAACTTTTAACAATATCGGCCTGCATGAAACCACAGTGGTTGTATGCACCTCAACTCTGGCAAAGGAGACAAACGTGGACTGCATAGTATTTGATTTTTGTTAGCTTCTGTTTCCAAGAGGAGTAAAATGGGAGGAATTATGGAAGACTAAGGCAAAAGGGCCTTCCCCAGGGTATCCTTTTGAAAAACAAAACACCAAACAAAATCCTGCAACTTATTTCTGTAGGTTTCTTATCTAAAAATAGTCATGGCATGTCATTTACCTGGGCTGATTGCTAGACTATGCAGAAATGCTCTTAAGGGTTTTTCAAGGTGTGTGGGGGTGGGGAGTGGAATGATGATCAATTCAGATTAGAAAATATTTATTCCAATTGATTTCACAGATGAATGTATTGCTGAGGGTCTAAACTAATCTCCTCCTCCAAAGTCCTTTTTCACTCCATGGGTAACTTAAAAATGTCTAATGTAGTTCTAAAAAATGCCTTAATCTCATTTATCTTTAATTTCTCTGTTCCGCTCTACAAGCCCACATAAAAAGATTTACAGTGGGTATTTATCCCTTCCAATATCAAAAGCAAATTCCCTTCCAGATCTCAATTTTCACTGATAATCCTCAGAGATGTATAATTTTAATTTACCTTGCAGATGACGTCTACCTGGTTTCTCTCTCTGCTTTTATTGAAGGTATTATTCAGCTGCACCTCATTAACTCTGGTTTGTTTTTTGGGTTTTTTTCTCTTCTCTTTTGTGTGTCTTGAACAGTGTCTGTGAGTGGAACTATTGTCTTGTCCTTTGCTGGAGTGCACATGCTGGTGCAGCTGGGGCTGGCATGTCACCATGTAATCCAGCTGAGTCCTTTCTTTTTATCCCAGGAGAGGCAGCGTTGGGGCCTTGTCCTTTTTATTTCTTTAAAAATTAATAATCTCACATTTTTCCATTTCATCCCTTATAATGGTTTGCAGGACCACACAGATGCACACTCACCCACCTGAAAGCTTCCAAAACCTCAGATGTTCAGATCTGCAAAATAATGGTTCTACTAAACAGAACAGGAGCTATTGTGCTCTTGGGATTTTGAAAATGAGTCTATTATATTTAGGTGCCCTAATGAAAGCTGAGCTTCCCTGGAAATCTACCTTTAATGTCTGTATAGGAAACACTTTGGCGTCTTTCCACCTATGTTACTATTTAAAGCAGCAAATTGTGCATTTAAGTGCTATTCTGAATGCAGCCCTAAAAGATGGTTCCACATTTCTGCAGCAAAACTGAAGGGGTGGAAGGAAGGTAAAGTCCATGGAGCAAATGCAGACTTGAACTTGAGTATTTCACTTTGAGAAGAAAAATCAGGAAACAATGTATAGATGGTGTTGGAGATATTTTTATATTAGTAAGACGTGGCTGAAAACATTGAAATTGTAAGATAGATGAGTTTCATAGTCTAGCCTCTTGTGGGAGAGCAGAATGGAGTGGCTAGTGACTCCCTTTGGTATGAAATTACAGTGTATCTCTACTGGTGGTCTTTTCCTTATCACAGGCTGAAATTAGTCCTGCTTCGATATAATCACATTTGTATCCTGCTGCTGCTGGATATTTACACTCAGGTTTGGCAGTGCCTGAAAAAGGAAAGATTGTTTCAGTCAGTAATCAGTGTGGAGCTGAAGGTGTGGAGGCAGCAGCTACTGAAATGCAGCAGAGAAAAGATGCTCCTATCCCACAGGCGTACCTGAGCCAGCTCTGATGCATGGACCATGGCATGAGATGCAGAGGACAAGCCGTAAAGCAGGGATAAATTTGCCACGTGGGTGTTTGTACAAGGCACAGTTGGACCCCTGCTGTCACTCGGCCTTTCCCATTGGCACCACTGGGACACTCCCAGCCAGGCATGTGCTTAAAGGTTTGATGGATGTCAGCTTGTGTGTTTGCATCTTATATATGGTGTATGCAACTAACGGAAGCCTAATTTGGGGGGTCCTTTATGTGCTCAGGCTGGGGTTTCAGAGGAGAAACAAATAGGCCTTTGTCCATTTAAAGACTTACTCAGAAGAGTGAGCATGTGCCATGTACATTTCCAATGAAGTCAATAATTAAATATGTTCCAGATGACTCTGGTGGGGGAGGATATTAGTAATTACCAGAAAGTGACAAATCTACATTCTGTGGCTGGTACTTTGAAAACAAAAAGTCAGTGTTTCTAATAGAATCCTTTAAAAATATGACCTGATTCAATTGTCAGGTTTAAGTTAATGTCGTAAGTTTTGGACGGTATTTTCTGATTTTTTTTAAAACAATCTTAATAGAGGTATAGTAGTTGTCTTTCAGCACATGCCTTTGATGAGAGCCCACTGAAACATTTGGGAGTTTTCTTGTTGAGTTGGAGGGAGTTTGGATGCAGAGAGTGAAATTGGACAGTATTTAAATCAGTGCAGCCTTGCTTGTTAAACAGCATGAGTCTGAGCCTTCACATTTGGGAGAAATTTGTGGTGCAGTGATGATAATATGGAGAGATTTCCAGAGAAAAGAAAAAGCGTTTCTTTCTCAAAAAGAAGTGGTCCATTCTGCCATCTTGTCTCATAAACAAAATTAAGTGGCTAACAAAGTCTCAGACCAGTTCTAGAGTACACAAAAACAATCATTCACATTTTGCCTTGGTAAAAGGAAGGTCACAGAGATGTGGTTTGGGCATGCAGGGAGGAGACAGGAAAGGCCAATTCTCAATCAGATTTGAAACTAGCCAGTGTTGTGGCAGATAACACAAAGCTTTTTTAAAAGTACTTTAATATCAAGAGAAGGTCTAAAGAAAACACTGGGAGTGATACTTGTTTAAGGTGATCACCTCTCTAATGGAGATAAAGTGGAGGCATTCAATGTTATTTGGTTTTTGTTCCCTAATTCTTTAATAATCCTGGTAGGCCTTGGTCTGCCTGGTCCTTTCAGTTGGAGGACCATAAGTGGTTGAGAACAGTGATTCTCCTTCTGTGAAACTCTAAGGGATCAGCTGTGTCAGCCAAATGTTGACAAGTCTACGGTCCCTGGTGGAATCATCCCAGAGTGCTGATGGAACTAGCAGATGTTATGGCAAGACCCCTGTTGATCATTTACCAGGTATCTTGGGACTGTGGGGAGGTCCGTGCTGACTTGAAGGTAGCTAATGTTATTCCAATTTATAAGAAGGACTGTTGGTCTAACCCCAGTTTATGGAAAATTATGAAGTAGATCAGAGTGGGGTACTATTGACAGGCATTTAAAGAATAGTCTAGTTGCCAGGCACAGTCATCCTGGGTTCACACAGGCAGATCCCTGTTTAAATAATTTGGTATTCTTCTCTGACAGGGTCATTTGCCTAGTGGATCAAAGATCTGGATACAGGATGGGAATGCACTATTAGCAAGTTTGCTGATGATCCCAGACTGGGAGTTGCTTTTAACTTTCTTCAGCAATGAGAGGCATTGCAGAGGGAGTACAGATAGATTGGAGAATCAGGCAATGATAAATGGGGCAAAATTCTACAAGAACAATTGCTGGATTCTTTGCCTGGTGTGAGGGAGTGGCAGCTCTGCAGAAGGGGGTCTGGGGATGATGGTTGACAACAGCTCAGTGTGAGCCAGCAGAGTGCCCTGGCAGCCCAGAGGACAATCCCCATGCTGGGGTGCATCAAATACAGCGTAACTAGCTGAACAAAAAAAGGTGATTATCCTGCTGTTCTAAGCCTTGATGCAGCCTCCACCTTGAGTACTGTGTGCAGTTCTGGACCCCACAATATAAAAAGGATGTTAAGGTTCTCTAATGCATCCAAAGGAGGCAGCAAAGCCAGTGAAAGGAATGGAAGACTGCTCCTGTGAGGAGCAGCTGAGAACTTTGGATTTGTCATGTTTGGAGAAAAGGAGTTCAAGTGACAGCCTCGTTACCCTCTACAGGTTCCTGAGGAAAGGATATGTTAAGAGGGAGGTGCTGAGCCTCTCTACCTGGGATCCAGTGATAAGACACATTGGAATGGTTCAGACTGTGCCTGAGGAAGCTTAGTCTTGACATTAGGAAGCATTTCTTTACTGAGAAGGTCCAGCAGTGGAGGAGGCTTCCTGGAGGGGTGTTTGATACCCCAGGCCTGTCAGTGTTTAGGAAGCATTTGGACAATGCCCTTAATATTATGCTTTGGTTTTTGGTCAGCCCTGAAGTGGTTGAACAGTTGGACTCTAGATGGTCATTCCAATTGAAGATAAACCATTTTTGCCATGGGAAGATGCTGATGCTTCCCTAGTGAAATGATACATGGGGTTTCCAGAGCCCCATGTGAGTGCCTGGAGACAGTTGGACATTGTTGGTGTAATGTGTGGTAAGAAAGCTCAAACAAATTGCTTTGCAACACTTTTTCATCTGGTCATCTACACTCATGTGGAAATGGGTTTTTGCAGTCAAACACAGCCCAAATCTTATCAATTATGAATGGCTGCAACAGATGGTATATATTATTGTTTATAAGAATAAGTGATACGTTTCAAACAAGAAACACATGCTGCTCAGCAGCTTTAGCTGCCACTTCTGAGATGGGAACCAAATCCCTGACCTTGTCTTCCCCTCTACTTGTTGGATAACATCCTATTTTAATAACCAAAAAACGAAGACCATGAAATATTGAACGATGGAAAACTGTGTGCAAGCACCAATTCCAGTGTAAGAGGATCCTACTCTTTCTCAACTTGCTGGGAGCTGCACCTGTCTGGGCAAGGGTGAAATTTGTGTTTGCAGCACAACTATCGATCAGCCTTTCCCAAGGGTCCTCGGGACAGGGAATTTCTGCAAAACTACTTACTTGAATTTTCAAGAAGTGTGTGCAATGTTGCTGCAAAGAAGGGCTGTAGCCTGACATCAAGGTATCTCATGATGATGTTGATGAGTGCTTTGTCAGATACCTGGCTTTGCAGAAAATACTGTGTATTCCTTCAGTTTTTCTTTTGATCCCCATTTGTTGCATTGCCTTATTTTAAAAACTGAAATAATTTCTCTAAATACAGCTGGTGAAAAGCTTTTGGGGCTAAAAGCCTGGCTCTTGAAGAGCAATCCAGATGAACTGTAGCAGTCCTCAGAAATTGGGCCAAAAGTCTTGGAAACTATATTCCGTTTAGCTTGTCCTTATTCTTGCTATAGATATAAAATTCTATGTACGTGCCTTATCTGGAAACAAATAAACTGTGTAAGCATCTGCAGGATTGGTGCCTAATTTGGTGGAGACAAGTCCATTTAAAAATCTTCATTGCTCTTACACAATTTGCTACAAAAATGTTTGCTGTTTATGATGCAGAATCTAGACACATTGCCAGAACAAATGAGCCAGAGGTATTTTGTGATAGTAGCCATTCAAAAATAGAATCACAATAATTTGTTTGTTTTCTGATTTATAAAATTGCTACATCATCTTGGCTGAAACTGCGGGTAGAAAGCGTGTATTTTCTTCCTCTGGTGTTTTAAAATTCTCACTTAACATTCATAACACAGCAAAATACTCATTTCTGTGTCTTTAAAACCAATCATATTAGTTATTCCCCTGCTGAATTTGGTGCTTATTCAAATGCACTCTCTGCTCTCCTTGAAAAGGAATTTTGGCTGAATTTCTTTAGTGCAAAGCCCTTCCTTAGTGCCTTGATAACACTGTGTTATCTTATTCTGTAATACTTCACCATACAAAGCAATCTCAAACTCAAGGAAGCGTGCCAAGAGACACTGGGCAAAAAGCCCTTATGTAAAGTTTGGACTTCTTTCCCTTAACAGTGCAGCATTTGCACAACCTTCTCTTCAGGCAAAGAAAATAAATAAATCAAAACAAAGCTCTAAAGTTAACCAAAAAGTTTTTTTAGGCAGTACTCTTTATTTATTTTAATGGGAAGGAATCAACTTTGTCACTTTTATCAGACTAAACTAGAGGAATTCTGTAGTGCTCCTTGCTGACAGTGGGACAAACTCCTTTTATTGTGCCCAGATCTGTATGTAAAAAGTTTCCAATGTAACAGTCTTTTTTAAAGTAGAATTTGATGCCTTGTGGGTCCTGTGTGGGAGTGTGGTGACAGTTATGCAAGGGATTTTTTTTTTTTTTTCCTCTGGAGCTCAGGATAAGGAGAGGCAGACTTAGGTACTGATGGCCACCTTGGCAAGAGTTGAGCCTCCTGCTACCCAAATCGTGCTGCTTGAAGATACACAGGAGATGCACCCTTCTCCTTCTTCACTCCAACTTGTGATCATCCTTCCTGTGATCCTTTTGGCCCAGCGCTGAGTTACTGCATTTAATGTGGCATTGGCTCTCTTTGCCATGCAGTTTGTGGGCTGCATAAATCTGAGCAGGATGACAGTCTCATTGGAACTCAGGATGTGTGGGAAGGAGCCCCAGGTACTCAAGGTTTGCAGTCTTTCTCATGATATCACAGTCCATGGAAATTAGGTGTATGGATACCATTAAGTAGTGTCAAGATGAGTGCTCCAGAGAGATTATTTATCACTTCCCCTTCCCTCTGCCTGAATTCAGGGAGGTTTTTATTGAAAATTCATCTCTCATCTCCCCTTTTATTCTTTCCACTTCATTTCTCACATTCCCGCTTACTCTATCATAAATATACCTGCACAGCTGTGACTGTAGCTTTACAAGCTTCAGCCTCTTAAACCCAAATGCTGTTCTTTGCAGATGACCTCACATTTCAGGAGCAGAGGCTCTCCTGGAACATGCAGGAGGATATTGCCTTGTAGAGCATTGGATTTACAATTAATCAGTCAACTTTTAACTCTTTTTTTTTTTTTTAAACCACCTTTTTCTAATCACACTAGTAGAGAGTCCCAAAATGCGACCCCTCTCAGGAATGCAGAATTAGCCTAACTTAGTGCTCACATGGCTTTTGTGGTACCAATGGTGTGTTTGTCTTTGGTCAGTCAATAGGGTCAAGAGGCAAGAGTTTGTCTGGTTTATGTCAGTGTTTGCCTGAAGTCAAATAGGTAGCCAATTAAATTTTCCAATATTGAATGAGAAGAGGTTGGTAGTGTCAGCTCTTCTACAAATGCCTATTAAATTACATGATGCAAAAGTAGCTAAAGATGATTCACAGCAATAATTTGGCCCAGTTATATGTTTATTGCATTTAAAAGACAACTGGGGGCTTGATTTCATTGCCAGCTGTGTGGTAGTTAATGATCAGTAAGAAAGCATCAAACTGAGAACAACTTCTGTTTCTAAATACAGCCTGCCGTGCTGAATTTCAGACATTCCCAGAATGAATTGTGTGTGTGTGTGTAATGGATCTAAAAATAAGGAGAAATATGCTTTTATTGGAGACTAACAGTATATATTCACTGCAAAACTGTTCTTAACTAACAAAGAAAAATCATATGCAAAAATGATGGACTTGCTTTTAAATGCACATAATTGCTCTGACCTACAGCTGTATGACTCCTGATTAACGCTGGCCATAAATGAATGTCCTAACACAATTTTCCAACCTATGTAATTAGCAGGGGAAGACAAAATTGTTACTTCCTTTTCAGACTGACATTTTTATAGCAACCATTAGTTTTAAAAACATCAAGCAAGCTGTCTGCCTGCGTAGTCTGTCCAGTATCATTGTTTAAAAATTCATTTGTGGAAACAATTGAACATATGATAAACATCAGTTTGAAAATTCAATTTTCTGCGTAAAGAATTTGGGGACATAGTTTTTCATAAAACAAAATAAGTCAATTAGAGCCTTCTTTTCACAGACTGCAGGTTTTCTTTCAAGCAAAATAATAGTGATTGGGTTTGGTCTATAAAAGTGTAGGCATTAAAGCTCCAAAGACAATGTGCTACAATAATGTTGAATTGAAGGTGCCTAAGAGAAAATGAATGTTGCAGGTTTTTTTTTTTCCTTTGATTTTAAGTTTTATTATGTATGTGTCTTGTTAGTTCCATTTAAAGAAATGAAAAATGCAAATATCTCTTGCTCTAAACCCACTTTGTTTGAAAGAAACTTAAATTCTTTCATTAATTAATTAAAATGTAGCAGCAGCTTGTCTCTCTTCATCCAGTGCTGCACTGGAGATGGTTCTGTGGTGATGTGTGGCAGCTCTAAAAAAGGATGGCAAACTGGGTGATGCTCTGGACATCACACAGAGAAACTGGACTTCACTCACTTATCTTTCTAGTGGAGAAAGAATCCATTATGTGGTCCTGAATTTTGGACCAGTGGATGCCCCCACTGGGCCATTTGGGCAGGTTTTTGAAGTGGGGATGGAGCAGAAAACAGAATTTCAGCACCGCTTGTAGCCATACTTTTAGCTTAAATCCAAATAAAATTTGGTTTAGTTTCTCAGGGAGTTGCCCAATCAGATTGTTCAGAGATGAAGTTTTCTTAGCAGCCCAGTGCCTAATGGCAGAGCTTTTCCAGCATCATGGTCTGCCAGGCCCCAAACGTAACTGACCTGGACTTAAAAATTGATACCAAGGAATTGCTGGAAATCCACATACTCTGTTGTGTGTCCCTGCAACATGCAGTTGATCTGAAAGCTGGGAGTATTTGGGGCTGGGCACACAGAGGAGTTAAGTGTTTTTGAAAACCTGGTCATGTCTCTGCAAGGCTTAGTCTGCAGGAGTTGATTAATGCAGCCATGTCTGATGCTTATCCAGCTAGAGGTGCTTTGCAGTGGACACTGCCTGCTGCCTGCACTATTCCTGGCTGCTCAGGCAGCTGCATAATTGCAGAAAAGATGAGTGAGAAAAATAGCAAGCTTGGCATGTAAATCTTGCAAGGGAACTGATGAAAAAAAATAATCAGTTTAAGGTTCAGTTGTAATTATTTAGAATTTTTTAACACACTATCTCTTTTTATCCAGAAGAGCTAATCCTTGATCCTAATCCTCCCTGCAAAAAATGGAACTCGTTGCTACTGAGGAGGAATACTTGAAGGGGTGTTGTTACTTGCCATATATCATTCTAAGGAAGGGCAAGCTCCTTGTGATTCTGTGGGTCATATGGACCAGCTACATGTAGATGTTTCTTTCTTAGTGTGGGAGTGTTGCAATATAAGATGCAGGGAGGGAAAGGCAAGACCTGCAGGGCCGTTCATCAGTTCTGTTTGCTTCTTGCTGATGACCTGACTCCCTTCTGTTGGATTTTGGAAGGAAACATTGTCTTTGCTGTACAGTGTGACGTTGGTGCTCCAGACTGCATTTCTATGCCCTGGGTATGAGATCTCACTTACATTCCTCTATCTGCTGGATATTACTTTTAGAAAACTTAATAAATAGACTCCACATTATTCCTGTCTAGATTAGTTTGGATCTCTTTCCTCCTATCTTCCCCTGCTGTCTTTAAAATGTCCAGTAGAGGACTTTACCTGACATGAACTAATTTTTGTTTTGCATCTTTCCCATCTCCAATTCTAACCTTGGACTAGATGAAAACTTTCTTCTTTGTTTCCCCTAAAACTGCAGGGCAATGCCCTATGATGGTGGTAAAGATGATTTCAATTGTGGCTTAAATTTAGTGAGTGTGTGTGGTGCTAGGAGATACTTTTTGCTCTTAAAAAAGCTTCATTTGTACATGTGTTTGCTTAAATGCACTTGTGAAAAAAAGAAGAACCTTGTTTTTAAAGAGTTTCCAAGCACTTCAGAATTATTTTTTATGTGTAATTAGGATTTTTCTCTTTCTATTTTCCTTTGAAATGTGCAGTGAAAACTGCTGAATGGTGATCCTCACATTTTCTGTGTGGATACTGTTCTGTGCAAGAGACCTCATGTGTAACAGTGTTGAAAATCTAATCAGGAATGCTTCATGGAGCTGCAAAATCATTGCTGGATAAAACATTTTAGCAGGGAAGCAAAGCTGTAATTTCCAGAGAAGGTCACAATTGCAAACTCTGTGTTGACTGGCTGTGACCTGGATGAATCCTGATGGTCCAGGAGGAAGCCCAGTTATGCCCTAAGCTGATGGCCTCTCTTTTCCATCTCAGTTTTCCTTTTGTGAAACCTAGCTGTTTTGTGGCTAAAGGTTGGAAAACAAAGCAAAATTGCGATTACAGTCAACAAGCTCAGCATTCTCCACACTCAGGTCCCAGGTGTGATGATACTGTGTGCAGCAGTGCCATTTTCCACTATCGACTTTGTGAGCAGGAGCTTTCCCTGACCTGCTCTGTAAAGCCCATGTTGCATACAAAACACCAAGTCCCCTTTAGATTTATTAACAAAGAAAGCAACAAAAACTGGAGTGTGGAGCCACACCTGGGGCTCCTCCCCAAGGACTGCACTGCTGAGAGCTGGAGTCCTCTCTGCACACCAGATACAAACAAGGGAGGCGAGATGTGCTTTGCAAAGCTGCTTAACCCTTTCCTGGAAGGAACTGCATCTCACTGTCTCTTGAGAGAAGCAGGGGAGGTGAGGAGGATGGGGAGGCAGTTTGGTGTTAATTTTTATCTCAGTCCCCACAGTATGCTTACACTACGTGACGTTTTGTATAATCTAATGGGTAGATTCCTGCTGTTATAAGTAGGAAAATTCAGTGTGGAGGGTCTTGTGACTCTGAAGCCATTGTGTGCATGTCACATGCCTCACCACATTGGGCTGCCCTTGCAGTGGTCAGGGAAAGCTGAGAACATAACATAGGGCCTTACGGGCTGTGCCCCACTGGTGGCTGTCTATCTTGGCATTTTTTTTCCTTAAGCACCTAAACATCTCATTTTGCTCTTCCCCTCAGTGAATGCCACCCCAGTGTGGTCTCTCAGTGATCCTGAACTGCAGCTCTTGCTGATGTGTTTTCCACTTTCTTGTGGTTCTGGTCTGTGTGTTTTTAAAGGTGGGATCTTTGAGATCCTTGGTCTCTGCTGGCATTGCTAGGAAAGGAAACAAATCTTTATTCAGAGCCACTGCAAACTGGTGCAGCTCTGGTAGTGGATATGAGGCATGTTTCCTCTCCTAGTATGGCATCTGCCAGTCTGGTGTAGCTCTAGAGCAAGTGTGTATGTCCAAATCTGCTTCCAGTTTTGTTTTACCTTGCAGCTTACGAGCCTTCTGCTGTGCAGACATCAGAAATGAGGGAGAAAGATCATCAGCAAGACCAAATGCCCTGATACTCTATTGTTAGAGACAGAAAGGATGGTGACAGCCATGGACCATTTGCAGGGGGCCTGTGGCTCCAACCCCCTGCTGTTTGCCTGTATTTGTGCCCATCGAGCAGTGTCCCTGTTCCCATCCCCAGTTGCCTCAGACCTCATTGACAATGATTCACTGGTGGTAGCAGTGCTGGTGGAGATGAAGCTGTCACCTCCTTGGCTATCCCTGCTCATGGGATGGGCACCACCAGCAGGTTCATGCAAAGACAGCTGCCCTGACCACAGGATTTTGGGGTGAGCAACTTCTGAGCCTTTGCCAGCATCATGGGGGCTTGAAATGTGACCAGAAGGCAATGGGCCCTTAGGCCATGGTCTGTGCTGTAGACGTTCCTCTTGGGACCTGACTTGTGTAAAAGGGGAGCAGCTGTGTTGTTCACTAATTTTAAAATGGTGGCTTTCCAAAGTACAGTCTGTTCTGGGAGTTTAACCTTAGAAAGACTGAGGCCAGGCACAGCTCTCAAAGGAAGAGAAATAGCTTTTGATGTTGCTTCCTCTGAGGGACACAGAGTAGCATTTCTTACACACTTTACTCCCTCCTGCTGCTTGATGAATTCAAGTGTAGAGTCAGATCCATGGGGAGGCTGTCACCAGGAAGGGCTTGGCCAGTTTGCAAGCCAACACCTGGAAACAGTTCTGTAAAGTAACAAACCACCTCAGTTCCTGTGAGCAGATCTCCCTGTGACCAGACATTCTCCGGCAGACTCTATGGTAGACAGGCACCCTGGTGGGTGGCACGCCTGAGAAGATAGCTCAGAGTTCATTGACAAGACATCAGCATTCAAAGCCTGCATCCTCTCTCCTGAGTAAAAGTGATCCACGGGAGTTCACAACACTGAACCTGTGAGACTAGAGGAAAAGAAAGATTCTCTTTTATACCTGTTTGCTGTCTGTCTAAAGGGAGGCCACCATGCTGCATTCTGTCAACCATCCTTAAAAAGACCTTGCCAAGGTGTCCTTGCCAGGCTGCACACAGCACACTGGAAGGATGCTGACAGCTGCATTTGCAGAGATCATCCCTTGAGGAAAGCATCCATGCTTGCTCCTTATGCTTGCAGGTTTTCACACTTGATGTTAGACTATGGTTAAAGCACAGGAAGCCAGTTTTGGCACCATTTCCCAGCTCTGCCACAGCTTTCTTGCTCAAAGTGGGTAATATTTTCCTGCCACTGTTCCCAAATGGAAATACTAATCAATCTTTAATTAACCTTGACTGTGTTGTTTGTTTAGCTTGCAAGCTATTGGGAGAATAGTCTTTTCTCACTTAGTAGTGGACTGTTGTCTATTTCTGCTCTGGCCCTGGGATATTGCTACAGGATAAGTACCATCAAAAAGAACGGGACATTTCCTCATCTGGTATATTTACCATTGTGGCAGTATCACCCACAGTGGAAATATTTTCACTGGCTTGTTGATCCACGATTTTGACTAAATTATGAATCCCAGCATGCAAACCAGGAGCATTCAGATAGGTAGTTTGGCACATCTATGTTACTTATGTTTAAAGTAGGATTAAGAGGAACAAAACACAAGGTATATCCATGAAAAAGCCAACTTTCTTCCCCAATGCTTTAGAATTTTTTTACATTACTTACAGTATTTTCATTAATTTTCTAAATTCAGGCAAGTATGAACAAAATGCTTTTTATTTCTTGAGGCTTTTGCTTGAGGGGATCCACATGACATATGTATGGAGTTTTTAAGTTAGCAGGTTTTTTCCTGTGAATGTAAGTAATGAAGTGATTGTTTCATGCCTTTCTTTAGGAAAACGAGGCCTGTTCCTTTTGGCTGTTATTTTCCCTCTGTATTTGGTTGTGATGCAGTCAGAGATGACCAGAATTGTAAGCAGTGAGATAAGTTTTCTGAGATAGAATTACAATTCTGATCCAAAGGGACATGTGGCTTTGGATGGAAATTGTGGATGATTTTAAAACACCTATTTAGGTAGCATTTTATGATTTTAGTGGGTTTTTTGAGTTTTTTGTTTGTTTGGGGTTTTTTTGGGTTTTTGTAATTTTTTTTTTAACTTAGACTTAGTTTTCTCACCACTGCCCTTGCACTCCCCCCAAAACATAAAGAGAAGAGAAAGAGATTTAAATGTGCCCATGCTGTTAATACTGTGGATGTTTTCTTCTGGCTCCACTTGTGATTCAGGAAGAAATGAGACATGTTTAGCAAATGGAGGTTTGTTGTGGGACAGGCAGATCTCTGAAGAGCTCTGAAGTACCAGACTAAAATCTTAGTTTTTCATTGAACGTATTTTTCCTGTCCTTGTGTTCACACACAGCTGTGCATATGTCAAACACAGTTTGGTTTTGCTTAATTCACTACAAATTGTGCCACAAGCACCTGGTCCCATTTTCCTCTGCCTTTGTGGCATGACTTGGGAAAAACTGCAAAAATCCCTGTTTTTTCCCTCTTTTGTCTTTTTTTCCCTCTTTTGAGTGATAATATTCCTAGAGAGTTTGTGAACTAAGAGTTGCTGTAAGCTAGGGGACAGTGAATTAAACTCCTGGCCAGCTGTCCCAGGCCACTGCTACTTGCTCTGTCAGAGATTCAACGTGTTGGCTTCCTTATCTGTAAAACGGAAATACTACTTGCTCGAGTTTGAAGGGAAGAGCTCTGTAACAACTACTCTTTGCATGGAACAGGGAGTCCAGAAGCCATCAGTCAAAGGTGTATTTTTCAAACTGGCAAGTCTACTAAAAGTTCCAGAGGCCAGCAAAGCTGGCTGCTTCCTGCTTGCATTTCTTGCCTGTTGGCCACAAAAGACCAACGCCGTAGCCTTTCCCGGAAGGTCCCCCATGGTTTGACAACACACAGCAGTAGAGCTGTCCCATCCATCTTTTTTCCTTTTTCTCTTTGAGTGGCAGCAGAAGAGACAGCACCAGCAGACAAGACCCCCCAGCAACTCCCCCTTGAGCTTTCAGAGAAGGGCAGTCTCTCAGACAAAGTAATACCTACACTTCCATCCTGACTCTGTGTCTCAGGTCACACACAATCTGCTATTATCGCAAACATAGGTGTTGAACTGAGATATGGGCCACGATTTTTGTGAAACTGCTGTTTGAGTACCTGCTTCTTTAAATCAGAGAACCCTTTTTAAAAAATGGGTTGGTCTTCTGCTAATTTAGACTAACATCTGTGGAGCTAAAGATGAGGTCTTCTACCTCAGTCAACCCAGGTAGAGCTGTCGTGGGGACTTTCTTCTTATTTCTTCTATTTTGTGCATTAGCTCTAAGAGAACATAGTAATGCACTGAAAGTTGTTTAAGTTTTTATAGAAGCATGCATTTGTGAAAGATTCCACACAAGCTCCTGGCAATGGGGTAGGCTACACGGAGCTCCTCACCAAAGGTGCTGCTCTTGCCCTCAGGTTGTGAGGGAGATACACAACATTCCAGGCTTTCACAAGCCTGCTGAGGACAAACAGTTGGACTAAACCTTTGTTGGGTTGTGCCTGCGTATGACCTGAATTTGTGATGTGCTGTCACTGCCAGGAACACATGGGTTGTTATCCTGCTGGTATCCTCTGTCTGGGAGGTGAACATGGAAAAAGCAGACCAGGTTAGCAATGAGCTGTGGTGGCTGATGGTTGAGATGGGTGTTGACAGATGCTCTCTAGGTTGTGTTTCCACACTGGTCTTAATGCTCCTCAAGCTGTTTCACTTCAAATTTTAGCCCCCTTTCACCAGCCTTATTGCATGTCTGCTTGGTCCAACTCTTCTCAAAAGCCCTTCCCTCTCACCCCCAAAGTTATTTAGCAATTTAGTGGGAAGCTGAATCTCCTCTCCCAGAAGATGCTGTAAGCTGTGCCTGTGTGCTTTCAGGCCATGGCACAATCCCATCAGATCTGTTGGATGAGTCCTCCTGAATGCAGAAGAGAGCAGGATGCAGTGAAAGGAAAGAGCCAAGTCCTCTGTGTCACCATATAAGCATGGCCCCATTGATGCCCCTCTGGGAACTTCTGGCAATGTGATAATTTGATTTTTGAGGTTTTGCGTCATCTAAATTATTCAAAAGAGATTTCAAGAGAGAAAGGGCATTTTTATGTGAAGCAGGCATAGCCTTGGCATCTGGCTCTGTCCCCTAGATCTCTTAAACGTTCCTTTTAACACTGTTTCCTATTTTCTGATGACTAAAAGCTGGACTGAAAACTGAACCTCACCCTTAATTCTTTTGCCATTTTGAATCTAGCAAGATAAGTAAGTGTTGTTTTACATAAAAACTAAGCCTTAGCAAAGTAGACAGATTTATTGAATTATCTCATACCAAAATGAGTATGTTTCATTTCACTTCTTTTTTTTTTTTTTTCATTTAGCAAGATTTTTTTTACTTTTTTTTATATCTATTGACACAATGGGGAAATAGCTGCATTGGCTAGGAACTAGAGAGGGCACCACACATTGACCACTCCAATCATATGCACAGTAAATAATGTGCAAGAGCCTCAAGGATCCTAATTTTTGAATATATAATACATTAGAAGTTAAGCTGTTGCAAAAGCACACAAAAGACTTCCCTCAACCTTCATAAATTCTTATGCTTTAAATTAGAAATAAAGTAGTCTCTTTTTTTGTGAAATGATAGGTCTTAGCAGTGCCTAATATTCAGTTCATTGCAAATAGTATGAAATTCCTACATATTCACTGCATATATTTTATTGCTGTAATTTGTGGTTCTCCCAAGCAGAATAATATTTTTACTTCACTGAATATACCTGTGCAAGTTAAAGGTCTCAGATGTATTCCTTTAAAGTGACAGTTCATTCCAGCTACGTTCCTGCTTTATATCAGTACTTTATTCATTAAAAATAAACATAAAATACAATGTCATCCTTCTTAGCTCTATATTCAAGCAGTGGGGAGCCAAATCCTGAAACCCATAAAGGGTTTTCTATTCACACTTGGGCTCAGAGCGCACATTAGCTGCAAGGTGCTCCCTTAATGGGTTTACCTGCGTGCTTAGCTGAGTAAATACCCCAGTGCCAGCCTGTCCCGAGCCGTGTGCGGCAGCCCCAGCTGCTGGCAGGCTGGCTTCTCAAAGCTGTCCCCAGAGCACTGCAGGGACTACCGGCATGGTTTCTGCCGCTCGGTCAGCTCCCCAAATACGGGAGGGCAGGCAGGGATTAATGAGTGCTTGGTGCGGCAGGAGAATGGGGGAAGCCGCTGAGGAGGAGGATGCTGGTGCACAGCACAAAGGGGTGTTGAAGAGGGACACCCCGACATTCAGTGTCACCTTCTGCTCCGTACACAATCTGTGCAATCTGGAGCGTGAGCTGGGGAAAAGGCACGGGAGCCTTTCACAATTCATCAGCACATGATATCCTCTGAGAAACATCTGCCTCTCAGATGAGGTTTGGTTGACTCTGAGTACTGAAGGCTGGAGCAAAAGGGAAGATGAAGTGAAGGCTCCCAAACAGTTTTCTGCAATACTTGCTTTAGCAGTCTGTTGATGGGATGTGTCAGAATAATTTCTCCAAGGGTGTTTTAGGAATGTGCCTCGAAGTGTGAGCTGTGCCAGTATCTCTGCATTGCACATGTGAGCGTATGTGCGTGTGACACACGCTTGGGTTAATTATTTAAATCCTAAAATGTTGGAAGCCACTCCTCTGCATATGTGCACATATGTGCTCACACACACACTTACAGCACACTTGTGTTAATTACTTCAGCCTAAAAATGCTAGAAGGAACGCTTTGGTTCCTTTTTTCATCTTCTCTTTTTAAATAGCAGATGTTGTTAAAATTTACACCAGATTGTAAAATCTGTTCCAAAGGACCGGTCTGAAGTCTTAACATCACCTTCCCCTGCTCTTCTCTTGCTCTCCAAAGTGGTTGAAGTGGAATCTCACCTCTCCAGTTACTTTGTAGGTGTTTCGCCAGTTTGTAGAGGAGAAAACAAATGTGTCACTTTGTTTGTCTTTGTGGAAATCCTTTTCTGATTTTGATGGGCATTTTACTACAGTATCCAGTTGGAGACACTTAAGAATAAGTACTATTGACAGAGGCAATTGATACAAAATCCTTCCTGACCATTCTCTCAATAGCTAAAAAGAAGTGGTGTTTTACCTACCAAAGCATTATTAAAGGAAACTCAGCCATAGCAGCTGCTGTCAGCAATATGCCTTGCAATCAAATGAGAAATATGGTAGATACTCCAAGACATGAGAAAACTGCCAAGGCTTATTGCAGAGCAAAGAGCTTTTCAATAAATGTTTTCTCTGAAGAGCATCAGATTTCACTCACTTCTCACAGCTCAGACATGCCTTGGCAATCATGATTAGCCTCATTTGGGCCTGTGGAATCTATTATTTTATAGCTAGTCTCATAGCTGGCAGGGTGACAAACAGTTTATTCCTCTTTGGAGAGAGATCGGACTGAAAGACACGGAGCTTTAATTCAGTGCTCCCCCACCTAAGATATTTTTCCTTTCCCACCTATTGCTTAAGGCAAGACATCTAATGTTTGCCTTGATGGCTCTGTCAGGCTTTTGACATCCCAGATTTAGCTCTTTCCTGGATGAGGACAAATCTTTAAGGGAATTCAGGATTTCTTTCATTTTAAAGTCAGGTAAGGAGGCAAGAAATACATTTTAAAAACCTATGCAAATAATAACTATTTCTAGTTAGCTACATTTGCCATGTGATATTCCTGTGCATTTGAAATACCAAAAGGAGGAACAAGTAGGGTGGTTATCCAGGTCTGTTTACCTGACCCAGTTACAATGGCTGAATGAGAAAAGGGAGTAAGACCTAGACTTAAACTTGATTACAAGAGCTCTCTGGGGTTAGATTTTACCAGTCAAGGTTATTTGTTTCCCAAACAGCTGTTTTGTTGTGGGTCTTTAACCGTTCTGTCAGTTTGTCTCTTCATTCCCTGTCTCTGAGCACTCCTGGGCTGAGCTGGCAGCACTGGGAATTAGATGTACCTTCCTGCCCAGAATAACCACACTTAGCATCCCTGGAGCATCAAACCCTGCTGCTAGCACCTCTTGGTCCACCTCTATGTGTACAGAAGCCTTTCTTGATGGAGGGGAGCAGCATCTTGATACTCAGTTTGCCCCCAGACCTTTTTCAGAAGGGTACTATTAAATAATTGTTCTGTGGAGAAGCTCAGCTGTCTTCTTTATTTTTATTTTTTACTAGTTTAGGGCTTGGATCTGTAAGTAATGCACAGATGCACATGCCTCTCTCCCATTTTATAAAGAAGCTTACAGCCTGGATGAGGTCTAATTCATGTCTCTGTTGGGGAGACTGGATCTCTGCATCTCGTTTGTCCCTCTCTGCAAAAGGCTGATGGGTGCTCAGCATCAGGCTCTTCATTGGCAGCAGGAGTCAGCCACAGAATGAGTGCTGCAGAGTGTCAGCCCTGCAGTGCTTACCTCCCTTTCTGGAGCTATGCTTTCACTTCTTTTACAATTTCTTTTTTTGGTTATGGGAGAATGATGTCCAGGTGGCTGATTCTGCTGTAATTTAATGGTGGCTCACTCATCTGCTGTTGTGCTGGAAACAATATGAGGCCAACTGCCAGGGAAAGTTTGGCTGAATGACCCGTAGCCTTAATTGAATTTTGCACAGTACTTGTACTGTATCCATTTTTTTTTCTCCTCTCGTGCTGGCTCATCTTGCTGCTTCTTTTTTAATTGGCGAATTTCAAAGGAAAATTCTGGTGCATAACAAGTTGAGAGCAACTTTTCTATTTGTGAGGGTAGTGAATGGTGGCCAGTGCTCCAACAAACACTTTGAATAGCATAAACAACTTTTTTGTTTTCCAAATTCAGGGATGAATTTGTTTTTCAGGTCACTTTATCTTTGAAATGGTGCTCTAAACATAAAATCGCATCTACAAAAGAGATTTATACACATTAAAAAATCAGATATTCCTTCTGAAAATGAACTTTGAATATAACAATTCCTGCTGCTTCTTTTCTTTCCAGTGCAGTATATTTCAGGACTCATTATATCTTAAGTGAATTATCTTTACTTGAGAAAAAAATATTTATCTCTTGGAATAATACATTTAGAAGTGCAGCACAATCACATTCAGTATCTGCTGAAGCTGATTAAATGTCTGCTTCTTCAGAGAAGCCAGTCACTGTGACTGCCACCTGGAATAATAATGAGAGGAGAGAGGCAAAGAAAGAATAGAAATTATTCACAGAATTTCAGGAAATCCAAATGTTTGCAAAATTGTCAAGAACCAGCTTGCTGTTTGCTCCTCTTGCAGGGCCAGGCACACAGCATGGATCTGTTTAATCCCAAAACTCAGAATCCCCGAGTTTCATTTGCTTTTTGCTGGAGAGGTTTTTGGTTCTCCCTTTACAAAATATTTAAAGGCTTAATTTTTTTGTGTGCTTTGGTACCCAAAATTAGGAAATGAGGTAATAACATTTAAGCTTGTAGAAAATTTGCCTCAAGGGGACAGTGCCATGGAAAAGCATTTGTTATTACTTGGGTTTTGTGGGAGAGTCCATGTGAGAGCTTGAGCCTCTGATGCTTGTCATCCACTATATGAATGTCTTAACAAAATGATGGCTTTCTCCCAAAATAGCCTGAAGTTTGATCTATAATACACAAGGCAATTTTGTAGGAAGCCATAACTTTTTTCATCTCACAGAAACCTCTAGTGGACAAGACTTAATGTATATTAGTGGTTTCCTGGGTCCTGATGACTTTAAGTTACACTGACAGGTGTTTTAACATTAATAATCCTTAGTTTTATTTTAGTGAACATCTATTGAACTTAGTTATTATGTATTAAAAAGCAGACTGAAAGCACTGACATTTTAAGGAAGCCCAAATTAATGGTTTGAAAGGTTTCACAAATTTATCAGATGAATGGAAATCTAAGGAGGAAAAAAAATCTACTTATGAGAAATGACAGCTTTGATTTCTGCAGATCTATAGATACCATATTTAAGGATCTAATTTAAGTTGTGGTTCATGAAAGCATAGATTATTGACATTTCCAATCTATTCTTCACAGCAGAATTAATTAGGAGGTGATAATTTTGGGAATGTGTTACATGAAGCCATTGTAGCTCAAAGTACTTGTAGAGCACCTTTGTTTAGTGGTGCTTGGATATTATATGAAAAATGTAATCTGGAAGTTAAGTAAGTGAGATTATTTCTTCCTTTTATTAAATAAAGGATTAACTCTTCATTTGCTGTAAAAAGCAGGCATGTCTCCTGTGCAATAAATCCATTTTTTCCCCCAGTTTTACAGGCGGGAGTCTTAATGAGCACACATAGTTACATACAGCCAAGAAGAAGGAAGTACTCTGTTTACTGAGACCTTAAAATAATGTTACAAACTGAGTTTCTCCCACCACTGTAATAGCTTAAACCTGAGCAAACTTTAAAGCTTAGCCTGTAGAATAATTTTTGTCTGGTGGAGAACTCCATCGGAGAGGCTTGAGGTTGAATGTTTTTTCATAAGAGAAATTGTCAGCCACAGGGAAGATAATTCATGGTGATATACTTGATAAGAATAATTTCTTCATTCCTCTGGCTGGAGAATGAAAGTCTGAGTGCTTTACATTCAAGTGTCAGGTTGCTCTTGGACTGAAAATTCCAGTAATGTTAATGGGTCTGTTCTCCGTTCAAATGTGTTCTAGAAAACCCGTCATGTTGAGGAAAAAAAGTAAAATCAAAGTAAAGGAAGACTTGGCAGCAAAAAATGGAAAAATAGCATTACTTGTATGTATTTGTAAAATAGTCTTAGAAAACCTAATTCTTCCATTCTTTGTGCTTGCTCCCTGAGCCAAGACTCAAGAGGTTTTTCCCTGTTGCAAGTTCAAACTTTTCACATTAAAAGCTCAGAAAATTAGTGTTTCACTGGGACTGACAGGACTGGAGTGTAGTTGTGACTTGGGGACAACTTGATGTGGAGGCTGGGGACAAAGTCTGGTCATTGTGTCTTCTCTAGAGAGGATAGTTGCAGTGGAGGGAGTGAACCCAAAGACCATTGTATTGCTGTTTGGTTTCCTTTGCTTAGAGGCAAAATATCTTCTGACTTTCTGCTGGTGGAGCTTTCTGCAGTGGATGTGGCTGTGTTCCCATTATCAAGGCATTTGGGATCTGGTGATCGCCCACCTGCACTGCAGTGGGACCCCAGGCTTTCCTAGAAGGAGTGGGTGGATGAGAGAAATGGTGCCATGTACTTTGTTTTGTGTCTGTGCTGCACAGAGTGAGCACTGAACTTGGCTGTGTGGTCTCTTTTGTCACTTTAATTATGTGTGGGGAGAAGAAAAAGCAGCAGAGATGGGTACTTCTGCAGCATGTTGAATTTCAGGTTGCCAGAGCATGTCATAAATGCCAAGCTAGCTCTCTTAGCTTTTCCTCTGGTAAACCATATATGGTGGTTGAGTGGGTTTGAAATCCCTTTTTTTTTTTTTTTTTTTTTTTTTTCTTTTTTTTTTTTTTTAAGTATTTTCATGTTTTAATGAGGCTTTGAGCAATGTGCCATAGCCGAATGTGTCCCCGCCCATGGCTGGGTGGCTGAAACTGGATGATCTTTAAGGTCCCTTCCAACCAAAACCATTTTGTGATTCTGTGATTTTCATTCCCTGGGTTTAGGTATATTTATTTCAGGTCTGCTGCTGCCCCGAATTTTGAACATGTCTCTTGTTTTGTTTTACTGTGACTCCAGGACTCAACCATGCCTTCAAAAAAGAAGAGCACTTTCATCTGTGAGCAGGCTCTACACGGGCTTGCTTTGGGGTGACTTGGTAGATTTGCAGCTTCACAAACATATCCCTGTTCAAACTAGGACCCACAGATGGGGCTGTGTGTTAGGGAGAAACACATAAATTGCTTTTCAGCTTTACCTGCCTATGCATGTGGTCAAGTTGGTTGTGAGTTTGAGATGCAGCAACCATGTCTGGTATGAAAAACACTCTCAGCATGGCTGAGAAGCTGCAGCTTGTGCTGCTAAGGTCAGCCACAAAAACCTGGCATTTTCAGTCCTTCTGTTTTGTCATTAACTATGTGTTTAGTGCTGAGTGTGTTAATTATTAGTCTGAGTATATTAAATCAATCAGATCTGTGAGGGACAGGGGCACGGAGTGGGTGTCACTTATTCCAGTATTAAACATCTGCCTTGAAAAAAGAAAAATTAAACAAGCAACTAGCAAAATACAGGACACACATTTTTGCACTACTTTTGCAATTGCCTTTTAACATTCCCCTACTCACATATTTTTTTTTCCAGGAGTTTTATGCTGCTGTTGTGTGGGTTTGAAGCAGTGCCAGGGAGACAGCTCTCTATATGTCTCTGCCACTGTGTGCTTGTGCTTTAAATAGTTGAGTGCAATTCAATGTGGCGGTAAGAAAATGAGCAGTTAATGTTGTTCAAGTGTTAATTGTGCCAGAGTGTGTTTTCAGTGCCTCAACCCAGCAATGCTAAGAACAGTTAATTAATGCTTTTGTGTGATTTCTTTGAACGGGTGGCAGGAGTCTGCTTGGGGACAGGCTGTAGTGGGCCATGATTGTATGTTGTCCTCAGTTTTCCTTCCGTCTGAAGAATCATGAGAAAATCAGTGCATGCAGAAAGTCTTGTTAGTAGCTCCCCTCAGACACAGCAAGTGGTCCTCGATTTCCTTTTGGCCTCTGACACTGCTGAAGTCAATGGCACTGGCAACCACTGTAGGGAATCAAAGTGAAATACCCCCCATGCAGTGACAGCGGGAATGGAAGACATCACTATAAGAATAAAAGTTGTGTATGCCTGGTTTTTTTTTCTGTAGATCACTGTAAAGTAAGTAAGGTGCACCCTGTGCTGTCATCAGTACTTAAATTCTGTAGTCTGCTACAGGCATTACAGAGATGTAAAATTGTCTGTAACTGGGCAAAATTTTAAAACATTCTACCATTACTTTATGAAGACAGTTTTGCAGTGGTATGTTGTGTAACTGAAGGGATAATCAGACTCTAATTAGACCCTTTCTTTTAATATTGTTCAATGATCTAAATCCTCCAAGCTTCTCATGGAACTTCTCTGAAGAATATGGCACCCCAGTGTAAGCTGAGTAATTATTGAAATTCAAAAGCATTAAGTCTTAAATTAGCAGAGGGAAAATAGGTGTTTGTGACACATACAATGGAAGCACCATTCCGAAGGTCACCAAAACACATCTGTGTTTGGAATTATAAGAGAGCTGGATACAGCACTGAGTGTTAATAACACATATGAGCTATTCAGGATAAGGGTAATCAACACTTGAGGTCACTTAGATCAGCTGGTCACAAATGTATTATCCCCTCTAGAAGCCTCTCTCTCCCTGCTTTACAATATCATGCTGTTTGAATGCATTACAAAAGCTTTTGTGCATTTGGAAATGTAAAGTACTGCCTTCTATGCTGCCAGAGGTGCTGTGTACCATCAGCCAGCAGAATCAGTGTGAAGCCATACATTTGGGGATCTGTCACATTGCTTTCTTGCTTTTGCCAGGCACATGTAATGCTTTTCTGAATACCTTACTTAACTGTGACCAGCCACAGCCCAGGATGGGGAGAACAAGTGGTGTGTGGGTTTCTCTGCTGTGTCTGGAGCCCTTTAATCTTGCTGGCTCCTTCCCTTACAAAACCAGATTGCACTCAAATGCATTGTCTCTGGTCCCTAGAGCCCTGACAGCCACATGTTGAAAACATTTGCCTTTAACCTTAACCTGTTATGAGATAGAAAGGAGCCTGAATCAAAGCCCAGGTAAAAAAAGGCTGTTGGAGTTTGGAAACACTCGTTATGGGAGCTGCAGTTGGCTCCAGCTGTATGCCTTTCTGGACAGGGATGTGTAGATCCACGTCTAGCCAGAGCATTTGCAGCCCTACCCTGAAATTGTTCTTCCTCTGAGCCTGCAATTTCCCATCCAAATGAATGAGACTTTTGAATGCAAAGAGTTGTGCAATGCCAGCACCAGAGGACACTTGGCAGGTGTCTCGGCCTGGAAGGGGCTAGAGTGAACTCTGGGCAACAAAACCAAAGCACGCGTGCACACCTTCGCATTCCTGTCTCGCTTCTCCAAACAGAGATCTCTCAGCTGTCAAAGCCATCCTGGTTTGCTGGCAAGTTCTCAATTCTCCCTCTGTTATTTCATGGGGCCTGTCTTCTCTTGCACCTTCGGGGAAGAGGCCCCGTGGAACCAGCAAACCGCAGGGCTGGGGTTGTGGAGGCTGCTGGGTCCCCACTGAGCTGGAAGAAGTCAGGGCCTGTGCCACAGCTGCAGGAGGCTTTTGGATGAGGACCCCCAAACTTTCTTGCAGGAGGATGTTAGGTATAGAAACTAGTACTGTGTATTCAGGAATTAATAAGTGCACTTCATTTATTTATGCCACCTGAAAGGGGCTTTGCCCAAAGGGACACAGTCTCTTCAGCAGCATTATGATGGATGGTGGATAATTCACACTGAAATATCCAGCAAGTTCTGGGGTTGAGCTTTGAAAATAGTGCTTACATATTTTTGTCTCGTTAACACTGTGAATCTTTGGGATCTTATTTCTAAGTGCTGCAATGTTTCCAGTGTTTTTTTCCAACTCTTACTAAAGTGTGTTTCTCCAAGACAAAGGACAGGACTCTATGAACATCCACGGACATGCTTCATTTGACTCTCCTAAGTTGGTTTTTTTCACGTCATAAGTTAATATTCTCCTATTTTAGGTAGGGATCTCTGTTTTACAGGATTTTGGCAAAACGTATGAAGATGTATATTATATAAAGTTTCTCCCTGGAATTTTTATTCTATGCATAAAGCTCTATCTATTAATGGATATTTCATTTTGCTCTATGAAACTAGTCCAAGGTTGCTGCTGACAAGGTAGAGTCTGGGGGGCTCATTGCATCCCAAGTGTTGGGCTTTTTTTTTTCTTCTGCCAGATTTTTCTCAAGTTAAAATTTATCTGTATTTTGTTCAGCTTGTCTGCATATTATCCAGTGTATATATCAGAGGAAAGGTTTATATATATTTATATATATATAAATGTTCACATACCAAAGTAAATTAATAAATCTTCCTTTTCTTATGAAAGAGGTAAAGAAAAGTACCTGGCCAATACAGTACCATTAATCTATTCTCTTTTCTCCTTTCTCTCTTTACCTCTCTCTCTACAATAGAAGTGGAACAAAAAGGTAATTAAATACCTTTCAAATTATATATATATTACTTATGTATAGGCTAAGTTATTTAACAGTTTAACGTTTTAGTTGAAATACTTTGTCATTAATTCTCACTACCTTTTTGTTAAAGTTTATTTAGTATCTCTGCTGCTCAACTTCACCAGATAACTCACGTTTGCTGAAAAGTTTTTACCAGTGCCACCTTTTTTTTTTTTTTTTTTTCATTAAATTTATATTCAGAGGCTTAGATAACTCTCATTTTCCTGCCCCAAAGAATTTGGAAGGTGTGCATACTTATGTATGCGCATATGTATATCTAATTATGGCATAAAAGCCTCTTGGAAATGGCACCCCTTTTTCAGCAACTCTGCGTGGTTACTTAGACTCCAATGGATCTATATAATTTTATACTGGTTATTAAATCTGATTTTCCTCCTGTCTTGCTCTCCAGACAACATTACCAATTTCTGCATTTACAAAAAATAATCAATTATGCTCCGAGCAGGAAGTGTGAATGTGGGATCCCATCTTGCCAGCCCTGTGCTGCCGGAAGCGCGCGGTGGGATACTTCTTCATGCCTCCCTGCCACCCACCCCATCGTCACGGTCACCGTGCCTCTCGTGGATCGCGGAGATCAGCGTTCCAAATAACCAACCAATATTCTCCCCCCGAAGCATGTGCAGCGCCTCCAGGCCAGGAGGGTGCTGATGGGGATGGCGAGGGCCAGATTTGCTCCGCAGCATCCCTCCTCTTGCCTCCCCATCCAGCCAGCTGGCCCCTGGGTGGTGGTGTTCCCGTGGGGCCGAGGTCAGCTGGGCAGTGGCTGAGCCTCTTCCCAGGTCTTGGGTGTGCCCTGGCCCCTGACAGCCCCCCTTGAAGTCTGAGCAGCAAAGCATTCCAGTTAGTCAAACTGCTCCTCTGTGCTCCTCTCATGTAACAATAGAAGGTATATGTTTTTAAGTTTGAATTACTACTATATTTAACAGGACATTTTTTAACTGATTAAAATCTAGACATTGGGTTCCTCTCCAGCAAACTTTATTCTTTTCCTTCCTCTTTCCTTTCTTCCTTTCTTCCTTGTCTTTTCCTTTCAGCATCCATATGTCATTCGTTTTTAATTGTGTGGACTGCATGTTTCATGTGTCCTGTAGCAGCTTGGAAAGTCTCATTCCTAGTTATACTCCAGATGGGTGTTCCCCCCCGCCACACTCCCTTTGCTTTAAATGCTCTTCTGAGTTGCTAAGGGATTCACCTCTGCTTTGCTATTGGTATCCTTTAAATATTTAATGTCACTTGGGCTGTAAGGATGGGAATTTCTTTCTCTTATTTCCATTTCTAGGCCACTCTTCTGTGGGCTGTTCAAATAAATATGTGGATCAATTCCCTCGGAGTTTAGCTCTTCACCTAGTAGGTACAGATTCACTGCAGAATATAATTTGGAAATACAAACGCAGAAATCCTTTGGGGGCACATATTCGTTTCAGAGTTTACAAAAGCGAGTGGTCCAAGTAAGTATACCTGTAAAAATAGATTTGAAAAGCAATAAGAAAATGAACCACAGCTGATAGAAAAAGCAGGGGGGAAAAAACCCAGTTTGATGGAGCAGATCTTGTTCCAGAGATATGATGGGCAGGAAAGCTAGTCTCCAGCTACAAGGCATTGCTCTTGGGTTTCCGCTCATCACAAGTGTCCTCTGCTCTGGGACTAGAAGCTGTTGAGATGCTTGGGCCAGCCACCCCTGAACTCTCATTAACTTCTGTTTTTCTGTTAAATTCTTTTCCCCTACGACAGTTTTTCTTTGCCCTGGACTGCTGAAAGGAGTTTACCAGAGTGAACACTTATTCGAGTCTGACCACCAGTCGGGCGCCTGGTGCAAGGACCCTCTGCAGGCCTCTGACAAGATCTACTACATGCCCTGGACGCCGTACCGGACAGACACGCTGACGGAATACTCCTCCAAGGACGACTTCATCGCCGGGAGGCCGACCACCACCTACAAGCTCCCGCACCGGGTGGACGGCACAGGGTTCGTGGTGTACGACGGGGCTTTGTTCTTCAACAAGGAGCGGACCAGGAACATCGTCAAGTTCGACCTGCGGACCAGGATAAAGAGCGGGGAGGCAATCATAGCCAACGCCAACTACCACGACACCTCCCCGTACCGCTGGGGAGGCAAGTCCGACATAGACCTGGCCGTGGATGAGAACGGGCTCTGGGTAATCTATGCAACAGAACAAAATAATGGCAAAATAGTCATTAGCCAGTTGAACCCTTACACGCTAAGGATCGAAGGGACCTGGGATACTGCCTATGACAAGAGGTCAGCTTCTAACGCCTTCATGATCTGTGGGATTTTATATGTGGTGAAGTCTGTGTACGAAGATGACGACAACGAAGCCACAGGGAATAAAATAGACTACATATATAACACTGACCAAAGCAAGGATAGCATGGTGGATGTGCCCTTTCCAAACTCCTACCAGTACATTGCTGCTGTGGATTATAATCCCCGGGACAACCTCCTGTATGTATGGAACAACTATCATGTTGTAAAATACTCCTTGGATTTTGGCCCGCTGGACAGCAGAGCAGGTAAGGAGTTTAATACCAAAAATCTTTCTAGTTTTTTTTTTTTTTTTCCTAAATATTTATTTTTTGTGTAAAATTGAAGTACACTCCTGTCTTACTGATCTGGCTGAGTTTCTGCAAATAAAACCCCACCACAGACCTATAATGGTTATTAATATCAGCAGATTTTTTTTTTGGTCTTAGTTGAAATGAAGTGGATGAAGGAGTAGCCTGAAACAGTTTCCAAATGCCCATGCTTTTATTCACAGGGGTAGCAGTCTTTTCTCCTGAATCGAATTTCTTTTGTACATGATCAGATCATTTTCCCTTCTGCAGGAATTTTGACAAAACACAGTGTGGAAGATGTTGTTGTTGCAAACAGCTGGAGGAAAACTGCCTGCCAGTTTAAATTACTTTGTTTCATTAAGCTGGGGGATTTTTATCTTTTTAGAGAAGCTGAGTCTAATTGAATATGTGAGCATGCACCCATAAGTGTGTGTCTGGAGTCAGGAGGAGAATCAACAAAATCCTCTAAATTCTTGCTTTATTGTCTGTAAAGTTTCTCTTTCTTTTTAAAGCATTTCATGAATTACTGTGACTTACTATACTTTATCTTAGAGGATCATTGGGCCCCCAGAGGTTTTTCAGCTTTTCCACCTTTTTTTCCTGTCAGAAATTGTGCAGGTAGTTACTTTAGGTATAGTCCCTTATATATAAGGGAACTCCATCATTTTTTTGCAATCATGAAGTTGCCACTTTACTAATAACAAGACTTAGCCTGCACTGTGGTCAAGCTTGTATGATGTTGCAAGAGTTCCCCAACAGGATTTGCTCAGTGGTTTTAAGTGGTTGCTACTGTACTGATGTAGTCATAGTATCAAGTAGTCCTTGTGGTGGACTGTGTAATTTGAAAGGCTAAAAAAGTTTTTTAAAAAGGCAGAATAATTATAATTTGGACAGTAAAGTATTCAACCCATAACATGGCTTTTTCTGAAACATTTCCTTTTGTAAGTAAGAAACTTGTAAGTGGGTGAGTGGATTCAGGGCTTTAGATTGCAGAAGAGAAGTGAAAAGGTTTCTGTTGATGAGATTTTCTTTTCCTGTGTGCAGCCTGTTACCCATATAAAATGAAAGTGGATCAAGAGATGCTGAAAAAAATCATGGGTATGAAAATCTGGGGCGTGGAATAAAAGTAGTAAACTGGCACTGAAATTGTGATTTTTTTACAAAAAATATAAGGAAGGAGAGAAGAAAATCTTGAAGAAGCAGATGAACAATTACTGAGTGACTGTTGAGGAGTGGAGATATTTTCAATGATGTTGACCACTGCAAGATCTCAAATGAGTAAAAAATAAAGTAATAATTCTCCTCCTGACTTAATGACAAGCATGTACTTGCTGGGTGGTGTAGTGAAGCAGAGCAATTTGTGAGCTATTGGTTATTCCCAAGGAGTGGAAATCAATTGCATCCCTTCCATTTCACAGAGTTTCTCTCCTTTTTAGTGAATTGTTTCCAGGTATTATAACAGACTCTTTGCTGGTGCTTTTTCATGTGGTGACCATTGTCAGTAATAGCATCTTTAATTAAAAAAAAAAAAAAAAAAAGCTTTAATCAGTAAAAAATCTAAAATAGGGAAAAGGAAAAAATCCTATTAAAAAAGGAAATTGCTCTCCCTTTTTTTGCAGTGTAAGATGGTGAAATGGGAGAGTAGGTTTCTCTTTGTGTCAGTCTGGTTCACTCTGGTTTGAAGCTCCTCACTCTGGTTTGGATAAGAATTTAGAATCCCCCAGTGCCTCAGATAGGAAGCTAAAGCAGTTCTTAGCTTTGAATGTGGGCATGAAAGAGTTAATCTGGTGTCAGGAAATCTGGTGAGCCTTCTCTGACATTCCCTGTGTGCAAATTTTGTAGAAAGCTTTGCAATATGGATAAAAGGCTGAATTTTACCTGTGGTTTTCTTCTCTGAGAATTATCAGGATTTATTTTCTGGCAAAACTGCATAAGGATCCCATTACCTCACTATTTTCCAAATTTAGAGGACTTCTGAGAGGTCTGCTATGACAGCAACTGAATTTTTTAATAAGAAAACTTGAATGGGCCAAGACATTTCAAAGAGAAGAGAAAAAACTTCACTAAGGGAGTTTACTGCTCCATTACCCACATAGCCTGATTAGTGGGAACAATTTTTGATGAATCAGTGAGACAGAAGTACTGATTCTGAGTTGAACAGGTGAGCAAATAGTTGCTTGACATCAGTCTTTTTTGCAGAGAGGAGCAAGGAGACCAGGTCTGCATGATGCTTTCTCTTCCAAATTCAGTGCAACCCACTTTTGTGTTAGCACCAACTTTTCTGCATTGCTTTACATGTAACACTAAATATCTGGTTGGTATAAACCCAGCTCCTCCATGAAAGAGCATTAACTGAAGCTGATACAACAATACAACTGGGTTTTTTAGGGTTTTTTTTTTTAATGGAGTGGACTGTGGATATGTGTCTCTCTTCTCTACGAAAATCACCACTTGCTTTGTATTAGAGCCATGTTCTATGCAGGCATTTTCCATGGTGTTACAATTTGAGTAGCAAAATTTGTAAACAATATCAGCTTAATTAGAAAATAAAAGAAGGATTGTAAAATTGATGGGTTGAACATATGGGTTGTTAAAAAACAATTAAGGGTGAAGTTTTAGAAGAGCTCTTAAAACCAAAAATTGATCATAACAAGAAAAGTGAAATATTTAACTACTTAAATAGTCAATAACCTATTAGAAATCACTTGCATCATACGGGTTCTAGGGACTGCAGTTCACCTAGAATCAAGCATTTTCAGTCTTTTCCCAAAGTGTTCAGAGAAACTGGTGGTTGACAGGATTTGCTTAATTTATAGGAAAGGCAGGGCTCACATCCTCTTGCTGTTCACAGTGTCTAAGCATTTTCTGTGATTTTTAATTAAAGATCTGTGCATGTAGGTTTGGAACATACTTGAGATCTTCCCTGTTGCAGAGCCACTCTCACCTACTGTTTAAAAAAAAAGGGCTTTTACTCCTTGGAGAGAGTGAATGTCAAATCCTGGAGTTTCTGTGCTCAACTTCTGCAGCAGTTGAAGTTACTGGAGAAAACAAAATACTTTGAAGTGCTAAAAGCTGAGATTAGCTGATCTAGAAGCAATTCAAGGCTCTTGATGGAATTAAACCCAACTATTCGTTTTTCTCAGAAATGAGAAAAGCTGCATTTTAAGGTTTTACCCCGCTCTTTTTTTTTTCCCCCCCCTCTTTTGTCTGGGGTTGTTTTCATTTATCCCAAAAGTGGTTTTGAAAGCAAACACTCGTCAGTGCCTGCAAGTCCCAAGAAACCTATTATTAATGTCTGCCCTCAAGAAGTGAACTTGAAGATACCAAAAGACTTTGAAGTGTATTTTCTTTGAGCTGTTTGGCCTTAAAATGAGCTTTTTGGAGGATGCTTCTTCATAAATGCTCCTGAGGTTTTGGGTTATTTCTTTGTAGCTTCTATTGAGTTTCTGAATTTGAAGTGTTAGTACGGGATAGCTCTGCATCTCTTCTCATTCTTCAAGAAGTTAAACCCATAACAGTATTCAGGTTATTTTCTTAATGTGTTCTACTAGACATATGCAAAGAGGGAAACAGAAGGCTGTAGTGACAGGATGAAAATTTTCTGCAGCCTAATCAGTTGATATTCACCAGAGTTACCTTTTTTAATCATCACTCACTTATGATACATTCTGTGCAAATAAACTCGAGAAAATATCAACAAACCTTCTCCAAAAAGGTGAAGTGCTCCCATCCTACTTCGCAGTGCTGTGCTGCATGCAAGCACACATCTCCTGGTTCTGTGCCTCAGCACCTCCCGGAGCAGGCACAACTCCTGCCTGGACACCAGCCAGGGGTTCCTGGGCATCACAGAGACCACAAGTTCTGTCCTTTAAATTCATTAGGTGCCCCAGTGCTGGCAGCTCTTGCCAGGGCTCAGGATGTGCTGGCTGAGCATTTGGGTGCTTAGGTGGGGACTGGAGCATGCCCCACAGTAGAGAAGTCCAAGGAAGAGCTTGCACCACGTTAAAGATCCCTTTGTGTGTATTTTGGCCTTGATGTCTGTTATTATGATATTTTTATGAAAATACTTTGCTAGGATTTTTCTTTTATTCTAGCTGAGAAGCTTCAGAAAAGAAATGTAAACAATAACTATTTGATGGTTGTAGAATGTGGTTTAGACATTGTTTACCAACAGGTGTATCTTTGATTGGTCCATGTAAGATATTTTTACTTAATGACCAATCATAGTCTAGCTGTGTGGACTCTCTGAGAGCCACAAGCATTTATTATCGTTCTTTGCTTTTCTTTTTCAGTTTTCTGGTGGATCCTTCTCTCTATTCTTTTTTGTATAATTTTAGTATAACATTTTAATATAATATAATATCATAATATAATAAATCAACCTTCTGAAACATAGAGTCAAGATTCTCATCTCTTCCCTCATCCTGAGACCCTCAAACACAACCATAGATGTCCCAGAAGCTGTTCCCAGTGACATGGGACACACAGACCTCCTATTTTCAAGAAGATATTTTAAATTATGCCCAGGAGACCCAAGCATTACCATATGGGCTGTTCCATGGATGCATGAAGTTAATAAATAAATATGCCCAGTACATAAGGAGGATGCTGATATGATCTGTAGGACTTCCAATAAAGCCTACATGTGCTTAAGTGGCTTCTGCACATTTCATATTAACACTGTGGACTGCCATTCTGGTAATCAAATGTGATACAGAAATTACATGGATATCTCTGATATTTTAAGAATCCCAGAGGGTGCATGTCAAACTTTTATCTTCCACATTTTGTCAAGTATTGTGGGATGCTCTCCTGACGTGTGATTGCAAGTATTTTATTCAGTCAGAATGTTTGGGTTGTTTTGTGTTTTTTCTTCCTGAAGCAGTTTCACAAAGCAGATAAGGTGAACCGTCTGTCCTTATAATATGCTAATTAAGTGCATTTGTGTCTTGGGTAAAAGATGTGGCAGTATGGTGATGAATAAGGACTTTAAACACATATGACATCTCGTTAAAATGTAATTTTCACATCATAAATCTGAGGCCTTTCCTTTGACAGCTGAGTAATGTGGGTAGTGGGCAGAGGAACTTGAACATTGCAAAGCTGTCACGTGCTCATATGTGGCAGGGAGCTGCTTCCTGTGCTGCTCACCTCTGATGCCCAACTTCCTTGCCCAGGAACGCATCAAAAGGGCTACAGGGTCTTAAATCCCACTTGTGCACAGGATATGAACTACTATTGCTTCGAGAACCCGTTGTGATAAGCCACGTTTGCTATCTCTGAAACTGAATCCGGGCTGCATTTTAAAAGGCCAGCTGAGCCTTTCTGATGAGCAGTTCTCCTGGTGCACAAACCAGCAGTTCTCCTGGTGGAAAAAAGGCCATTTTTTAGGGAGCTGCTGAGTGTTTATTTGCTGCTTCTCCTGTGTTTTTACTTTCCAGTTGCTTTCCTCCCACCTAGGAGCATCCCTGACTCTCTTGCTCCTGTTCCTGCTCATTGCATACAGTGACAGCTGCTGGTTGCACAGTGTTGCTGGAGGCTTTCAGAGAGATAAGCTCTTGCTTTCAGGAGCTTCTGCTAAACGTGTACTGTGACTGGAGCCCTGACTTCTATCCACCAATATCTGCCCACATATTCATGTTCTATTTAGTCAATGAATATTTCAGTCCCTTTTTGCTATCTTGGATGTCTGAGTTTGAAAAAAGCAGAACATCTTTTACAACAAAGCAGGCCTTTCAGCCTACATTTGTTGGGCAGACAGTACCTTAAGTTCAAAGGGACAGGAGGACAGTATTGCATTCTTACTCCATTTTGAGGCCTGGTCTATCTCTTAGTTTTTATTCTGTTATAAATTTGCCCTCTTTTTAAAGCAGTGTTTGAATAGAAAATGATAAAAAAGCATCATACCACACTAGACTTCTGAAATTAGAGGTTTCTGCTTTCTGTCTGGAAAGCTGAAGTTTGAGCTTTTTTGTCTGCCTTTTCACAAAAAACTCTTTAAAAGTGCAATATTCCTGAGCTTCAAAATTCTCCTTTTGCAGAGCATGTCATAAATATTAATACTGTTTGGTTAGCACAGTGGGATGAATTTCAGGATGTATGAATAAATATGTGGTTGCTCCTCTTTCCTAAATAAAACTACCATGGAACAGCAGATAACTTTACCAGAGTTGGAGCATCCTTCCTCTTCCTCAGTTCACTGCTCCTGAGGCACCTGTTTAAACCACCCTGAGACAATGGTAGAGCAGACCTAACCCGTCCATGAGCTAAGCTGGGGTACTGCTGTATCCTCCTAGGAGGTCAGTTCTTGCCATTGTCTAAATCCATGGGCTGGGACCCTGTTCCCATGGGAGTGCTTAGGGACAGGGCTGGTGGGCAGCCAGGATGGTTGAAGCAGGGAAAGGGCAAGGAGAGACAAAATGATTAAGTTAAAACTTCACTTTCAAGCTTCAAAACAAAAGGAGGCCTGAGGCTTCGGCACTTCATAATCCTGTCAAACACCGTGAAGGGGAAAGGACCTTGCCAAGAACGTGTCTGAAAAGCTGAGACAGCTGTTTCTGGCAGTAAGCATGGGATGCAGATAGGGGGGTGATTGCATGGGGAAAAAAGCATTAACTGCCAGTGAAGGATAGTGGCTTTTCCTCTTCTGCAGCAAGCTTCTCAACGTGAGGAATCAGCCTGAGTAGTGATTAATTGTTATTTCATTGAGTTCGAGACCACTGAGTCATGCTGCCATCAACCATGGCTTATCAGTCCACTTAGCACCAAACCCAGCTGTGAATGTGCCAGCACTTTGGGTTAGAGCTGTTTGCCAGCAGCAGGGAGCAAGAGGTGACACATAGCAAATGTCCAAGGCTGCTTTCTGCAGGAGAAAGGGACTGCATTGTGTACTAGGGACAGCCTTTGAGTGTTGAGTTTTTAAACATGATTTTAGTGATTAGTCCATCATTTATCCCTTGGCAGCAGATTCAGCTGGCTTGTGTGCAGTGATGGGGGTCTGCATGGGATTGGGGCTTTAGCCCAAAAAGAGACTCCTGGATGTTCCATTTTTGAGCTGTTGCCTCTGCCAGCTCTTTTCCTCCCAGCCCAAACCGAGATTATAACGTGCCAGGCTTTTTCTCAAGGCATTATGCTCTCCGTGTATATGTGCACCTCGAGGCCCCGTGTGGTGCAAACAACTTCTGTTCCTTGTGGTTCTGATGTGGCCTGGCTGCAGAGCCACTAGCCTGGCTTGGGACATGTTATCCTGGATTGGTATTTTTGCTACTGCATTTTTGAAATGAGCAGCCTTTATTCCTGTTCCCCACTGAAAATACCTCCACCACGGGTCTGGATTGCTCTCCTCCCTCGTCTGCCGCTGATTGTGTTTGTTCTGGAAATGACTAGTGTAGTATTTTTAGCAGCACTTATTAAGACTCGTCTCCTAAAGTCTAGTTCAGTGTTGCTAATTAACATCTTAGATGCCACCAGCACTCTGCAGTGCAGTGCTGCTATGCCAGGTTTTCTTTCTTTTTCTTTTCTTTTCTTTAAGTGTTTTGTTTTTTTTGGGTTTTTTTTGTTTTTTTTTTTTAACTGAGAAAGCAGGTATGGATGCCCTGCCATATTCTACTTTAGAGTCAAAGCAAGCAGGGGATGCCCTTCTTTCTGCCTTCATACTTGGGTTAAAGAACAGTAAGAAGCTCTTTAGGAGTCAGCTACCAAATTACTGAACCTTTAAGGGGAGGCTTTAAAGAGCCTTCACTTGACTTCAGGCAGTTGTGGTGCTGTCCTTGGCATGTCCCCATCCTTCAGATCCAGCAGCAAGTCAACTTGCCAGAGGTATTTCAGTGCTGATAAGGAGTACCCCAAGGCATGTATGAGGAATGGAAGGGTCAGCATTATCCTCATAAATCCAGCTGAACTCTCATGGTAGGGCTGGATTGGATCGATTACTGATAGGAAGAGAATTTAGGCTGAAGGAGCAGAAAGAATCTTGGTAGCTAGTTTGGACATCTCCACATTCAGGGAGAAATGGGACCAGCCGTGAAGGGCTGTGAAATGGCCCTGAAAGGGGAACACAGATTAAGGAAAGAAATAAGTAGTAAGCACTTCAAAGCACTCCTTCTCAAAGTTCATTTTGTTATTAGTAACTACACTAAAGCAAGAGAGTCAAGCTGTGAAAAAATCAAGAATAGAAGTGTTGATTTCTTTCAGGGGAGTCCACCAAGTGTGCAAAAGTAAAGGTTGATGTAATGAAAAACTTTCTGGGACAAAATCCCAGAAGAGTTTCAGCTCAGCTTTTATTCAGATAAATCCTCTGAAGCTGGTGGGAGTTTGGGCTAGAGGCTTCAGGAGTGAGTCTGCAGTGGATTGCTGTTTGTTCTGGAAGGAATTGCATTTTGCCAGTGAGAGGCCCTGTGACATCCTGATTTGTGTCTGAAGCATCCAAAAAGAATGTAAAAATTGTAAGCTGGAACAAATTGTGAATATCCATATGAATTTAAGTTGCACTATCTGCCTTACATTTTAATGTTGAAAAGGTTATTTTTTTATGGTGTGCTCATGATTGGAGGGCAAAGGAGACAATAAAGACTTAGGTGAACGAGATGTGTTCAAGAAAACAATGTCATGCTTGTTCACAGCAATGGGATTTCTTCACTGTAAATAGGATTTTTTCTTGATTAAAATGTGCTGAGAGGAAACAGGACTTAAGGGAAGTTTCACTGAAATACAGGATTCAGTTTGAAGAGACTGGCACTGAAGAGGCAAACCGGCCGTTTTATGTTACGTAGCTCGTCGGGTAAGTACCACCTGCTTGAGACTCAAAAGGGAGGGGAAAAAAAACCTAAAGAAACATCAGAACTAAAAAGTATAGAAGTTATACACTGGTCATGACAGAAGATGGGAAAATCAGCTGCCTTTATACCAGTTTGAGCTGGCTTACTGGGGTGCCATTCATGCTTCCCTCAAATAGCTGGAATAAATTAACACAACCACTGGAGAGATGAGGCGTTAGGCAGCTCTGCAGTTCTTTTTCATCTGTTGATGTTTGGGACAGAGACCGGGGAAGGGCTGTCTAAGCTGCAGGCAGAGAGAAAAAGTAAAGGCAACATCAAGTATAGACGTGCCAGCAGAGATGAAGTCCCTACCCCACTCCTAAGATCTTTCCAACCTGCCATGTGAAGAAAAGCTTTTGTGAGCTTCCATGTACTGGCCTTCAGTTGCTCCTCTGTGTTAAATTATTCCCTCTATCCAAGGCGTGCTTGGAGGATGCTGTGGCTCACTAAGGTCTATCAGCTTGGATTCATGTGATGCTTTGCACTCTTGTACTGCCAAATTAAGCAAATGACTGGTGATGTTAATGTGAATCTGGAGGCTCCAGGAGAAGGGAAATACTGAGGGAAAACTGGATGAAGAAGAAGGAAAAAAAAAGGGGGAAAGGGCAATTTTTCCTTTTTTTTTTTTTTTTTTTTTTGGAGAAGGAGGGATAATAAAATATATTTGCTTGACAGGAGCATATTGTGTAACTTGGTAACATTAACAGCAGTGAATATTTCTGGCCTTCTCCTCATAAGTGCTTGCTTTTCTCACTGGACAGTAACTGCCAAGTATTTTCGTGATGCAATATTGAGTGTGTTACAAGTTATTCGTGAGAAATATCCTTGGAATGACTGGAACAGATTTTCTTGATGAAAGCGTTGTGCTCTTCTCTGTGGCAAATATCAGGCTGAGTGAAGGATGCCATCACCCAAAAACCCAAGCCAAGGTGGAGAGTGCTTTGGCAAGTTTCTGGTTGATTTGTACAGTTTAAGGTGAACATTCATCCAACATTCTGCTGGGAGAGGTGCCTGTGGCTGGTTCCTTGCTTGTAAATGTAAGTTCTCTTTATGGGTAGGTCAGGCCTCCTCCTGAGCTCGGTGGGGAGTAAATGAAGCTTTTGAGTAGCCTAAAACTGCATGGTCAGAACACAGTGTTGTGTGAGGCTGCTGTAGTGTGGTTTTTTTTCATATAAATGAGTTCAAATTGACTCTGGTATGAGGAGTAGAACAGAGAATTAAATTAGATTAATAGATTTTTTAAGACCAGAAGGGACCATTAGCTCATTTAGTCTGACCTCTGTAATGCTTTCGATTGGATTTCATCTGCTTCCTCTTCTGCTGAGCCTAATGACTTGACTTTAACGGAAGTGTACCTTCCAGAAAGGCACCCAGACAATCAGTGCTTCTCTCACTTCACTGAGTGCTTTTCTTGGTTGGATATTCTCTCCCTCAGTTAAGAGGCAAAATAACATTCACATTATAAATATTTTGATTGTGCCTATTTGCATTTTCCATAAAAAGGTAAAAATGTGTTTCTTGAGTTGTACTCTTTGGACCTTGCTCAGACAGTGCTCTGGAGATTGCCTTCTATGGGAGTTAATGGTAGGTCCGATTTTTTATTTTATTTTTTTAAGATTTTAGGAACTTGTTACTGCAGTGGGAAATTCCTGAATAGACCAAAATAGCAAATAATAGCAATGAGAAAATAAAGAAAAAATCAAGAAAGCCTTTGCTTTCAGATGTGTACTTTATGATGAGTGCCACTAAATGTGTGTGTAAACCCTGCTAAGTAAAAGAAATTACCAATCTGCAGAGCTTGCATACTGCTCTCTTAATGCCACTTCCATTTTTGTTTGAACCAGAGTGCTAGGGAGTGACATTTAAACCTTGGAGTTTGTCATCGAGTTCTAATTTCCTTCTTGATGAGAACATCTGTCCATGGGAAAGAGCAAAAACTCATTCCAGCAGTTTTTGCATAAGGCATTGAATGATTTAATTCCAAATCAGTGTTCTGATTGTTGGCTTGTCTTTTTTTCCCTGCTTTTGTTTCCCATACTCTTTTTAATGGAGTGTCCTGGGGAAAAAAAATTATGTTGGTCATAGAAGGAATTTAACTGTAGAGGATACAAGAAGTAATTGGTTAATTAATTAATTGTGTTAAAAGCCTTGTTAACACTAGTTTTTTTATGGTAAAATATATTGGCAAATTCTGGTGGAAAGTGGTTGTGATTTTCTTAATATGCAGATATAAATTTCCTGCACTCATCAGTGCCTTAATTCAAATTGAAATATGATTTTTCCTTCAAACACCATGTTTTGCAATACTTTAGATAAACTTCACCTTCAGGCATTTCTTTGTGGTTAGTAACCAGCTGAGAGAGGCTTTATCAAGGCTGTGGCTTCGTTAGATTGAGCAGTGTGAGGGCAGGCATGTATCCCCCTCTTTTCATTGGAGAGAGGAACTCTTTAAATGGACATGTATCAGGGAAAGCTAGGGAAGTCCTCTCTTCCCCTTTGCAGCAGAATTTGTGACCAAAATGGTCCTGTGCGTGTTTGGAAGTCATTGCCACAATGCTCTTGGCAGAGTAAACATCAGCTGTAACCAAAGAAAAATTATTGGAATTAGCCAAAAATTACTGCAAAATCTCACTGGGGTAGCTGGTATAAGGCGGTGCCAGCAGGAATTTTGGGCTGTGGGTTTCCAAACAATCTGATTTGTACCTTGGACGTGGTAAGCATCACCTTGCTGAACCATGGCCCCTACGTGTTTAATTAAATCTCCTCCTTGTGATGTCTTCTAGGGTAGGGGGAAATGATGTGAAGTTTCCTTCTACAGTTAGTTAACACTTAGCAGTGAGGAATGTCTTTTCTTCAGTGAGTAAACCTACAGCTGTAAAAGCATCAGGTCTTCTCCAGATGAAGCTCTTGTTACAGTGACCTGGCTGTCCTCTCCCGACTCCAATTTGAAAGCTGATTTTAATATGCCAAAGGTATAATCATAAAAAATGTGACATGCATCGGTGCATTTCTCTAATTCATCTTCCCTGGAAACCTTTGGACCCTTTTCTGATAGGTAATATGTAAGGAAAAATGATATCAAGGGAAGAGAGGGCTAAGGAAGTCTTTCTTTCCACTTGGAATCCACAGAAAACAAATTAATATTTTTGCTTGAAGTTAGAAAGGAGAGGTGGTCAAGTTTTAGGAAATCCTTTAACTGGCAAGGCACAGACTGGCCGGCCACTAAAGGTGATACTTCCCATAGCTGACATGGCTGATTGGAACGACATCTTTGAGGCATTTAGTGAAAGTTTCTGTTTGTTTAGAAACCTGTAACAAAGTCCTTTGAATGTTTCCTGACATGGTGTCAATGTTTTTTGTCCCCTCAGTATCTTTATAAACTTCAGTTGTTGATAATAGGAATCTATTTTACCTGTGTTGGGCTTGTCACTCTCCTACTGCAAGAGATTGATTATTGATTTTTTCAATTATTATTTTTTCTTATTATTGCATATTTAACAATAAAACTAAGCAATGTTCTATTCCCAGCTGAGTCTCCAAGGAATGCAACTATTTCTCATTATAAAGGGGGGGAAAGTAATTAAATTTTGATTATTTTTCCCTTTTGCCCAAATATCTTCACGCAGTGCAAATTAAATAAAACTATTTAACCATGACAAGCACTTCTGCCGATTAATCCCTGAGAAGTGAAGCTGGAAAATGTACGCCACACGCAAGCAGGCAGTCACACATCAATGCCTGGAAAAAAGAAACCCGGAGGAGTCTAAGACAAGCATGAGTTAATCAGCCCAACAGAGCCATGAATGGAAGTTTTAGCAATGGTGACATCCCTACCAAATCTGATATGAGCTCTTTGAAGCCTTTTCTTTTAATTTTTTTTTTCCCTCTTCCTGATACTCTGAAGAATCTTTTTCCCTTCTGGCTTAATTGCTAGAGATTAATTGAAGTTCAAGAGCTCAGTATTTCTAGTAGCCTTTATACTGAAATTTAAGATGGGTAATTTAACTTTGAATTGATTTTTTTTTTCTCTCTTCAATTTGAGCTTTTAGTATGTGCATATTTTTATCTTGGCTACACTTGGGTTTCCTGAATTACAGGCAAGCTTACCAGGAGATATTCATTAGACAAATGTGTTTATTAACAACATAAAATTTGTTGTACTGAATGCCTGAAAACTGGATCCCATTATTAAAAAAGGAAATATTTTAGGCAATTCCAGAGCATTAAAGAAAAAGTTGGTCTTGTCTACCTGGATTTTTATATACCTGGTTTCATTACCTATTGGAAAACACTAACGCCTTTTGCATGGGCTTCCAGGTCAAGGTTAATCCTGTTACTCAATTTTAGCAGATTTAAAGCCCAGCTTGAAGTCAGTGGCCATGTCCCCAGAAAGCAACTCTTCCCCAGAAAAACATTGCCTCACCTTTATGGGGAGGTTCTCAGGCATCTGGAGGGCCTGTGAGGTGGCTGCTGACTTGGAAAAAGACATGCCTGCATCTCTGAGATGTTTATTTAAGCCTATTTGCTGTTCATCTTCTTGTATCTGAAATCAAACATTGAGTGCAGACTTGTCTGAAGCTACTGCTGCAGGGAACACTATTGACAGAAGTGCTGTGCACATTTTAGATGTATAGATGGATAGATACTTGTGTGTTGATGAGATATATTTGAAAAAGTAGGATTTTCATGCTAAATACACATTTGTTCTCACGGAAGACAGGGACAGAGAAGGGTTTTTTCTCCTTGGATGAAGCTGTCCCAAGTAATTCACATAGATATCAACATTTGATAGGCTTCCCTGACTCAAGACATCAAGATATTATGCAGACCTAATTAATTTGATTTTGCACATCACTCCAAATGCAATATAGGGCATTGATATATTTCTATCCCTTTATCTATTTTCTGTCTGATGGGATCCTCTTTTCTGGGCAAAACTACTTGGGCTTTGGCAGAGCAGTGAAGGTCCTTGGCTCTGTCAGACAGCATCAGCTGGTCAATACCAAGCTTAGCAGGAGAGGAAAAAGGCCTAGACCAGACCAGAGAGGGGAAGCAAGATTGTGAGGAAATGGAGAGGTTCCAGAATTAGGCAAAAATTCCTATAGTTTTTAGTGAAGCAAAGACTCAGTTCTAACACTGACAGGGGTAGACTCTCTGGATTTGTTGGGCAGTAGTTTGCAGCCTCTGATGTTTCCAAGTACAGACATGGCCTTGAAGAGGAAAGAGCATCACCCTGATGGAAATTCAGAGACAGATTTTCGCAGGCTGGAGAGGAGCCAGCTGGGTGGCAATAGTTGGGGCATTGCTGCTCTCAACCTCCTCTTTCTCTGTCAAGGTTGAAGGTTTTTTATACCACCCTGGGGATTAGATGTAGAAAACTGTACATTTAAACATAGAACATTTTAGTATTGCCCAAAGGGGAAAAAAAAAAAGTGCAGTTCTATGGAAATGAAAGGGTTGATGTCCCTTGAGTCAATATTGTGTGAAAGTCAAAATCCTTCATAAATTTCAGTCTTTTCTTCCAGGTTATACTAAAAATAGATCCTTGCACATCATAATTTCCTCTGGTGAGCAGGTTTTTCTGACCTGTTCTTTTTCTGGTATGGACTGACATTATGGCCCTTCAGCCTTTCCAGAAGAATGTTCTTGATTTGAGCCTTGTATCCTCAACTCATTGCATTTTTAGACAGAGCAGGGAAACTGTAGATTATCTACATAGAGGAGATGTAACAAGGAATATTCTCTGCTTTTCTAGCTATCCCTATGGTTATATCAGGTCTGTTTCATACTCTGCCCTTTCTCATAGCTCATAACTTTCATCTGCAAGTGGGAAATTTTGGAAAGACTGGACAGTGCTTCCTGAGCTGCCCAAGGAGTCTTAGGTTTGCTGACCACTCAGTAATAAGATGAATCACACAACCTGCATTTTGCCTTGGGAGGAAAAGGAGCAAGCATGCCAAGTAAATTACTGGGTGATTTACTTATTTGAAATTCTGGGAGGGAGTCTTTATCTTCATAAATCTCACGTTAGGATACATTTTGTAACTGTGCCCAGTGGTGATATATTTGTCTATATAAAAATCAGTGCCTTAGCTGTGCATAGGGAGCAGATCTCTGTGATCACCCTGGCTGCATTTGATATCCAGAGTTAACTAGGATTGCCCAGTGTTTATTTATGTGCTTGGATGAAGCTCTGTGTTTCATCTGTGTTGCTGGATGCATGGGCTGAGATTCAGCTCCTGGCTGTAATGGAGGGGCTGGCATTTAGCAGGGAGTGCATCATGTGCCAGGTTTTCTGATGGTCGGGTGCATCGAGCTAAGAACAAACCAGCGAAGGGAGCTGAAACACGCAGGAAAATGTCACATGCCAGGGGTAGAGGGATGACAGAGAGGTGGCCAGTGGAGTTAACTGTCACTATGGCCTTTTTTGTGAGAGCTAAGCACAGAGGACTTCAGTTAAAAGTCACCCTTGGTGCCTTTCCAGGGTATCTCTCTAAATAAGAGGCAGGAATGGATCCAGGCCCTGCATCTTCTTGAGCTGGGCTGAATTTCTTTCTGAATTTTCTGCCATTCTGAGATCTTGCTTTTCCACTTCATATTGTGGGGTCCTCCTCCTCCAACCAGAGTCTCACCTGAGTGCTTGGATGCTCGCTGTTATCCAGTGATCTAAGCCATCTTCAGACAGTCATGATATTTTCTTATTTCATTGCACCCCACAGTAGGGTTATCACCTGCTTTTCTCAGTGCATGTTAGTGCTGCATTCATAATATTTTAAATTGAATTCTGTACGTTTGGTCTGAAACTGGATGTGGACCAGGGCACAAAGGTTTTGCTGATATCAAAGTTTTTCTACACAATCACTGTCTGCACCTTATCCTTTGGTTAAACATACTGATCATTTCTGATGTTTCCAGTGCATTAATTTGTCTCTGACAATTTTCTTAGCTAAAATTTGAGCATCAGAACTGCTGACCTAAAATGATCCTAAGTTCTTCATCTTGGAGACCTTCTATTAAATGAAATTTTGGTAAATGATCATCAGTTTGGGGAAATTATAACAGAATTGTGAAGTTCTCCTTTGTCCTGTGCCCATTGAAAATGTAAGATGCATGAGTTCACTGGAAAGTATTATATTAGTTCAGAGAAGCTTCTGATCACAAATGGGCTAAACTTTATAAACAGGCTTGAAGACCCTTGCCAGCTTCTGGTGGGCAGAGGGTAGCACCAGGTATATGCCTGGCTACCTTTTTGCCCAGCTGCCCCTAGTGAAAGAGTCCACCAACAGCTTGAGAGAAGAAGCCAGCATAGAAGGTGAGTGCTGCTGCTGGCCCATTGCTGTGTTGCAAATCCCTGTAGAGTGTCAGTTTTTGCCTCCCTGCACCATGGCTTCTTCCCAGCTGAATGCAGTTCAGGACTATTTATGTCACAGTCCTGTCTGAGGCTGGAGAGGGCTGGCTCCACAGCTCACATGGAAAAGTGCAGCCCTGCTGAAGGCAGCAAAGTTGCAGCCATTTGCTCCACCAAAGGAATTGGTCTTTTGTCTTGTCATCTCTGCAGCCGCAGGGCATGCTGCTCCTTGCTTGCTTAATTGCCAGTTTAATCAAAACCTGACTTGCTGTTTCAAATATGATTTCTCCTGCTGAACACCTCAAGCTGTCTCAGCAGCTCTGTGTGTGTGTCCTGTGCACGCCACGAGCTGCTGAAACGTCTGGCTCTGGTTCAGGGTGCCATGAATCTGAGCACACTGCAGCTGCCCAGGTGCTGTGGCTGTGCAGTGATGTTCCCATGCCCAGCTCATCCCTAACCTCCCTGGGAGGTTATCCCAGCACAGCTGGTAGGACAGAGCACACGGGGGCGCTCATCTGCTCCAGTGCCAAATCAAACAGCCTGACTTTGTTACCAGATAACCACTGGGAGTTTGGGCTTCTGGGACTGTGTTCTGTTTTCATTTTCTAAATGCCCTCCAGAATATACAAATTTTCACAAAGACAGCTCTACAATTTGCCCTCTGAAGTGTAACTTCAGGGCTGTCAGCACTAGTGATAGCATTATTGAGCTCAGGTATGGTTTATCCAGACTCTCTGTGATCACAGGATTTTCAGTTCCATTGAAAAGTATAAAAGTCATCTTGCATTTTTAAGTGGAAAGAGAAGTATGGGTCCTGAAGACTTTGAAGCACAGCAAAGAAAAGCCTAAATCTGTAATATTTATTATTTCTTGTGGGTTTTATTTTCCTTTGGTTTAAAAGTCCTAGGATGTAATTGCAGAATTTGGGGCTGCCGCTCCTGACTGGCACATGCCTGAGATTGAACGTGAAATGTCTTCCCAGCACTGACTTTTGAGGAATGTCATTTCAAACATCTGAAAAATGAGGCTTTTTCACAGGTGTTTTTTTCTTAGCTGTCCTGGGTGCTCTAAGCTTGTTTCAGTCATTTGTAACCTTTGTGATCAGCTTGACTGGATACCTGGGAACAACCTGCAGCCCTGCTCATCCATCTTATGCAGCAGATAGTGTAGGTATTTGCCCTCAATCCACTGCACAGATACTTTGCTGCCCTTCACTTTTTCTTTCTTCTTTTGTTCCTGCACCTTATTGAAAATCTTTCAGTGTTTTCTAAACCTCTGCTTATGCTGAACAGAAAGCCACCTTTGTGTCAAATAACAGGCAGCTTTCAATCTGGCTTCTCGTCTTTATGAAACTAATTGGAGATCTTTGTCTGGCGTCTTGCAAAGGAAAAGCTTTCAGAGGACTCGCTTCCTGACCACAGGGATACGGGATTGGATACCAAGGTCTCCAACCTGCTGTGAAGGTGTTCATGTCCTTTTTGTGGATGCATCAGGCCATGGGTCCCTTTCTTATCCCCCCACCCCAGGACATTTTTCCCCTTTCTATTCCTCCCCTCTGTCCATCTTTTTTCCTGTTTAATTTGCCTGGAAATAACAACAGCATGATTCCTCAAATTCAGTAACTTGAGAAGGAAACCCCATCTCTCATTAGGACATCCCTGGAGGGAAAGCACAATGAAAACATGAACTTCTGTACAAAGAAGTCACCTGTGCCAAGGAGTTTTAACACGCTTTGAAAGGGCAGGCTGGCGTAGGGAGCAGCACAGCCACCTTCATCAGTGGCATTCCCCTCCATCCACAGGGGCTGTGGAAGGGAGGTGAACCTTTGGCTGAGGCTTGCCCAGTATTCACCTGGCTTGCTTGAGGACTTACAGCTAGATTTAGAAAGTTTAATTTATACTGTTCTGAGGGTGTCACTGCCATGGTGGGGTCACAAGTACGTCCACACTGGAAATTTTCTGTCTTCATTTCTTCTATTTCTTTTCTTTTAGCAGATTATGCACAAGAATCCTTCTGCAGCAAGTGGGCTAGTTTGTAATGAAATTACTGAAAGCAAAATATTCTTTTATCAGATGCTTGTGTACACACAGTTCTTGCTGTAGCGGTCACCGAGCCATTTGACCAATGTTACTTGAAACTATTCTTGTCAATCAGAGGTGGAATGGCTGACATTACTGAGACTGCATTCAATCACAAGGTGCCAAGCGAGAAATCATACCTCCCTCTGAGTGTCCCCAGTGCCACTGAGTGCTGTTAGATATAGTGCTACAAAAGAAGGATTAAACAGGGTTGCTCTGTCCTTCCTCTGATCCAGGTAAAAAAAAAGCATGTATCTATCCTGGGCTCCTAAACAATGAGGTGGTCATTACTGGGACTCAGTGTGAAGCTAATTCTGTAAAAGTTAGAATCCACATAGGTCAGATACCCAATCAGAAATACAGGTGTTCTTCCTTTCTTGCTTAGGTTGCAAGAGGGTGAAGAAAGAGCTTCATGTCCCTGATAAGAGGCCAGGTTGTTCAAATAATTGAAGCTTGGATTTGTCAGTTCTTCAGTCAAGAGGTTATTTAAGAAACCGAAATGCAAAGTTAAGGGTTAGCCTGCTAGAGGAAGTTTAGCTTGAAGTGGTCAGGGACAGTATATGTAAATATGTAAATCTGTACATTCATTAAATCAACTGAAGGGTTGTAGCCTAAAGGGAAGAAAATATTTCTCTTGCATTGAGATATTGGGTGATTGTGTTTCAGACGTGATGGAATGTATGACTAAGGACAATTTGAATGCTGTCTGTTGTAAAGGAAAATACTCTAAATTAGAGCTGTCTATTAAGTTTATACCAGAATATTTTACTGCAAAGAACAGGAGCCTGAAGCAGAACAAGCTGAAAGAGTTTTCAAGTGGGCTGAAACACACAACCTTTTGTGTGTACTTTTCAGACTCTGTGGTCTCATTTTCAGTCATGCTGTATGTTTCCTGTAGTCTTTTGGGGGGTCTGACAGGCACATCAGAAACGATGTAGTGTAACACCCTCTTCCCCTGCACGTATGTAGCTAGATCCTTGGGATCAGGAAATTTGGCAGTGCCTCAGGACCCTTGCCCCAGTGCTGGCAGACAGAGCAGTGCCTCAGCAGACCTGTCTGCTGCCCTTGCAGAAGGCAGACATCCAGCATGATTCATACAGGGCGAGGGAGGCTCAGGCGAGAATTAATTTGTATTGTTCAAGGAGCACCAATCAGGAGCTTATTGTTCTAGGCAGTGTGCAGACTTATAATCAAAACTGTCATCCAAAGGCCTACAGTAACATCATGGGAACTAGGATAAGAATAATCCTGAGACATGCTTGAAGGGCCTTAAGGAATGCAGGTCCCAAATGCAGAATATCTGATGCTAAAAAATTATATTTGACCTTGTATGAAACATCTGGTCTGTAGATGTTGGCTGTGTGAACCTGTGTTCTGTACATAGTTATTCAGAGGTCTATGGGCTGGTGCTGTTTCTTACCCATTGCAAACTTCTTATTCCCTGGCCATGAGGAAATAAATAAGTGTAGAATGACAGCATGAAGGGAAAAGACAGTAGAATCTTCTATGTCATTCCTGACTTTGTGAAGCAATAAAAAGGAACACAATGAGGTTTATAAAGTCCTTAGTTGACTTTACCAGATTTGACCTCAAATCTCTTTGAATCTATAAACTAGTGATTCTGATTCACGAGTCTTAAAAAAAAAATAAAATTGGCCACATTGAGCATGGGTTTCCTCAAATGGGTAAAGAGGAAAAATGAACATCACAATGTTTTGATACTTAGCTCAAAAAACTGGAGAAAGACCCTATAAGCACAACAGCGGTCACCAAGTTATAAAACTGTGTTATATGGAAAGGTGAAAAGAGTGCAGAAACAACAAAGCACCAAATTGTCTTTGCTAAGCGCTTGGGGCTGTTTGGCATTGCTTCACTTTGGAGGACTGGGGATTTCTGGAGTTCCCAGCCGAGGTGATAGAAGGAGATGTTCTTTTACTGTCTGTGACAGGAGCATGCTTAATCTTTGCTATAACGTGGTAAGAGTGCTCCCAGGATTTGGCCATCAAAAATTGCATTCAGAATTGTCACTGATGTAGAAAGGTTACAGATATATTCACAGCTAGGGACAAGGTTTAAAAATGCTTTGATTTCATTTTCTTTAGGCTGAGGAAGGGGAAAATGATTCCTAATGATTATTTAAAAAAAAAAATCCAGTAAGGCTTTCTTTGGATGGCTGATCCAGCAGTTTGCCTGTTACTGGCATTGGGAATAAACTCAGGCCTATAAGCTCAGCTTCCTGTGCTGCTCGTGTCTGCACCTAAACTGTATTGACTCTGTCCTCAGTGGCACTCCTAAAGTCCATATGCAGTTACTATATATGTGAATTAGGGAAACTGTTGTGTTCCGACCCTGTATCTGTGTGCAGCGGGGAGGTGCAAGAGACTTCTGAGACCTTCCTCTTCCTCTCACAGGTTTCTCCATCCAGTTAGGTTAATAATGAACAGTGCAGCAAAAGTAGACGATCTTCCCTCTTCTCCCCCTTTCCCTGACATTGAACTGAAAACATGGATTTTTTAGGAGGCTTTTGATTGAGAGAGAAAACATGGAAACAGAGAGGAAGTCTGTCAGAGCTGGATCAATTTGCCCAAACAGCTCAGTTTTTCAGCTGACAGCATTTTAGCACTCAGAGGGGAGTTGTCAAAATCTCTCTACAGGCAGTCATGTCCTTCATGCTGAGAAATACCTTATATTATCTTGAAAGATAAGAAAGAAGAAAAAAAAAAAGAAGGAAAGACAAGATGGCTTTGAACAGGTCATGGAGCATAATACCCACTCTTGTTTCATTTCTTCATCAAATCATGTTGTGTTAATCTCGTTTGCTGCTTGATCACTCCCTTTGAGATGGAATCTGTCCCCTGTTGCAGTGTCCCGCTGCACCACTGCTGAGGCTTGGCAGCAGGCAGGAATGCAGAGCCAGGCAGGCAGCGCTGCCTGTCTCAGGGCTCCTGATGCAGATCAAAAGAAGTGATTAATGCAGTTAGGGTGCACTGACCCACAGGGAAAGCAGATTACTCATCTTTGCACTTCCTTAATGAGAGCAGTTGATTAAAAATACCTGTAATGAAGAAGATGCTTTTATGCTTTAATGTCTGACAGCCCTTTCTGGGCTGCAGTCGCAGGCAGAAATAGTCACAGAAACCCATGGGAGGTAAGAGTTAAGGTTTGCATGGTGTATTGCCCACATAGCAATGGAAAATGGAGCTGATGAAGCTGGACAGGAGGATGCAGGTTGAGAGGCACGGAATCAGGCTGTGGTGAAATGGGGGCTCACAGCAGAAGTACAGGCAGTACCGGGGAGGTACAGCGTGGAAATGGAGAGATATAAAGTTGGGAAATAAAGACAAATTTGGAGGGGACATCTGCTGTAGGCTATCACAAATGGAGGCAGGGGAGAGTGACAAATTCTTGGACCACATCACACAGTATCTGAAACCACGAGACACTTCAATTACCATCTCCAGGCTGGTGACTCACAGATCTACCTGTCTGCTCTGGACATGTCTCCTACCTCATAATCCAGCGTCTCAGCTGATTTCTCTGACAAACCCCCTGGATGCTTTGCCACTGAAATTTAAGCTCAGCATGGCAAGAGCTGCTGCCTGATTTCTTCTTCTCCCCCACTGCTCCCGTTTCTGCGTGAACAAGAGTGGCATAAGTAAGAGAATGACAGGGCTGTGTCCCAAGCTCAGCCTGTGAGGAGCTGTGTGCTGTAACGCATTTGGCTTTCATTAAACCCCTTGACCCGGAGTTGCTCTTTAAATTATGCTGGCAGGTGAATTTAAAGCTGTCTGAAAGGCAGTGAAGGAAGGTTGCAATTGGTGGGAGTCTCCCTGGGGTAAGGAGAGAGTCTGGTGTGGGAGTGGAGGGGTCGTCCAGATACAATGCTACTACTGTTCCCAGGTGTGGCTTTATGTTATGGTTAAACTGATAGCTGTCCCCATCCCACCCCAGGCTCTTTTATTCTTGCTCTTTCCTTTGCTTCAGATCTGACACTGCTGCCACAGCAGCCTGAATTGGTTCTGCTCATTGAGCCAGTGGAAAACTAGTAATTATTGTTTTCAGTGGGGCATTTTCCATCAGATCGGCTCTACCTCGCTCTGTGCTTGCCTTAATTGCCAGATCTGCTCCAAGAGAGGAGATGGAAATGCCTGGCCATGTCACAGGGGAGAAGAGAGTGCTGTGAAATGGTTCACTCTAACACCAGGCTGCAGCCTTGATTAAGAGCTGCACCCAGCTAAAAGAGATGGGGTAAAAAACAAATAGTCAGCAATATTCCTTCCCCCCAAAGAAAGGGAAAACTAAAGCAAAATCTTCTGATTATGAGATCTGCTGCTCAGCATCTGGTAGTGTGAGGTGGACAGCCCCAGGAAGATACCTTTCAAAGCAGTGTAAGGAATGATTTTGCCTCTGCAGGAGACAGACTGAATGGCTTTGGCTGGGTTTTCCCTCAACTTCTCCATCCCAAGTCATTTCAGGCACACCTGAGGCAGAACAGGCTGGGCTTGACCCACTAAGGAAGGTGGGAGGTTAGAAATGTCCTGTTTGACTTTCAGGGCAAGAACAGAGTAAGGACAGCAGGAGCTGGCACAGAGCTCTTCATATGAGATTCAATATCTGAGAGGTGGCTAAAAAAATCTTGCTGGGTTTTGCTGTATTTGCCATTGCTAAACCTGCTCTGGGTGGTTTGTGGCCAATATTTGTCATCTGCTCCGGGGTTCTGAGGACTGCATTGCTCCCTCTGTTTCCTCTGCACCAAAATCCCTCTGTTTCCTCTGCACCAAAATCCTCTCCTCCTCTCCCATGTTTTTCAGTACAGGTGGCTGATAAATCGTATTTCATAGCACAGTGAGCACATCTGGGAGGGGAGGAAAAATTCAATGTGTCATGTTTCTTTAGCCTGCTGGGCAAGCCTGTGGGGAGACGAGCTCAAAAAATGTGCAGTCCTGGAGGTCAGGTCCCTGCTTTAGGCACTGGGGAAAGCCAGGACTGGATGCAGCCTTCCTGCATGTGCTGCCATATGGTGGGGGGACAGGGAAGACAGGAGATCTTTAACACAGTTTAATTATCATGGCACGTGTGAAATATTTCCCAGGTTTTTTAGATCTTCTCCCTTCCCAGCCTTTATGAGCTTGTGGGCTCTCGTACCACAGTGTAGATTTTGGGATATGCAGTGCAGGATGCAGAGCATCACTGGAGCCAAGGTGCTGCTAAATCAAATGTTTTGAAGTCCTTAACAGAAGGATGAGGTTCATCTAAAAACACAAATTATGATCGCACATCAAAATGAGGAATCTTGGTGTGACTTTAAGAAGCTCATTCACCTCTGACTTCAGCTGGAACATGAGTTTCTGAGTCCTAAATACTCCTTGGAAAATATACATCTGCTGCTAGTGAAAAGCTTCCAGTTGTTTTATGTGCTATAATACCCAGGTTTAGCCCATTCCTTTGGCATTATTTTTGTCCTTATTTTCTCCTGTAACTCAAACCTAGCCTTAATGCTCTCAGGTAATGGCTGTCACATGAGAGACAGCTTGGTCATCAAAAAGGATCACTTTGATGTCCTTCCTCTCATGATTAGAGCTGTTTGTTGTGACAAATTAAAAACAGGAATAGTGCTACCTCAGAAAAGTCCAGGCCAACCTCTGCTGATGCAGATGTGCTGCCAGATGCTGCTTTTGGATTTGCATTTATTCTAAAGCATGAGATGCTTTAGAATAAATGCAAGGACTTAGCCAGGACTTAGCCAGACATCTCCCCTTTTCCTCACATTCCTCTTTGAAATTTCTTCCTCACATCCAAGGTCTTCTTTGCATTTGCCAGCTGCCTTGACTGAGCTTGGGGTTTGCTTTAGTACTGGGAAACTCAGCCATAGCCCAGTGAGGCTGCTGGTGTTGGTACCCTCTGTTTTCAGCAGGCAGACGTGACAGGAGCCAGCTGTCCCTCATGGAAGCCACACCTGCTGCAGTGCCTTTAAGCTTGCAATAGTTCCTGGTATGAAATACAAGAGGCAGAATGGCCAGGGAGCAGAGATAATGTAGTCAGAGAGTTCCTCCTGGAAAAGAGGGTTTTCTTGTACTCAGAAGCATCCACGGCTTAGAGGGAAGCACAGGGAAATGACCGTGGGAGCGAGGGAAGAAGAGGGAGAATGTGAGTTGCTGCTACCCTAAGGAGTTAAAAGGGCATTGAGAGATGAAAGAAAGATGTACAGATGAAAGAGAGAGACTCCATAAAAGGCCATGAATAAATGAAGCAGTGGACAGAATCTGTGCTAACTCTGACATGTCTGAGGAAGAGAATGGCTTTATAAAAGCTTTATTTAAAAAGAAGGCTTTTAATGCAAAACGGAATAGGGTGGGCAGTGAGGGAATGGTGTTTTGTAAATGAAAGGCAGACAAAAAGGCTGCCAGGAGAAGTCTGAATATATGCAGAGTAATAGGTCTGAATTAAATTTGTTTAATGGCACGTCAAAAGAGTTTGTTAACAAGCCCACCAGCTTTTTAATTTCTCTTTTCATATGTTTTTACATATGCCTACATATTATGGGATTAAAAAAGAGGGGAGAAAAAATTAACTAGTTTTGAAAATGAAAGAGGATAAGAGTGGTGATCCTAGAAGCTGCACTCCAACAAAGTGTATGTAGTTTTTTGCTAGATAATAAATTGGATTTTTAAAAAAACAATGTTAACATTTGCAGAAATACATAAATGTTCCCAAAAAGTAATGTTGTGTTTTATAGATCAGATCATCACAGACAAACTACACTGCTTTAAAAAATTATTATTTTCACTTACATGGAAAAAAAAAAAAGCCACAGCATGTAAAGAATATTTTATCTGTAGAGATATTAGTAAAATTGTCATTATGTTTTCCAAGCATTTTCCTCAGAATATGTATTTTGCATACCTAGTATGAGTCCGTCCTATTGTTATTTTTTAAAAAAGTAAAAATATGTGAAGAACTGAAATCAAAGGCTCAGGAATGGATGTGTGGTTTCATGGGTATTACCTAATTAATGATCCAAGCAAATGGACTAACAGATGAGGGATTAAATCCATGGAGGTGCCTGCATTCAGTGGTTCAGAGAAGAGGAGGTGTAGGAGAGGCAGTACCTGGGAACACGGGGCATCAGAGATACCAGCACGAAATTAAATTAAATTCTCTGCATGAAATGCTGACTAGGTTGTCTGAAAAGGATCTTGAGAAGTGGTGAACCTGTGGAAGACAAAAGAATGCTAAAATAGGCTGGAAAATGGGTGGAAATCTGAGTAATCTGACATGACAGCAAAAAAATGTGTTGCAGTGATCGCCTCTGGATAAGGACAGCAAAGAAAAGGGACTTTCATCCCTTGAGAACAAAGAGTTTGAAGGATGTTTGTTTAAAAAAATATATATCTCCGGTGGGTTCTCAGTGCTGCTGCTGGATTTGAGTCAGGTGTGGGGCAGAACTGCAGTTCAGATGTGCAACTGCCCATACCCACCATGGGCACTGAGCAAAGGAGCAGCAGGGAAAAGGGAGAGCCATTCATTCAGGTGATTGTGGTTGTCTTCACGGCATCACCAGGGCTTTAGGAGACAAGTCACCAAGTGTTTTAAAAAGCCTTTTAGCCTGATAAATGGTGGTTTTTTTCCCTTTGCTTTTGGGGGTTTGAATCATTCAGTCTTATGTTTTCTATTCAGGTTTTCTCTTTGATAGTGCACTGGAAAATCTCAGGTAGAAAATGACCAGGGGCCAGGCAGAAAAGTTTCCCATGTGCACACATGACAATAGGCACTGTACTCTAGAAAAATCAAATGTCACCATTTGATTTCACCAGGGATCAGGAGGAAGGCCTTCCCTCTCAGGTGCTACAAACAGTGGGTATGCTTCTAAAACGGTTCAGGAGGAAGTGGTTTTAATAGATACACACATGAGACTTCTTTGTTGCTTTTCTTGGTTAGCCATGCATTTGCAGATTTTTTTTTTTTCTGTGGTTTTATATCATTTCATCTGTAGATGACTAAATCACTTAAGGGCAGAATTTTGAAGATGTGTGGATGTTTATTTTCTGTCTATGAGCATCCAGATGCCCTTTTTTAAAAAACAGTAAAAAAAAAAAAAAATCCTTTAGGCCAAGCTATTATGTTTCCTTCAGTCTTCATAAAACATTATCTTTGTTCTTCTAAGTTATTGGCTTTTTAAAATCTGTTGTATCTCTCATGTGTCAGACCCAAAAATAATGGCCAGTCAAGCACTTTTTCTAATTCACAAACGTCTTTCTCATTTCCTCTACCTCAGGAAGGCATGTCACCAGATAGACTTTCAAGGTCATATCCATACTGTCGCTCCCAAAATTGTTTCTACCAAGCATGGGGTTTTTTTCCCACATTGTCACAGCACATGCAGGTGGCCTGGCTGCTATGAAGACTGCTGGTTTGTGTCCACCTGTGCCACACGTGCTGTTTGCCCTGTCTCACCTGAGATGGTGTTGGTATTTAGGCAGCGTTGGCCACACCTGCATCCCTGTGTTGTGGTGCAAGGGACGATTCACAGCTGTCTTCCAGCATTAGCCCTCACAGGGAGCCATGGGCACAGGCCTCTCCAGGCTAGAGGGATGAAGGAAATAGAGCACAACCTGAGCTCGTAGGTGCAAAATTGGCAACTTCATCAAACAATACTTTGATGATTACATTGGATTGCTGTTTACTTTTTTACCTGGGAGCCGGCTGCAGAAAGAGCAGATGGTTATAGGCAGGGTGGGACTGGGAGAAGGCCATGCAAGCTGTTCTGATACAAGGCACGCTCAACCTCCCATCAGCAACAGAGACATCTTGACCTTTGGTATTTTTTCAGAAGTCTTCTTTCTTTTTCCTGCACCACTGTCAGCTCAGACTCAATGTGCAGAGAAAACAGCTGAAGGACTGGAGAGACGGGTGTGGAGTGGTGGAGTGTTTCTGCCTTTTATTTTATTGTTTTTTTTAAGGCTCTCACATCCATTTTTTTAAAGTGCTTTTCTACAGCAGCTGGAACTAAAGAGAGGGAGTCCCTCATTCCTAGGGTTGGGGCTTGCAGTCAGCATCTGAAACTGCAAAACTCACGCCACAAGGACTGGGAGTCTGCCTCACTCGTTCTGTCAGCCTTTGAGATCAACCTGAGCTGTACCAGTGATACCAGTCTCAAAACCCTTCATTGGTCCTTTGGGTAAAATTTTGTTTTTTAACTGAGTGAGTGGCAGCACGTTTAATGCCATTAAAGTCAAGCAGACCATGTGCTTGTGTACCAGCACCATTGCCAGGCCTTGCTTCATACGCCTCCCCTTGCCTCCCTTCTCTCAACTGTCTCAAAGATCACCACTGGCAATTATGGTAAAACCAAAGCAAAACTGTGATTCTGTTGATTAAAAAGATTCATAAGGTAACAGTGGAGACTCTTTGTTTCTCCAGTTTGAACACTCTGATGAGTCTGAAGAACAAGTGAGCTGGCATTCATGCCCAGAAAATTACTCACAACAATTGTTTGCATTGCTTTTTTTGGAGAAGGAATATTATAACCCAAAGTTTGATTTATTAGCATTGTGAGAAGTTTGCAGTCTAACAGAAGTCTGGGATTTTTTTAGTAGTACATAGTAGTGGTAGTAGTAGTAACAGAAGTCTAATTTTTTCTTTTTTGGAAGTACTGTTTTGCATCAGCAAATAGATAAAAGCTTTCTGCAACTTGTTTCATTTATCACTAGAGAGCATTTGACACTACTGCTTCCTCCATATAAAGTAAAAGCCTTAATAAAGCAATAATAAGCTTCCATAGTTATTACTCAATTGTAATGAATGTCTAAACAAACTCACAGATGTTTTTTACTCTTTCATATAATGTGGGTGTATCTTATTTACTCCTGCCTAGCCCTTTAAGCCTCCAGAATAATTCTTTTTTTGTTGTTGTTGTTTGCTCCCAGGAAGATCAGGTGGTTAAAAAACCCCCAACCAAACAAAAAAAAAAAAAAATCTCAAAAACCATGTGTCAGCAGTGTGCCCAGAGCAAGTCCAGCAAAGGGCCATAATGATGATAAAGGGATTGAAGCACCTCTTTGTGAGGATGGGCTGAAAAGCTGTGAGTATCTGGCCTGGACCAGATCATCCAAGGGATCTTACTGATGTGTGTAAGTGCATGATGACAGGGAATAAAGAAGATGGAGCCAGGCTCTTCTTACAGGCAGATACTGGAAAAGCTTTTCTATTTTTTCTTTTCCTGTGAGGGTGGCAAGGCACTGGTACAGATTGCCCAGAGAGATTGTGGAGTCTCCATGCTTAGAGATATTGGAAATCAGATTGGACACTTGCTGTGGGCTCTTGCTGCCCTTGAGCTGGGCTAGGTGATTTCCAGAGTTTCCTGCCAAGCTCAGCTGTTTTACATTTCAGTGGTATCTTTGATGCAGCAAATGAGGAGACTGTTCTGTGGTTATAAGGGCACCGATCATCCTGCACACTGAGCAGCTCGGGGTGAGAGAAGACCATCTGCTTGTTTCTGCTGCAGAACCGAGCAGCTATTAAATGATGACTTTTGCTCACTAATGACATCAAATGGGTTTTTAACATGTAAACGAGAAGAGGAAAACGGAGTGACTTGTTGTTTGCTATGGGTTCGCCTGAAGCAAATCTCCCATGTTAAAGCGCTTAAAAGCAAATACAGAATTTATGATGTGTCAGTAGATTTTAAACCTGAATTATGTCCACTTGTTGTAATGGCTAATAATGCAAATTATCTGAGTCATCCTCAGTGTAAAGCAGTAAATATAACCTGCACATTCAGACACACTTCTTTTATTTTTTTTTTTTCTCTCCCCTTTCTCATTAATATTTTATCTCCCTGAAGAGATGTTTTCAACATATTATGTGCACCAACATACTGTGCTTGTGGTATTCCTGGATGTCATTACAAAGAAGCCTGAAGACTGTACTGCTGCTCCTCTGCCTGTGACGCTAGCTTGGAAATTGCTTGGAGCAACAACAGCAAGTGTCAACAGGGAGCTGTATTAATTATTTGGAATGTGTCTCTTAAGAGGAATCAACTGCTTTTATTGCAGAACGAATATTACTTGAAATGGGAAGGTTACTCTAACTGTTATCATAATCTATGTGTCATTAACTTTCCATGTTTAGAAGAAGAGATTAACAACCCTGTAAATTGGTACAGTAAATAGATGAATTATAAAAAAATGTTTTTATTATAAATAGAAGTTTCTCGATATAGTTACCTCCAAATTGCTGGAGAAGAATTGAGTCTTTAGCAACTGAGAAACTGCATGATGGTGTTTGGAACAAAAAAAATCTTCCACTCATGTGAAAGCAATGCTGAGCTCTGAAAAATGATATGTGTGTCTTCTGCAGGTGGGACAAACAGGTGGGATTGTGCCTCGTACCATGCTTCCTTCAGAAATGGCTGTGACATAGGAACTCTTGTTTCCCTCCTGAAGTGAGATTAACAGATTGAATGGGCTTGTGTGAAATTGGGTTCTCTTCCATGGCATACATACATATATATGGAGAGAGAGAGAGAGAACATGTTTCAAGAGAACGTGGTGTAAAGTATATGTAGTAGTGGTAAAGCAGGCGTAACTAAAGTTCATCAGCGTACCCGTGTCTGCAAGGAAGAAGTGAGAGATGGAAGTGGTTTCAGCTTGTCACCGGGTGCCTCCAAAATGGAAGTTCATTGTGAAAAACACACAGAACAAAATACTTGCAAAGCTGTTTTTAAGCCAATTGCTGTGTATTTGACTGTAGCCCTGATAGATCTGTGTAGGAAACAGCAGAACTAAACCACTTATTTGTCCACAGGGCAGGCTCACCACGGGCAAGTTTCCTACATTGCCCCACCGATCCACCTGGATTCGGATCTGGAGAGACCGCCATCCAAGGGTGAGTCAGTGGGACAGTCTCCATCCACTTGCATTCCAAACCAGCCACAGGCATGGGTGGATATCACTCACTTGTTCACTGAGCCTCCATGGCCAAGCTGTCACCCTCCATCCAAGGACACTCCGGGGAGCAAATTAATTCCTGCAGGAGAGATGTATGTAGGATGACCGTGTGCCATGTGTCCCATTACATAGCTTTGAACATCCCATCACTTCACAGGGTGGTTTGCTCTCCCCACAGTTTGCTCCTGCAGGGACAGGTACACCTTAGGTCCTGCCCTCTGTCTTGCACCTTTCCTTCGTAGTGGTGGTGCAAAGGTACAGAGAGCTGCTGGCAGAGTGCAAAAGGGCAGATTTCCACTGCCCTTCAGGTGAGTAAAGGGTACAGAATGGATTTTACAGTGGTTCAAACCTAGATTCAGTCCTCATTGCTGTTGCTTGAGGGTTTTTTTTTCCTAGACTTGGTGAGGAGATGTTCATTACAGAGAATGAATTAAATTTTAGGTGGGCTGATTGCCTTCAGGAGTGATGCTGGTAGCCAGTATGTACAGAATAGGTCCAGAATAGCCTGCTAAGACAGGTACCTGGCTTGACTGGTGAAAATAAAGCAATATGAATGCGAGCCCTTGATTTTTTGCCCCTTTTGGAGGATCATTCCCTAGTGCTGAGCCCCCAGTGTTTGTCCCTGAAGCCTGGGGAAAGGAGCTTGTCCCCAAAGCAAGCATATGTGGTGGTGCAGACTTCTTACAACTCCCTTTGCTCCTTTTGGTTAGGTTGGCCAATATTCAGATATGATGTCGAAGTAAATAGCTTGTTCTTCTTGGAACAGATGATAGCAAGGCAAAAATCATACAGGATTATGAAGGGCTTTCTTGGTCAACTCTGCAACTGAATATTAACTTTAAACCCAGGGAATGTTGTGGAAGAAGAGAAGGGAAGGAAGAGGACAGCCAAAGTGCAATAACATGGAGATATTCTATACCTTAGGTTTGGGCTTTTTTCCCTTTTTCCCACTCTTCAAAGGATGCTACAGTGGCAGAAAGATTACCAAATTGACCTGTGTGGTGATTGTCATTCTGCCACAACACTTGAAGGCTGCTGGTGTGTGTTTGTGTGTGCATATGTTTCTCTAACTGCTCTTAATTGAAAAATGGGAGGTGGGACCACGTGCTGGGTGGTGTGAGGATGCCAGATTCACAGTTCTCTCTCCAAATCTGGTCTTGCCATGAGTCAGGCTGGTCGTGCACAATCTTCTGGCAGTCCAGAACCTCCATTCAGCTTTAAGTGAAGTACTCTGGGATTTAACATGTCCATTTGAGATCGTCAGCTTCTTCTAAGTCATTTGAAAACCTCCAGTTCTGTGGTAAAATTTACTGCCTTGCTTTTACGGCAGAGCACTCTAGTGAGGCAGAGACAGTTATGACTTGCAGGACCTTCTTGCTCTAGTCTGTCATTGAGGTGATGAATCAGAGCTTACTTAGAATAGGTCAATGTAAATCCTTGCCTGGGCATCTGAACAGGCTATAGGAAATTGAAGGATGCTGGAGCAGCAGCAGGACAGAGAATCAGTGTCTTGCTTCCTCCAAGCTGAAAGAGCTAAAAACTAACAAAACTCTTCAGTGATCTGCTGTTCATGAGGGCAAACTACCTCCACAAGATAAATGGCAGTGCCACCAGGAGCAGGGCAAAGTGGGTCAGGCAGAACAGTTGCAGTGCTTGCAGAGAAGGTAAAATAGAGTTTTTCCAACATAAACTGCTACACTGACAGCTTTCACCAGGGCCTCCACCCCCCTGGTTGAGAGATCTTAAAGAAGGCACTGCTCGTAGTGGAAGAACTGATATTACTGCTGCTGTATGCTGGTAAAAGGACTTGAATACTCTTGTGTAACTTAACAGGAGAGGGCCAGAGAGAAAGTCAGCTCTGGAGGCACCAATCCATTAGCTGGTGAATAGGGGCTGTTAAAAACACAGTAATTGGCACTGTCTCCTGGGGGAACAGCAAGGCTTTCCTCTGGCCCTGGGATGTGGTATGTGTTGCTCTACTGCCTCATTTCTAGTCTCAGCATCCAAAATCCATTAGAGTATTGTGATTTTTTCCCCCTAAGTATATTAGGCTTATAATTCCTTTTTGTTTGTCTGCTTTTTCTGACCCTTTAGGACATGCTTGGGTCATGTTCCAGGCTTCATCCAGAACAGCTGTTTTAAACAAAGGAGTCAAAAACACCTGTCCTTAAGCTTGGGTTCCTCCACATTTCCTGTAGCTATATCTCTAAAACCTGACCAGCATTATGACAGTCAGCATAAACCATTAATGCTTCTGGTTACTCCTTTGACACTCTTAATTTCCCCTCTGTGCATACCCTTGCACTAAGCTGGGTGCCAGGTGCAGGCCAACTTTGCACTCAGAGAGGCAAAAAGAAGCAGCCACCCCACAGTTTTAATTGTAATAAATGGAAATAGAACCTGGGTAGGATGCTTTAAGAGAAGCATCTTTCCTTCCTGTATTATCAAAAAAAGATACAGCTTTACTGTTCCTGTGGGTCTATGCAGTTGCAATTCTCAGCTGACAGATTTATTTGTAACTGCCTCTTCCTTCTCCTTTTTAAAAGTTTTATCACTGGTGACATTTACACACATTGTTTATGCATGCAGGGGATTTTTACCTGCCTTTCAGAGTCCTGATGCTGGTGGTGAATAGAGTATAAACTGCAGTAGTTTACTAGTACATTAGTGTCACTGTGCATTACAGGGTAATTACTCTGAGCCACTGCTCTGTGCAGCCACCCAGTAATGACATTGTACATCACTGAATAGAAATGAAGCTTTGAATCAGCATTTTTCATCAAGACACCTCTTAGTCCCCACCCGCTTTTTAATTTGAGGCTGTTGTAAAATTAGTTCCGTGTATGAAGCATTGTTAACTACCATTTTTACACCTCCTTTCAATCCAACAATTTGGATGTGACTACATTATTTTTATGCAAGTGTTTACAACTTCTCTGTACAGAATAATTCCAGGCACAGCTGAGACCTTAGGTTATGATATCACAGACTGAAGATTAAACCTGTGTTTAAAAATGGTTACTGACAATAGCAAGGAGTTTCATAGATGAGAGTCACACTGATACTCTGGCTTAGATAGGGATTTTATAGAATTATCATATATGGCAATGAATTAAATTAAATGTTTGTACTCAAATTCTGCCAGGTACTAAAACAAAGTAAAGAAGTGAATTAAACACACCAAATATGTGCACTGAATTTATAAAGCTGTGTGGAATCAGATTTTAACCTATATGTAGAATCATATTGAGCTTGAAATGTATGTCTGGCATTTAAAGCTAGGCAGCCTGAGAAACTCACCTGCCCTGTTGAGCTGAAATTTTGTAAAGGTTTCCTTTTAAGCTGAAGTCCAGAGAGTAGTTATCTTGGAGATTGATATGCTTCAAGTCAGAACATTTCCTAAACACGAACTGATAAGCAAAACTCTGGACTGGTCCCCAGTTCTGGAAATAAATAGCAAATAAAGGAGGCACAGGAAGTTCTTACCCTTCTGTGCAGATTTCTCTAGCCAGGGAGGTTGTTATGGCACCATGTTAAGGCACTGTGGGAGGTTTTCCTGTAAACCTCAGTTATCAGCTTCACATTCCATAAACACAGAATCTGGCCCTAGTTCTTAGACAGCACATCAGGGAGCCAGAGGTTTTGCATCTTTCTTTTCCATCATAGTGGAAGATGTCCCTTTGTGCTTTCTTTCTTCAAAACCCAGATCCATTCTGCCATTTTTTCCCCCTTTTGCATTCGCAGTCTCTGAGGGAGAACCTTTCCTGACCAGCAGAAGCACAGTGAAATCCTATAAACAAAAATAGAGTAGGCTTTTTGTAAGTATGCATTCTGGGTCTTATTTATTGTTTTTTCCCCTCCCAAAGGTCCCGAGAGGGTCGATGGCTTTGCAGATGATGTAGGAGGATCTGACAGCTGGGCTTATTGCACAGCCCCAGTCCTCCTTGCCAGGTCCAGAGAAAGGGGAGCGCAGGGCAGCGAGGCCCAGTGGCGCTCCTTGCCTTAATTCAAGCTGACACGCGGGGTCACGTATCCCGTGCTCACCGGGCCCTGAGACACCAGCTTGCCTGCCTCTCCCTCCCCTGGTCCAGCACTGGGAGAAGTGCTGTCCAGGACTCCCTGCTGTGGGCCAATGCTGGCCAGGCACCTTCTGTTTCCAGGCTTTTTCATTTTCTGCTGGAGTCCCCCTGAGGAAGACGTTCTCTCAGCTCAGGAGTCCTTTGCAGTGTCCCTCTGCTTTACTCATCCTGCTCCTTCTGAGTTAGCTATATGTTTCCAGCTTCTTAAGGCAATATTATTTTCCTCACATCATTCAGGTGGAAGAGCCCAGGGGAGAGGCTAATTTGATATCTTTAAGCGAAGAAAGGATCAAGCAGGGAATGCTGTTTGGGGTCTCCTGTGCTCAGGACCCTCATTCCCTTTTCCCTATGCAATTCTGTGTTGCTGTATTGTGTCCTGCTCTTTCTTGGTCACGTACTTTGGTTTTGCTCAGCCTTTTTTCAAGAATAGCATCTCTCAGGGCTTCCCCTTTGTGGCTGCCCTGAGCCCACTACAGCATCCCCCTCATTCCATCATGGGGCGTGAGTGCTCATTGCAGGAAGCCAGCACCACCCTGTCATCCCATGTGGCTTTCAGGAAAGCAGTGTGTAAGAGGCATGCAGGTAACTGGTGTTGTGCCACTCAGGTGGAAGGGAGGTGGCTGTCACCATACCTGAACCATCAGTGGAAAGTTTTTGCAATTACTACAAGCCTCATGTGTACTGTGAATTTGCAGCTGCCTTGTTTCGAAGTCTGGTTTTGAGTCTGTGCACAGATTTGTTTGTTGTGTTCCTTTGCTCTTTACTTGCTTTTCATTTTGAGTTCTGGTTTTTGGGTTTGTTTTTTTCCCCTTGTGATAGGCAGCTTCATTCAAGGCTGGATATCCATCTTCAAACAGATCAGCATTGCAATGTGGTGGGTTTTGTGCAGGGTGGTAGATGTGGATGCAAGAGGATACAGGAATCTACTGCCAGATACGGAGCTTGTTTGGGTCCTGAAAGTGGTGGAAGGATGGATGAGCTCTGATACAATGCTTTTCTCAGTTTTATGCAGAGCCCTCCAAAAATCTCCCATTGTGGCTCAGGTCTGTACTGTGATGTCCACCCTTCTGGACTACACCGATGTTCCTAGGGCTGGCAGCTGTTTTGACATGAGCCATGCTCTATATGTATTAATTTCTCATTAGGTATCGTGTGTGGGGCTAACAAGTATCACAACCAGAGCTCCTGGAAATCTTGCAGCCAGCCTGTACTTCTCCTGTTTGCTTGTTGCCATCAGTGAGGTCCCCCCTCGCATCCTGCAGCTCTCCACAGTCAGAAAGAGTTAATTGCACACCACTTACCCGTTTGGGTTTTCACTGTGGTGCTGAACTGTTGCTCTGATTTCTCTGGGATGTGTGTTTTCACTGCACAGGAGCACCTTGGGGCATTGCTGTTTATTTATAAGATAACAGCATTTGCTCTAGCAGAAAGCTGGAGCTAACAAAAGTCTCTCAAAGAGGAGTGTGAGCTCCTGTGTGCTGGTGGAAACTGTTCAAAGTATTTACACTTGAAAATATTTAAGGATTTTGGGGAAGAGGGGAAGAACAGTCTGAGTGATATTTAACACCTTTTCCATTATTCTTAGTAATTTGAAAAAAAAAATTAAAAGGGCACTTTTTAAGAAGCGTCTTTTTACCAGCAAGTTAAGGCCTTGTAAAGGAGTTTTGCTATGGAGATCACTCTGAACTGTGATTTAAAGATGCCTTGAAATGTTACTCCTTGTAGGTCATTTGAAGCCACTGTATGACCTGATAAGCTCAAAATGGATGTGAGAAACAAAGCTCACTCTGAGATTTTTTAAAAGTTTAATAAGGGATAAAAAGGGACAAATACCAGCGTTGGGTTGTTTTTGGTGATGGGCAAAAAACCACACCGTTAGCTTAAAACAATGTTCTCTAGACACTGTTACATTACATGGGGCATATGCATATTTATAAGAGTTTATACATATACAGAATCCTGCAAGTTTAGGTATTCCATGGATTTCTTTTGCTTGGTTTTAACCTTTGACTTATCTGCATGCCATCCTTCAGATTAAATCAATGTATTTTATTTCTTCTTGTGGCTTCATCCTGTTGTTTTTACATTCCGTGAAGAGTCAGTAAATTCTTCTCGTGGCATTCTGGTTTTTGTCACTGGTATCTTATCATAAGATAGTCCACAAATGTGAGGAACCACCTAATGATCTTACACTATTGTCTGAGTTAGTTACATGAATAAAAGCATTTTTACATCACATAGTCTCTATTTTAATATTATGCTGCTACCTGAGATATATGTATCAAACTACTATTCCTGTAAGCTATATGGTGCATACATAAACTGACAGACTATACTGTACCAAAAAGCAGTTAAAAGGAAATACAAATTGTACCATATCAACATCTTTGTGGTTAGTAATGATATGCAAAAGCTAATACATAAATGCAAAAACCACTACTATATTGTCATGTATGACAATGGACATGGACATGCACCCAGGAGATTCTTTTGACAGTGGTTTGCGTTTTCCACTGCACTGGGTTTCACCACTCGCCATCAGTGGTGGAGGTTTTCACCCACCTGACAGTGGCAACAGCTGGAAAGTAGTGTCAGCTATGGTGGTGCACCCTCAAGCATCAATAATCTAAAGTGAATGTCCTATTACTAGCTTGAAAAAAAGCTGTTGAACCAGTTCAATGAGAAAAGAAGAGTGTAGTGCTGCATACAGCATCAGACCCTTTCTCAAACTTTTTTTTTTTTTTTTTTCATTTTCTGCCAGACTAATTTTTGGCTACACTTCTCTTCCTGAAATATTTATAGGGCAAATAACTGTTTTAAATGAGCAGATGGGGGAGACATAAGACAAGCTGTTAAATTAATAAACATGTGTGGTGCTTTATCAGTAAGGGAGCCCATTTTGGCATTTCTTCTGGATGATTTGTATGGCCTATCACCATTGCACCTGGTGCAGGGACAAGAAACGGGCACTTAATAACCAAACAATGTGCAAACTCCTTCCATTATAACTTCATTATGTCAGATATAATCGTCTGTAACTAGATGTCAAATATATAATTTATATCCAGCTCCCCTGTGAAATAGTGGGCATATGAATGAATGGTCCCATTAATGGGAAGGAGCTTTTACTGTAACTTTTCCCCTCCTGATACATGGTCCATTTTGTCATCTGGTATTAATTCTGAATCATTTCAGGGCTGCAGAAAAATGCCTGTTATATTTATATTTGTGTAATGGGAGAAGATGGCAAATAAATCATATGAGAGATCAAATTTCAGGTTCACTGATTTCCTAAGCCACATGCCTGTGTGAAAGAGACTAGGATTGGTCTGCAGTTTGGTCTTTGATTGAGAGGCATAACTGGCCTTCATTTTACACATCCAGAGATGTTGAAAAGGCGCACGATATGAGGTAGCACTTCCTGTGGGAGCCCTCTGCCCCAAGGAGCTTAGCCCCTGGAAAGCCAGGATTTGCCACTGCAGCCGTGCTGCTGGCATCCTTTGCTGTGTGTTGTGTCATCTCTTGTACTGTGTCATGTGGGGCTTATCTAGAGAAGGGCTCCATGATGTAACTGAAGTGTGTCATCATCACCTGGAAGGATGGAGGGTATGAAAACCCTGTTTTTCTAGAGGATTCTTCTGGAAACGTATGGGTGTGTTGGAGTGGGACATAAGATCCCAGTTGTTCAGTGGAGGGCTTGTGTATATTCACAAATAGGTACAAATTCAAAGGATCGGGTTGGCAAAATCGTCTTCTATACATTTTTTGTTATTGATGTTCTAATATGTATACTGTTATAATGTGTTACAGTGTATAATGATCAGGGGTCTGAAGCAGCTTTCCTCTGAAAGCAGGCTGAGAGTTGAGGTTGTTTGTTCATCATGGAGAAGGGAAGGCCCCTAGGAGACCTTCCAGCACCTTCAGGGGGCCTACAAGAAAGATGGGGGCAAACATTTTATCACAGCTTGTTGCAGTAGGACAAGGGATAACGGCTTTAAACTGAAAGAGAGATGAGAAACAAATTCTTTCTTGTGGGTGTGGTGAGGCACTGGCACAGGCTGCCCAGAGAAGCTCTGAATGCACCATCCCTGGAACTGTTCAAGGCCAGGTTGGATGGGGCTCTGAGCATCCTGGTCTAGTGGAAGGTGTCCCTGCCCATGGCAGGAGGGTTGGAACCCGATGGTCCTTAAGGTCCCTTCCAACCCAAACTATTCTATGAGTCTGTGATTTTCTGTTGCTGTTATTTTTCACTGTGTGGATGATGTATTCACAGAAAGCAAATCACCCTTACAAAAGAAATGTTAAAAATGTTAAAAATGTTCTAGTTAATGACAGGTTAGGAGCAGCAGCTTCTAAAGACGTGGGCTATCCAGTGGTGTAGTCTGTCTGTCTTGCAGTAAAATGCAGAAACGCGGTTTACCATGTTCTTGTAGAAGTTCATCAGCAATGCTGTAGAAAGGCAGGCAAATGATTTCCCATACAAGCAAATCGTGTTAGGCTCAGACATACCACTCTTGACAGCATTGAGTCAAAGAGTTTTGTGTTTATTTGATGGCTCTTCAGCTGTGCAGTGGGATTTTCTGTAGGTAAGCAGGTTTTGTTGTTTTTTTTTGGTTTTTTTTTTTTTTTTAACAGCACTTGGCTCTTAGAATCATCTTTGGCTGAATAAGGTATTATTGGAAATTAGAGATATCCACCAGAGACAGTTATCTGATGTTTTATAAAATGTCTGGATTTCAAGCCTTTTTTGGCCCCTGGATTTCCTCAATGTGGATTGTTGAGGGAATCCTAGTTTGTTCCAGGGAATCCTAGGGATGTGATATAATCCATTCAGAGGGAAAGTTATACCTGTGATTTGTGTACCTCACTCTTAAAAAGTGCCTTTGGAAATCCCAGCCTTAATAAATGCTTACTAAATACTGATTTACTGATTATGGAACACCATGCTAAGACTGTAACTTGGCTCCCTCATAAAAGTCCTCATATTTTATGATTTTCAGCCAAGTAAATTTGGCTTGAAAACCGCAGTGTTTGCTCAGAAGAGAAGGACTGCTATCCTCTAGTTCCAAATGGTTTGTTGCTGCCTTCAAATTGGCTTGATGTAGTTTGTTCTCCATGAAAGCTCACAAGAAGCAGTATCTGAAAGATCTTAATGCTTGTAAGAACAGATACTAAGGTTGATTAGCTGTAATTATAAGGGTTAGAGGGCCAGCATGCATGAGGGTGCAGCAGCCGTGGGGCTGTTGGCCAAGGAGCTTTCAGGGATGGAAGAAAACAGCTGGACTTGAGGCAAGAAGAAGACTTTGCCCTTACCCAGCCAGGGATGCTGGGGTTTTTGCAGATAGGTACAGGGAAAGGCTTGGAGATTAATCATTCTAATTAGTGGTAATTCACTGCAGCTGTTTGTTTTGTTGGGATTTTTTTTCAGAAAATTGCTTGGGCTTTCTTCTTTAGAAAATGACCACAACTGTGGATGCTCTCATGGCAGTCTCCCCTTTAGATTTTCTCAAAGTCCTGGTTTCGTGTTTATCTCATTATGAGCACTGCTTTCCACAGATGAGTGTGTGTGTGACTGTATTATGCCTACAAATTTACTAGCAGACATGCAGCAAAATAACACTGTTACTGAGTAAACAATTACATTTCATTTTCAGGAATAAAAGGCAATGTGTGCCCATAAATCTTCTTCTAAATAATCTGTGTTGGAGAGTAAAAAGAAGATGAGGTTTCTAAATTCATGAAGGCCCTTCACAGTGGAATCCTGTGTGCAACTGAAGTGGAACAAGCTTATTTATATTTTATTGTGCTTCTAGATCAAGCTGTATTATTATGGACTGCATTCCCCAGACATGATAGCTGTTGCTAAGGAAGAGGTACATTATGTTAATATTTTGTGACCATAACTATGCAGGCTGGGTTATGTACATTGAAGAATTTGGGGTGAGGGGAGAAGTTAATGCACCATTTTGATTAGAACCTCCTCAGATTGTTGCTCACATTTAGAAGCAAAAACTAAGCTTGAATTTGAGAATAATTCACACAGAAAATGGGAGAAAACCAAACAATTGAAACAATTTGTTCACTGAACTTTAAAATTGCTTAGCAGTTGGAATCTGGAACCAGTACTGCTAAGAGGGAATCTGGCAGAAGCAAGCTGAATGCTTTTACCAAACACGTACAGTGAAGAATTTCACAGCTTCCTCACGCCTTAATGTGTTTGGATCATGTAAACAGAGCATTCTCCTTAATTCCTATTTCCTGACCATTTCCAGTGCTGGTGTCTATTATGTGATTTTGCTACTTTCTCATTCATTTAGCTTGATTCACTAAGAGCCTGCAGTGTGGCCAGCACCATACACCAAGTAAAATGGTAAATGATGGATTAGCTCCAGTGCATGGAGTCAGAGAAAAGACCAGAGTCCTGGGCAAGATACCGATGTCCATGCTGGTTGTTTTAACAAATACACTCTACAGACTGTATTGATAAGCATTATGAAAATGTTTACACAACAAGTAAAATAAACAAGGAAGGATCTTGGCATTTCTCCTAAAGGAACGTTCTGAACTGAGTTTCCCCTTTCAAAACTGTTTTCTCATTAATACTGCTGCCAAGGCATGAAGCAACCACAGAGGAGTGGGTAGGAGCTTGCCTCAATTCTGCTGTGCCTTGCACCTCGCTGATTCAGCCAGGACAATGTCCTCAGGAGTATTCTCAGGGTTATCATGGTCATGGCACCTGAAAATAGATAATACTTGCCTTGTACTACTGCCTCACACTTTCAAACATTCAGTGCAACAGAGCTGGGTTTGCACCTGGATCAGGTGGGTGAGGTTTATCCCCTGCTAATCTCATCTCCTAAATCCAGGGGTGCTGAGCATGCAGGTTCACCCAGCTGAGATCACTCCTGTTTGCCAGAGCTACAGCAAGCAGCAGTCCTCAGGTAGGGCAGGGAAACCCATTGGAGGCTTGCCAGCATCCCAACTCTGTTAGTGCTTTTGAACATCAGCTTCAGCCTCTGACCATGCTATGATGAGCACAGCAGCCTTTCCTAGCTTTATCCTCACTGTCCTTTTTGCTCACACCTTGTGCAGTGTGATTTTGTGACCCTTAACAAGGCTTTAGGAAAGTTAATATTACCTTTTCCTAGCTAAGGCTGCAATAATTTATGTTAGACCTTGTTGCATGCACCTGATCATAAAATCCTTCTGGAAGCTAAGGTGCCTGGCCTGGGAAGTGTCTCTTGGGCAAATTGAACATAGTCTGAGGCAAGAGCAGGATGGAGGGGTGAGAGGGAATGGAGTAGTCAGTCCTGAGAGTCAGTGTGTGCTTCATCCTAGAGGTGTGTGTTGCAAAGAAAAAAATGGGAGGAATAAAGAGTAGCAGGGGGTAGAAACAGGCAGCAGGGTCTGTGCACAGAGGATGGACATGGAGAGCTTGTTGGGCAAACCGCATGGCTTAGAGTAGAGGAAGGCAAGATGGGATGGAAAAAATGAGGGGGGGGGTATTTTAAGGAGATTTTTATGTATAGAGAAATTTAAAATCCTTTAGCTTTAGACAATTGAGACTTTCACTGCCTCCAGCAACTATGCACAGACTAATCACCATAACATTTATATTCCTGCTTTCCTACTCCAAGCACCTATTTCTATCTGCTTGATTCTTTCCAGCTTTTCCTCTGAGCTGCTGCAATTTAGCAGCAGAAATCCAGATGTTTCCTTCATTATCATTAACTACTCCTACCCTGTCCTCCTAGCAGTAATATAGAGCTCAGCCTAAATGTCAAGAGCAGCTTAGTGTGCTCATCCATTTTTGGAATGGATTGAAGTCTCTTTATCCTGGTCACCCAAATCTTCAGCTCCTGTCCCTTTCAGATTCATGTGGCTGTGCCTGCTGGCTCCTGAGGCCATGGGCTGGGATATTAAAAGTCTGTGTTCTCCCCATAATCCACCCATAGTTTTAAAAAGTGTCCTTTTACAGCCTAAGGTTTGTGCTTATCTTCACAGGACATTGCTCCTCATATTGTGTTTGGTTAAATAACCACGCCTTGGTGTAGATATTTTGCATATAAGCTGACAGGGTTGACATTGTGAGTATTTTGCAATCATTTGTTTAATTAGCTGAAGCTCTCTGGGGAGAACGATATGAAATGGCATACTCCCAAAGTCTAATTTAAATCTGTTTTGCTTTTTTTTTTTTTTGATGGAGGGCTTGTAATGCACAGCATTAAAAGAGGTACAAGTGAATGGAAAGCAAGAAAAACCCTTCTGTTGATGGGCAGTGCCTCAGCAACAAAATCGTGCAAATACAGAAAGGAAATTGGATTGAATAAAATGACCTACAAGAGGAAAAAATGGAATTAAGTCTGTGCAGCTGTCTTGTCTTTTTTTTTTTTTTTTAACCTGTACTTCCTCTCTGTTTTCTTTTAGTGCAATGCTTAATTAAGCTTCTCCTTTGTTTGGAGGTTAATTCCTTTTCTAATCTACAGCTATTTGTACAAAGGTGTTCATTACTGGAGCGAACAAAGGCTGGAGACAGGAGAGTGGCAGGGAAATGGGAAGAGAATTTTCTTTTTTTTTATTGCTCACAGTGAAATCTCGAGGCCCTGCTTTCAGGTGCAGGACTCCTCTGTCAATTCTCCTCTGCTTGCTGCTTCCAGTGAAATGGTTCCTGGGGGCAGCTGAAGATTCTGCTGCACAGATTCTGCTGTGCTGTAATGCACTTAATTAGAGACCTCTGTGCTGAGGCAGACCCTCAAACTCTTGCCTGACTTATACATAATGACCACTGGTTTCTTTTTCATGCTTACCTGCCCAATGAAATCACTAAAAATTAAGATCCTAAATATTTAATGAGATCCAATGCTGTCTTCTTGAGTCCCCATGGAGCAGTGAGTTCCTGCACACACAGTCACAGCCTGTCCTCATTGTTCAGGGTAGGCTCTCCTGCTTGCTGGCATCACAGTGGTTGGAGTACCTGAAGTCTCTGGTTTTGCTGTAGTGTTTGTAGAGCACACATTAATCATATAAAAGTGTTTATGTTGCAAGAAACTGGGGGAGCAATGCTAAATTTTGCTGCTGAGCTGAAGTGCTGGGGAGCAGGCAACAGTGATGGAGTAGGACCAGGCCACCACAGGGCTGCCAGTCTGTCTCTCTTGCTTCTTGTGCTTGCCCAGGCAAATGGGAGTGAACACAAGAGCAAGAACTAAAACCACTTTTGGGGGAATAAAGTCTGTGATTCCTAAAGGAATGACAGAATGCCCAATAGTTGAAGCAGGATCCCTCTTACTTGGGTAGTCCTGTGAGGAGCAATGTGGCCAGTCCCATCGCCAGGCATTGCTCTGCCCACACAGTCCTCCACCTTCCTGTGGCATGGTTTTAATAAAGGGCTGCTCCTTCCAAACAGTGGGGAAAGCTGGGCAAGGCCTAGGAGCCATTGCCTGCTGTTGGGAGACCAGATTTTATTTTTACATTTCCTTGTGCTGGTTGTGTGATTTGTCATTTCATGCACTCACACATATATCTAGTTACTGTAGAAAGTGATTTTTTAACTGTGGCACCCCCTAACCTTGTGGCTGTTTTTTTCACGTACTATTCTGAGTAATGGGAAATGGTGTTTTGGTTCTGTAGAACCTCTAGGTTTGAACGGAAAGAGAAAAGGCAATTGCAGAGCTGGGCAATTACTGCTGGCACAGTGTAATTAATGTATAAATATTTCCAAAATCAGCAGCTAATGACAGAAATACATGTCCTGTCCTTTTCATGTAGAAAAGAAATGGATTTATACTTCAAAATGCTTTTTGTTTGTTGCGCTCTCTAGGCACCATTGTTGATAATTTGCACACACGGATAAAATATTTTGCACTTTTTGACATTTTTTTTTTTCAGAATAATTGTGAAGATGAGAAATGGCACAAATGGTTCAAGGAGTATTGACTTTTGCAATCAGTAGCTAGTAAAATTAACATCTTCCTTCTGTTCTCTTTGCACAGACAATTATAAATTAGATTCAGAAAACATGTTCCCAGAGGTGTGGGTTTGGGTTTTAAGAGAACACTGGCATGGGAAGGAGGGAAAATATCTTAGCACAGAGCATTTTACCCTCATTTGTAGGTGGCTCAAAGCTACAAGCCTTAAAAAAAATTCAATTAATAGAAGAGGAAAGGAAGAAAAATGTGGATGGAAAAGCAACACAGGACAAAACAAGAGGCTATTGAATTCAGTTGTGCAAGAGGTGCTGGGAAAATACAGAGCACAGTGTATGAGCAGTGAGAATGGAGGAACTCCATCCTCAAGGTTCTTCCATCCATCCAAATTGTGCCTTTGAGCATTTCCAAACACCGAGGTAGAAAAAGCAGAGCCGAAGGGGCTCCTAGTGAAGAATCCAAGCTACACTTACAGTCCTGGGGTTTTTCCACAGCCAGATCCCATCAGGGGTGTGGTGGTATTTCTAGGGTGTTTTCTTGATCCCACATTTCCAGCCTGATCTCCAACATATCGTCCATGTACAGCCTCTTCCCAGAAGCACTGACTGTTCCTGGAGTGGTGCAGTATAGGGAGTGCTCTGTGAGCACCTCAGAGTTATTAGTTGCATCTTTAGCAAACTCAGTTTCTGCCCCAGAATCCTCACCACCCCCCCCCCAACATGCCCTAGAGGGCCTCAGTACATAAACCTGCATCTCTTGGACTCAGATGCCAAAGAAATGTAAGTAACAACAACTTTTATTGACCGTAATTGCACTTGAATTAACTAGATGCCCGTGTAGTTGATGGCTCCTGCAGCCTGACATCTCTCCTGCAGCACTGGAAACCTCATTGCTTTGCCTCACAACACTTCCTATGCCAGAAAGCTTCAGAGGGCACAGCTCTCTTGGCATAACTCTAAAATAACTTGGCAAGTAAGCTCCGGAGGCTTAAACTCTTGTCCCAGCTGGGATACATAATGATCGAGCTACCTGCTTCTTTGATCTTCTCTTTGTTCTCTTTTTTCACAGAGCTATCATTTGTTCACACCACCCCCCCCCCCCCCCCCCCCCAAACAAAAAAAAAAAAAAAAAAAAAAGAGAAAAAAAAAAAAAAAAAAAAAAAAGGGAAGGAGGCAGAAATAGAAGGTAAAAACAAAAAAAGGAATAGGATTGAACACACTCCCTGCAATCTGCAGGCAAGGCTGAGATGCAGCCTTGGCTCTGCTCTTTGTGTCCTCAGGGTGGTAGTGCAGCTACTGCTTCCCCATGCACTGCCTTGCCCGGCTGGCAGGGAGGAGGAAGCACATCCTGACGTTTAATTTGCTGTTCAGAGGTTTGTTATACCTACATCCCTGTGTTTAAATGACATGGATGCATCTGCTCGTGAGCTTTGTTTCCTTAAGCTCTGTCAGGGTCGCCGGGATGAGTAGCGAAGGGGGCGGGTTTGAGACTGTGCTAGATGAGAGGGTTTGGAGTTGGGGACTGCAAATCACTGTGAGATCAGAAAGGATTTAGCAAAAATTTCTTCTGCCACTCTATTGCAACCTTAGGGGATGAGCAGCTTCTGTGGGCAGCTAGGTGGGTGAAGAATAAAGAAATAAATATATAGGTCCAATGATACTAAGATTTTTTTTTCCTCTGTGTCCAATTAAAGACCAATGCAGTTTATCAGAAATCTATAAAGAAGCTGCTATTACTGACTGGATAACTGAGAGTTTTTCATGCAGCACTTTTCAAAAAGGCAAAGGAACTTCACACAGTTCCAGCAGCAGCCGCAAGCAAGAATGAACCACTGTGTAGTTATTGAGGCTGCATCCCTCAGTGCTTCTTTTGTCCTTAAATTTCTTTTGTTGGGGTTTATTCACAATGCTGGTGTGCTGCTATTCTGAAAAGTATGGTATTACAGGAAAAGATAATCGGATGGTGGGATTTAAGCTGTTTCAGAAGGGAGTGTAGAGTACATGATCCACTTAAAATTAAGAGTGTAGCTAAAAATCCACAGAATTTTACAGTGCACAGACCGTAATATACTGCAGGGCATCCGTCTTTAGCAGGAAGGGTTCAAATCAGTGGAGCTTTTCAGCCTTCATCTACGAAATCACTTTAGTGTTTGGGTTTTTTATTTGGCTTTCTACTCTATTTGATTGTGGCCATGTTTAAATAATGTCAGAGCGGAAATTGGTTTTATTGGACTTAATTTTGTCCACAGCAAGATGTACATTGCCTTGAAATATGATGTAATTCCCAAGCAGAACGAGATGGGCTTCTCTTCAAGTCAGACCTCGGCTCTAGTGTCTTGGTTTTTAATACACCAGGCTGCAAAGTAGCAGGAAATGGTGGAAATTGCAAGGTGGAAGTGGGTTTAAATGGCAGTAATCTCTACCCTTGCTTCAGGCAGAGAGCTGTAAATTGCTACTTTCTCTTGGCTCTTGCCCTAACGCAGGTTGTTGCTTGGCTTTTGTTTGATGGTATTTCACCTTTAAGTGAACAAAGGTAAAAAAAAAAAAAAATTATTGGGAAAAGAAAGTTATATAGCACTAGGGAAAAAAAAAAAAAAAGGGCTGTCCAAACACCTCACAGTGCTGGATGTGACTATTTCTTAGATAGAAAAAACTTCCAAAGGTGAATGCACACAGATGGATATACTGGCTGTGAGTGAGGAATAGCTGCAGTCTTTGATTAAAAGCAGTTGAGTGAAAAAAAACCAAAGAAACATGGTGCAAAATCTCCCAAAGCCTTGAAATTATTAATGGCTCATCCAGCAGCCACGTTCCACGTTGGCGCCTCCGAGGCACCACACTGTTATCTTAAAAAACAAGGCAGGAATTTCAGCAGTGTGAAGAACTATTAAAAAAAAGAAAAAGAAAAAAAAGAAAAAAAAAATGCTCAGATTTTCAGGTTGCCATGGTTTTTGGAGACAGTGGTATTCACTGCATTCCAGATATCGAATATAGACACAGCTAATTTCACCTGGAAGAGTGGTGGGATTTTCTCTTCTTTTAGATGAAATCTAAAGGGAAGATTTCATCTGTTTGTTCTTGACCTACAGTTTCTGTGGGGCTGCTTGTTTGTCTATGGATTTTGTGTGTGTGTGTGCAGAAATGTCGCCAGATAAGATCGATAGTGAGTCTGTTGGGCTCTGCTTAATAATGCTGAGATTGGCTGGCGTAGGTGTGTAGTAACTCAGTGCACTGAGTGCCCGTGTCGAAGATAAAGGGTGGCAAGCCAATTTTTGGCTGAGAGTCACTGCTTTCTCAGCAGGCAGATTCAGCAGTTGGACCAGTCTGACAGTGATGCAAACCCCAGAGCCTGTTTTTGGCACAGGGGTTGAAACAGTACCAGTTGGTTCCCACAGAGGTCAGAGCAGATGATTCCCGGTGCCTTCTTGCTTTAAAAGTCTGCAAAGCAGTGCAAGGAGTTTCTGTGTATATTTTTAGAAGAGGGATAGTTTATTCAACTGTGCATACTGTAATAGCTTTGTGCTGGGCTACATTATCCTCGCTGGCTGGTAGGAAATGACATTTCCCCTTCCCTCTTCCTAGCAGTACTTGGGATTTGGTGTATATATTCAGCTTCAAAGGGATTTTGCATTTGCACATGGGAATATTTGTCTTGTCATAATAACCGTGGCCTCAAAATTTGCCGTTAACTGAAAAAAGAAAATTGTCTCGTAGCTGCACACACACTTTATGAAGATGTTTCTGTTACGCTACACAGTGGTTTTTTTGGTTAAAAAATTTATAATCGGAATCCAGGAGAGGCTGTGCGAGTCAGAGCAGGGTTTGTTCACTCTGTGCTCAATCCTCCCTTGAGCCTAGTGCAGTTTGTCACTAATCCAGCTTGATTTGAGCTGCAGGCTGTAATGTAGGAAGAGAAATGCACAGCAAGGTGCATGTCCTACCAGGTAAGAAATGTGAAAAGAGGCTGTTGCAACACAGGATTGGAGCTGGGACTGATGCTTCTCCTGCTTTTCTCTAAATAGGTCCTGATGGTCGCACACTACTTTAAATGTGAAACATTTGAGGCAGAGGTAGAGAGGTAAATACTGTTTTCTGTAGACAATACAGTACATATCCACACATGTGATCTGGAGACAGCAGTGGGAATAGCAAATTCATTTCATTTTTTGTTCTGAATATTCCTTTTCTCTGCTAAAAGGCACATTTTCTTTTGCCTTTGACACCTGTAGCCATTTGCCGTACCAGTGGAAATGGAGGGTAAAAATATCCCTATGATAATTTGGTAGTACTTTACACCAACTGTGTCATCACTTTGCACAGGCATAAAAATGACTAGATGAGGTACAGAAAATCAGTCTGTAAATCCATAAAAATTGTGGAGTTTTTGCATCTACTGATTTTCCATTGTCTGTATTCATTAACAGAGAGCAAAATGGATGAATTAGTGCTCAGTTCCAGGCAGCTGTTCATCTAACTTCCCCAGGCTGCACATGCTGAGGGTGTTTAGGATATTTTCACTTACAAAGAAATAAAGAAAAAATTCACCAGCTTCTGTTATCTCTTCTGCTTTCTATGGAGCCGTCTGAGGCCAGGGAGCCCACTGCTGTGTTTTGTGCTTCCCTGAAGCTTGGCTCTGATGGTGTAGCCACCTTCTAACAAAGATTTCATACCTTTTTGCAGGGATCCTTCTACTTCTCCGAATGCTTCCCAGACCTCAGCCACCAACCTCTGCTTTGGGGCTTAGTTTTCCATTAAGAACAGCCTGGGAGGTGCTGAGCTCTGCTTGCTATGTTGGTCCTGCTGGAGTGCATAAAGAAATAGCTCTAGGTGGGCAACAGGGGATTTTTGAACTTGGAAGAGCAGTGGGAAAGCTTTGAGCCTACTGTGGCAGTATAGTAAAAGGACTGTAACTTGCATGTGTCGCTTACCAAGCAGCAGAAAGGCTTCATTTCTTTCATGAGAAAGCATCGTGCTGTCCTGCATGTTTACAAGCATGGGGAAGGCTGTGGATTAGGCACACTTTGGCAGCAGATCTGTAAATTCACAGCCCACAGGGAGAAGGGATTTGGATTGGGGGTGTCCCACTGCTCCAGGCACAGCTGGAGGGAGAGGCCAAGAAACCAGGTAAAAGCCAGGTTTCCTTGCAATCAAGGACCTTGTGTATGCTGGAAGGAGGGTGAAAGGAAGCTGTCTGGGCTTTCAAAAGGAAATATTAGCCCTGCTCCTTTGGCCTGACATACACTGAAGAGCAGAGAGACAAAAGGCATGCTAACAGAGCTGGGCATGAGAGCCCGTCTTGGGCAGGAGGCTGAGGACAGGCAGCCAGGAGAGGGGCAGCTGCTTGGACCTGTCTGGAAAACACAACTGAGTAATTTGGGATGTAGATGGCATGTCAGAGAGAAAGACTGCATAGGTTATTAATACGGTGAGTGGCTTTCTTGGGGAGGGCGCTTCTTAGGCTGTTATTTTTCTCCCTTTCTCTGGCTCCTCTTGTGCTGCTGATCACAAGAGGAGAAAAGGGTTATTACAGATATTAGCTATTTAGACACTAGAGATAACTCACAGTGCTGAAAACTGAACTTACCTCTGATTAAAATTTAATTGCTCCCAAGCTTCCTCTAGTTACTTGCATTAAGTTTCACACCATTGGAAAGTGCTCATCAACCAGTGTTGGATTTAACAGAAATTTGGCAGATGTTAGTGAAGTGCTGGAGGAAGTCCAAACCGCAAAATCTGTGGCATATCATATGTTTGAAAATTTGTTGGCAGCTGAAAGAAAAATCACAAAACTGGAAATAGCGAGAACTGGACACGGATCTCTTCTCATCAAACAGCCAAAAAGTTGGATCATCACCTCCAGCACCTGGAAGACAAGCATAGGTCATGAAGTGCTGTCTGCCAGGTGTTTTAGTGAGGTGTAAAAGCAGCAGATATTATATTGGCTTTTGGAGCGAGGAACTCTGGTATCACCATGGAAATCTTCATGAAAAAAATACCAGTCTGTTCTGAGACAATTTAGCAAATTAGCTATGTTTTATAAAACTTATGTTTTCATTGCAAATTTTCCTTCCTCTTGAGGACATTTATTCAGAAACAGGGTCCTTTTTCATTAAGAGGCTAATTTATTTCTGTTACATATTTCTTTCCTATTGCTCATTGTCTGCAGCATTGTACCTTCAGCTCTGCTTAGCTTTTTGTCACCAGGATGTGCTCCTGATGCAAGGAGGGGACAAATACTAACAGGGTTTGAGAAAGCTTGATCTATTTTTTGTAAGTATATAAAAATATCGACTTGTCTGTGTGTAGTATTAGGAAAACCTCAGCAACTACAGCACAGTGAGACAGCAGAGGAACAAGATGCCTGTTTTAGACAAACAAGAGCTGAAATAAAATTTAGAATGATGCAAGTGTTTTTCAAAGAAACTAGTTAGTTGTGTTTGAAAAGAAATATAACACACTTCATAATTTAGTATCAGTCATCCTTTAGTGTATGCAAGTCTTGACAGTGGTTGTGGCAGGAACTTCTATGGGAAAAAGTAAATCTCACCTTAAGCCTTTTTCAATTGAAACAATGTTTGGCGGTGTTAGTGTGAAAGATTAACTCAGATTCAGCCCTTGTTGGGGCTGAGCTGATGTGGCACAGAGATAGACCAGGATCAGTCTTGTGCTATTGCAGCATTTGATCCCTTATATACTATTTCATTTGCTCTCTAGTGTATAGCAAAATTCATTTCACATGCTCTCATCCTCTGTAATGTGGCCTGAGGTTGACAGATCTTTGTTGTTAGGTAAGAACTGCTTGGGAGAAATGCTGGATCCCTATGCTAGTCCTGCCTCATCCTCTGGTGTTTATGTGGCTTTTTTGTCTTCTGTCTCCTGGGAAGTTGAGCAAATGAGGATTTAAAAGTTTGTGTCTCTGGCTGTGAAATGAGTTAAATCCATGCTAGGCTTTTAAGTCTAGATATAAAAGCTGTACTGAACTGGGGACTATGTACGGCCATGCTCTGCACTACCAGGTTAACAAGTTTGGTTTGTGGTACTCCATGTCCCTAAGTTATGTGTTGTATTATTGCTAATAATTTATACAGTTTTTATTGTAAAAAGGCAAAGCAAAATGCTTTGTCTCAGTTCAGATGCAAAACCCATCAATGCTCCATTTCACACAGTATTTTTTAAAGATTTATAGAGTACATCCTCTATATTCAGAAATACATGGATAGAAATTCTTTTTCCAGCAGTGAAACTTGTTCAAAAGCTGATAAGAAAGGAAATGATTTTTTTTTTTTTTCCTCAAGCACCAAAGACAGTCAATTTGGAACTCGAACAGTGATGTGGGAGGCAGAAGGTACACATAGGCTGGTGCAGAGCTCTCTGCCAGAGAGTGGGGAGAAGTAGGGCAGCACAGGCTCTCTTTGGGTGTTTCAAAACAAATCTGGAGCAGATGTTCCTTAGCCCTGAGACACTGTTCTAACCATGAGCACTAATCTAACTTGACCATAATAAAGGCTATCCCTGCTTCTGATTCTGTCCAGCAAATACAAAGAGACATATACAGAGGTGGGAAGCCATGGGAGGGATTTAAGCCATCTTGAGCTATTTAAAATTTGATGGGCGAAACCATCCACTGTGCTCCCTCTGCCACCAAGGAAGAGGAACACCTTCAGACAGAGATTAGGGAAAGCACCTTGCAAAACTGAGCATTCCTGTAGGTGTATGAAGAGGATGTTTGTGGTTTACTGGATATTAGAGGTATTTGAAGTGTGATGTAAATACATCAGTCACTGCTTGCTAATGTGCCCTCAGGATTTCCCAGCTGGCTTGTGTGAATTGGGAGTCTTATCTTTTTAGGATTCACCTTAGATCTGATCTCCCATGTGCAGCTTCATTAGATTGGACTCTTGAATCAGTACTGAGCCTGTGATATGAGAAGATGAAGCCTGATTTGAAAGTAAGGCTGGGACCCCTAAATAACCTGATACTGAAAAGGCCAGTGTTTGTTTAAGGCAGTGGGAGATACTGCTTTCTTAGTGTTTTTAGAAATCAGGTCACTTGTTCAGAGACCAACACTGGGATCCTGTTTATGAAAGTCTTGACCTAAATGTCTTACCCACTGTGTTTGCATTGTTTTTTCCTATGGGGAAAATAATGAAGTGCAAAAATGAAGAGAAAGGGAAGTCTGCAAAGTCCTGCCTGACCCACTTGTAATGGCACAGGCTGCACAGGACTCAATCCGTACTGAGCACAGCCCATTTCCCCTGCATCCCCCCTGCTGTTTTGCTCTCAGTGGGACAGTGGTTTCCTAAATATTCAGTGCCCAGGCAAGTCTCTTTATTTGGTTAGGACTGTAACACTTAAAAGGGACTAATTGCAAACATCAAAAGCAACTCAACTTGTGTCTGTTTCACAAGCTCCTTCACTGACCCATGGAGCAGGAGCTCCACAGGGAGCACACACTTGACTTTCTCTCCATTGGCACAATCTCTGTCTCAACTTATTGATGTTCTCAGGGACGCCATTTGGGTAGCTTATACCCAAATACTCAAATACTTTTTCAGTTCTCCATGGCTCTTTCCATCCTTGGCCTACAAGCCTGGTAATAAAGTGAGCCTTTCATTACCTGAGAGCTCCTGGAGGATGCTGTGGTATGGCCAGGTGTGTGGTGATGTTTTCTTCCCCAGCACCTCATGCTACCTCCAACACAGTAGGCCTGGAATAAATATCCGGCTGCTCCTGCTGCATCCTAAAGCTTCTGTGCATGAATGCAGTAGGACTAATCATTATCTGAGTCTCTGACTGGCTGCCCAAATGATGGGTCATGTTGGCTAAATCATTACCTATCATCATTCATGCCATTTCCACGTGCCAGCTGCACGCCTGCTGCAGATGGCCTAACCTGAGCCACCAAGGATGGTGGGGACTGAACACATACTTCACTGAGAAAACTGAGGATGCCCTGCAACAAGGAAGGTTTAATCAGGGCTTTGTTGTCTTCCTATCTTGCTGCATGGCAGAGTGGCAAGGAGAGACAGGCAGTGTGGAGAATTTTGCTGACACAGCTGTTATATTGTCAGCAATTAATTAGAAAGTTTTGTTCAATAAAATGTATTCTGGCCTAGGAAGGATGCCCTTGACTTCAAGTTGGGTTATTAGAGAACTGAGTGTGTCTTATAAGATACTTCTTCTTTTTTTTCTAGTATGCTTGCTTATCATCAGAAAAAAGCAGGTTTTTGCCTGCAGTTCTGATTGAGCACAGATAACTTGTAGAAGGTCAAATCACAAATGTTTTTATGAGTATCAATTTTGGTCTAATTTGTCTATTAAAAAAAAAACTTTAAAAGAATGCCAGTTAGAATGAGATAAGTGTTTTGAGTGCAAATCTATTATGACATCTTTTTTCATGTGCTTTTTGATCAGATGCAGCTAACTTTAATTGTAATTTGCTTTGTGGAGGAGGAAGAAGAATATATACAAACACATCCACACAATCACATGTAGCTCATCTGGCAGTTCTGAGTGTGGGGAAATGAATGAAGTTTCCACCCTGCAACCAGACTTTAACACTTCCCTGCTGGTTATGGTTCTCCAGAGGTGGAGAAAGTGGCAATTCAGCAAATATTACCACTGGGATGTGGCATGTCAGCCAGAAAGATGCACCCCACAGTCGTGCCCACTGGACTTTGAGAGGGGTCGTGGGGTAGCATCAGATGTCAAGTAAAGGAGATACCCAAAATTGTTTACCTTGAGACAATCCTTGGACAAAATTGTCCAAGACAATTTTGGACTTAAGGGAACAGAGAACTAAGAAGCGGGCATGAGGCTGAGGAAAGCTCCATGTGAGGATGTGTTCCCTTTCCTTTTCTGGGAAAGGAAAGCAAATGGAAGACAATGGAGAAATAAAATTGGAGGGAGCAGCTCATTACCCAAGGGGCAGATGTAGAAGTGGTTTGTAGGCAATGACAAGTGAGACAGGCAGGGGTTAGTTTTGGAACTGACCCGGGATGAGGAAAAGAGCTAAAAATAGAGACTTAAGGTCCCTTTTAGTGGAGGTGAGCCAGCACTGTGCCCAGAGAGCTGTAATGACGGTTCCACATGAATGAGATTTTATTCAATATGCAGGGAGAGAAATCTGGATAGGAGGGAGACTGGAGGTTTTCTGAATGTTAGCCTGAATTTCCAGCAGGGATCCTCTCACCTGCAAGGGCTTGGCCTCACCACTGCAGTGTTTCTGTTGGCTGATGAAGGAAACATAACACCGCATTCACCACTTGGAGGATCCCTGCAAAGAAATTGTCTCCAAAGGAAAAATATTCAGTAACGCTGACTTAACTCATACTGTTTTCATCCAGTCAAGCTGATTTTAAGATTTAGATACTATCAAAAAGGAAAATACAACCTAGAAAGGCCCAACAATTGATTGTAGGAGGAAGGAATTTTTAAGTCTGCTTGGTCCCTGCATTTGGCTTCTTTCTCATTTTACACCCTTTGCATCTGCTTTCCCTTTTTCTTCATCTCTGCCCCATCCCATCCAGTGTACTCTCGGGCTGGCCTGGGTCAGTTCCATCATGGTTTTGTTTTTCGTTTAGGCAGACACCACAATGTGAGCTTGCCTCAGTTTGACAGAAATGGACAGATAATATTCTGTTATGTTGCTAGTGGAGTCCTGCACCCCTCAGGTGCCAAACAGATTGCTAAACATCTTTGAACAGTCTTTGTTTTGTGTGCAAGAGAGAAAAGAAATCTTATATCTGCTTTTAAATTCAGTCCCTTCCGTATGCATTTTATTTGGTTTTCTTTGCACACACTTAACACTTCCTTTCTGTTAGAACATACTCACCCTGTGTTGCTTAGAAGATTTTAAATCAAACGACTGCTTGGTCTTGTTCAAAAGCTGGCTGGATCTAAAGCTGACTGTCCTCCCAATTTCTACCCATTTCCCTCAGAGGTAGTAAATAGCAGTGGATAGTGTCTCCTCTTGGACCTAAACATCCCTATTCTCACATAAATCAGCAACTGCCAGTGGATGAAAGCCATCTGTGGCAAATAATGTCAGGTCAGGGTGCCCTGGTAGGTAGCAATGTCTGTTGGCCATTCTTGGAGATGCTCTTGAGTCTTCAGTGCAGTATGCACATTGCTATTACTGAAGACAAAAGTTCAGCCAGGAAGAACAATTCACATTGCTGTCCCTGGACCTGAAATGATTCATGTTGCTAAAATAAAGTTGCATCTCCCTTAGTTACAACTCACTGGAGTCTGTTTGACCAGGCATCTCGGTCTCTATGAGATTTCTGTGCACTCTGCTCCAAACAAGAGCTGCAGGCAGTGAGGGTTTAACTGAATCAGTGATGCTGTTTTAGCTCAAATCTGATGTTTAATAAGGGAAAATAACAGCTTAATTTGGAAAGGCATCTTGTAGGCAAGGGGGACTGACCTTGTAGGAGTGACTGCTGCCAAGAGGATTAGGGAGTTGCATGTTGAGCTCAGAAGTGTACCATGGACATGCTGAGCTTGGCACAGAAGATGTGAAGACTGGTCCCTCAAGTCCAATACCTTGTCTGAGCTTCAGGCTTTGCAGAAGGAGGTTCCTCATGGAATAACCTGGATCGAAAGAAGGGCTTATTCTTCTGCATTAGCAAATAATTTCCTCATGCGACAGCACAGGAGGATCAAAGCCTTCCCTTCCACCTCTTCTTTTACTGTAATCCTTGGCACGTCTCAGCACTTCCCAGGAGTGTGTTGTGGACTGTGATGAATAATGTCCTCTGCAGGAGGAGAAGGAAATAAGGACATCAGGTTGGCTGTTTGAGGTGGAGTTTTCCCCTGCCTCTTCCCATTACTCTGTTCTTAGCATCTGTGCCGTAGTTCCGGATCTTCTGGTTATCCATGGAAAGGCCTAAGCCTCCCCCAGCAACAACTAAACACCCCAAGGACGAGCAAGCAAATAGTTGAGATGTTTGCAGTTTCTTCTGTGGCCTGGAGATTTGCTGTAACAGACACTGAGCTTTTCAGAGTTACAAAGTCAGAAGCTGCTTGCTGATGGATGGCAGTTTTCAGCCGAGGCTCAGGCGTGGAGACGTTCATACAGTGAAGGCAGAGGCATTGCACCAACCTCTATGCTCCTGCACCTCCAAAGAGCACCTGGGGTTTTTTGGACAAATTGAATGGCTTTTGATGCTACCTTTTATTGTCTTTAAACTGGCTGACTCAGCTTCCTAAATCAAATCTCTCCCTTTTTCTTCAAGCGAAACCACATTTCTCTCTGCCTTGGAACAATCTCTGTGGCAGCTGAACATAGTGGATGAGCTGCTTGCCACTGCAGTGCCTACACTTGGAATTTGTACTTTGCTGAGCCATCTCCAGGTTGAATGCCATGCCAGTGAATGCCATGTCTCTGATCTGTGGTCAGCTAGGCTCTAGCCTCTAAAGAATACAAAGCAACAAAATGTGTCTAGCTCAAAATGTCTCAAAATTTATTTGAGGGTTTAAACATTTCATGACTTGCTCAGTGCTCACCATGAAGGTCTTTCACAAGTCACCCTCTTCCTCCATGTTCATCTTGAGCCTGACCACCACGCTAGAAAGCCTGTTTTTCCTTCAATTCCAAATGAGTTCAAGCTTATGCTCTATTTTTTTAGTATTACTGGCATGACAGATCTCCTCTCATTATAAATTATTCTGTCTGCTTCAGCTGCATGATTTTTCTCATTTATATTTAAGATAATGGAAGATGAGTTGCTTTTGATGACATAAGTGAGCAAGATTTTTGGTTGGTATTATTACAAAATGAGAGTTCTGGCTGGATAATGTAAAATATTAGGGCTTTTGAGTTTTTAGTACCTGTGAAGCACTGCAACGACTAGAAAAACTAATATACTTCTTCCCTGCAAATTCATGAAGCTTCTTGATGTATGCATGGAATTTGAAAGGCTCAGAGCTAATAACATTACAGGTCTCAACACATGTACTAAGTGGTCTGCTGTAAAAAATTTACAAAACAAGAACATTTGAACATATTTGATACCAAAGAGAGGGAAAGCTAATAATCACTGTAGACTGGTGCATTTATTTTATGTTACCTGTGAGAGCTGTAAAATGCTGTTTAGGCTGTGTGCTAGAAGCATATAGCAACTCCTTGGCCATGCACTGTAGCAGTAGTTTTATCCTGGATTGAAAGTAAGAAAACATCTGTGAGTATATATGCATTCTGCTGTATTTCAGAATTGCATACCTACTGCTTGACTCTTTTTTTCCCTTCCTGTTTTTCTGTTATGCTTTTGAATTTTGCTGTCCTATGGAGATGCATTCACATTTAGTTAAGTCTGTATGTCTGTGTTTGTCTATAAAACAAATGTAGCTATTTAGCAGTTATGTTTTTAAGACATGTGCATTGGACCAGTCAGATTTTCTTTTCTTTCCTTTCTCTCCTCTTTTTTCACATGTTGAATATGTGTAGTTTTTCTTTCTCCTTATGAGAGACATCATTCTTTTGTTCAAAGTATGAAATTTATGCTTTGCAGTGACATCAGGTACTTCATTTTATGGACATATATATTATAAAAAAGGCAAGGAGATGACACAGCTTAAAAATCTCTAAAGGATACAATTTGCTTTTTTCATTTCTGTGTCATCCTGTATGATTTTTTTTTCCTACCAGTTCCCAACTTCCTGAGATTCTGCTGTTGCTTGTGAGGATCTGCAATGCTTTTGTTGGTAGCCCAAGTGGATCAGGTGCAGTTTAGGCTTCCAGGCCAAGAGTACATTATGGAAAATCCCTAGTCTGGCACAGCAGCACCTGGACATTCTTTTGTGCATTTGGTGCCTCTGGTTTGGACCAGTAATTCCCCTGGGCATGTAGGCTTTACCACCTGACTGCATGTAAAAACCATATGCCAAACGTGGGGAAGCAGGCATACAACTTTGACCTAAAATACTTGCTTTCCAGTACTCCTGTTCACTTTCTTGTAAGTTTTTAATGTCTTTTCTGTTTTGTGGGCCTAATTCTGAGTCTTAAAAGGTCAGTGGGTATATTCTTTGGCTTCACACAAGAAAACATGCTCACCTTGCAATGTGCTGGTCTGAGCTATCCATTAACAAGAATAGGTGACAGTAAAGCTACAAATCAATGTTGAAAGTTTTTCCATCCTGGGATTATGTATTGTCATCTTGTCATCAACACCTCAGCTAAGAGTCTGAAACTACAGCTTGGCCAAAGCTGACTTCATGAGAGCTGGTAGCCCTTAATGTTTCAGAGAAAAAATTGTTAGGTAAAACCTCCTTTTCTGATGTTTTGGAGGCTGTTCCTCCATGGCTCTCGGGTTTCTGCTGTGACTTTTCAACTGAGATGACTGGCCATGGCAATGCCTCTAGCCCAGGAGCCTTCAGGGTGGAAATCTGAAATGCTGAGCTTATGAATGAATATTCACCACTGCTACCAGCACCCCAGTGGCCTCCTGAAGAATCGTGTTTCCTCCCTCAAGTGAAAAATTAGCCTCTGGGACATGGGTGAGAGCTGCTTGCGTGCCAGGCTTTTTAGGATATTAGCATGAACTTGATAGTGCACCAAGCTGCCTGTGTCCAGTACTCCAGTCTGTTAGGAAAACTGGAGATCCCTGAAAGTGCTACCCAATTCATTTCACCTTAAAACACCCTGTCTATTGCACAGTTTGTTTATTTGTTATAAATCTGCTTTGCTGAAGTAAATGTGTTTTTCATAATATTAATGGTGTTCTCGTTGTTGGAGCCCTCTGCATAAGTCAGATATCTATAAAACAAATTTAGACACCAGTGCTGTAGTTAAGCATTGTTTAGGCAGATCCCTGAGCCAGGATGAATACAGCTATTAGAATTGAGCTTTACAATATATTGACGTTTCTACATAAGCAGTAAAGAGTTTAGAAAGGGAGCTGAGCAGCATTTTAGATTTTTCAGGGAAACTGCTTTATTTCTGAAAGTAGCTGAATACTGATATTCTTACAAGGCAGTTTTGTCAGCTTCCTAGGATTGGTTTATGTGAAGTATGTTTTTTTAGCATAGGCTTCTTTCTTCTCTTGCTCCTTTCCATCTGTGTCTCTAGGGGTAGAAAGCAAGCCACTGCTAAGTTTGGGGAGAGGAGTGAACTTACTCGAGCTCCAAACCAAGATGTGGCCAAGAGGCTGAAGCCATGCCTACCCTCTGATTTTCAGGAGGGGTCTTGACAGCACATCCATACCCAGATGCACCAGGACATGCTCAAAGGATGAGAAAGAGCAGCCTTTCTCACTATTTCTGGTGGTTTCAGTGGTCAGTTCTCTTCACAGTTCAGGCTGGTTTCCTCACAGGAACAAGAGTAAAAGGAAAAAATGAAGAAAATAGAAGCCAATGCAGTCAGATACTGAGCGGAGCAAATGCCCTGTAGAGAGGAAGAACCTTTGGTGGCTTTGGAGAAGAATTTTGGATTTTAAAACAGGTTTGAAATAGCTAGTGGGTAGCAAGAGGAGGAAATAGATGGGTTTGGTGAAAGGCAAAAGGTTAGATTGTGCTGGCAGGTTTATAATTCCTGATTATGAATGTAACATGTACTGTACAGACAGCAGGGCCTGCTGTCAGGTCTCCAGTTCATGTCTGGGAAAGCAATATGATCTGCATGCTAATGAAGTCAGTCCTAACGTGGGTTAGAGGAAGAAGGCTGTGAGCAACTGTAACTCCACCTTTGATATTTTATGGTTTATTCCTTCTCTTTAATTTCAGCTAAGCAGCCCACCCTCAGAGTGTGTTTACACTTAAAACACTGGGAATTGGGGCTGATTTGGAAGCCCAGTACAGGAATGCGAGAGTCACCTCAAATCCTGAGCCCCAGAGAAGCTGGGGTCAAGGGATAGTGGTGCAAAGGGAGGTTAATTGTAATGCAAAAAGGAACCTTTTTGCTTTTAATCTGCCAAACTGGACAGGAGGAAGTGGGACCAGGCAAATTTTCATCCATCTCTCCCTGACACCCCTTGCACACACGTGTGCTGTGGGGCCAGGGAGCTGATTTCTTGTAGTTCCAGTGGATTGTCTCCTTGGGCTCGATTGTACTGTGGCCTCTTCCTCAAGATAGCAGCATAACACAGTCAGGTTCTGAATATTAATACAGAGATCACAGGAGTGTAGCTTGGAAGCACAGAATAGTGAGAATTGAAAAGTCTAATCTGTCCTTTTTGAAAGCTGTCCAATTTCTTTTTTATTTACAGCATTTGAACCATTTCACAAATTGGAAAGCAACTAACCAGCCATTTCACAGGCAGATTATGATATGTTTAAGAAAGTCCAAGGCATTTGTCTGAATGCAATTGGCCATCTTGCTGACTAACATCTAGATTGGAGATATTACACACACAGTTGAACAGAGACTATTTGAAGATGATGGTTTTCTCTTATTAAGTTGTGTTTGTAGCTTGCAACTGAAGAAATGTTTTGGACAGTGGTAGAAGCTGACTGCCTGTGGCTGTGCAAAGGACTCGTCACATTGATTGGGTAGATGAGAAAATGCTGGGGCGTGAACAGTTACTTTATGATTCTTGCGCTCAGTTCCATTCTTTGCAAATGCAGAGGTGGAGAACTGCTGGAGAGAGACTGGCTCCATCTGGCACTGCCTCTGCACAGTGCACACAAGTTGTTCGATTAAAGAAGCAGAAGTGCAGGCAAAAAGTGGGAAACGCACTTTAGATGAAGCTACATCCGTTGCCATACAGATGGAAAAAATTTGGTTTCCCTCTTACCAGCTACACATTTGCTTGTTCTGCCTAGAAACTAAAAGGTGTGTTTCAGCCTGCGTGGACAGAGCATACATGGTTTAATTAATTAAAAGATTTTAAAACCCCAAAACCCCAAAAAGCTGGCAATCCGAGCCTCCAGTAAATCTCTTAAAGCTGTGAATATGCAGTGCTCACGTGTCTGCACTCTAATGTGGTCTGAATGAAAAACTGACAGCCCCTGTTACTCAAATCAAAAGTGGTTTCTCTAACAATGGGATACTGGGGAATTCCTTCCAGGCTTCTCTTTAATAGAATTTGAAGGGTTCAGGTTGGAAGACAGTGCATAAGATCTGCACCACTGGCTCTGATGGATGTGAATCATGCCAAGGGACAGTGATTGTTTGGAAGGTTAGAAGTTCACTCCATACATCCAGTAATAACATGCAGCTGGTATGTCCTTAAAAAAAAGATTGTATGCTTCTTTTTTTTTCCCCTGTGTGAAACAACATGTGGATTGGGGGGGGGGGGAAAAAAAAAAGGAAAATCAGATTTTATACATTCAAATCCAGAAATTCAAAGTAACTGCAACCACATCTGACAGTATTTTTGAGAACTAGAGTGAATTGAAGCTAGAATACCTAAAAATAACCCTTGAACTGAACTCTAAAAAACTATTAGATTTGTCAATTTATAATAAATCCTGATCTACTGTCTATTAGATCATCTCTTCTGTAATGTTTTCCTATGGGCATAGTTCTTGTGCATTTCTAAAAGCATTACATCATTATTTTGAAAGAAATGCTCATTTTTTTGGTGTGTCTTGTGCAAAATGGTTCAGGTAAATTTCTGCATTCTGCATTCAGAATCGGTTGCAAAGTCTGGGACAAGCAATAAGGCTTTAAAACCCTCAGTGGGTGGTTGCCAAAGGGTACAAGAGGTTCCAAAAATTTAGATTTGGCAGAGGTCCTGGGCAGGAAACCAGAGATAAAACTTTAGGAACTGTCTTCTGGTAGAGGAGGGCCATGGTGAAGACAATGGGTGGTGCTCCTGTGCTGTACCCATTCATCTCCTGGTGCTGCTAGATATGTGCAGTAAAATAACAGTTAAAATTTAGTCTGATGTCTCAGAAGTTGCATATTTTTAGCAGGATCTAGTAGTTTCTTGGAGAAGAATGGGTCAGAGAGAAAAAAGAAAGAAGAAAATAAAGAAGTATCTTCTTTTATTCAAATGACAGCTAAATTGGGGACCTGACATTAAGAGCTGTTTGGAGACAGAAAAAGTATTAAGTGCTGACACATGCACACCCCCACAAAAGTTCCACAGAAGCATCTAAGTTGATACTTCATGAAAATGCAGTCAGGCTGCTGTTTGGGTTCTTATTTTTTCCAGGCAAAACCTAGAAATTTGCAATATTGCTGAGAATGTTTTTGACAGAACAGCCTTTCTGTAGCAATCTGTAGCAATCCAGCATGTGGAATGAACTGTTGATTGTTGTCAGAAATGCCGAGTTTTGAGTCAAAAGGGCTGCATACTTTTTGCTTGTTGAAAATGAATGCACTCAGTGGCTTTTTAAGTGTATTAACTGTCTTGCTGAGAGTGGTGCTGCAGTGAAAAGGGTGAGCTGGGGCAGTTTGAGTGAGCTTGAGCCCTTTGTGCTGATTTCTCCCACTTTGTCTCTCATTCTCCTTTGTTTATGTTAAATGCTGAGACTGAGACTCAGAGGAAGGTCCCAGCGTGTTAAGTGATTCCAGCTTGAAGTGCCTTGAAACAACTGAGTCTTCACCATGTCTTGGACTGCTGCTGTAGGTTTCCTCTTAGCACAGGAACTCAACATATGGCCCATATCCATTGCAGCATCTGCACAAGCCCAGCAGAGCAGGCATGTGTGGGCAGAGTAGCCTTGGGCACCAAAACTGATCCCCTGCTAGGAGAAGTAAGGAAAAAAGAAAATCCAGAAAGTGATTTTCCATTTGTCAGCTGTCCACAAGGGAATGGATCTTCCTTCTCTCAGATGCAGAATCCTCCTCCTCTGCTTTTCCTCGTTCCCTTGTGTTAATTAAGAGGGAGGAAAAGGAAGAGTTGTGTATCATACTTCATGTGCCTTTTTCACAGCACAGGGCTGTGTGCAGTTGTGTTGTTGAAGACAGCGTGCCACGTTGAGCACTCTGGGGCCACTACATATGTAATCTTTCCATCAATGGGCTTTGCAAACCTTTTGTCAGTGTCAGTAAATAAAGCTCCACAATCCCAACTTCCGCAAAAGCAGCCTGTGAACTTATGTTCACACGCAGGATTCTGGCTCAGCTTCCCAAAATAATGGCATGTGTGAGCAGAGGGGAGAACTGTTCAGATGTTTGATGTGAGGCCGACTTGGCCTTCGCCTGCAGTAAAAATAAATCATAGCTGCTCTCAAACACGTGGAAGGAGCTGTACATAATTTAGGGGCTAATCTCACCTTGTCGATTTCCTGGCCCACAGCTCTTGAGTGGCACCAGCATGTGGCTTTTGGTCTCCCAGCAGACATTTACCATGAGAATGTTTTGCAGGGTGATGTCTTTAACATAGACTCAGTGTAACTTTGCAGTCCAACAGTGTGTTAATGAGTTGGTGTTGTCTGTGTATGTGCTTCTTTTCATCGTCCTTTTCTGTCACCTCACATGGAGTTCTTCGAAAAAACCACACGAAAACAAAAAGAAAAGGCAAAAGAAAGTGGGAATATATTTACTTTCAAATATTACTGTTTTTCTGGGGAGTTTCAGAAGATGTTCTTTAATGATTTTGAAAATGCCTGTAGAAAATTAATTCCCATGAGATGCATTTATGTGACAGGGAAGAGAAAAACAGCTGTGATAGAATCCTCCAATTGTATTAGGCTTGTGAGGCTTTGTGATGCTTCTTTCAAGGCATGCCTAAATCTTCTTATTTACTATGTAAATACAACTTGCATCATCTTTCAGTAGAAGAATGATAAAAAGGATGCTGTAAGCAAAGGATATGGTTGCCTAATATGAAAAGGGCAAAACTACAGGGAGGGAGGAAAGGGAGGGACCTCCAGGTTTTGTGCTTCTCACAGCCTTCCTGACTCCTTCAGTGCTTCATTTGCCTTTGTGCAGCAGCAACATGTGTAAATAATGGAGTCTGGACATGCTCAAGAGGGCACTGGCATTGCTGCTGTTGAGCTGCGGGATTAGTTGTACCTCACCTGGTCCAGCCCTGCTTTAGGTGCAGCGCAGGGGGAGCAGGCAGGGCCTCCTGGCTGCCAGTGCCCCATCCCATCTCCTTGAGCGTCAGGCTCAGGAATGCAGTACTCGCCAGAGAGTGAAATCATCATGGTTTGCTTGGACCTTGAGCGTGGAACTTGGAGTGCAGCCTCTCCTTCCAATTACGTGAGCAAGTGCTGGCTCGTAGCACACAGCCAGCAGGCTGAACCTTTGGATTGTGACCCCAGGGGGACAGCTTGATGGATGTCTCCTGTCATCCCTTACCCAGCCAAAGCCAGTGAGCCTCACCCAGGAAATCCTTTCAACAATTTCTGCTCGAGGGGCACCTAGTTATCTTCATTCATGGGACAGAAAGTGCATGATGTCTCTTATTAAGTATTATTGAGTACACCGGGTCATTGGTTGAAAACTTAGGTACCAAAACTTAAGAAAAATGAGAGAAAATATTGCAAATAGCCTTTCTTGCAATCAAAGCTGCTTTTGTGATAGGAAAATACTAGTCAGAGTCATTTGGTAAAGCAGTCTCCTATGTCTGGGAGCACCAGGAAGAGGTGAGCAGAGCATCTAACCACATTGTGGTTATATGGCATGTGGTGGATTTTCTTCATGGCAAATGCAAAGTGCTGGTCACTTATCATGTCAATACTTCAGGAAGGGGGAACAGAGAGAAATTGGGGAAAAGACAGTCCATTATTTATGTGAGATTTTTTTCTCTATGAGCAAATCCCTATCATGATTTTCCTTCCACCAAGCAAAAATGTGCCTCCACAAGCCTGAGTTCTATGTGGAGGTTGGGAAATAAAAAAGGGAAGGGAAAAACCCAAAAATTTCTGCTTTCTTGCTAGTCAAATGTGCCCTCTATAGAGAAAGGCTCCTCTGGGAGTTGCAATTGCTCCCTTGTGGATGCTGGAAATGTTTTGGGATTTGTTTTTTTTGTGACTGCAGCTTTAATCTGAATGATGGCAAAACTTAGTCTTCTGCTATTACTGCCAGCACTCTAGATAGAGCAGGGAAGAAAAAAGTGAAATATCACTTTGGGGTGTTTCTGGGGAAGAAATGTTTCCACAGCCATAAATTGCTTTCTTGGGAGCACTGAAAATTCCTATCCCAGTGCTGTGCTTCATGGAATCAAAGTCAGCAATCTTGGATCCATAAGGAATAAAAACTGAGTCTTATCCAAAAACTTCAAGGTCTTGATATGGCAATTCATGGTAAAAGCAAACAGTAAAATAAAATAATTAAGTTTATAAATTTCTAGTTGTAGTAGTGTCGGTGTTTTTTAAAGGTGCTTGTCTTGGAGCAAAAATTGTCTTGTGAAACATTGTCTGAAGAATCCCTCTGGTGAAGCAGTGCTGCTTTCCCCCTAGTTAAAAATTCACAGTTTATTGGCAGCCTGAGTTAATCTGGAGGTTTGATCTCTGTTCTGTGCTGTAGGATTCAGGTGCTTTTACACAGGTTGCGGTCTCTTCATGGTTTTGCTTGGATTTGAAAATAATTTATACATAAATGATCCTGATCCCCTGTTCTTTTCCTCCTTACCAATTAACTTGGTTTTTGAAGCACACGGTTGTGTGAGCAAAATTGGCAAGTGGTGCTTCCTGGTGAAAAACTGGGTGGTGTTAGCATGGTGATCATGATTGCTGGAGCTCATTACCAAATTGACTCTTTGAGTAATCAAACCTTTGAACTCAGTTCAGTGGTATCCCATCCATCTCCCTCCATTAGGCAACTTGGAGGCAGCTCTTTCATGTCGTCTTACAACTTGTCCTATGTAAATGGTGGATGTGTTTATTTTCAAAAGCAGCAAGAAAGCCCAGTGGAACAAGAAAAAAGTTGGAAGAACAAGCCCTCAAAGAGATTTTGACACTGGTGCCAGGGGGTTTATGAAAGATAAAACAGCTCATTTTTTTTATGGCTGAAGGAAAATGCCATTAAATCCCTTGTGCCTATCTGCTACAGTAAACTTGCCAGAGCTATTAAAAAAACAGCATGCCATGGGATATTCAGTGATTTTCAATGAAAACTAGGCTTAAAAATGCAGATCTCCTGCGTGTGGATGAAGGGGAGCTCCAGGGTGCTCAGTATATGTTTCTATATGCTCACACATCACTGTAAGAATTATTTTAAACAGGGTTTGCTAGCTTTGACTTTGAAACTGCATCCACTGTATCTACTCAGTTCCTTTGTGCGTGGCATAGGTAATTTTGCAGAAGGAAAATAACTTGTTATTGTAAGAGTAAATAGGAAAAATTTTACAGGTTGCTATCTACCAGGCTAATCTATATTATGAAGAAATAAAACATACTTGCATTGTCCTGCTGCAGTAAAATGTAATATTTGCTGAAGTTCTCTACAAATTTTAGTCCTCCCTGTAACATCAGGGGGAAATCATTGCTTGGTGACCTAGTGCAGCTTTGAGCAGAAACTGGAAGAAATTGAAAGAAAATGTCCTGCAGAAGAATGCAGGATCTGCATGTTTTTTGCGTTGTATTTTTCAGAGTTCATTTAAACTCAGGGTTCATGGTGAAAGGGAGATGGCAGGAGAAGGCTGGAAAATCTGATCACTGAGTGTTGGAGACCTGTTTTCAGATTAGTGTCCTGGTGCTGAGGTGAACTATTGTAGTCCATTTCCTGTTGCTGGACATGGAGCAGCAGTGACTAAAGGCTTTTTGGATGCTGGGAGAGGTGGGATGGTAGTGAGGTGTTACAACATGGAAATTAGAGTGAGAATGGATCAAGACAAGCCTTTTTATACTGCTTTTTTACCTGCATTTCACAGTCAGCCCCAACATTTTCTCAGGCAGGGATTGAGGGGGCAGTTGTGAATATCTGACATTGAACTGGGGTAAAAGTTTTATGCTGAGAGAAGCTGCAGGGTGCTTATCTTTGAGAGAGGTAAAGGAGATGGGAGAAGCAAGCTTTTCCACGAGCTGTGTGTGACATGGCATGACTGGGGTGATGGGGGAGCAGCTGGGGGCAGCCTGCTTCAGTTTCCCCACCTGATATTTCAGGCCAAGCCATAGACAGATCCCTGTGAAACTCCAGTGTGTTCTAGCCCCTTGGTCTAAATAAGAGGTTAAATAAGGTAATTGTGAGGTGGGCATCCCTCAGTATTCCCCACACACTCAGTACCTGGTGCAGCTATTGCAGGATGGACAGTGGGTTAATGCACTTCTAAAGCATGTTCCCCACCTCTTGCTGCTTGACTGCTCATTGCAGGTTTTCAATGAATCTGCCCACTGAGCATTATATCTTGAGGATCTGGCTGGGCTGGCGTGCTTTTTTTTTTTTTTTTTTTGTGTCATGTGGCCTCCAGATCAAGGGGCCAGGCGTTGCTCTTGGGATGGTGCAGCAAAGCACAAACCTCAGAGAAAATTGATGGCTTGCTGCAGAGTGCAGCCTTGTGTTCATCCCTCTGTGCACTTTTGATTTTGGGAATGGATTTGTGGTTTGGTTTTGGGTTTTGTTGGTTTTTGTTTCTTTCTTTTTTTTTTTTATTACACCATGGAAAATGTTTTTCTGTCCAAACCAGCTGGGTCTTCAGCAACACTTAACAATTAAAAGCACTTCTCTGCTAGGTGTTCCCTAAAATATGGGAAATAAGATTTTTATGTTAAAATGCCAGGAAGAAAAATGGTGAGGGCATAAAGTGCTGCTTTATTTTCATCTGATGCTAGTGCTTTTGGAAAATCAGTTGTGCTCCGGTGATCATTACCCCTCTGTGTGCTTCTCTCACTGTTTGCTCCAGCTTCTGTCTGAACAGAAAGCCTTTCCTTAGTCGCAGCTCCAGTTACACCCTGCAGGGCCCTGGAATCATCAGAGGAGACATCCTCAGGACCTAGGCTTGAGTCCTGTTCCCTTCCTCTTTCTAACCAGCCCTGCCTTGGTTTCAGGAGTATCAACATCGGGGGCTCTGGGCCCGGGGAGCACCCCTGCCAGCACCACACCGCGGATGGCCACCAGCACCACGGGCCGCAGCACCACCACGTCGGCCTCGGGCAGGAGGAACAGGAGCACCAGCACGCCGTCCCCCATGGCCGACGTCCCCGAGGAAATGACCACGCACCTGCCACCCGCCTCCTCCCAGCTGCCGCCAGCCGGGGCCGAGAGCTGCGACCCCACGGAAGCACGTGACATTATGTGGTCCCGGACTCGGCAGGGCCAGCTGGCGAAGCAGCCGTGTCCCTTGGGCTCCATAGGTGAGTCAAGGGGTGGCTTCACTTCCTATGACACCTTGTCAGTGTGCAGCCAGTACTAAAAAGCTTTTGGGAATGTGCTGGAAGAGCCTCTGCTTCCAGCAGTTGTGTACGACGTGCCTTACCTGGTTTTGCCTGTATTTGTAGTCCCTGGGCTCACTGACTGATGTGTTGGTGGCTAATTCTTTGCTTGTTTTGGGAAGAGAGGGGACAGGGGAGGAAATCAACAAAACTTGTACTTTGAAGATCCTGAACCAGTGTGAGTGATTTTTTTAAACTGCAGCCAGCATCCAGTATGATGAACTGGGAAAGCGGGGGGAGAACAAAGCCAAATCTTTCAAAGTGGTTTATTGCTTATTGGATTTTGCTCCTTTTCTTCTGCTCTTCCCACAATTGTTTTCTTGAAAAATGTTGCTTTTGGAAATTTTCTGTTCGATTTGAAACATAATCACATTAAGAATGGGTTTTGGCATACGGTTCAGTTTGCTGTGTTTTAACAAATGCAGTTTTCTAAAAATAATTATTTTTCATGCTAGTCTTGGTGTCCAGCCCCAAAAGTTCTCTTTCAAAGAAGAAATCTTAAAAGTGGAGGGCTGAAGGGATCTGGATTGCAGAGCAGAGACTCTGTGTTTATTCTCCACTCCTGGAGAGCCATTCACACCTATGTATATGAGTACTGACTCAGCCTGGAATTTGGTGAGGACAGACTGATAAAATATATGTTAAAGTATGAGGAGCATGGAAAGGCATCAGGGGTGAGAATAGGTAAAGAACATTTTTGCTGTCTTTCCCAGCCCTGCTTGGTAAAATTAATGCAAAAAGTATGATGTGATTCCCAGAGAGGGGAAAGGATAGTCTGAACCAAAGTTGTAAAAAGGAAAATAAGATGGAAAATGAAGACTGCATGCAGGGAGTCCTTTCCTAAGCACAAGTGCTAAGGACATGATGAAAATAACTAAGGAAAAGATAATAGCCCAACTTATGGATAGGGGATGGCCAATAAGCCTTTCCCATCTCCAATTTCAGTGATTCACGCAACTTGTTAAAAGCTGTGATACATTAGCAGTGATGCACTTCTCTTTGTCTGAAAGAGTCTAAGGCATTTTGCTGTCTTTTCCAGCAGGGATTGGGCAGCTCTTCCCTAACAAAACTCTCCTCTAAAGTCCCTCTTGACAGCAGGGGGCTGACAGTAAGCCCCAGCATTATATCTTGGTGTTTGTAGAGTTCAAACTTTTGTGTGTTTCCACCCAAATGTTGATGATTCAGAGCCATAAAATCTTCATAGAGCAGCAAGGAAGATGAAGCACAGGGTCTGATCCCAAATCACCAGTGGTGGGGCAGAGCACTCAAGGTGCTGGCTCAGTGTTTGAGATCTACTTCTCATTTCTTAGTAGCTGGCAGCTTTCCTGCAAGTCCTCTGTCTGTAATTACTGTTTGCCAAATTGGAAATAATATTCCTGCACAACATCGTAGGTCTTTTGTGTCTTAGGGCCCTTAAAGGACCAAGATGATGGGAGACTAGGACACTGAGATGACTCAGAAGTGTGCTACTCAAGACCAGAGCACTAATAAGCTCCCAGAAGCCTTTGACACAGGGTGCTAGGGGGAAAATGCAACCAGTTGCACTGAACACAGCAACTTTCCTATTACAGGTGTTGCAACTTTCCGGTGTCTCGCACCTGACGGTATCTGGGAACCCCAAGGACCTGATCTTAGCAACTGCTCTTCACCCTGGATCAACCACATCACTCAAAAGGTAAAACCCATGTGTTGACCACTCTGAGTCTGCACAGTGAGCTTGTTCAGCTCCCTGGTTTTCTTACACACGGAACCCAAAAGGATCAACAGTCCCACATAAAGCATGAACTATGTGTAGTAGCCAAGAATTTCAAGGAGAAAGTAAGTGTCTCATGGAAATTAAAGCAGAGAGGGTAAGGGAAGGCAAAGGAGAAGGACTGAAGAGTGGAATTAAACTAGAGTGAATGACATTTCTTGTTCGTGGCAAGAAGAGGGAGGAGGAGGTGGGTGGACATATGGAAAGTACTGAGTTGTTGAAAAAGGGAACGCCCTTTCATGCATCCTCAAGGATTTTTTCATGTCACGCAAGCACAGGATAAACCCCATAGTTAAGAAATCTTTACCAAAGAAAGGCAGGCTCAATGTGAAATGTTTGGTTTGTGCCTCTGACTTTCTGTTTTTAACTTCTGCCCAAATTATAAAAGAACTGGTGGAATAGAAAACAATGCTGCAGTAATGCTTATCTTTTGACTCTTAAGTCCCATGATGAATGTTTTCTAGCACTTCATCATTTATCAGTGTTAAAAGTGCATTAACATGTGACAATAGAAGTTCAAGACAAGCAGAGCTTATTTGGTAGCAATATGTTGAGCATTTTTGTTATTAATGCACAATGGTGCTTTCAGCTGATTTCATTACAAACAGAGACCAGATGTGTGTTTACGCCATGGAGTCTGTGGGCTGAATCTTTATTATAGCAATTTGTGGGGATTTATTCACTCCTTTAGCCAGAGTGAGCAAGTCCTGGCATTGCAAGTGAGCTGTGCTGCTGCACAGTAGTGACACAGAACTCCCAAAGAGCCTCTGGTCAGTGGGATGGGATCACCCAAACGACAAGATTCTTGAACATTCTTCTCTCTGCCCCCCATCTAAACTGAGACCTAATAATCTGTGAATTGCTAGCAAGGTCATCTCTGTCTTGCTTCATCTGTGCTTGTACTCGGCCCTCCACAAGAGAAAAACATCAATTAATGTGGGGCTGCTGTGATATGGCACAGCCACTACAAAGCCCGTGGTCCTTCTGTCCCTCTCCTGCCGTACACCCAGCGAGCTGATGAACACAGGCCGCCTTTGCTGGCATTAGCAGCTGTGTGCAGCTCTTGTTTTATGACCTACGTGCTTACCCTGGAGGGGTTAATATTACTTACTCCAGCCATAATTCACCCAGGCAGCTGGGAGACCTCTTGCTGCTTGGTGAAGATGACTAGGCCGTTAGCCATTAGCAGAGGGAAATAATAGCCTGCACTGATGAAATCTCCATCAAGGTTAGGCTTATTTTATTTGAAACCCTAGCTATCATTTGCGTAACAAATGGGCCCCATTTAATTTGTTACGTGCTTTCAAAGCAGGCTAAAATTGAACAGGCAAGTTTTCAGAAATGCCCAGCAGGTTACAACTGGGACTAGATTTTTTTTTTTTAAGGAATTTAATTATGTTCAGCATTGAATACCTTCTACCAGTTGGTAGAAACGACTTGGCGAATCTATGAGATGACCCTGGATCTAAGTTTTTTGCGTGAGTGGGAATTCATTGGGATCTTGAGATATGTGACCCAACCTCAATGACAGCTGTTACAAAACATCAAGACTTTTCAGGAGTGACTTTTGTTTGGGGAATACACCTCTCATGGGGGCACTGGCACTGTGCCAGTGTCAATCCATGACATGGGGAAAGCCTTGCAAGGCTTGCTTAGGGGTTTGTGTTGGGGGTTGCAGTCATTGAAACATTTATATTGGAAAATACTTCTGAGATCATTAGGTCCAACTATTCACCCAGCACATGCCACTAATCCATGTCCCTGAGTGCCATGTCTACACGTGTTTTAAATCCCTCCAGGAATAGTGACTCAACCACTTCCCTGGGCAGTCTGTTCCAATGCTGATCACTCTCTGTGGAGAAACTTTTCTTAACATCCAATATAAACCTTCCCTGGTGCAACCTCAAGTGGTTTCTTCTTGTCCTATCATTTCTTACCAAGAGAAGACTGACACTCACCTTGCTACACCTCGTTTCAAGTACTTGTAAAGAGGGATAAGGTTCCCCTGAGCCTCCTTTTCTCGGGGCTAAACAGCCTCAGCTGCCTGAGCAGCTCCTCAGAAGCCTTGTGCTCCACGCCTTTCCCCAGCTCTGTTGCCCTTCTCTGGACTTCTCCAGCACATTAATGTCCTGCTTGTAGTGAGAGGGCCAGAAGTGGACACAGCACTTGAGGTGTGGCCTCACCAGTGCCCGGTACAGGGGGACAATCACTGCCCTGGACCTGCTGGCCACTCTGTTTCTGAAACAGGCCAGGATGCCATTGGCTTTCTTGGCCACCTGGGCACACAGCTGGCTCTCCTTTTCTGCTGGGCAGCTTTCCAGTTACCCTTCCCCAGCCTTTAGTGCTACATGGGGTTGTTGTGACCCAAGGGCAGGACCTGCACTTGGCCTTATTGAACCTCATACCATTGGCCTTGGCCTATTGATCCAGCCTGTCCAGATCCTGCACATGCCACATGAGGGCTCTTAGCATGATCTGCTCCATGATATTGCATCATATTTTTCAACTTCCAGTGCACTAGGACACCCCCAGTTAGCCAGGACTGCTGATAAATGATGAGAAGTGGCTCCGTAAGTTCTTCTGCCAGTTCCCTCAGTGCTCTTGGGTGGATCTCATCCAGCCCCATAGACCTGTGGATGTGTAAATGGTGTATCAGGTCACTGACTGTTTTTTTTTTCCTGGATTGTGGGGGTTTTCTTCTGCTCCCCATCACTGTCTTCCAGCTCTGGGTGCTGTGTATCCTGAGGACAACCTAGGTACCCTGGTCTTTCTGTTAAATACTGAGCCAAAGAAGGCATTAACTACCACCTCAACTGTTTCCTCATTCTTTGTCATTCTATTTCCCTCATATCCATTTTTTATTGTCTTTTATGGCAACAGACATGCAAAGTTCTAGTTGAGCTTCAGCCCTGCTAATTTTCTTCCTGTATAACCTCACAACATGCTTGTAGTCCTCCTTTGTTACCTGTCCTTTCTCCAGAGGCCATAAGCTCTCCTTATTTATTTTTTTTTTCTTATTCTAGCCAAAGCTCTCTGTTCAGCCAGGTCAGTCTTATTCCCCACCAGCTCATCTTTTGCCGCATGGGTATGTCCTGCCTTTAAGATCCAGTAGGATCCTTACACTAAATACAGTTTAAATTACATATGAAATAACCATTTGGTTTCCCTGCCCAAGCAAGAGGCTTGAAAATCGTCACTGAACTTAAAGATGGAGAACTGATTCATCCATAAATCAAGCACTGGTTTCTAACATCCCTGCTGAGAATGGGATGCTTCCCAAAGCTTGCAGATTTGCTCCAATGCCTCTCTGAAGATGAAAAAAGAGCCTTCTGCCTCTAAGTCAAGCCAGCTTCTCTTCCTTCTGCTGTGGGGACAGCTAGAGGGAGCAGTAAGCCAGCTGTGCTGTGAGGACAGGGCTGGTTACACCCTGCAGCTCTGCTCCTCTGCATCCCCAGCTCTCCTGGTCACTCAGCCCACTGCAGCTGCAGCACAGCTGACAAAACGTGTAAAAATACTTCTTTGTCAGCCAGGGTTCATACCTGCTCAGCGTGTCTTCATTCCTAGTCTGCTTTGTCTCCCAAAAATCTGACATCTGCAGGATGCTCAGGAAGAATGGTGATGGATCCCCTGGAGGGATTTCAGCCAAGCCAGAAAGGATGGTAGGGAAATGCTGTGCTTGCTTTCATATCTGTGTAGTGAAGTAAGAATGATTACTTACTTCTTCTCTTTCTCCTGCTGTGCTCAGACTGTAGATTGGGTGTTTGCCTGCTTGCATCATGGTATTAGGTTTTACAGCCGTTTCCTAGCTTCCATTAGAGTTATTGTGCTTGATGGAAGATCAGAACAAATGTTCTCCTCAGCAATTCATTGGCCTCCTGACATTTACTTTAACTTTATTGTTGGTGCCTACCATGCCCTCGTAACGGAGCGGGAGAATGAACTTGCCAGTGCGATTGAATTATGCACTGCTACCCGGGTTATTTCTAGAGTCAAGCAGTAACAGGAAGCAAAAAGGTCAGCTTTGGATACATTGCATCATCCTGATCATGAGGTCACACGTTCAGTCTCAGCCTGTTTGTTTTGCCTCTTGCTTTCATCAGTGCCATCCTTAGCGCAGCATGTGACTTGCTTGAAGATGTCTCTCCCTTGCTGCAGCTTTCAGCTGTGAGTGCTGCCTGGGAGGACTGGCACTGCCATGCTCAGCTTCAAACCTCTGGAAGAGAGGAGGCCTCTTTTGTAACAGAACAGAAATTTGTGCCCTTCACAAATGCACAGAAAGCCTCAATCTCTAAATCTAAAGCACGTGCCACCCATGCCCTCCTGAGTGGCCTGGATCATGCACTCCCAAAGAGCAGGTGAACCTTAGGATTCATAGCACCTCCCTGAGGTCTTGTAGATCTGCTTGGGTGTGTGTTACAGGGAGAGTGAGATTTTCTGGGGGACATCTCCACATCGTTGTGTCCAAGTCTGAGGGTGCAGTTGCAGTCCTGATGACAGCACAATGAAATCCTTCATCCACATTGCTTTTGGCAGTCTGCTTTCAGAGCACCATCATCAATTGGATGGAGCAGATGCCACAGAGGTTGGCTTATTAAAGGTCATTAAATGCAGTTTGAGTTGGTTGAGTACCATAGTTTCAAAGCCACTTTTTCAGTGTTCTCTGGGTCTGCTGTACTCTGTATGGAGAGCATTGTCTCTTCTCCCAGGCAGCTGGCAAAAGGACAAGAGGATGCAAGCTGTGCCAGGGGAGGTTTAGGTTTTTGCATCGGGAGGCATTTCTGCGTAGAAAGGGTGATTGGGCGTTGGATTGGGCTGCCCAGGGAGGTGGTGGAGTCACTGTGTCTGGCGACGTTTAAGGAAGGGCTGAATGTGGTACTCAATGCCATGGTCTAGCTGACATTTTGGTGTTTGGTCGTAGGTTGGACTTGGTAATTTTACAGGTTTTTTTCCAACCTAAATGATTCTGTTATTCAGAAATAAAAAAGGAAAGGATGGTAGATATGCTCTGACTCTTTTCTGTGAATGCACACATGTATATTGAAATTCCTGCCAGGGAAGGAAAAATGCCATGAAAGCTTTGCAGTGTCAGAAATTAGCCCACAGCCCCTCTTACAGGCTTGCTACCTGACTGCTGGGAGCTAATGGTGCCTGGTGAAACCTGTCAAATGTTTGTTCCTCCAGAAAACAGCATCAACTTTGTGGTCTTTCCAGCTGACCAGTCCATCTGTATGTTACTGTTTTTAAAAACCCTAGTTCAGTCTTTCATGCCATCTTTTTATTTTTTATATCAGTTTGCCTCTTCAGGAGGCTGCAGGAAAATACTTCTGCCTTTATGACTACTGGTGTTTTAGTTCATTTGCTCACTTCTCAGCATATTTCTTATATTTATCTTTTTGCAATTTCTTTCATTTTTATTCTACTGTCCTCTTCTGCAGCAGGGTTTCTTCTGAGAAAGGTAGGGCTGAAACAGCAAGCACTGCTGCAAGAAAGTCTTTGTCTTTCCAGACAAAACTCCCTGCTTCTGTTTGTTGGCATATATGAAACAGGCAGGAGAATATGTCCTCTCCAAAGACTATTATTTCACACTCCTTTCCCTCATAAAAAGGTGCAAGATAGTGGCACAAACTTGGAAAATGCTAGCAGGGTGTTACACAGAGGGATTTCAGGTGTGCCAGTGATCATTTGTGAATCTGGCCTGAATCCTGTCTTCCCAAATGGAGGAGGGGAGCAACTTTTTTGGCAGACCTATAAAACTGTGTTTTGTATGTTGTATTTTGGCATTATTGGCAAGAAACATGCTTTCACTCCTTTAAATTAGCATTCCGAGACTGGTTTTAATCTGTTTATAAAAGGTAAGAAAAAATAGGCCAAAAAACCACAGAAAACCAAAAATCTGGTTTCAAATTTGGTTTCAACAGAAGGTTTTCTTTTATCCCAGAATCCTATTTAGATTTTAAATTTAATTTTTTTCCTAATCAGGGTAGAAAATATTAAAAAGTAGTCTCATATCAGGGAGAGATGTATTATTTTTAATTCCCTTTATTGTTCTCAAGCCTCCCAGTAGAAGGGTCGGATACTTATGCATTTTTTCCCTGCTTCTTCCTTGCCGGCTTGAGACATGGAGAACCTCCAGGGGTTGTTCCTGTATTCATCTGTAACTATGTCAGTGTTTGGGTTAAAGAGTATTACATGTTTTGGAAGAAATAACATAAAGAGCTCATCTTTCATGCAGCAATAAGGAAGAGAAAGATGTGGAGAAGTAATTTATAGAAAGGAAGTAAGGTAGTAATGCATCCTCTTGGGTAGCCGTAAGCTTTGCTGAGCATTACATAGAATTGACCCAAAAAAAAAAGAAAAGGATTCAGTCCTGTTGTTACAAGAGACCAGATTTTAGCCATGGAATATTCAGCCAGCATGTGGGACTCATAAGAGAAGTTTGGTTTGACAACACTGCATAGGAGACACTTCAATTTCAGTTGAAAAAACTCAAAAGAATTGGGGAAATCAGTATTAATGTGTCACACAGCCATCATTCCAGACATCCCTCTCATGCCAGAGTGGAAAGAGTGTCTCAGCACTGCTGTAGTGACCTGTAGCTGCACGTTCTGTTTGACCATGTGTAGGTGTGGAATTGTCAGCCCTAGGATGTAGTTTCATTACCTGCCAGCCAAAAACATTTTCCCAGAAGAATGGCCCGTATGTGTTTTCAGGAAACCTGGGTGTGTAAGATAACTTTGGATAAATATTTCTGTGTCCCAGGAGTTCACAGACTCTGAGCTTTAGTCTGCCTTTTTCTCAGGCGTTTCTTCCATTGCTGCCTATTTTTTATGTTGTTTATTTGCCGCAGTATAATTCCTCAGATTTACAGTTTTTAGGGTCAGTCCAAGAGAAAAGGAAAAGGGTTAATTAGTGACCAGCCTTTATCACTTTTGCAGACAGATAGGAACAGCAGCAGCCTGCAGGGAAAGAAAACTCTTGTGTTTGCCTTTATAGCAGCTGAGCTGCTTTTCTCTGAGTGTGCCAGTTTGCATAGGTCCAAGGGAAAATGTGAACATCAAATATTGGGTAGTTTTTGGTTTTACTGTGGTGTTTCTGTAAAAAATATCTTGAATTCCCTCAGTTTTCTGCAGAGCTTACACAAACACAATGTGTCATGATACATGCTAAGCTTCAGCAATGAACTGCAGGAAAATGTTGAAATTGATTTCTTTATGTAAAGGGATTTGATGCAGTCATTCTTTGAAGTTCTGAGAACCAACAGCAGAGGTCAAAATTCAGCCTCTGTGCTGATGTGTGCCTTCCTTCAGCTGCTTAGGAGAGCAGGCAGCTGTAAGAATAGGATCTGGTTTCTATGGCATTAGTCTTCTGTGTAACAAGAAAGAAATAATTCAGTTTTTGAATATATCTTATCATTGCTCTAATGGGAAGAACAACACATTATCTCCTTTATTTATCTTCTCTGTATCATCATATGTGTTAATTCCCTGAAGACGAGCATATGAACATCTTGAGTTAGATTTCATTAAATCAGATTGGCTTTTGCTGTCAAATTGATGGAAGTAAGTTATTAATTTATAACTCAGCTAATTGATTTACAGAGAGGTAGAAGCTCAGCCTGTAATCTTTCCCTAGAATCTTGCTTTTATAATAAGCACCCGAAAGTGAGGGAACAAGAGAAATGTCTGATTTCTAGCTGTTGGTAGATAAGACAATTGAAAATTCATATGAAAAGCACAGCAGAGTTTGCCATTGAGTCTGACAGAGAAGTGGGAACTTCATTTATGTGTCATCCTGTATAATTTCTCCTTGTCCCAGGCATATTCCACATGGATTTGCATTCCAGATCACAGACTGGTAGGTAATGAATAAAAGACCAGAAACCTGCAGTGGTATTTTTGTAGTGGGCTGCTCATGGAAAGATGTGACAAGCTGCCCTGTCCCAAATCCTCATGGCACAGAAGAGGAAAGGGGTACCAGATAGGGAGAGCAAAGCAGAGCAAGAAAGGGGAAGAAGCACAGAGAAAAAGTGAGAGTTTTCCAAATAATAACACAGTGAATTTCCCTGCAGGTTATTTGTGAGTCTTGTGGCTCAACTAGATGATACAAGTCTTTCAGTAGAAGACTCAGCCAACCCACCTGCTGGCTTTTCCCTTCTAGTGGAAGTAGCCTTTTGCTCTAGAGTTAGGATGCTTTTACATGTGCTGAGAGTCACTAGCCTCATTTTCAGTGGCTAGTGTGGCAAGTGATGCTAAGTGATAAATTAGCTCCTGATTATTAAATCAATAAGATGGAAATAGTGAACTTTTTGCTCTGCTTTCTCAGGGTTACTTCATCTATTGTTGATCCTTTTACAAGGAACTCTTCTGTGTGGAAGCTGTAACAAAAATCATCTCATAAAGTTCTGGAATCAGAAACTGCTTTTTCTTGATAGGGGAGGCTTTTTACATTGTTTTTTTCAAGTGACACAGTAAGCCAATGAGACAAGCTAATTAAAGCCTTCCTTAGCATGGAGAACCCATGGAAAACAGTGCACAGTGAGAAGAAATTGTTGAAGCCACTCTGGTTGACTGGAAAAACCATGCTCAAAAAACTATTCAGGATCAAACCACAAAGACTCTTGTTGTAGTTGACTTTTTGGGAAATTCTTCTATTCCTTCTTCCTTCTCCTCCTTCTCTTTTTTTCTTCTTTTTGAGGGGAGTTGAGCTGGTTAACGATGTGGGGCTGGAAGGCACTGGAGTGACATGTCACTGGCAGCTGGGGACAACCTTTCCCTCTGCTTTCTGCCCCGCAGATGAGGTCGGGGGAGATGGCTGCCAACATCGCACGGGAGCTGGCGGAGCACACCAGGAACCACCTGTATGCTGGGGACATCGCCTACTCTGTGTCCGCCATGGTCCAGCTCGTCAACCTGCTGGACGTGCAGCTCCGCAACCTGACTCCCGGCGGGAAGGACAGCGCCGCGCGCAGCTTGAATAAGGTGGGAGCGACGGGGACTTTTTAGTCATAGCCTGTCATTTAGCCCCAGAAGCACCTTAACTGCATTGCAACAGTGTGGTTTCCGTGCCCACGGTTTAAGAAGAGTTATTAGTCCTTTTGTCATTTCCAGAAGTAAGTGGAATTGCTACATAGCGCTAAAGGTGCCAGGAGTTTCCAGTTGTGGGAGGAAACATGAGCTGTGGACTCTGTAAGGACACATTTAAAGCTGAAGGTTTCCTTAGTGAAAGGCCCTCTTCATCACTGAATCTCATGTAAACACATGGGATAGGACTTACCTAGGATTATGACAGTGAATTGTGTGGGCCTGGTTGTCAGGACAAAGAGCAGCTGGACCCTAGTGTCTATGAGCACGTAGTTATATTGGCCACGCAGTTAAAAGAAGACACAGAATTTTATTCTCGGCTGCATATCAGACTCTGACAGTTCTGGCTTTCGTGTAAGCATGAACAGAACTTGGTCCCAAGATTATATGAGGAATAAGTAATCCCAGCTAAACGTAAAATTTCTTAGGTGTTTTATGAAGAAAAAATGCTTTTCAGAGATGTAATGTGGTCTTTTTTCTTGTAAGTTGTTATCGTAGACTGATGCTGTTTTAAATGCAAAGGGCTTCAGGATTGTTTGAGATTTCAGTTGCATGGGAGCTGAACTCCTCCATCTCATGTGCTTTGCATGTGCTGTGAATTGGTTTATCCTGATGCTTTTAATTAGTGTTGCTTCCAGCCATTTTATAACAACATAGGTGATAATTGTATTAACTGTTACATCAGCATAACATTATTTGTTATAATCATACCCTGGTTCTTTGTTGAAGTGATGGTGGTGTCTGACAATATTAGGTAAAGCCAGCAATTAATGTCACTTACTAACGGGTTTCATGGTTGTAGTCTGCTTGTTCTTCTGGGTGCGTCCCAGCCACACCCAACATTTTGTCAATTCAGCTTTGCAAGCACATATTTTTCATCTTTGTTTTTATCTCACCTTAGGATATTTGTTTCAGTTACATGACATGGGGCTGTATCATGGGGACAGGAATGAGTTACTGAGGGGAGGGGAAGGCTGGGCAAGGCAGAGCTCCTCGGCTCAGCTGTCACTTCTGGGGTCCCCACTGCAGGTTTCTTCCCCCTGCCATCAGCATTGCACAAGAAACACATACAAATCAATTGCATTCCACATTAAAATTCTGGACCACGTGAAGTCCTGCAAAACAGCGATGCGACTCAGTGATCCAAATGACAGGCTCAGTAATTTACTTGCTCTCATTCCCCACTTAATTCTTTAGAAGAGCAACTGCTCTGTGTTCATTTAAGAATGCATGAATTCAACTTGGAAGTAGTATTGGGCAAACAAAAGGCAGCAGAGTTACTGCTCCATTTTCCCCTTCACTGATCAAGAGTATTTAAAAAAAAATAGGAAAAAAGTAATTTGCAAAGAATTTTGTTTAGCGCTGTTTAGTCAGAAAGAAGAAATAAAGTAAGCACTAGCTATTAAATATCCTTTTAATCATTAAAGGAAATGTGCTGGGGATCTGAAAGTAATCACCTGTGCTTATTGTGCTGGTGGGTTTTTTACAGGCTGATGTACAACGAATTGAAATAAACTGGCATAATCAGAATTTTTAAAAGCTGTCATCTTTCAGGAACCACTTTTCTGTCACTAAAAGCTTTATGCTTTCCACTGGATCAGGCTTAATTAAGGGGATAATTGTTCCATTTCAGACTGGGAAGACCCCCGAGTGGATAGCTCTGTAATTTTCAGCAAGGCTTTCTTTGATCTCCATTTGTTTCTGTAAAGTTTTCATACTGGCCAGATTTACCCAGAGGAAGATTTCTAATGTTCCGAATTGATGAATTAGAAATTGAAATTAGGCATTGCATGATACCTGGGTGTATTTTGTTTATTTCAGAGCCTCAAAACTCTCGAGGACAAATTTGGCTCTCAGCTGCGCTAATGGGATGGCACTGCTGTGTGTTGAGAGCACAAGTTGTCCTGAATCTCTATTGATGTGCAATTTCCAACCAGGCACATCAGCAAAAACAAACCCAGCCAAGCCAGTGGCTCTGAACAGCCTGGTTTTCTGAGCTTTCATTGCAGTGATGCAAATCTCACCAATTCCAGCTCACTGCTGCAGACTGCCTGCCAAGCCCCAGGTCTGTCAGGATGGGTCTGTACAGGTCCAGGCTGTATCAGGATGCAGTCCTGCACAAGTCTTGCTCCCTGGGGTTGGTCCTGCTCTTCTGAAGTTTGGTTATATTTCACTGTGGCATCAGCACTGTCTGACTGCAGAGCCCACGCTCCTCTTATGCAAATAATCATCGGCCCCATCCTTTTCAACCTTGTTTGACATGGAAATGTCACATGTGATTTCCAAGCTGTAAGGAAAACATCATGTCTTCAGTATCTCTACTAGACTTCAGAGTCTTCTACCATCTAACAGTTGCTCTTGCAAAGTTGTCAGTCTGTGCTGCACTTTACTGAAAAAGGACTAACCCACATTTCTGTAGCCAGTCCTTCCAGTTTTCCACTGCTGACTAACTCACGCTCATTCCTTTAGTTTGGTTGGTTTTTCAGGAGCTGTTTAAGAGAGAAATGAGGGGTTTTTCACGGGCAGTTTCTTCTTTTTTTTTTTCCCTTGTTCTGTCACTAACTTGTTTTTTCTATTCCGTCTTTAATCTGCTCTCTTTATGGACTCAGCTTCAGAAAAGGGAGCGCTCTTGCAGGGCCTATGTCCAGGTATTTCTTGTGTTTTTAATACACGTGTCCAGTTGTTTGACTGAATGACTGTGAAGTGGGTCTTGTCTCTGTGAATAATCTGATTATTACCACCTTTGTGGCAGCAAGTTCTAAGGTTAAGGTTACAGGATAATAATGTAATTTTTTACCTCACTGACCTGTCCCATTTCTCTCAGACTTGACAAAAATTTGGGACAAAATCTCTGAACCAGAAAGTGGAAAAAAACACAAGAGAGATCTGACAAGTTTCATCTGGCCATCTGAATGAGCAGGACAGTATGGAGATGCACAAGTAAAGAATGCAAAACTGCTGCTCACAGGGATGTCTCCAGACCAGCTGTATTTTGCTTACAGCATGTCATTCATGCTACTGCCACCTGCATTTCCTTAGTTTTCCTTCTTCTCCTATTGCACTTCTAAATTCAGAAAAGTTCAAAGTGGCAGCACTCGGCATGAGGGAGGAGGTGGGATTGGAATGAAATGCAGAGTGTCTCGCAGAGAGATGTTGGAAGGAGGAGAGTGCTGCAAACAATGCATAGGGTGATGAACATAACATCCCATGAAGTTCACCCAGGTCTGGCCTGACTTTCATAGGCTTATGTTGTGTTTGATGTGAACAAAGTCAAGCCCCAGTATTCTGGAAAGATCACACCTGTGGGCTTTTCAGGAGTGGGACCTCGGGCTATCTTATTATTCCTGTCACCTTGCCTTATAGCATTTGCTCCAGTAGTTTTTTATATAAATCTGTTTGCATACTGTAGGTCAGTTAATGCTGCTCTAAGAAATGTGAATGTTTTACTTTCTGATCTCTGTCTTGTGCTTGTGAATGTTGATATTGTTCTTATGGGTGGTTGATCATTATTTATATGCATATGTGAAATGTGCATAAATGAATTTCTGTCTCTGGAGGGGGCTGTCTATACCTGCGTTTTCTTGCAAAATTTCAGTTCCTACAGTATGTACTGACTTTATTTTGTGAGCACAAATTTCATTTAGCAAATGGGATTAGATGGTGTGGATTTCTAGGTTGTTAGAAATAAAACAGTACCCCTCTGTGCTGGTAGGCTGTCTACCCTTTGGAAAATGTCACGAGATAAAGTCACATGTTCCCTTCCATATACATTAATGGATAAAGATGAGTTATGGAGTTACATATCCCTTGCCTGGAATTGCAGAGAAAGCAATTAGCAGGCATTTGAAGGAATTTAGGAAAGTTTACAGCGCAGTGCTCACTCCCAAGCTAGCTACCTTGTGTACTGGTACCACTGGAAACGTGGTGGGACTGCTTTTACTCAGGGCTGCAGAGTCCTGTTGGGGACATTGGGTGCTGCCTGATCCATAGCTGTCCTTTCCTTTGGCTGCACAAGCATTCTCCACAGATCCAATGCATACTCCTGCTCTTCTGTCTTTTTTCAAACAGTAATGATTTGGTGAGTTTAATACAGAAAGCTTGGCCTTGATAGAATAAAGACTGAATACTCTGCAAAAACTTCAGCTTACCATTAATTTCAAGGACTCCTTTCCTTTCACTTGGAAAGGTTGCTTGCATGTTTAAGCATTAATCATGCATCTACTTCTTCAGTAGATAAAAACTCATGAAAGCTCATTTCTTGAGCTGTTAAGTATGGGTATGGACAAATCTGGTATATGTATTGAAGAGGACAGTCCTGTAAAAGAGGGCTTGAAGAATGAATTAGATTACCTAATTGAACCTTTCCAGCTCTGCTTTGTACTGTATGGGGGTAAAGTAACGTATCTCGACATATTTTCATACAGTATGCTTCCATGTGGAAAATTGTGTGGCTAAAGTCATCAAAAAATCTAGTGAGGGAGAGGTTGTCTGTAATAGCAATTAGAGGTGATTGCAGATAGTTCTGTTACAGGCTACTCATCGTTTACCAGGAAATGTCTGGGCTGGCTGAGGGAATTTAGCAAAAATTTTTCAACAAATCTTAAGTGGTGTCCCCCTGGGCTTTGTAAAGTCAATGGAACATGGGAAGTCACTGGGATATGTGGCGCTGATGGCAGAGAAACAGTGTTCAACTTTGCTGACATGATGTCCTCATGCTGATCCCATTATTGTCAAGAGCATCCCTGGCTGAATTTGGCTCAGAGGGCTGGAAGCATACCTTCAATTCTGTGCTCCCTAGACAAAGGAAGGTGCAGTATGACGTTTATGCAAGAGATGTCCAGGAACTGTGAATATCAAAAGTGCCATTGAGGAAAGGTGCTTTTTTTGGAAGGAGGAGGGTGACCTGAGAAGATAATAATTGCTAAAATCAGTCTTACTGTTTTCTTTAGGCTAACCAATTTAAGTAGCCAGGACAGAGTCCCTGTAGCAATTGGTGTGTAAAGTCCTCTTAAGCCCAGAATAAATTACTATAAATAAATATGCAAAGTGGATGGAGAAATTTTGCAAGTTATTCAAACATAAAACTGGGAATGCATTATCAGATTATCACCTCATCTCTTTGGGTACCTTTAAAACAAACATGGATTTAATTTGTTCACTTTCACAGTATTTGTTGAGTTAAAAGCTCAGGGATTTTATTGACTGGAGATAGAGGTTACAAATGCTGCTTCTTTAGTTTCACATGTGGTAAATGATGGTTTTTTTTTTTTCTCAAAAATCCAGCAAGAACCAACCCGGCAGGTGGCATGATGAATACATATTAATACAAAGACTGGACAGTTGCTGGAAGATTTTTCAGTCATGGTGATAGCTAAGAAACTGCTAAGTGGCTTTTAATTTGTGATACTAATTAATAGTCAGCTGAGACTGAGCTGACCAAGCTGTATAAAAAGGTGGCAGAGTGGCCTCAGCAAGGTGCTCCGTTGGCAAAGAGGGTGGCCTTCTAGAGAGCAGAGATCTACATCTCCTCTGCCCACCTTTCTGAAGTTCTTGCACTCTATTTTGGGAAGGGGATGGAAAAGTTATCATGTGGGAGAATGAGTCACAATGGGTGATGCATTTGATTAGCATAGCTTGGTTTGGTGGCTGTGATATAAGCTGGTATGAATTTTCTTCAGTTTTTTCAGTATTTATGTTTGTTCATTTTCCAAAAGTTGTGTCCATAAACTGAAGCACTGGAGTTGTAGAAAACAGAAATCATTTGCCTTTTGGGGATTGTGAAACTGGGTTTGGTGTCATAGATTTCTTCCATGTGCCCCTCAGCAAGTGTCATGTGCTCGGTATTTCTCAGCTCCCCAACATAAAATGCCATGGATGCAGTTCTCCTGTCCTCTAGGAAAAGAGGTGGGGTTGTAAAAGGAAAAAAAAAAAAAAAAAAAAAAAGTGCTAAGTGCTCACATAATGTAGTAAGTGAGGCCGTATTAAAACAGAAAACTTAAACATGGGGAAAAAAATTAGAGAATTTTGCTGATTTAGTAGCTGGAAACACAGGTTTTATTAAAGGCTCATACCACACTCACGCTTGCAGTCTCTTTATCATGTTCATGCATCTGATTGCAAAGTCTGAGCTCACCTGCTTGCTTCATTTGGATTTGTGAGCTGCAGCTCTGGGGCATCAGGAGGCCAGTGAATTTCCCTTCAGTGCCAAACCACAGGCCTCTTCCCATGTGAAATTGCATGCTGCTTTTGGGATGAGGATCTTGGAAGACAAAAACTTCAAAGGGTTCCCATTCTTTTGGTTTATTATATAAAGTCAGTATGAGTGGTTTTAAAGCCAGAGGCTGGTGAATACAACAAATAGTGTGAATGGCAGCTTTGTGGAAAGGGTGGAAGGAGACAGCAGAGGGCTGCTTTTGCAGCATCTTCCTCATCAAATGGAGTTTGCTGCTCTTAAGTCAGCTTGCCTTCTTTTGTAGCTCTGCACTGGTCTGGATAGCAAATGGCAAAGATGATGGAGGTGCCACCTGCCCCTTGATAATTACAAGAGCTTCTGGGTGCAGGTGTCACCAGAGCCACACATGAAGCCGGCTCTGAGAGGATGGCAGGCTCTGGATAGCAGACAGTGGCAGGAGACTGCAAAGTTGTCGTTCTGGTTCTCCTGTAAGTTTCTGAACATTTCTTATTTGAAACATGGGCGGTTTGAATTGCTGCAGTAAGCAAAAATTGAAAGGCTTTCCTCAGAGGATTCAAGGCATTTAGACCTGAGCAGAAGAGACTTTTTTTTTTTTGTTGCTAACCTAGTAGTTCTCATCAGATAAAAGGTGCACGTGGGATTTAGCCAGTACTATTTAAAGGGATTAATTCTGTTTGTCCTACTTCTCTCTTGCTTGCATGATTGGTTGCAGCTTCCATGAAGACTAAGCGAAAGAAACTTGCAGCTCTGAGAAGGAGCACAAATTGAATTATGCCGTGTTTGCTTGTGTTCTTGTTGCCCCTGTGACAAGACTCTAACCTCCATTTATATAAAAAAGAGGCAAATTAATGAAGGTTTTCAAGTTCCTTGTTTGGTCACTTAATTGGTTGTATGACAAAGAGCTCTGCAGTGTGTGTCAAACAACTCTGAGAGTTCTCTGATGATTTGTGCATTGCTTGACTCCTGATGCTATTCTGCACAGCCTGTCAGGCGAGGTATCGTTGTTAAAGTGGCTGGAATAAATTGGCTAGCAGTGAGCATACAATGTTGTATATTAACTATAGCTACAGGGAGTACTTTTAGCTACTTTTTCAAGAGATCGAGATATTTGCCCATCAGCATCAAAGTGCCTAAAACTTTCATTTAATATAATTAAAAGGACATCTGGAAGAAGTGTGACTCACAGTGAGGTTCAGTGGTTTGGTAGTCCTTTGTTAAAACTCTGTGAACTTAATATACTTCACAGCTTGAGAAACCCGCTCTTGACTTGTGTCAGCAAGAGTGAAACTAGAAATCCTCACCCTGCATGTTTCTGCTGCAGTGAGCCTGTTGTTAAGGGAGAGGAGGATCAAAGCAGCAGCCTTGGGTTTGTGACCAGACTCCAAAATTCATCGCATAAATGTTAAAAAGGAAGGTGACCCCATGTGCATCCACCTACAACCCAGCTACACCTACGGCTAGGTTCTCACATGGCAAAACTGAGAAAAAAAAATCTAGTGTTTTCTGTATTGTTCTGTGCTTACTCTCTGCTTGAGTCTGAGTCACTCCTGGTATCTGGTGTCACTGGTAAAAAGTCTAAATGTAAATTGCCATAGGGAGCAGCGGGAGATGTCCCTTTGATTTGAGCCACTGGAGGGAAAGGATGAGTCTCACAGACTCCCCGGGAGTTTTCTTGAAGGCTGTGGATATCCTGTCAGAGGCATTTTCCTTTCTTGCTACAGCCTTGCTTGTTTCCCTAGTGTAATTACTCTAGCAGTTGCCTGTATGGTTTCAAATCCCAAACAGTAGGGCAGCAAATACTGATGATTCATAAATGTAGTTCTCAGCTTATTCTGCGGGGAAGATCTCATTAGATGAAATAGATCGTATGTTATTTCCTTCTTCCCAATCAATTCCTTTTATGTCAGTTCTACAGATGCCTTCTGACCTTAAAATATTCTTCCTCGTGTAGTAAGTAAAGCAAAACCATAACCTGTAATTTGTAACCTTGTTCTCTTTCTCATATCGCCTATTATTTTTTGCATGCTCCCATTAGGAGATTATTGGTAGTTCAAGGCCAAGATTGCAAACCTTGCATACCTAGTAAAAGACCATTAATTCCATAGTTAAGCATTTTGTAGATGGCCTAATTTCAATAAAGGTCAGTGCCTTTCTTCTCACTACAGTGAGTTCTCAGCACCGCTGGAATTCAGGCCATTTCTGAGTCAGTACAGTTCCTGTAGCCACAGCATAAACATTTTCTGTATAGTTGAAGAGAGAGGGTTGCATGCTCTCTCTTGGGAGCTTTTACTCTTAATCTGTGGAGCAATTTTAGAAATTCCTCTGCATGGTCATGGGAAGTTCTCTTCCTGCCTTTGCCATGAGTACTAGGCTTTGTCTCAGTTCACCAAAACTGATGCCATCTGTTGCCAATCACCACTCTGGTACCAAATGTAGGCTAGTGCTTCTGGCTTAGTTTTGAAGACAGAAGCAAGGATTAGTAGTAGATATTCTAATGATTTCTTTATTTGGCTGAGCTCCTTTCAGTCTAAATATGTTTGCGCATTCCACTGAATGTTACAACAGTTTTCTGATGACCTTGTTGCTTTTTAAAAAACATTAGACAGTGGCTGGGCTTCCCTGTAAGAAATTGTCTCCATTGTGCTTACTGATGCTTTGACGAGAGACAAATTTTGATTTTGAATTAAAAGAATAAATGGCAAGAAAAGAAATCATCCAAGAGTGAAGAGCCTTGTCAGACAGATTAGAAGGCACTTTTCAGTGAAAAAGTAGGATTTAAAGCCATCATGTAGCCAAATGACATTTTCCTTGTTTAGGAAGCTGAAGAAATGACATGTGCATCCCTTTTTGTCCTGAAGTCCCACACCGCAGCTGAGTGTAATCATTGATCATGATGCCTGTGTAGTGGGGTTGAGGTGCTGTTCATTTGCCTCTCCAAAAAGACATGTAATTTCCTCATCTGGTCCCTTTCAATGCAATAACCTTTCCAGAAGTATTTGTGTTCCCACATCCATACTTGCATGCTGGTCCTCTCTTCCTACTGTACTAGGTACATTCAGAGTTAATGGGAGTTTCTCTTGTACTGGTGCTTCTTCTGGCCAGAGGCAAGAATCAGACAACTTCCAGCAGAACTTGCCAGCAGAATTTGTCATCAATGGTATTGATTGTGCCTTTAACTCAATTAGTTTGGAGGCTTGCAAATATTGATAGCTTGAGGAAAGGGTTTGTTTTAGCACTGGGTGTTTAATATGGATACAGAGCAAAACCAGCTATTCTTGAGCAAGGAGACAAGTAAGCTTTTTTCAAGTACCACTGCTTTCCAGTCAGAAAAAAAGGAAAAAAAAGAGCATAACATTGTGATCATTGTACCATATCAACATTTCAGTGCATCTGCTCTCTGATGGGTTTTTCATTTGCGCTGTGAAGTGTGGGCCTGAAAGGAGTTTTGTGCTTTTTTTCTCTGCTGATTTTCCATAAAACCTCAAGCTGTTATAAAAAGTGGGTGAGTTATATGTTTGCATTTTTCAGATAAAGACAACACATTTGTTTTGGAGCTCTATGGGGAGACCTCAGGCAGGACCAGAAACTCAGGCCTTAAGCATGGCCTGAGGCTGTGCCTGTGTGATTGCACTCTGCAGGTTGAGCACTGCTGTTCTCAGGAAAGGTGAACAAATTTCTTTATATGAGTCTGTGCTGGCAAACACCTTTGGCACAGGGGTACCAAAGCGCTGCTTGCTTCATGCACCAGCCATGATTTTAGCCTACCTATGCAAAGCTACATGGCTGTAGCTCCTTATATCCTAGCTCTTGAAAGTGCACTGCATGAGATATTCCTGTGAGATCAAGGAAGCGCCAGCAGTATGAGACAGGGCTTTACAAGTCATAAAATGCAGATGTTTTAATTAGAGATGTGATTGCAAAAGTGGTACTTTATTGCCCTGTGCCACTGTCCTTATTCTCGCAAAGCTGCTACAGGAGGTAAGTGCTTGATGTAAGTTTCTTGCTGAATAAAGTGTACAGTGTGTTCAGTCTCTTCTTAAGGAGATGCTCCTTTGTAAGGAAGGACAAACTGCATATTTGAAAATTACTCAACAGAAGGATTCAACCAATATTCCCTGTAGGACCTGCTGGTATTCATTTGCCATAAAGCAGTATTTTCTCCAACTGTAGGTTTGTTGAGATTTTTGATCTTCCATCAGCTGCTTAGCAAGAGGCCAAAATGAACAATAAAGGTTTAGAGAAATCCTAACTCCAGGAAAGCTGCTGGTTTTCTAAGGTTAGGACTCCTATGCTTAAGCACCGTGGCACATTGCAGTCTGGTGCCAAATTTGACAATGAGCTGAGTACCTCTAACATCTCCTAGTGATTTTCAGTGTTGAGTCCCAGTTGAAGAGAGATTTTACATTGCAAAATTATTTTTAATCAAAGAGTGGTGTCTTGGATGTTGGTACAGTGAGAAAAAATTAAATAGATACGGTATCACTGGATATATACAGAGTTCAAACCTCCTAGGTTTTAGCTGTCTGCCACATAGCAAGGTACTCTCACCAGACGTTTCTAGAGGGACAGAAGAGAAGGAAGAAGGGGAAGGGGAAGAGAAAAGAGGAGAGGAGAGGAGAGGAGAGAAGAGAAGAGAAGAGAAGAGAAGAGAAGAGAAGAGAAGAGAAGAGAAGAGAAGAGAAGAGAAGAGAAGAGAAGAGAAGAATAAATGAGCAAGCAAAATTCAGTTTAATGAAATGTAGCAGCTGTCACAAAAGAAATCAATGGGATACATACAACTGGCCTTTTAGTAATGCATAATTACTGTAAGGCTTCTAATTAATTTCCTTTTTACAATGCATCTTAATATCAATTTGTAAGTGTCTAAGAAGGAAGGTTTACATTTTGATTCTTCTTTGTAATCTCAGGATAGAACCAAGAAACCATGAGCACATGCCTTTATTTGGGGAAAACCTCTGTCTACAATTTATTAACATTTATTTGCGTTGAACATACAACCTGTGGTTCTATATAACCACATGATGAAAGGCATCACCATCATGGGATTTGTCTTTTGTGCTCAGCAGGGTCTTGCTCTTCTCTCGATGTCCAGGTGCAGTCACTGCTGGGGGCATGAAAGGTCCACTGTGTCTAAAATTCTGTGACCCAGGATGGTTGCTCTTTACAGGCTGGTAATTAGAGGGTTTGGCTTTGCATATATAGATACCCTGACGTCACAGAGAGCATAAAGCTGTGCTATGTATCTCAGCACAGAAAAATGGAAAGTGTGCCCTCTTGGCTCGCTTCTGCCATGCTCTTTTTCCCTCATTTGATCTTGGCCTACAAACAGGCAAGCTGTGCTTTATGAAAGCTTTCTCTTGATCTAATTTGAGTTACTTTTGTCCTTCTCCTGGTGCACCTGTGTGCTTGTGCGGTCTACTCTTTAATTCCAAGCAATCACAGCATTGGTTTAGTGCTGTGCTGTGCATGATGTTGAGGTATGTTTGAGCTCCGAGTCCCACATTTTTATTTTGCAATAAACTCAGCTGAGTTGCATTTGCAAGATGGATCAGGCAGAGGAAGAAAAGAAACTACAGGAGATGTAGTTCTTTAGCTTGGGAAGCAAGGACAGGGTCTTCAGTGGAGGTCATGCAGCATTCTGAAACAGATGTTTGGTTCTTTATGGATGGGTTTAATCTCATGTGGTTTTGGGTGAAATGGGGATAATCCTTGGGGTAGTTTCTTCTCCTTTCAGTGGGGAGAGAGAAACTAGAGAGTATCTGGGCTCCCTACTTGGCTGCACGTTAAATGCTAGAAATAGGGTGAGATGAAACTAGGTCAGATCTTTCCTATCTCCCTTTGAAAGTCCCCACCTTTATCAGGATACCCAGGGATCTGAGGCAAAACCTATCAAGCCATCAGCTCCCAAGCACACCTATCCCATGCCTTCTGCATTTTGAAGGTTCTCTCTCAGGGCTAAACCTCCTCCAGCTGGTCACTGGGAGGTTTTCCTGGAGGTTTGGCACAGCTGTTTCTTCTATGCTGGAGCTAAATCAGACTACAAAGTCATTGGACCAGGTGCCAAACCCACGTAAATCACGTAAAGGCTCATCTTAAATGTATAGACACGGGCCTATCCTTGTCATGTGTGCCTGCTTTCCCACAACTCCAACTCCCCTGCCCAACTTTTCCCAGTTGGCATCTCTGTCTCACAAGGCACTGTTGCTATAGCAGCTGTTTTGTTTCATTTAAACACCTACCTCAGCTCCTGTCCAAAATGCAAACATTTCATTAGCACCTCATCTCCTTGGCTTCAGCCCACAGCACTCGGCCATAATGAAGTGCTGCACTCAGAAATATAATGTGAGGAGCATTTGATTAATGCATTGAGACAGGTGAGGAGAATGACCCTCTGGGAAAAGCTAGGGACTAAATTAATCTCGGATGTAATGCCAACAAAGACAGTCTACCAGCTTTGTTCAGATACGTGGTAAGGATGCAACCCGAAGTCCTTGGAAATCTTCCTGGAGCTTTTGTGTTTGACCCCAGACCCAAAGTGATGTGAAGTGGCTGGTTTCAGGTTAGTCCCTTCAAGAGGGTGAATGCTCAGCATTGGGTGGGGAGTGCACATGATGCAGTAAGCACTACATTAGGCTTAATTGATGTTTTCTCTCAAACTTGCATGCACATGTATGTGCACATCTAAAACAAACAAAAAAAAAGTAATGCATTAGATAAAATATTTTTTTCTGGGGTAAAGTCTTTGCAGCAGATGTTTTACTGTAATGCAAATATTTCAGCATCTGTTTCATATTCTGATGAATAGACATTACCTTTCTGTCCAGAGCCAGGAGCTGGATCTGCTGCAAAGACATTTTCCACCATTCAGATATTGATAAAAGTATGCAGGATGTTGTTTTAGCAGATAATTTAAGACACCGGTAGGAGCTGAGCTAAATGGAGGTAAGGCAAATTGTGTGATAACATTGAAAGGGGAGAAAAAGCCTCATTTTCTGCTTTCCAGGCATAAAAGGTCTTTACACCATGTTGTGCAGAAGCTGCACCACAAACTAATTAAGCTTTTTGGTCACTGGAAAAGAACACCACCTATTTTTTTGCCTGTGAAGAGATAAGCTACCAAAGTATACTACAGAATTTTATTAAGAGCTGCAGAGATCATGTTTCCAAATTCTAAACCACAGAAAAATATTAGATTTAAATGCTATGGATTTTTATGTTTCTTCTTGACTACTAATTTTAACCAGCTTGTTGCAAGTGCATAGCAAATGTGTTAAGATAGTTTTGAGACTATTCAGGAAAATCAGTTTAATAATCAGTTAAAAAAAATTGCTTTATGCTTATCAAGTTCCACTTAAGACCAGATGAGCAAGGCATTCTGTTTATGGCATAGGAGAGCTTTGGCATAAGAACAAATGAGTTAATTGACCATGAATAAATGTGACTGTGAAAGTAGGAGCTTTGTGCTGTCAGAGGAGCCCAATTAAGGTGCAGTCTCCCAACAGAAAACCTGATGGTGTGAGAAATCTTCCATACTAAGGAAGGTATCTTTCCTGGGATTAAAAGCACCAACAGTGGCAGTTCTAGCTGCCTTTTTTCTCCTCGAACCTTGCTGTAATTGAAATGCTTGTTAAGGTCATGTGGATATAGGAACAAATTCTAGTTTGATGTGATCATATCCTCCCATTGCTCATTTGCACATGACCATGACGGGTGAGTGAGTCAGGATTCCCTGTGCCACGTGTTGCCATTGTAGGGCTCCTCCTGGGGGCTCTGCTGGAGAAAGGGCTGTGCCACAGCTTCTTTCCACCCATGGGTTTAGAAACAGTATCAGGAATAAATGCTGAAATATTCCCATGACAGTGAGCCCATGGGGCACACTTTAGGCTTGGAAAATGTTGAAGTCCCATGGGACTGTCATCAGCTTGCAGAGCAGAGGTGTGGGTTTGATGCCTCTGTGCTCAGCATATAGAAAATTATTATGAACAGCAATTTCATCTTGAATGGGAGGCTGGTTTCTGCAGTCAGCCTTACCTGGCAGTGGAGGTCCTTCTCTCTGGGGTAGGCCTTCCTGGTGACTAGACCCTAACCAACTGAAGAAAGCATGATCAAAGTAGCTTATTTTTTTATCCTTTTCCTCTGCACAATCAGTTCTATCAACTGGTACAGCTGGTCTCATTAAAAAATGTTCACTGAAAAGTGGTTGAGTCAGCTCTGGTTAGTAACGAAGCAGAGGACTTAGGTTGAGAAAAATCTTCAGTTTGGGTAACTTCTACTGCAGTAATTTTGCAGTCATGAGACCAGTGCAGTTTTGTGTGATCCTGTATGTGCATCCAGATTAACCTGTGGGAAGTTATCCATGGGAGAGCTCTTTGTGCGTGGCAGCCCAGGGCAGAAGGTGCACTGTAGGAGGGACTGAAGCAGTTTCCGCAGGGCTGACTCCTTCCTGAATGCAGTGATTTGAAATGTAGTGTCTTATCTAAATCTCTACGGGCACCTGCTGCTGCTGCTCTGGATGAAGTGGTATAACTCAGCTATCTCTGTGTCTTCATGGCTGCCTGCCAGAGGTTATGTGGTGGGAAATATTTTAGGCAGTGTATCCTTTGCAGATACCAAACACCTTCCTTGAGTGCCCCAGCCCTACTCTTGAGTTCTGGTGCTGCAGATGGGTTTTTCCTGCATGTTTCCTTAACCATCATCTTCCTCCTACCCCTCCTTCCCCACCTGCCCTAATTCCTCCTTTTTCCAAGCCCAGAGATGATGATTATGGAAAAGGACCATTCCCAGCCTACATTTATAATAATATCAGTATTTCCTCCCTGTCCCATCTAATGGTATAGAAGTTGCCCTAATGGGTGCGGGGAGGAGATGCTGTCATCCCCCTGTAAAGTGATGTGTGTGGAGGATGGGATTAAGCATATGTCAGAGGTCTGGGTGCTTTAGGTTTGCTGGAGCCTTTTCTCACTCCATCCCTCCACCTTGCAGGCCATGGTGGAGACGGTGAACAACCTCCTGCAGCCTCAGGCTCTGAACGCCTGGAGGGATCTGAACGCAAGCGAGCAGCAGCGCGCGGCCACCAAGCTGCTGGACACGGTGGAGGACAGTGCCTTCGTGCTGGCTGACAACCTGCTGAAGACAGACATCGTCCGGGAGAACACTGATAACATCCGTAAGGGGCAAATCCCATCAGTACCGAGAGCAACCCGTGGAAGAGTTAAAGGCTGTGAAGCCCAGCTTTGGTCTTGGTCCCTAGATTAATTGGAGAGCGATTTGTAAGATATGTGGGCCTTTGTCTGAAGGCCTTCAAAGTCTTTCCAAAAGAGCCTAAAGGAATAAGGCAGCTCTCTACCCTTGAAATCCCATGGAAAATGAGCGCCTGACCTGCCTTTATTACTCCCGGCTTTGAGGGTATAATCTGTGCTAGAGCAATGAGAGCAGAGCTTCACAGGGGGATTGTTCATCGTAAGGCAATTGTATTTCATTTCATACAAATTTGTGTCTTTATTCAGCTGATTGTTGATTTTAATTAAAAAACAAGCATGATGGAAAGCACCAGCACTCCCACTGTGCATATGTAAAATGAGAACAACTCTTCTTTCTATTTCCATGAATACAGATCCTGAGCACTGATAACATTTACAGAAAGTACCAATCGCCAGTGGCAAAGAACTAGTATTCTCAGATTTTCATTTTAACCGTTGTCCTTAATATCCTGAGGTTCTTGTTTACAAGAACTGGTTGTCTTTTGTCTTCCACAGAGAGTAGAATTTATTTGTGAGCTTTTTTTTTTTAATTAAATTTAAAACTTCTTCAGGACAAAGATTTAAAAAGAAATAGGAGCCCAAACACATTCTAGCATGCAGCACTGTAAGTTAATTCCTCTCCTCTCAGCTGGTCTGGAACACCATTTTGTAGCTTTGAAATACCGTGCTGAAGATTATTTCAGCGGGGATTTTTTTCTTAGTGTCTGTCTCTCTTGCACACAGAGCTGGAAGTTGCGAGACTAAGCACAGATGGGAATCTGGAAGATCTGAAGTTTCCCCAGAACATGGGCCATGGAAGCGCCATTCAGCTGTCAGCAAATACCTTGAAGCAAAATGGTAGAAATGGTAGGTCTGGCACCTCAGGCCATGAGGCAGCCATGCCTTAGGCATTGTTTTGTGTTTAACCATTATAAGTAAAATATTAATCGCTATGTTAATATTTAAATTAACAGTGGTGTCATTTGCTCATGCCCTTGACTGCAAGCTATGTTGACTGACTGGGAATGTATTATATTGCTAAGTGATTCACAGCCTTCAAAAGTATTTTGTGATGGTAAAAATGCATCAGATCCTTAAAGTATGGGGCTTCCGGGGCACAGTGCTGAATCCAGAAAAGTGCTTTTAACTGCTGATTTCTGCAGTAGGAGCTTCAGATGGGATAAGAGGCTCATTTGAGTAAACTGCTTCACAGCAGGGCACCATACAAATATCTGAAAAAGTACAGGGAAGAAACAATGGTAGCAAATATTAATAATGAGCCAACATGGCAGAAAAGGTTGATTAACTGTTATGAGTCTAAATCTTTAGTGCCTTTCTGTATCTTATGAACCTCCTGATACAGCATAAATTTTAGATGATGTTATATCTGAGCAGTCTTCATCCTGCCAAGCCATTTATTTCCAGATCAGGAGTTTGAACAGACATATTTGTTGATCTCTACAGCCTCAATGTAGACTAACTTTAAACTCATAGGCTTCTATTGGTGGGCCCAACATGGTCCTGTTTCTGAGTTTCTTTGAAATTTAATCCGTGTGCAGGGGACAACACTCATATACGGGCTTTGGTCACTGCAGGCAAAACACAGAATCCTAGAATGGCTTGGGTTGGAACGGACCTTTAAGTTCATCTGCTTCCAACCCCCTGCCATGAGCAGGGACACTTTCCAATAGATTAAATTGCTCAAGCCCCATCCAACCTGGCCTTGAACACTTCCAGGGATGGGGCATCACCAGCCTCTCTGGGCATCCTGTGCCAGTGCTTCACCCTCCTCTCTGTAAAGAAAAAAAATAAATTGAATGATAGGGCAGCATTATAGCCAGACCAGATGTGTTAAAATTTCTAAAAAATTTAGACAAAGTTTGGTCTGTTGGTTCAGAAGGAAAGTCTTGCCATTTTCTTGTTTGCACATAGGGTTTGAGGAGAAGTATCTCTTTTAGAGACTATTTAAAACTCAAGATGTGTAGCAAAACTCCAACAGGGCAAGACTTTTACGCTGCTGTCTGTTGGCAGCAATGAAAGTTTTGTATTTCGAAACACAGTATCACTGGAGTTCTCTTCAAAGCAGAACCCCATCAATTTTCACCAGCTTGACACATGCCCAGAGTCACCAAAGAGCTACAAATGAAATTATCATAAAAGGATTTAGGCTGGGAGGAACCTTTGGACTCATCAGTGCCTCTCAGATGCTGTGGTGATCATATAGAAATAAAAACATACCTCTCCACAACTAATACATATGAAGGTGAACTAATCACATTCCATTCTTATTTATAGGCTGTGAAATAATGTGCAAAACAGAAGGCAAACTGGATGCTTTCAGTTAAAAGCAGTTGGCTGGTAGACTCAGATTTCTGCAGGCTCTCTAATGGTGTTTTTCTGATTATCTGATTGGCAGATTAAGAGAATAAATGTATTTTTAAATTAAATTTCTGAAATTTTGTTTTACCTGTCATGTGAGATTGGAGTTCTGTTGGAAAGGTTTTGATTTCTTCTTCCAGATTTGTCCCCATCCTGAGATAGTCTTAATTTATTACCAGACTAAATTATAGTTTTATACTGCATCTGTGCAACATGTCAGCTTGAAACACGTTTCCCAGGTATATCCAGGAGAATAAAATGATGTCAGGTGGGAAATGGACCACCTGGCCTCTTTTTTTCTGAAGCCAGTTACATCTACTGATGCCAAAAATAAGCCCACCTTCCCTGTCTGTCTTCTGCTCATCTGTTTCCTTATAAAAGTTTCTTCTGGAAGAAGGAGCTCTGTCCTTCTTATCCAAGGACTGCTTGTTGCACCTCTTGGTGCTCACTGGAATTGGCAAGAGGTGGGTTTTCATGTGCCACATCCTGGTCCTTTCTCATTTTCTCAGAGCAGTTTTGAATTTGGTTAAGAGAAAAGATTTGCAATCTAAAAAAACAGCCACCCCTTAACCTGGTTATCTAACCTGGTACCTCTCTTCTAGGTGAGATCAGGGTGGCTTTTGTGCTGTACAACAACCTGGGCACCTATCTCTCCACGGAGAATGCCAGCATGAAGTTGGGAACAGAAGCGATGTCGACCAATCACTCCGTCATTGTCAACTCCCCTGTCATCACGGCAGCAATAAATAAAGAGTTCAGCAATAAGGTTTACCTGGCTGATCCTGTGGTGTTTACTGTCAAGCACATCAAGGTGTGTGAGTTCAAAAAGCACTTCTCTTTTTTTTTTTCAGTTTCTGAAATGAAATGATGCAAAAGTTGGCTGCTGTGAGGCCCCCAGACCTTGATTAGATTTTGAAATATACTTTTGTTCCTTTGCACTTTGTGTTATTTATGGAGAAGGTGTCTTTTACATTGCATTAATAGAAGTAAAGGAAGTGTCTCCTTTGAGCTGATGCCCATTGCTCGGTTGCTGACACGCATCATTCTGTAATTAAAAACTACCAATAAATTAGAATAGACCATAATGTTATTTTATCATGGTGGCAGGGGATGTTAGAGGGAAGTGGAATTACAGTGAAAGAGGACAGCTAGTCCTCCTGCTAGCCAAGCTCGGTCGTTGCAAAAGTTGATTGCTTAAAGCAATTAATTTCTCTGCTCTGCAATGCAAATGAAGCAGTGTGGTTTTGAAGAGCTGGATTTAGTCAATGTCTGAAATTAATCAAAAACAAAGAACTAAGTTTGCATTAGCAAAGAGTGCTGCAACAATCTAACTTTCTCTGGTATTGGCAAGTAATGCTTGACATATAAACCACTGCTAATTGTTTATCTAAAATTAAAGGGTGAGAGTTACAAAGAGCCTCAGTAGTGCATTTAGAAATCTCTGAGAACCTATCATTGTTACTGCATTTATTAATTTCTTCCTTGCAGCAGTCAGAAGAAAATTTTAACCCAAACTGTTCATTCTGGAGCTACACGAAGCGTACTATGACAGGGTATTGGTCCACCCAGGGCTGTCGCCTCCTGACAACTAACAAGACACACACCACATGCTCCTGCAACCACCTCACCAACTTCGCAGTCCTGATGGCACATGTGGAAGTTAAGGTAGGCATTGCAGATTCCCAAGCTGCCAATGCACTGGGCAGGAAAAGTGGTCAATATGTGGCACCATTTTGTTACTACTGCTGGAGCTGAGCTGGCAAGTTGCTGTGTGACAGTAACTCTGAAAGTAGAAACCATCTGGTGTCAGTCTTCCTTCTGCTCTTCGGTGAAACAGGAAATAGTCACGCCAATGCAGAGCCTGTCTTGGGCTCTTAGCATGGGCAGCTCTGAGCTGGGGATGGCGAGTGAGCTGGTTTAGCTGTTGCTGTGTCTTTTGCTAACTAGTACAGAACATCCCCTGGCTGGGTTCTTTCTCTTAGGATCCTCCCTGTGTCACCAGGGAGTAGCAAGGTGGGGGGACAGAAGTGTGCAGTCTGTCTCGTGGGGTGCAAGGTTGGGTGTCCTGCTGGCAGCAGCTGCAGACACACTGCCACACGTGTTTGTGTGAGGGGCGTGTGTGGAGCCAACAGTGTTTTCCTCCTTCCAGCTAAGAGGAAAATACATTGTCTGCATCTCACTGTGTGGCAGAGAGATGCAGAGTGTGACACATGAGAAGGAAGCTTCTGATACCATCCTGTATAGACTTGGCATCTACTTGAGGCCAGTGTATGACCAGCTGGTTCCCTTGCCTGCATTTATGTCCATGGTGTTAATCTGGCTTTTCACATGACTAACCCCACTGGAGCTAAAGAAGTTAATCCTGAAGGTAGATGTTCCATGGTAGCAGTAGTTTTGGGAGTGAAGCACACATTTGGGATTTTACTCAAGAACAGGAGAGTGGTTGAGATGATCCTCCATTTCCTGAGCTGCCTTGGCTGTCTTTGGTTGAGAACAGTCTAAACTGCTGGAGAAAGAAGAGGAGGCCCTAATGCCCAAAAGATTTTGGCCTAGTAATTTTCTTCCTTGTGGTGTCTCCATTTCATGTGCCTGGCACAGCAGCAAAATCCACAGCTCTGAGCTAGATATGGAACTGGCATCTTCCATGCAGTCAGAACTTTTCGGATTCACTTCCATGACTACCATAACCACAAAAGCTGTTATGGTTTTAAAACTACTTTTTCTCAAGTAGTCTTCCAGTGTCACTGCTTGGTGTATTTCTGTTCCACTTAATAATCTGAAGAGGAATGTGAAGAGCTGCAATAAAATATATATTAAATAAGCATCATGTATGACAAAAGTTCTGCAAAACAAGAAATGGTAGCCTGGGGGCACTTTTCACACAGCAGCTGGGTCCAGCTGAGAGGGGCAGGATATATCTGTTGCTCCTGCAAGTTGTGGTAACCACTTCATTCTGCTGGAGTCAGTCCTAGTTCAGGAAACATGCCAGTAAATGTTTGTGCCATTGTCCTGGGAGATGCCTGAAGAAAAGGCCTATTCAGAGCACATGTTTACAGGTTAATGGCATTCTGCAGTCCAGGTCTGCTTTTGCCAGTTTCCTACAACTGCTTGAATTTTCATGAGAAATGTGTGTTTGGCTCATTATCACCCACCTGGAATTAGCAGATATGCCTGAGTCACTGAAGTCAGAGATTGCAGCTGGGAAGTGCTGACAGTGATCTGCTCCACTGGTGTGAATGGGGGTGATCCCTACTGCGTGGTGCAGATACAGCCCAGTGCTCAACAAGCCTCTTCTGAGACTGCAGATAGGTCAGCCTTGTCTGCACTTCCCATCCAAACCTCGTGAGACAAGTAGAGCTGCTGTTATCTCAGCTTGCAGGAGAAGTATGTAAGACCCTTCCTCGCCCGTGTTCATCCAGCAGGTTGGAAAGAGCTGCAGCTGGAAGCTTCCCGAGTGCAAAGCCAGTGTGCTATTAGCTAGTTGCAGTTTCTGGGTGTTAACAACTGCCCTCAAGACTTTCAGGTCATGTTTTATCGTTTGGCTGCAGCCAAAGTACCATTGCTGTGAGAGCCAAATTGGCTCCACTTTGTTGACTCTGATACAACCGGACAGCTTCCTGGCATGTCCACTTCAGTGATCATCCTGGCCTGAGGGCAAAGGCAGGGCAGGGTTTCCTCCCACATAACACAGGCACATATTTCAGATATAAATATGCAGACATTTGCAACTTGTCCTGCCAGCTGCTTGTCACCTTGCTCTTGCTGGTGGCACTGTCTCACTCCATGGTGGAGGTGACCATGTGGCTCTTGGCATAGAAGGTGGCTTATGTGACATTTCTTATGCCATTGTAATGAACTGATTTTAAAGTCTTGGCAGCACAATACCTGCTGGGTTGGAAAAGTGGCAATTTAAAAACAAATGGGGGTTGTTGTCATTCTCTGACTCATGCTCACTGCTCATAGATATGCTTTTCAGCCATGTTTTTATCTTGTGGCTGGTTCAAAAAGGCATTCCTCAGTCATTCCATGACCTGTTAGTGTTTTTGGAGGTGAAATGATCCTTGGGGAAATGATGTAGTGTGTTTCTGCAAGACATCTTAGACCAGTGTTCTGGCAATGACCAGGATCTCTAAAAAGGACTGTTATACCCACAATAATTAATAATATTCTGGGAGTTTTGCAACAGAAACATTTTTCTCCCATGACTGAGATTTGTAGTTTTCTGACTTCAGTTGTTTGAATGTTTGGATCCATAGGGAACATCCTTTGCCTTAAAGAGTATCCACAGCACCCTGCCTAATGAGACTGAAAACTGGGCATCTTGGGGAGCAGACATCATAGTCCTGCTAATCAAAAACCAGGACCAATTTGACAAGTGTCACATCTGCTCATGAATGATCTCTCTGCCTGGTAACATGGCACAAGAGCATGTTCTCCAGAGGGGGTCTCGGTGGCCGCTCTGTGAGTTCTGGGCTGCGGTTTAATTATTAGCAGAGTGTGTGTGGCAGGGTGGAGCTGGAAGGTAGTGTTGCTGAGGAGAGGTGATTGATGGCCATCTGGCTCTTCAGAGTGAAAAACCAATATGTCTTTGTGCAGAGGGACGGAAAATGGCACCAGCTGACCACGGCAGCAGGGATTTATTGGTGTGCTTGAAGAGTAGAAGTTGCTGGAATCAATTCTGGTTTGACTAGGACAGTACCTGATTAAGAGGATAATTTAATTTGAAGATGCTTTCTGCCTGTTAAAATAAGTTGGGCTCAGAGTTTCTTATTCACCCACTGGGGTAAAATAACAGTGTCCAAGACCAAGAGCTGGCTGTGTACACAAGCAGGATGCATAACTGCTGGGAACAGCAGTGGACCCTCACCGGTAGGTCCCCCTCCAGCCACTAAAAAAAAAAAAAAAGTGGTGGCTCCCATGCCGTGGAACAAATCCCATCGTTAAATAAGCCATCCTACCTATGTAATTGCTGTAGAATTATTCAAAATTTACAAGTTGTTTTTTATAAGCTTGTGCTTTGCATCATACTAATTATAGCAGATGCATCTTAAATGTATCATGGGAAAATTATGCAGCCAGAAAACAAGTTCAGAGCTGGTGGGAAAATGCAATTAAAAAAACCACCCAAACCAGAATAAGCAAAGGTACCCCCAGGGTAGCTAAATGTTGCTTATCGGTATGTAGTGAGTGCCAGATCTTACTCTTCTTTTTTAAATACAAATAGGAGGAAAAAAAGAAAGGTGTTTTACTGTTGCAATTAATAGGAAAGTTTCAGGTGTTTTTATTTACCACAAACAGATTACACTGTGCTAATTATTTGGGGAGTGGAAGCATAAGGCAAGCTAAGGAGAGAAAGGAATAAAAATATATGAAGTCTAAGTGGAATGTAGCGGTCCATTGCCTAAAGCAGTAGAGGAGCAGGCTGGAGTTATTGCAGGCTGAGCCTGTGTTCTAAGCTTCACATAGCTCACACTGGCAAGTGCTAAGCCTTGCTCGGTCTTGCTGAACCCTTCCTTTCTGGCTGAGAGCAGGGTGAATGTGAGGACCAAAGCAAAGGTAGTGGCCGTGCTGTGGTGGAGCCATGTCCCAGCTGTCTCTTGGCACTGGGCTGAGTAGGACCATTGCTGTGACAGCAGAAGCTGATGATGCTGTGACCAGGCTTTTTCCAGAAACTCACATTTCTGGCAGCTTGGCTGGGTGGATGTCTACACCATGTTTGGCACAACTTCTGTAGCTCATTTCTTGGGTTGGAGATGCCATGTGAGTAATCAGAGCTGCCTAAATCCAGCCATGGAGAGTAGCACGATGGTTGCAATTATTATTCCTAAGCTTCACCTCCTCTCCATGACTGAATCTGACCTTAGCTGCCTCTCAGTTGCAGTGGGGTTGGTGAGTACAGTGAAAATAGTGGGCTCTTGCCATGTGTTGTATTTGCAGCAGAGTGTGTGACACATGGTGAGGTGAGGTCTGTACCCATTTCTCTGTGCACACCTGTCCCCAAACAGCTTTGTCCTGGCCACGGGGGTTTCTAGGACTTAGAATGGCTGCTGCTTCTGGCAGTTGCTGGAAGGCTGTTCCATTTTTGGGGAGAAGTTTGTAGAAGAGTGTTCTGCTAGGAGGGCTTCATCTTGCTGAGGAAGGCAGAAGAGGAGGAAGCTCATTTGTGTTGTCCATGCAGAATATGCAAAGGCAGCTTCATGGACTAAGGCAAGGAGAGAAAAGATGAGTAACCCACCTTGTAGGAATGCTCAGGGATCTGAGCCTTGTTGTGAATGGCCAAAGTCAGAAGACACTAATGTTGCACAGGGGCTTCAGGTGGGAATTTTTGCTCTCTTTATTCCTGGGTTAGGACCTGATGGCGCCAATGATCACATCACCTTTGCAGAGCCCAGAGGAAATGTGTACCAAGTCAATGGGTGCTGTACTGATTGTGGAGCACAGCTGCCTACCTCCTTGGGTGCATCCTTGGAGAAGATGGAGAGGATGGGTGCTAAAGCAAAGGGATCCCCCCAGCTCTTATTCCTCTTGGCCACAGAAGGGGAAAATCTCCCTTAAAGCCTGTCATGTTTTCATAGCCACAGCAGGTGATGCCTTTTGCCAGCTCGGATGCACTTCAGGAATCCTTGGGGTTTCCTCCCCGTCCATGTACCTCAGCTGGTGCTTTTGACACATCTACAAAACCATCTGCCTCTTCAGTAACCCTTTGCACATAGCCAACAAAGCATTACAGCCAGGTCATAGCAGTAAATCCTCTCACCAGCAGAGATGGGGGGAAAAGCAGAGAGACTCCGCATGGCTCCAAAGACCTACAAATCCAAGAAGCAGCATCAGCAATGCACAGAAGTACAAACCTGTCCCACTTGGGTTTCTGCCCAGCCAAGCACTCTGCCAGCTCCCACCAGGCACAGGGCAGTCATATTTGAGCTAGTTTGATGACATTGTGTTTTTATTTACTGCTTGCTTATTCTTCCACCCCCAAAGATATTACTTCTTCCATTCCTGGAAGGACAGATTAGGCAAAGGAATGTGTCCTTTGCTGCTGGCAGCTTGGTTTGGCTGCTGTTTTCTTCTGCTGATGTTTTTAATAAGGGAGGAAATGGCTGTTCATCTCAGGGAGAGCCATTCTGTCATAAGCTGACATTCCCTGGGATTTGTTTTTATTAGCTCAGCTGTGGTGTACAGGCACTGCCAGAGCTGCTCATTGATTTTCCCAGCCTGGATAATATTGGGGCTGCCTGCTCACCCTGCTGTGGTTGCTACTAGTGTTCCTGTAACTCCTGCACAAATCCCTGTCAGCACTCTCCTCCTACTGCTCTTGTCCCCACTGGAAAAAAAACAGGTCTTTATCCCAAAGCCAGAGACATCTCTTTTCACTGGGCTTTACTAAATCATAAATGTAAAACATACTTACTATAGAAACCCTGTCACTGAAGTGTATTGTTTTTTGTAAGGAACAACTTAGTAAGTTGTTCCTGTGCTAAAAATAATTTGTGTGTCAGCTTATTCTGTGAAGCGAGCGTAGCTCAGTCGTAACAAACCTCAGTGTCTTGCATGCTGTGCCATGTAGCACTAGTCTGGAGAGCCATGGTGCATTTGGGCAAGGAGTTGTTTGGTTGATGCTGTCGGGAATTGTCTCTTGGACTGATACCTGGTATTTGTCATCGGCTCTTCTGGTTGTCCAAGTATTTGGGAAGATCATTGAAAAGCAAGAGGTGACTGTTGTCAATACACGGGTGGTCTCAGATGTATGTTGCACGCTTTAGAGACCCTAGGGCTTTCATTGTGCTGGAAAGATATTCCTAGGGATTTTCTTGGAACGGCAGATCCCAGAGGGTTGTGATCAGTGGCACAGAATCCAGTTGGATCTGAGCAGGGAGGCTGGACTGGATGACCCCACTGGTGGTCCCTTCCCACCTTCACCATGCTGTGATTCAGCGGTTAGCATGCACATCTCAGCTGTTTTATCCTCAGTCAGGGAGTTTTGAACAGGTAAAGAGAAAAGTTGCTCTTCTTGCATTTTTTCTGTGGTTAAGAGACCAGGCTTGAAGGCTGAGACCTACATACAAAATCTCGGTGTGCCTTGTATCATGTTTAACCCTGGAACTCCATATACCAGCTGTGTAAGCCAGGTTATGCTGCTCCTTGTTTGTCACACAGCAATCAGGTGATGGCAAGGAAAACCTCATGGCACTGGGAGAGGTTACCACTGTTGTTCCTTTTCCCATATTATTCTGATTGCTATAACAGTGCAGTAATTTACAGGTTTCAGTCTCCAGCAAAGGCAAGTTGCCTTTTGTTGTACTTGCTGGTGTACAAGCTATGGATGTGCCTGCCCTGAGGGAGCAGTTGGCACTGCCGTGGGAAGGATGCCAGTGCTTATCAAGTATTCCCTGATCCATTTGCTCTGCAGTAGCACCTGAAATTGGGCATCCCAAACAGGCTGGAGTGTACCCAGCCTTTAAAATTCAGCTCACTTCTTCTCTTGGACTTTACTAGAAAAGCTACAAATTCATATTTTCTTTCCCCTGAGGTGTTTTTAAATTGCTCTTGTTCCCAGTTCATTGTTATTGTTCCTTTCTGTTTGTTCTTCTGTGAGTTTGTTGAGTTTGGGAAGGGAGTTTGTAATTATGGAGAAGTTGTTTTTATGGTTGTTTCCCAACACTCCAGGGATGAGTGTTACATACATAAAATCAGTATTATCTTTACGGTTAATATTAAAAAGAAAACCAGTAAGAGTGATAATAGTAATAATAATGATACAGCAGTGAAGCATATTTACTGCTAAGCATGGTGAGCTTCTTGGGCAAGCAGCCCTTCCCTGAAGAAGGCAAAGAACCTAGATGGTAGGATCCCTCTCCAAGAGCAAAACCACCTGTAATTCCTGCATCATGTCTTAAATTCAGCAGAGTTGTGGTACTGTGATAAGAGGTGCAGGAGCTGGGGCCCATGAGAGAAGAAGCCCTTGGAGAATTTTCCCTGCAACATGCTAAATTTGTCTTGGGATGAATGCATCTGGCCACATCTGGGTGGGGTGTGTGCATCTGGCCAAAGTCTGCCTGGTTTCTTTTTTCCTGCATCCACTGCATTAGCTGTTGCCCAGCCCAAGAGCTCTTGGTGCATTCAGCCTGGCAGGCCAATCTAATCAGATGAGGGCTTGTTCAGGGAGATGCTCTCCTGCCATTCCCCTGCAGCCTCAGAGAAAAGAAAGAATGATTTGCAAGGTGCAAGGTTTGCATTAACATTTTTCTGCAGAGTTAAGAGGGATGGATGATTTGGAATGACACTGAGATAAAGCAATGCGCAGCTGCCAGGGAAATGATCTGCTTCATCTTGTCAGGTTTCTGGGCGCCTGCTGGATGAGCTGGCTGGAATAGGCATTTCTGTCATGAGCCACAGAAAGCACACAATGATTTCTTGTCTCCCCATTGGACTTGTGACCTCTAGTTCCTTAGGTATTGGAAATAGTTGGAAAGAGATGCAAGGGGGTTTGGGCAATGGAGCCCTCTATCTCTGCACCTCCAGGTCCTCCTGGAGACAAAACTTCCAGCATGGAAGGAATGGAGCAGAGAATCACTCCCCATCTTTCATTATGAGGCCTATCACTCATGCTGGTAAAGCCAAAGAGCTGTAAGGTTTGAGGTGTTTCTTGCGGGTGCCAACACAGCAGAGTGTATACCGGGAAAGGCCTGACATTTGATGCAGCTTTATCATTGGCAAGGAGGCAAAGAAAATGGATAAATGAATCACCTTTTCCCTCCACCTGTCATAAGCTTTTATCCCATGGAGAGAAAAGTGTTTCCACTTTGCCCTGGCTTTTTGAAGTGGACACTTTTGTATTTGCTAGCCTACATAATGCCCAAGTCATCGAAATGCCAGAAATGGTGGAGAATGTAATTACTGTTTATAACACAACATGGTGGACCACAGAGCTGGGCTTTGAGCTGCTCTGGTCTTTGTGAAATGCTCCCAGAGATTTTCAGCCAGTCTTTTCCCCAGCTCATTGACTCTAAAGACTTACATCCAAGCAGTCATCTCATGGCTCACCATGTATTTCTTGTGTTTTATTTACATTTTGTTAAGTAATGATATCTATAATTTCACCACATCTGGGGGAAGCTTGGGGAATTACAGATGAGTTTTACAGCCTGAATAGGGAAAGCAGTGGGATTCTCTCACCAGGAGGGTCTCATCATGTGCCTCCTCTTTCCAGGAGGGACATGCAGTGTAAGCTCAGGAGCAATGCAGCAGTGTTTTGTCAGCAGAGCCAAGGCTCACCTATCCTGACTCTCAGACAACTTTGTTGCCTAGTTTTGCGCTGGCTTTGTTTGCATGGCTTTGAAGTACATCCATATTAAAAGTTCATCACAGGGAATCAGTCACTTTGCAGGCTGTCTTAAAATCACTGTTCTGTTACAGTTTAAAAGCAAATTCCTGTTAAAAGGTCTGTCTTTTTTCTGGGTAATGTTCTCAGGATCAATCTGACTTCCCAGGAGTTCTAAAATATAACTCCAGGGTTTGAAAAAGAAAAATCAAACTTCCTTTCTCCTTCCCCTGTGGAAAAAGAAAAAAAAAATTTAAGCAATCTCTTTCTTTCCAAAGCCTCCAAGCTCATACATCTCTGAACATTTAAAGAGAGTCTTTTTTCACTGTTGGCAAATGGTTGTAATGGACTTGCAGTTGTTGGACATGATGTTGTTAGCATGAAATGTCTTTTTACACTTGAATCACTCTGTTCAATGGTTCTGTATACTGTGTGTCCAGGCACTCCTTCGCCATGCTTGTGCACGATTGAGCTGCACGCAAGACTAGCCCTGATATCTCAGTATTTTCATCAACAGCATTATGCTTCTGCAGGGTTTTGGGGTCTGTGTTTGTTCAGGGCACCTGCAGCTTGCAAGATGCTTTGGAGTCTTTTTCAGGTTGCAGCTTTCTTGCTTCAGGGTTCAAGTTTAGGTGCATTTAATCTTTTTGCTACTGGTGCCTTGTGCCACAGGCAACCTTACTCTGTGTCTGGGATGCATTAGAAGTCACACGTCATGCACCTGATGAGATCTTTTTGTTTTACCTTCAGCACAGCGATGCAGTCCATGACCTGCTCCTGGACTTCATCACATGGGTTGGCATCCTGCTTTCACTGGTCTGCCTCCTGATCTGCATCTTCACCTTCTGCTTCTTCCGTGGGCTGCAGAGCGACCGCAACACCATTCACAAGAACTTGTGCATCAGCCTCTTTGTGGCAGAGCTCCTCTTCCTCATCGGCATCAACCGGACTGACCAGCCGGTAAGAGACAAAGCACTTTCTGCTTCTGTCACGGGCTCTTGTCCCAGTGCATCTGCTGTGTTTGACCAGTGAGAAACATTCCAGCACTGTCTCCATTCCATGCATGAGGCCTCACAGGGCTGGGCCCCTGGCTGATAACTGGGACTCACATGCTGATGCCTGCTGTGACTTTAGGGGCTGTATGTGTGTTGCTTGTAAATGTGTGTATATGTTTAATAAGCAGGTTGTAGAAATGAGCTTATACCATGTACATCTTCATGTGTTTATTTGCATGATTGTGTGCATGCCTTTGTATTTTCTAGTATCACTTATATATGCTTATACTATTTTAAAACCATTCACACATGTTTCCCAAGTGAAAGAAGTTCTTCCTTTGGAGAGGGAAGATAAGAACACCCTCACTTTTATTAAGCCTCCAAGTAAGAGTACTCCTGACTGTTGCATTAATTAATCATGGTACAAACACTTTCCCTTGCTCTTTTCAATCCTCACGCAGATTGCCTGTGCCGTCTTTGCTGCCCTCCTGCACTTCTTCTTCCTGGCAGCTTTCACCTGGATGTTCCTGGAGGGGGTGCAGCTGTACATCATGCTGGTGGAGGTTTTTGAGAGTGAGCACTCCCGGAGGAAGTATTTCTATTTGGTGGGGTACGGCATGCCTGCGCTGATTGTGGCTGTGTCGGCAGCAGTGGACTACCGGAGCTATGGCACGGACAAAGTGTGAGTGACCTTGGCATTGCTTGGACCTGCTCAGGAGAGATGGGAGTGGGGGCAACAAATGGGCATGAGGAGCCCAGAGGAATTGTTCAGGCAGAGCTCAGCCAGGAGGCATGCCTTGCCTTATCTCTGTGTTTCTTGCAGGACAAATTCTCCACTATGAAATGATTTACCAACGTATTTTCTAGGGAAGTCATTTGAGGAAAATTTTGTCACATCATTGCATAACATCAGCAGAGGTGACTGTCCCTAGTCTCAGTTTGGTACTATATCAGTAAGATCCTCCTTCTCTAACCAAAGAGTATTTCTTAGTTGGATGAGGATACTGCTTTCTTCCTCTTTTTTTAAAACTGTTCTGTCAAATTAACAGAGCCTGCAGGCATAATAGGTGGTGACTGTGGAGTGCATTAGGGTCTTTGCAAATCAGAACAGTTATATCATTTATCATTATGAATATTCTTAAGTGATTTCAACATTGCTGAAGCTGGTATGAAAGCACAAGTTAGATTATCATGCAACACCATCAAATGGAAAACAAAGGGAAAATTGAGCCTTCGATTCTCTTTGCCATCTTTGCTACAATAGGATTAACAATGTGATTTTATTGACCTTTTTCCTTCTTCCCTTATCCTAGTCTGCCTTTCCAATCTCACTTTAACTGAGTTAAGGGCTCAGTATGAAGGCATATGTAGTAAAAAGCCATTTGTGGTTATGAAGCTCTTTTTTTGGCATAGATCAGGTCAGGCCATGGCAGCATTTGATTTTGTGTTAGGTTCAACTGCAGATTTTTTGCCTGAAACATTATTATCTATATGAACCTTTATTTTTTGAAAAAGCAGATCTGTAGAGCAGTGGAACTGCTCATGATCCATTACCATGCCAGCAGGCAGGCTTGGATCCCAGATGGATATTTGTGTTGTGTTCCTCCCATGAGTAGGAGAGCAGTGACCTGAATTTGTGTAAATGTCACACTTTATGGAAAGGAAAGGAAATGGCCCACACAGATAAGGGTAGGAGGGTGTAAGTTTTTAAGGATCTCTACCAATTTATCCAAAGTAGTTTGACTGACTTTTACAGGCCTAGAGGGTAAAGAATAGGTAACACAACAGCTGATTGCCATTTTTGAGGAAGATTTTCCATCAGTTGCCACCTGCTTCCTGCCCCAACAAGCTCTTCTATTCACTCCCCCTCTTGAGCATTATATAAGCACCTATTAAATCAGGTATGGAAACAGTTTGCCTTGTCCCTTTAGACAAATTTATTCTTAAATGTGGTGTTCCTGTGGAGGACATAGCTCTTCACAGTGGTCTACATTGGGCATGTTGACCCTCAAACATATTCCAGCAGTCTGCAAAGGACAGTACATCTGTCATTTCTGGAGCACTGTCCTAACCTGTCCAGTTTACAGTGTAGTATTTTGTGGCTCCTTTCCACACTATTCACCCTTTGGCTTTTGCAAATAGACCTTGGTTGCCAAAATGTTTCCATGGCATAGAAGGTATAGGCAGAAGTTTGGCTGAAATTCACTGAAGGCGAACACTTCGCTATCTTGGCATTGAAGAGGCAGCAGTCCTGTGTGTGTGCCAATAAAATATGTCTCCCTCACCACAGCACGAAGTGGTATTTTAAATGATTAAACATGTATATATAATATTTTGCAAATAAATATTTACAGAGATTTGCAAATCTAAAATATTTATTTATAATTTTTAATTCCAGAATGTACAATTTTATCACGTTCTCACAGAGGAAAATAAAAACCATACAATATGTTTTGTATAACTATCATGCTCCATCTGGTTGATGGATGATGATGTATTTTTCAGTATAATGTTATTAGAAGGGTAGAACTGATTAGAATTTGTAGTGAACTATATGCCAGGCATACATAATTTGATTGCAAGAAGTTGCTTGGTTTTGCCAGGTTTTGTAAAACATCCTCTGGAATATATTACTTGCCTCCCTCCATTATTTACTGCATTTGTTTAAGCAGGACTTATGGAGCTGTTAGTGATATTTGTTTTTTGCCTGGCATTTGGTGCCACCATTCATACATCTCAGAATGATTTGCTTAAACACGCAGTGTAGGGTTTTCTTGATTTCATTTTCCTTTAGAAATCCAGCCCTCCTGTAACACATGCCCAGATTACATAGCCAGGAACAGGCATTTGTTCCTCCCTCTGTTGCTTTACTCATCACTTGGTGCATGTGATTTTCCTGAAGTGTCCCGTGTCCTATTATTCATATTGGCATTTTGGAGTAGCTGTTCCATAAAGATACTCTTATATACTTAATTAATTCAAGGATAGGAATTGATCCTTTTCCTACTTTGTTTTTTTCTTGGTTTTAGAACAGTTCAAACCCCTTGTATTAGGAGATTAATTTGCTTTTGTGACTAAGCAGCAGCATAGTGATTCCCTTAAAAGATCATCCCATTCAGGCTAGCTCAACTGTGTTTGGTCCTTTGCCCCCAGATAAATCAGAAATGTTGCATCTCACCTCATTCTGATTCTGACCTCTCAAGTGAAGGTGAAAAGCAGGAAACCCCACTGCAGACAGTGTGGTTCCCCCACATTGCCAAAGAGATTCTGGCAGTGCTCTCATGAACTTCCAAGTTACCATTTCTTACAGGCCATATCTTCAGCTGCTGGGTCTTAAATGGCCACAGCTCAAGTTTGGCTGCAAAAAAGAAGATACTGCGATTGTACTTAAAAAAAAAAAAAAAAAAGATAGATCATTTGCCTTATCCCATGTCCCAGCTTGCCTTAACCAAGTCCCTCCATCTGCTCGATGGATATGATGTCAAGGGTCATGGTGGGCAATGCTGCAAAATGCAGAGAAAATAGTATAGAAAATAGTATTTGCATTTGTAGTTAGTGTTTGAAAGTAACTTGCATCTAAAATTCAGTAAAAGTTCAATTATGGCTTTAGCAGCCTTTGAGAAGACTCATGCTAGAAGCAGGCCATCCCACAACAGTAGCAAGAAGCTATTCCATATTTCCATACTTCCCTGGGTTTCATATTAAAGCCTCTCAAAAACTGCAGAGGAAAGCAGCTACACTTTGAGTGGTTCAATATATTTTAGAAACTTGTAGGTATATTCATTCACTGGTGATCAAATCCATCATGGCAGGGATCTCTCTTTTGTTTCTCCCCCCTTCCTCCCCCCCTTTTGGAATGCTGTAAAGCAGGATATACATGGTAAGCAATCCAGCTGTCAGAAAGCAAAATGAAAGCCCTGTGTATGTACACAGCCTCCAAGTCCATCAGCCAGGCGCCGACATTTCATGCATGTAAATGCTGCTCAGAAAATAGCATCTAACAATGTGGTCTGTCTTGGGTGGCTCCACTGAACTTGTTTTATTTGCAGTGCTGCTGCCAGTATTTGGAGGAGGAAGCGTGAGCTATGTGGATGCTGAACTCCATTAAGCAGAACCTATATTGCACCCTTGAAAGGCATGTCTGGTGCATACATATCCCGTTACTGCACCCTGACAGGGAGGCTGTACAGCCACATGAAACAAACCACTGAGCTCCCATGAACAACATGATATGTTTAGGGCTCTTCAAATTTTATGGTCCAATGGCAGCTAATGATTGTTTATTGGTTATATTTAATGCACACCAGGGATAGTTTAGTATTTGATTTCTCTTCATGCAGAAAATAGAGTAAACTCTTTGTGGTCTTTATTACTTGGGCAAAGCTTTAGGTGAATATTGTGAGTCGCCACTGTGGAAAAGGAGGAAATTAAAAAGCAAGGGACAGCAGTGCCACAGAGCTTGTCACAAGAACTGAATGCACTGGGGTGACTCCTAGAAGGAGCGATGGGGTTTTGAGCAGTATTCCCTACATACACACATTTCCTGATAATCCTTTGCCTTGCACTGAGCTCCTGAAGGAGCTTGTTTGCGTAATAGCAGCACAGCCTAAACTCGTAACGTGGCGAGTCCGTGCTCACAGCGCAGCTGCGTGTGGAGGGTCACAAGTAACTCAGCAGCCCAAGATTAGCAACTCTGGGAAGTGAGTTGCCTGATTGCTTCCTTGTTTGGAGGAGCTCATTTATGCAGCTCATTGTGCGTGTGGGTTTTTGTCTTCTAAGGCAAGAAAAGCTCAGTGTGGTACTTGTCTGATTAGCAATTTACAGCTCCACAACGCAATTGGCGGGATGCCTGTGTTTTGATGTTTTGGTCTTAATTTGCATTTTTAATGAGGTATGACTTAAACAGGTCCAGAGTTTCATCTCTTCCTGATGACCACCAAAAACTCCATCTTTTTTTTTAAGTCCCGCAAGACAGAGTATGGTACACGGTTTCATAGAAAGGCAAATTTTCTATTCAAACAAATTAAAAATGACATTACATTCTTTGAAGTGTGCAGAGACGCCTAAAAAAAGCCTTCTTTGTTTTTCACAAGCTGTGCTCTGGCCTAGGTGAAGCCATCTCTGCTAGGGCTCCTTTTGCTCCGTGCCTGGCTCCCACTTATCCTGATGGCAGGACCTGGTTCTTCTGCTGTTTCTCATCCACAGCATCCTCAGTTGTTTTCGACAAATGAAGAGACAGATATTTTAGGGAAGTGGGTTGGAAAATGTCATTCTTTTAGCTGTCTGGAAAAGGTACCAGTTGCTTTGCTCTTCTTTGCTGAGCCTGGCACAGCTTTTTGCTCATTCTGTATTTCAGCTTTCCCTGGTTTTCCCCATATCCCAATATATATGCATTCAAAACCAGCTGCACCAGATGAGACTGAAGGGTGATCACTGTGCTTCAAGAAGTAAAGAGAGGGTTTATGTTTTTCCTCTTCCTTAGACTTTCCAAGATCCAGGTCACTCTTTATGCTGTAGGAAAACCAAGTTGATGGTGACTAAAATACAGTGTTCCCAACTTCTGGGCAGCAGGGGCTGGAGGTTGTTTTGAATGTTAAACTGCCAAAAAAAAGTTCAAAATATTTTCATTTAAAAAAAAATAAATAAAACCCCCACAACCCTCTGAGTCCTCTCCCACACACCAGCACTCATTATCAGTAGAAAAAAGTGATGGGGCTGCGTATTTTGTGATTTATATGCAGCAGCTGAGGCATAAGCACCAGTTACTCATTTTTCCTGAGGGGGATGGGGTAGGTATAAAGTCTGAAACACCATGTAAATATGTGAGCTGCTGCTATGCAGACATCCTTGTTTAGGAACGGGGGGCACTTTTTACAGGGACTTCATTATTCTTGAAACTTCTATTCCTTTGTCAAATCTAGTTGCAATTGGGTGACATTTTAGATGTTATTGTGGGTGATACACAGATGTCATGATCGCATAAACCTTTTCCTATAGGGAATCAGACTCAAGTAGTTTCGAGTCACTTATGCTATTCCATTACCAGCTGCATCTAAATCACCTTGAACTTCAGCAGCCACGGAAGAAACAAGATTTCCCAGCAATTGCTTTGAAAGCCTCTGTTTGCCTCTTGCATTAAGGTTTTGCTGCTATCACGTGAAGATTCTGGATGAGCAACTGCAGAGGCAGTTCAGGAATGACAGTTACGGAAGTGACAGTATTTTGATTTGTGACAAATAGCCTTATGAGTGTGTGTATATATATCAATGCATCTCCAACGCTGATGAGACCTGAAATTTATATGGTCAGGAAGGGAAGTGAGAAGTTTTCTCTGCATATTTGAATTTATTAATATTTTGGCTTCTCCCAGTCACAGAGGTTCAGGGTATGCTTTATTCTCTCATCAGGCATCTCCTGCTGATCATCTCCCATGGGGCTGCTGGCACAGACCTTTCTGCCTGTTGCAAAGTCCATTGGAAGGGAAAAAGCATTAGGCACATACACTAGAGCTGTCATTTGTGAGAGCTGCTATCTCCACCACCATGATAAATTCATATATACAGTTCCTGTCACTTGCCTAATCATGAAATTCTGTCGGATGTGTAGTATAAGAGTGGTTTTATGCTTTCTCAGTCCTTTGTGTAAAAACGGAACTGTGATTTGCAGCATTGCAAAGACGACAAGATATTATTATTTTAAACATCATGTGAAACTTTCTTGGAATTTACATTTGTCTGTCTTGTAACGAGTCACTTCCATTTTATCTTCCTGTCGCCTGGAATGAACTAGGAATGGAAATGTAATTTCCCAGGGGCTTTAAAAAATGTGGGGAGTATTAAATGCGGTTGAAATTAAGTGATTAATAATTTAGTTTTAGGCCATGAATCAACTTCTTGTGATAGCACAGACCATATGCAACCCTGGAAACATTAGTGGAAACAAAATACTCAGGAGGTTCAGGGAAATAAAACACTTTAAAGGGAAAGTTGCTGAACCTAATTAAACCTCAGCCTTCTGTTATCCAATTCATGCTTCCTATTTGCACCAAAGTTTCTCTGATGTACTTGCTAGAGAAATGTCATCTCGCTTGACAGCTGACAGACAGCTTGCATTGCATCAGAGCTGGAGAGCAAAGAGGAGCACAAAGCAAAGAAGAAGCTCTGTGGATGTTCATCAGACCCCTTCCTTAAAAAAACCCACGGTTTAAGGGGTTTTTCCGACAGATGCAGAAAGCCTTAGCAAATAGGCCTTGTGCCATTTTCTCCCTGCTTCCTCTAGAGGTAATTATCTTACTCCATCAATAGCGCTGTCAGAAATTGGGCACATAATTCAGCATTTAAATGAACAAGCAATGTAATATTTCCTGTCTCCCACCGGCATGTTTTGCAGCTCACATTCTTCTCTGTCACTCGCTCACTCTTGATGTATGTCCTGGGTGCAGTCCTTGAATGCCTTCTTTCCCCTGTGTTTCATTACAGATGTTGGCTCCGACTTGACACCTACTTCATTTGGAGCTTTATAGGACCAGCGACCTTGATAATTATGGTAAGAACTCCTAATTAACTACTCCATCTTTCAGGTCAAGAAATAAAACTTTTGCTGTCCCTTTTCTCTTTATCTTTAATTTACACAGATTAATTTGAGGCAGGCATGTTCTTCTTTGACCCTACCTGGCATAGCAATTAGACTCTCATTATGAGAGGCTCTTGGCATTGCAAAATACTTGATCAAAACGGACCAGGGAGCTTCAGAATGGGCACTTGCAGAGTTTGGTTTCTACCACTGGACATTTAGAAGTGCCAGACTGTTTTGATGCCACTCACTGCTCACACCATTTTTGAATTCCAGAGTGAAGTTTCCATTGATAATGCAAAAACAAAAAAAAAACAAAACAAAACAAAAAAAAAAAAAAAAAAAAAAAAAAAAAAAGAAAGAGGGGGGGGGGGGAAAAAAAAAAAAAAAAAGGAAAATCTGGAAGCGGGGGAGGTGGGATGAAGAAAAGTCCAAAACTGGAAAAGAAGTCTGATGAGGATTTTTCCTAACCAACAGAAGTTGAAACTTGTGTGACTTCATGTTTAGCACATTGCCAGCATATCAGCTAACACAGCAACAAGGTAGAGAACCCAACTTTAGAGACAGCTGGAGTTTTCTTATACTTTAATCGCTACAATATGGCTTAAATAAACCATTCTTTGTTTTGACTAGGCTACAGTTTGGCTAACACAGAAAACCAGGCGCTCTCACTTCAATGCAGACATTGTCTTTGCTTCTTCTGCTTCTCCTGCAACTTGGGAGCCATTTCAGCAGTCTTCCACATAAGGAAAGGGGCCATGCCGCCAACTACAACTCCTGGGTTTTTTTTTTCCCTTAAGCAATTAATTCATAAAAAGATATCTTCCCTTTTTGATTATGTCTCAAATCCTAGACTGGGCTTTTTGGGAAACTCCTTTCCAGGAACTGGCCGCCTTGTGAACACTGAGGCATGGAAACACCATCCCATCTTTTACAGAACAAATCAAACCCTTTTTTATTTTTGTTTATTCAACTTTGCATTGTGCTAAGCATCAGTTGTGATTTCCCTGCCCACCTGTCCTGTTACAGTGTGTTTAAAAGGTGTATTCACAGAAAAAAAGATGCTTTTATGCTTCATTACAATGGGGCTGGCTAAGTAAGGTGCTGGGGGTGACTTTTCATGACTGTACATGTCTCAGACATAGAGAAGCCCTTACAGCAAGTATTTTTAATTTTCCATAATGCTCTTTGAAGCACTTGAGGTTAGAACCAGCCTTGTATCAGCAGTGCCACAGCTGTGGTAAGGCTATGGCATCCACAGTCCTGTAATCTACAAGCCAGGTCACCTTATAAAATACTTAGAAATTCTCTGTGATTCAGTCACTATAAACCTGTACCATGAGCTAATTTCCTACAGTAACCTATCTGTTACAGAGAAGGAGCTGACTTTATCTCCATCATGTTGTGCTGTGTCACATAATCCTTTTTTTTTTCCTTCTCCCTCCATTACAGCTTAATGTCATCTTCCTTGGGATTGCTCTCTATAAAATGTTTCATCATACTGCTATACTGAAACCTGAATCTGGATGTCTTGACAATATCAAGTAAGTGGTTTTTCTCTGCCTGTTTTTGTCTTTTGCTGTTTATTCTCTCTTTCCTCTGAGGTGTGAAACAAGGGAACCAGCTCTGCCAGCAGCAGAGCTGACCAGGGGTAATACTTTGGGCTATGGCACTGCAGAGTGGTTTTTAAAAGATATCAAGTGGCTGATAATAAAGCACTATACCGGGATTTGGCTGCAATTGTTGGCATTTTCTGTTCAATTTTGCATGAAGAAGGCAAAGCTACATTTTCTGTCTGTGAAGCAGGTAACCTTCTAGTCTATGTAAAGGAAATTTTGCCCAATAATTACCAGGTAATTATTGCAGTCTCTACAGGGAAGGTGTTGAAACTGTTGATTATTACTCCTTCTGTGCTCTCTGAGGGTGTCTGCCTTACTTGCTTTCTGTTTGTTTTGGCCCCTGACAGATTCCATGACCCAAATTCTCCCCCAGAGTCTGATATTGCTTTCAGCAAAGTTATTGAGGATTTTCCTGGGGGTGCCCACATCAGTAGGTGGATGTGCTTGCCAGCCAAAGCATGTTTTACCCTTGCACTGGGTTAACATCTGAGCCTGGTCATCTTACTGTCTAGCAACTGCTTCATTATATTGATAGAGTATTAGTCTCTGTCAGTGCCTGTTTATTCAACTACCACTGGCTTTAATTACTCTCTTCAAAAACACCAGCCAGATTTCAGGTGCAGCGCATGATAAGATTGGGAGCCTGCTAATTAATAAAACCATCTAATGAGCTTCAGGAGGAGGAAATTGTTGGGAGTCAGCGCTTTACTGCTCACCCAGGAAAGGAGAGTGTGGTGCAACGCGGCTTGAAGTGGGTTCTCCTCTCTCATTTGTGGTGGGAGAGGGAGAAGAGGCGTAAGGGGAGCTCATTAGAAGATGTCTGAATTGCACACTTGCAAGGCAGCTCTCAGCAAGGCTGTTGTTCTTATTGCTGAGCTGCTTTTGCAGATAATTGCAGCTTTAATTTAAACCAGGTCAGGGCCCCCCAAAAAACTTCCTCAGCAGGCAAGGCTTGCAGTGCCATTAGTGTATCATGACCTGGCATGGTCCATTGGGTGAAATTTTAGTTTCTTAGGTGCAGCTTCTCCTTCGAGGGTTGGGAGGAAAGGGAATTGGAGTCTGCACAAATGCAGGAGACCCCAGTGAGCTCAGAAATCCTCAGAGCCCTCATTCGCTCGGGTTGCAGGGAGTCTGCTCTGCAGGGAGCCTCAATTTCTCCTGCCATTGCTCTGCTATAAAATGAAATTAGAGGAGCAATCCCTCCTGGATGTCCAGGATTGATCACAGAAAGATAGTCTGTCATGTGGTCTTGGATGAGGCATTAAAGGCATGGTGCATTTAATAACATTTATTAATATAGCTACTTGTCATGCATTAGTGCTATGGGATTGCTCGCTGAGAGCAGTCTCTCTAAGGTTACCCACACAACATCATCTTACAGTATGACATTTAAATTAAAAACTGGGAAGAAGAAAAACAACAAAACCCTTATAATTAAAGCAGAAATAATAAATGCCTACTGAATAATCTTCTTGAGCTAATCTCTAGTATCTTTGTTTAAAATGCCAGGAATTTATACAACCAGTTGCATCAATTATAATGTCATTGTAAAATATTTTATAGGTTCTTTGGCAGATGAGTGTCTATTCTTGATTTGACTTCATTAAAACATTTTGAATACACAAGCAATTAAAATACTTTCAAGTGTGTTGCTGATACTCTTCCAAATGCATTGCTTCATTACAAATTACTTTTTATGCTTGAGAAAATAAGAGCAACATAATATAAACTCGGGAAGACCCCAGGCTCACCCCAGGAAGTTTATCAAACCAAGCATTTCAGAACAGACTTGATTGTAATTTCTGAATAACTAAGCAGGACATCATTAACTCTCTAAATTCAAGACATGTGTTGTGTCAGTGTTGGATGTGCTTGAGTTAGGAGGAGGTGCAGATTTGTAACAGAGAGGGGAATTCACCTTGGAGGGAGGTTTCCTAGGGAAGAAGAGGCAATCTCGAGAAAAGTTTCCAGTAAGATCACAGTTGTCTTCTAGATACGATCAAAGTCTTGTTGCAGGTAAGATCGTGCTCTTCCTGCACCGTCATTGGCTCTAAGTCAGTTGCAAAACGTGGATGTGCTGCAACAGTTCTGGAATAAAAAGCCACAGAATATTTATTTCACAGGGGACCACAAAGATCCTTAGCCTCCATGGGTCTACAGGGTTAGTAAAAAGGCACCCAGGTCCCAGAGCCTTGTGTCTTGTTGCATCAGTTTATATTTAATAAACCAAACCAAGGGCCTGCATTGGAGGGCCCCTTGCTGCCATCTGCATGTGACAGCTTTACAGCACATGGAGAGCTGAATGAGAGCTTGTTCTCATTTCCTAGCATTACTCTGTCTTAGGCTGTGGTGAAGCTCTCGCAACATAAATCCTGAGCCTGTTTAACAACAGCAAAATACTTGATTCCCTATGGCAACGTAAAAATAACGGCCATAAAATATTTTAATAGGCTGTTAATAAGAGCCCCTGCAATCTGGTCCTTGCCTATGTCACTTTAAAGGTTAGAAATACATTATGAAGTATAGAAAATAGAGAGCCAAATAACTCCACTTAAATTAATGAACTTGATAAGGGATCAGGTGTCACCTGGGATACCTTTAATTACTGCACCAACAGAAAAACCATTCAAAGGGCAGTGCCTGAACCAGATGTTGTGTGGCTGATAGATTTGTAGGCACTGTGCAAAGTTGTAAAAATAAACTTCCCTAACCTTCAGGAGCAGTCCCTGGATTATTGTGCCAGCATGGGAGATTGTGACATTCCTGCAGTGGGGCTCTGGTTACCCAGGGGTTACCCAGTAAGAGATTTGATGAGTACAGAGCTGGTTTATTTTTGTCCTTGTTAACTTTTCTGGCTTATCCCAGCATTTCAAAAGAGAAGTAGGGTAACCACATATGTGGGTCCTTTGCCCTGTGCCAGTGGCATCCTCCCTATACGACAGGTTGGTACTGAGCCAATTCAGTGGGTTGTGCCCACTGAAACAGCAGGATTTGTGCTCTAGTCTTGCTTTTGAGGCATGTAGCCAGGAAAAGATGTGAGCCTGTGTATGTGGGATATGTTGTTCAGAGCTGCAAGAGTTTTCCATGCCTGCCACTGATGCCAGGAAGATATTGGCTTCCATTTCATAAGAGGTACCATCCCCAAAAGTAGCATGCTTTTACCTAGGCCCTTATGAAAAAGTTCTGTTTGATGTCTTCCTTCAGTATATTTACACAGAATTTTTAAGGATTCATCCAGAATGGGGTTCTCTTCTGCCTTTTAGTGATCTCTTTAGTATGAAGTGACACAGACAAGAATGCCCAAACAGCTGCCTCTTGGGTGGTGTGTGTAGCTTCTCACCATGCCTCCCCAGACACAGACTGGGAGGGGATTTTCCTTCCCAGCCTTTTACAATGGCTTTATCTGGGTGCTTGAAGTCCACTGTGGCCATTGCTCTTTCATCTGTGTGTGGTGTGCTGGCAAACACAGGTGAGCAGAGGTGGGCAGAGGGGAGTTGTTTAGTCCTTGACAGCTCTGCCCATGTCACACATATCTCACTCCTGGCCCATCTGAGGCTAAAAGTGGCATGCAAAGGGTGCACAAAAAGGCTCTTGAGCACAAACTAATTTACTGTCAACAAATGTACCCAGGAAGGCATTAATTTGGAAGATTGATTCCCCCAGCCTTTACAAGCTTGCAGGGGAGGCACATCTTTCAAGCCAGGGACTACATAAACTTTTTGGATGGCGAAGGCCTGCTGTGCTGCTTGCACCTGTAGCCTGTGAGGTGGAGACTGTAGGCATATCAGCACAGTGTCGATGCGCTCTTGCTAGCAGATGGCTCCTCATGAGGATGTGTTAGCAGCTGGAATTCTTTGGAGCAGCTGTGAAGCTGTTTTACCGGAGGTTGCTGCTGTGTGGAGTGATTTCTGGAGCAGCTCAGAGGCTCTCCTTTGTGCTTTTCCATTGTGCTGAGAAGATGCTGGATGTGCAAAATGTCTCAGATTGTCACAGTAAAGACTACACTGAATCTTTTCCATATTCACATTCCTGTAGGAAGCCTTATGAGACAACAGAAAATACATTACATGTGAATAGTCCAGCACAGTTCTTCCATTTTCCATCCATCAACTCCTTTCCAGGTGGTCAGGTGTGCACTGTGGCAGCTTGCACACCAGGTTTCCATCCAGCTCATGCCAGATGCTGCAGCACAACAAACCATCCCCATTTCCAGATGCTTAACCAGCATTCTCTGTGCAAAACAGGGTTTCAGGCGAAGCCTTTGCATTGCGTGGCAGTGCAGTGCTTGTTCTGCAGCCATTTAAATACTGCTCATTCAAATTATCATGGTTATAGTGAAGGGAAAAAAAGAAGAGCTACACTGATGGTAATCCAGATGCACTCTTGAGGATATCTAGTGGAATCTGAGTCTTGTCTTTGCTGCAAGCTCTCATTGTGCACTGTGTGGGGCTCATTAGTTAATGACATGGAAAACTGATGGAAAATTGGGAGGGGAGAGAAGTCATTCAGCTAACAAAAGGCAAGTCCTACAAGCAGATTAAGAAGGTTCATCAATGGGGGTCGAGCAGCTGCTGCACCTGAAGTTACAGTGGACTTTTCCAAATGGCTGGAGGGGAGAGGATGTCTCTCAGCAGAGAGCAGAAGCCATCATTTTCTCTTCCTTACAGCCATAACCTCTCCTTTGAAGTTCCCACAGGCATCCATCCCTTCTCTCCCTGGCTGTGGTTGAGTCTGTTAGTCTTTCCCCAGGCCAGACCAGACTTCCTGACATTCTTCTATGCTGTAGTATGTGGCAATGAGATTTTATTTTGTTTACTTTGGAAGAGCAGCACATCAGCTGTAGCTGCCAAGAGCAGTTGCAAACCCACAAGAAAGAAGGCCAGAGGCAAAGGGCTTTGCCAGTTTGTTTCCCTTTTTGTCCCATTTTATTGTGTTACTGTTTCAGTCAGGGTACAGCTTGGGTTGTGCCATAGGCCACCTGCATGCTCTTTAGAAAGCACAAGATGTGGGGACCCCTTCAAAGAGGGGCGTGTGAGGCTGTAGTCCTGGGTTTGTAGGAAAAACTCATTTAGTGCAGTAGAAACTCACCTGAAAATCATCCTGGAAATTTAATTTTCTTTCCTTCAGACAGGGAGGCTCAGGGTCTTAGCTGGGAGCGCCTTTTGTTGCTAAAGAGGCGCTGTTAATTAAGGACCTTGAGATAGTTTAATCCTGGCATTAATCACTGTAGTTGTGCTGTAGTTTTCTTCCTCTTGTGGAAACCTGCTCCCATCCCATCTTCCACAATGGAAGATTAAAAATGAAATGAAATTGAAGACAAAAACCATGAAATTCCCTAGAAAAACATGTATTTATTCTGAGCACACAGGAGATACTGGTATTAGGCATTGTGATCAGATTCACAAGAGCACATGCTCAAATCCCATTAATAGGGACAAAGAAGAAATGTCCTGCATTGCAGCCTTCAGAAATCAATCTCAGATCACCAAAACGAGCCCTCCACAGCTTGCTGGCTGCCATGGAAGTTTCAAATGGCCACGGCTAAAGGCACACAGCCCTGAATTAAAGACTAAACAAAATTGTATAGGTTCTCTCAAGTTTCTGAGTGGAAAAAAACTCACACCATACTCCTCTATTTTGTGGGTTTTTTCCATAGAAGTCTCTTGCTCAAAGGCTTGCAAGAAATAAATCTAAGAATGCACAACTTAACAGCCAAAAGTAGGAGCCAAACATAAAGATTTAACCTCGATTATTACTATATAAAACCTTGCAAATCTCAGTCTGGGCTCTTTTAGGGAGTCTGGCCCAGGTTGTGGGAGGTGAAGGATGGGGAGCACCAGGCACAAAACTGAGAAGCCCCTTTTGAAGATATGCCTCTTTTAAAACTGTTGCCATAGCCCGCTCTCCCCATATGTTGTATGGGTGTAAGTGATTATCTGCTCATTTTTGTGCTTCAACATATGTATTTTATTTAAAGAGACATGACTAATCCCAGCCCCCAGATTAGCTTGTTGTTTCAGTACTGTGGGTTTGCTTAAGCCATAAAAAAAAAATCCTGAGTTAGGTAGAAAATTGAAAACAAAGGTTAAATAGAACTTCCAAAAATCATCTGCAGAAATGTTTAAATTAAATCCTTGATTCAACACAGCGGTATTGTGCTGGCAGGAACAGAGGTTTACCAGTCTAGTTTTATTTACTCAGCTGATTGAAATGCAGAAAAAAGTAAACATCCTGGGTTTGGTGCAGTGGGGAATGAGTTAGACTTTTGAAAATGCAAGATTTTTTTTTTCTCCTTTGATATGAAGAGCTTACATTGCCAATGAAGAACAATAATTTGTAGCAGGTATGCTTTTACTAATGGAAGATTAATTTGTGCTTTGTTCTAGCCATTTCAGAAACAATTAAAGTAGGAGACAATATGGGTTATTCCAGCTTTTTCTATGGAGATTTAAGATCCTCTATTGGTTTCGAGATCTTCCTTGTTTAATCATAAAATGCTCCAATTTGGAAATTGTTTGTGATGACAGAGGGTCTGGAACTGAATATTGCATTAGGTTCACCCAAGGGACTGGACTTGCAGAACAACAACACTTTAATCCTTCATTTCCTCTGGGTTTGTGGTTGCTTGGGAGTGCAGAGAGGACACGGTATAATGAGTGGGTCCAGTTCTTGGGACCTTGCCCAGCACAGTATCTAGGTGCAAAAGGTCCATTCATTTATCTTCAGAGTTCTCAGATTCGTGGAATGAGGGCTGAGAGTCTGGCAGCATGAGCATTCCCTATTAGGAGCAGCAGGCATGGAGAGGAAGTTTTCATGCACCCATGTCCTGACTGGACATCACCTATAACTTAAATAAAGCAACAGTGCTTGTACAGAGTGAGCTCTCTTTAAAAAGATTTTCATACAGCCCTACTAACAAAATAGAAATATTTTGTTAGCTGTTCAGGAAGAGGGCTTTGAAAAATCTCTCCATCCCACCCTATATATAATATATATATAATATATATAAATGCTATAAGCAGCATTTTTGGACTCCTCTGACTTTTGGGGACAGCAAGCTCAGTGCACAGCAGCTCCAGGGATGGCTTCTGGAAAGGAATCATCCATGGAGAGGATAATCTGATCCTAGGGAACCAAAAGATCTCCTGAGCCAGTGTTTGAGTCTGGATAAACTTGGATGAGGAACAAGTGTGTTTAAAGAGTGCTTGGGACATGCAGACAGCACATTCTCTGTTACCAAAAATCTTAAAAGGAGTGTTTTGCAAAGATAACCAAATGATCTGGACACTTTGGAAGATGAGGAATATCTTTTTCCTCCTTTGGAAAACCTCTGCAAAGTTTAGATATTAGCCATGGAGTACTGAGCTGGGCATTAGAAATGTTTTCCCTCATTTTCATTGTTCCAGAGCTCAGGCTGTGATCTCTGTGTTTCATATGGCCTTTAGAGAGAGTACCATGTCTTCACGTACTGATGGTCAATGAATCATAGATTTATAGAATATCTTGAGGATCATTGAAATCCAGCCCCTGGTTCTGCACAGAAGATCACCCAAAAGGCATTTTCCAAAGGCTTCTTGAGCTCTGTCAGGGTTGGTGCTGGTGGTGCACCTCCCACTTCCCTGGGGGAGGCTGTTCCAGTGCCCAAACCCCCTATGGATGAAGAACCTTTCTCTGATATCCAATCTAAACTTCCCCTGATGCAACTTCTGGCCATTTCCTTGGGTCCTGTCACTGGTAACCACAGAGAAGAGATCAGTGTCTTTTTCCTCTCACAAGGAAGCTGCAACTACAGTTGTGAGGTCTCCCCTCAGCCTCCTTATCAGGCTGAAGAAGCCAAGAGTTGTCCCAGATCTCCCTGGATCCTGTGTAAGAAAGCACCCTGCCTTTTAGCCTCCTGGTTAACTCTGCTGCTCCTATGTAACCTTCATCTGCATCTCTGCATGAGCAAACTTGAACAGGCAGCCTAAAGCAAACCCAGAAAAACCACTGGGAGTTGGCACAAAACAAATTATGTACAAGCTTCCTACCAAGAAAAGGTATGGCACATTTATATTTTGCCCAAGGACCGAGTTTATGAGCACCTCAGAGGCAGAAACCCTGCCAGTGCTGGAAAAACATCTGAGACTGCACTTTTGTCTGCGTGCCTTTTTCCCACAGAGATGTTGATGGCAGCATCTGATTTCATTTGTTGCAATCTGCTGCTGTTTGAGTTTTTCACAGGAGGGTTTGGTTGATATCTGATTGTTTTGGTTTGGGGGTTTGGTTGTTTACCTGTGTTTTTGTGATGGTTGTGTTAATGTTAATGGTGATTGTAAAGCACTAATCTTCCCACTGACAGGTGTTGTCCTTTTTGAATCTAAAAGAAAAAAAAATCAATAAGTGGTTATTGATTTGAGAGTGTGTCCTGGAAGATATTTAATACCTACAATCTTTCTGTGAACCCATAAATCATGATTATTGTTTTAAAAGGCCATGCATTTTAAGCATTTTGTCAGCAAGCCCTGCTGGTGCTATTTGGATAATACAAATGCGTCTAAAGGCTTTGCTGAATCCATATAGTGTGGAAACAATTAGATATGTGGTTACACATCAGTGTGGCTTGAATAATTGTGTCATGCCTTTGCAAAGTGAGGAGGAAGGAAATAAACAGGGTAAGCAATTCTGAGGGTAATTAATTACTTACAGAAAATGAGATGAACTTAACAGAATTGCTCTTTCCAATTGCAATAATTAAGGACCAGTCTGAGGAAGCAGGACATGACTTCCCTGGGTGAGTTGAGCGGAAAGGGATGATGCTTTGCCTTTACCAGAAAAGTCTAGCCACTGGTTGCCCCAAATCATAGGCTTAGGCATCACATAGGGCCAAGGAAGGTTTGGTCTCATTTGTCTGAATAATATTTGCAGATCTACTGGTGGAAATCAAAAGTGGCTATGGCTTTCAATATATATAAAATTACCCTTGTACCAAGTGACAAAGCCCCAACCTTTACAGATCTTCAAGGCAGGTAAAGGAAGGAGTTTCTCCTGCAAATGAGGCTGTGGCAGGCTCACTGACCCCTGAGATGGTTACAATGTCTTGAGGGGACTGGCTACCTACTGTCAAAGACAGTGTGGGAGCCAGAAATGAGACTGGTAAATGATGACTTGGAAGGCTGCGTGATGAACGCCAGCAGCCTAAGGAAGGAGATTAGGAAGTCATTTGGCTTCATGCCATCAAGGTGGTAACTTTGTCACGAAATGCAAAGGCAAAATCCTTTAAGCACTCTTTTATTGCTTGCTATTGATTTTTCTCACCATGAAGATGCTCCTTCACTAATTAATGATGAACTCGTTTGCTTTATGAGGGGAGTGCTGGACTTTCCTACTCCTTCAATAAATCAATCTTTTCTAATCCTTGAAATTAAAAAAAAAAAAAAAAAGGAAAAAGAAAGCAAAACATCCCTACTACTTCATATTGGCATGCAGTGGGGAGACACAATAGCACACTTTATTTTGTGTTTCCCTCCTGCTTGCCTGCAGGAAACATCTGCCTCTCTGCTTTATTTGCACCGTGTTAAAATTAATTCCATGGGTCTTTCTGAATGCTTTTGTGGGGGCACATCATCCATCTGTTTTTATTTGGGTTTCATCACTCCTAACAGCTACTAAAGGTCCTGTATACTCACTTTGGTGTTTTTCCTTGCTATCCAAACAGTTATTCTGGGGCCCAAGGCATCAGTCCATGTGCTTACTGAGCCTTTTCCTGCTATCATAGACATGGGGAAATACTTGGAATTGTCAAAAGAGTGATAAATTCAAGTTAAGTAAAGTTAAACTGTAAAGGTTTGTTATTAAAAAAATATGTAAAGTCAATTAGTTACGTAGGGTTTTATTAAAGGCCTAGGTTTACTCTAAATGTGGCTCAAAACTACAGTTTGTTAAATTAAAAAACAAACAAAAAAAAAAGTTCTTTCAAAGCATAAGAAGACCAGCCATTATTCTTTTTAAATGAGAGCTGAATAGCTGCTTTCTGAAAACAGACTTTCTCTGTTCTGCAGCATTTTAGAATCAATTTTCATGTGAAGGTAAATTCTTGGCTTACTTTTCCTGCTGCAGAAAAAGTGAAAGTTTTAACATTTCATGATATTGCTAATCTAGGTACATGAAAGTCATTTGCTTCATGTAATATAAGTTGCAGATTGTCTGTAACTGTTTTGGGCTGTCCATGTGTATCCCAGCAATTTAGTCTCCTGGTGACAAAAAGGTATTTTTTGGGGTTTTAAAAAGATAGGTAGTGCAAAAGGGGTTCCTGAGCTTAGGATGAATTTATTTTGAAATTCTTTAAGCATCTAAACAAGGGTATGAGTAGCTAATTTTAACAACTTTTTAAAAAAAGTATTGGTCTGGAAATGTAGACCAAATATAGGAATATAGAAGGTAATCTGAACTATCCTTTCTCATCACTGAAGAAGAAGGTACTCTGGGAAATTGAAAGACATCTAACTTAAATAAGATTTTGAAAGAGTTTTACATGATGTGTAATTAACCTTAAGAAGTCTTTGCCCCAAGGTAAAGTCAGGGCTTTTTTAAGATTAGAAAATGAATTAGATATTTATACAGCTTGGTAGACCATCCACTATCCATCATCTGGGCTGCAGAGAAACACAAGGGAGGTGAGGTAAGATTTCACAGGTTCAATGAATAATGCAGCCACTAAAGATCAGCTTTTTACCTTCAGGTATTTGAAAATGAAGCCTCCACCTAAGCCATCATTCAGGTTTCCTCTGCAGTCAGTAGAGAAAGGCATTTCTTCAGGGAATGGTGAAGCCCCGCCTACCTTAAATACCTGTTCTTTTAAGGGATAGATTCCTCTTTGGGGGTACTAGTCTGACATTAACTGGAGGGGGAGCAGAGGCACATTATTTAAATGCAATGGGCTATATCCCTTACTGCCAGCTATTGGATGAATTTAACCAAATCTGGAGATAACACTTCAGACACAGCATCTCAGGCTGTGCTAGGCTGGATTTTCCAACAGTTTCTGCTTCAACTATTACTTGCTTTTACTACTAGTGAATATAATCTCAGTTTTCCAGTCAGCGCCTCCATTTTTTTGGGAACTAAGGCTCTTCCAAGGCTTTTCTTTTGTCTAAGTGATGGGTTTTATGTATTGCAGATAATGACACAGTATTACTGCAGCACTGATAGATTTCACAGACTTCACCAGGGGTAAAAAAAAAAAAACCAAAATATTCTGAAGTAATTTTTGTCAGAAATTGTTGCTAACACAAGAGTTAAGCTTTTTACAACACTTGAGTTGGTAAAATGAAAAGGATTGTATTTCATGAGAGCTACAAGACACCAAATTCTATGGCCCCTGTGCACAGAGAATTAAACTGGGAGTTAGGCATCTTTGAAAATCTCACTTTTTAGGCACCTGTTTGCTTTGAGCAGTGGGTCCTAGACACATCCATGTTGGGAATAAGGGAAAAACTGCTAAGGTCTTTTTGGTGGCTTTCTTCTGAGCTGCTTTGATGTGTTAACCTCAAGCTCAAAGGGAATCTGAGTTTACCAGTTTTGCATTTTGTCTATACAAAGATGAAATGGAACCTTCAGCTGCCTTGAAGAAATGCTATTATGGGTTGCTGAAAAACTTTGTGAGGGTCTGGATAGTAACAGCAACATAAAAAAAACCGTCTAATTCTGTACTTTTATAATCTAGTGCAGGTTGCTTTTCAGTATAAAGTCTGTACCATAAAACCTGCATGCTTGTGAAAACAGTAATAGAAATCCAGGCCCTGCTCCTGCCCATGTTGCTGAGCTGACAGCTCCAGATTGTCTCATATCTTCATTTCATTTAATTGCATCGTAGGGGAGCTGCAGGTTGCCAGTATTGACCAAGGGAGTCTCAGCAGGATGGACTGGCCCTGGCTGTGTTGACAGGGGTAATGAGATGAACATACTGAGCCATCCTCCATCTCTGGCACCCATGGGGGTTTCTGCAAGGGATTGCAGGTTCAAAAGCTCCATGTCAGTGGGGAGAGGAGGCCTGGGAGTTGCTGCACTTCACCTGCCACACAGGCAGGGTTAGGCACACAGCCTGTCCCAGAAGGTCAGGGAGACTCCCCATGGAAAATGGCTGCAACTAATCTTGTGTCCCCATAGTGACAAGAGCTGAGTGATCCAGCTTGGTTTCTTCATCACTGCAGTGAGCTGCTTTTCACCCCTGCCTGGCAGAGGCGTTCCTTTGCTCTTCCCCATGAAATGGTAGTAAATAGGTCCATGCTCTGTCACTCAGGGCTTTAGAAGTTCCTGATCCCATTACCTCAAAAATGCTGCAATCTGACTCATAATGTGGAACTTGGAAGTTCCACTTTGGAAAAGTAAATGGCAATGAAGATACTCCTGTAACACACTCCAGCCCCACAGGCTGGAGGCGTGGTGAAGTTTTGCCTCTTGAACGTGTGAAAGCTGACCGTGGTGGCTATGCTGGGGTTTCAAAACTTGTCTTCTCCAGGGACAGCCATGGCGTTTGAAAGCTATTTCAAAGTCCATCGATAGCTGTGGGTTGGTGGCCAGGAGGGGTAGCTGCAGCACACAGCTAGCAGTGCCTGCTTCTGTGCATTAAGCCAGCATTTCCAGTCAAGTTTCTATTCCCTGGAGCAGCAAGCCAGGCGGGCTGGTGTGTTGCAGGTGCACCTGGTGCCAGTTCCCCTTTGGTTTTAGTGATGGCTGGTGGGAGAAGGGAGGGGAACTAGCAGTAAACTCTATTCTCTGTGTCATTATATTTCTAATGTTGGTGTTCTTGTCTTTATGTCTATGCATTCTTTAGCTATGAGGATAACAGACCCTTCATCAAGTAAGAATGACCTGAATGGCTGATAAATTTCATTTATCAGTGTGGTCTCATGAACCAGCTGTCAGATCAATATTGAAAAATCATTAAAGCTTCTGTCATTCGCTTTTGAGGCAGAAGAGCAAACTGTGCAGGAAAATGGTCAGGCATACAGCTAAGGTGCAGAGTAGATGTGCTGCATGTGTATTGCCAACCAATTGTCACCTTATTTGCTTTATATTCTTTAATTGGATGTTACTTAAATTCAAGGTGAAAGCTCCTAATTTAATCCTGCGTAGTACAGACTTGTTCTACCAATAGCAGCCTCTGGTCCACTGTGCTCTGTCACTGGGATTGCTTTATGGTAGTATAAATACAGAAGCAAATTTTCAAAAAGGTGCATGGCTGCTATTCCCCATGATTCCCTTTCTAGTTAATGGGAATAGTACAAGCAAATCTGTGTGCATTGGTGGCTCCTTACTCATTGCACTAGCTCCTAATTTTCCCTAATTGTAAAACACTGATTTTCAAATGCACCAAAAAACAGGTATTTTTGTTTCTTTATTACAATAAAATTCCACTACAAGAAAGAAAAGCCATGGAAAAGCAGCAGCAAGTCTGTACAAAGAGCAAGATAAAAACCTCAAGCTGCACCAAAAAAAAACCCAAACCCCAAACCTGTGAAGAAAGCCAAAAATGCCTTGAAATTATATACCTTAGGGCATTGCTCTTTCTCCTGCAACCAAAAAATTAATGTGCAGTAGCACAAAATAGAAGCAAATGAGCTTTGCAGTAGACTTTCAGTTTGTTCTTCTGGTGAAGAGTCCTTTGTATTCGTTCTTTCAGCACCATTCCCATGTTCTCTTTCATCGCTTGGCTCTGGTTTTTTCTGTGGATGTGGGATGGAGCTATTCACAGTAATCTCCACGTCCTCTTATTGCTGGGTCTTGTTTTCTGAGGCACAACACTGTTAATGCGTGCAGTTTGCACTGTTGGGGGTCTTCTAACCCACAGATTCCTTTCCATCACTGAAGGTAGCATATCTTCACTAAATAATTGTTTTTTTCCTGCACACCTCTGCAGTCAAAGGCTCTCTAATCACATTCAAGAATGGGCTGTGCTTTAGAGCAGAATACTTTTCTGATTTCCAGGGAATAATTTTTGAAAGACTCTGGAAATGCAGGAAGCTTTTATCTGGGGATGAGGAAAGAGGGAAAAAAGGGGGTTTTCCACTTTATTTGTTCTTCTTTTTTTGGTGAAAAGGAAAATTATTTGTATTTTATTAATTGGTATGCAACTAGGACAATAACATGCTCTCACTGATGGTGGAATCTTGGGGAGAAAAATATCCCAAGTGACTAAAGCTGTAAATTTTATCTAGTGACTACCTTTCTGAAGGATTGTGAGAGTGTATTTTCAATTTGCATCACGCTAAATATTTATTAGTGGGATTGACTGGAAATGCTTCAAAGGAGCTGTTCTGGTCTGCTAGGTCCATAATAGTGATTTTTAAAGAACTGTCTTAATAAGCGGTTACCTTAGGGAGCTCTTCTGGTCATGTGGTTAAATAATACATATTTTATAAACTTCAGTGGAAGACTTAATGCTACCTTTTCATTCTAATACCTAAAGGAAAAAAAAACCAAAACAAACGACAAAAGACTTGAATACAACATTGGTATGCTTTGGTTTGTGACAAGCCCTGCTAAAAGGAAAAGGATTCAAGGCTGTAAGCTGCCATGGCATCTCCGTAGCAGAGATTGTCTGTCTGACCTCCGCAGGATGGCTTTGTCCCCCCAAGTTGCTGCTGCTTCATCTTTCTCCCCCTTGCCCCACGCTCTGCTTAGCAGACAGAAACCCAAACATGCCCAAACCCAGGCCACACTCCCACAAGGCTGAAGGGGCCTGGAAGCATAGGCAGGTCTTTGTCCCTGTGAGCCCTTCTGCAGCACCTCAGGGGGCCTTGGGGCAGACAAGGAGGCAGAGATGCTGGCTCACTGCAGTCTGTCTGATTTGGGATACAGAAGGGCTAAACAGGGAGGAAGGTGTGCAAAGATTGGATATCAATGCATTCATTTGCATGGTGTTACCCCTAATGATAACAGGGGATGGCAGAAGAAGACCAAAGCCTTCAGGTAAAGGACAAACAGATATTCAAGGTGCTGCTTGTTTCCCAGCTAGAAGTTGACTCCCTCTTTTTGTGCAGCAGCAATTCCTTTGAAGTTGTAGGTAGTACATCATGTGAAAACTAGGCTAGGAGCAGGATAGAGTTCCTGTACTGCTTCTCCCACTTCTTCTCTTGTCCTGGTATTTGAAGATCAGTCTTTGAGAAGGTAATTTAGGAGATGACTAAATGTTATTTAGCAGGGTAACATGGAATACTCCTCCTGCCATCCCAGCAGAGCTTCCAGCTTTCCTGAAAACACCCAAAAAAGCTAACATGCGGCAGTCATCCCATGTCCCCAGCTCTGTTGTCCATGTAGAAATTCAGTGGGAGAAAGCAGGCAAAAACCTCCTGCTTCCCCTTTTTGTTGGAACAACGTTTGGGGGCCAAGCAGTGGTTACACCTCTACTCCCACTGCCCTCCTGAGGTGGAACAAGTGATAATCTTAGTTTTACAGCCCATATGAAGGATTGCCCCTCCTTTCTCCAGGCAGAAGTGTGTCAGCAGCTCCCACATTAGCAAATGCAGTGTGTGAGTGCCTGTACGAGTATACACACTTCCCCTCATCGCAGGGTGGAAGAAGTGTGAAGCAGCATTGCAAAGAACATCCTTGTGTGGAGTGGATCTGGCAAGCAGGGAAGGCTTGCCCACCTGCCTGTAGCTGTTTATCTGGCTTACAGGCATATGGGAGACTAGCTAAAATGCAGCAATACATGTGTCTTGGTGTTAAGTGTAAATAAAGAAGCTAATCCAGCTGGCAGTCCTGTGAAACCAGTGGACACTAAAAAAGTGACAATCAGAGTTGTCATTTCATTTGGTTTATTTTCTTTCCCTCCATTTGCTGAAATAACATCTACATGTCATTTACATGCACACTGCTTTTACATATTTATAAAAGAGACATTGTGGTTACAAATGTGCTTTGGTTATGATAAATTTCTATGCTCATAACACTTCCATTTCCTTGTATTTCCTCAAGCTTGAAGATTTGTAAACTGCATTCAGCTTGAAGACAAAAGCGCCCTATGATTTATTTTGATATGCTGTTTTCTTCTTGCTAAAACCAGGGGCAAAATCTTCCTGCCTATAGGCACATGCCTTCTTTTGTGTAGATGAAAAACCAATCCCATTCTTTCTTTCTTCTTTTTTTTTGTTTCTCCTGACAGGTCCTGGGTTATAGGTGCAATAGCCCTACTCTGCCTATTAGGACTGACCTGGGCATTTGGACTCATGTATATTAATGAAAGCACAGTCATCATGGCGTATCTCTTCACCATATTCAATTCTCTGCAGGGAATGTTTATATTCATTTTCCATTGTGTCCTCCAGAAAAAGGTAAGATGATGGTTCCAGCAGCAAGAGAGGTGGTAACGAGGTGTTTTGTTGCCTAACAACCACAGCATAGCATCGTCTGTGTGCCCTGAATTATTATCACACAGATTTATCTCTGTGCACCTAATAAGGGTGGTATTTAGACTGGAAACCAGCAAGGTGCTGGGGAATGAGGTTCTGGCAAGGACATGTAGCAGTGGCATTTCAGCAGCCAGGGCCCTTGCAGATGTGTCAGAGACAGGGGAAAAGGCAGCTGTCAGTTTGCAGGGTCCTGCTGTCAGGGCTTTTCCTGCTGTCAGCCAGATTTTCCTTCCTTGTGTACCAGTGTGAGAGGAGAGAGAATCCACGAGCACCCAAAAAGTGCTCGCGTGGCTGAGTGCTCACAGCAAAGTGGAACTTTACATCCTCATTTGCAGTCCCTGCAGGAAATTGCCCCTTTCCATGGCAGCATGTGTGGGTTGATGGGATGTAATAGGGGCTGCTTCCCCTATTCCCCCTATTCTTTTTGAAGAAGTGAAGGACCTGTGTTATGCAGCGGTTCATTAGCCTTTGTATTGCTTGGATCTGATGCGGTGTTTTGGAAATCTTCCTCAAAGCAAGCGCAGCATGTGCTTCTTGGTGGAAATTGAAGTATGCCCCAATTAACATTTGCAAGATAACAGTGGAGTAACTTAGATAAACTCTGGGGGGAAAAAATAAACTCAACAGAATAAAAATTCTGTGTTTACATAGATCAAATTTACAGCCTTTGACAATCAGTAATAAGTATTTTTAAGAACCTTTTTATTCTCTGCTTAAATTTTGTTATTCAGATCTCTCCAATTCTGTGCATGTCTGCTGATAATTTGCTATGTACATTTTCATTTCAAAGGGCAGTTTATTGAACCAGTAGGGAAGACTTTATGTGGATACACTGGTGCCAGTTTCTCAGGGTAACAAGTATCTTGTGGTGAAATGGCTTACTGAGTAAAGTCAGGTCCGTATTGAGATCTGTCCTCCATCTTGCCACAGACTTGCTCCTCTGTTACTCACATTTTCCTATGCAGGCAAGGGAGATCTGACCCATGAAAACATAATCAAAATTATAAAAAGTGAGCCCTGCAAGTGATACCTTTGTAACGATCTACAGAACTGTGTGCAAATGTCATTCTTGAAACCAAAGGAAGACTTGTTGTTGCATCTCAGATTTATCCATCTTAAGAAGCTTTAAAGCTTTATCTAGATGCAACTTCCTGCTGATGATCCCAAACCTTTCAGCAAGAGAGTTTCCAGGCAAGATTATAATAAGAGTGTAGGAAGCATCACCATTGCTTATTAAACCTGCAGGTGCTTCTCTGTGAGGAATTTGAATTTCTGCACCCTTCTGGCTGGTACATCCCCTCACCTCCAGTGCACCCTGCAAAGGGTCAGTTCCTAACCTAGCAGCCCTGTACTGCTCCATGGCCTCCTTGGCTCATGGGGTTCTCAGTCAGCATGACAGAACCATTCTCTTCTCTGTCTTAAGCCAATTTACACCCTTAAATCACCAATGATGACTGTGGAATTGTTCCTGATTTATGGCTGCACAGAGGGAAGGAGAATGCAGCTGGTACCTTGATGTGGAGTGGATGCACCTCTCTGACCTAAGAGCTGAGGGAGGTATTATTTAAAGGGATAAAAAAAATTCTTTCCTTTGCTATCTATCATGGCCTAGAAAATCGGCAAAGCACTGCAGAGAGGCAAGCAGTGGGTGGCTAATTAAAGCAATTGAATTATTTTCTCTGAGCAAAGGATTGATTAGGCACTCGAGCATATTGGGCACTTGTGGTATGTGTTTGTCTCAAGCGCTTAAGGAAGAGCCTAATGAAAAAGCTGTAATTTGCTATTTAAACAGTTGTTGCAAGAGTTGTGAAATGCTCATGGAGAGTTTGGCAAAATTGTACAGCTAACCATGTGCTTCAGGGAATTCCAACTGGTGTTTTGGACATGCATGATGGTTTGGGGGCTTTTTTTTGTCAATGGGTAACATGACCCCCTTTTGGCTCTTCAGTACAGTCTGCTCACCTTCAACTCTGTCCCATCTGGTTTGTGGGTATTGCTGCCCATAAAAAGTCACACCTGAAGCTTGGTGGAAGGTTAGATCCTGTTCTGGAACAAGTCAGCATAGTTCCTCTGAAACAAAGGAGGTGACAATGGGTTTGACTGCAATGCCCATTTAAAACATGACTGGCTTGCACAGTGCTGTGGAAAAGCAGGTTCCAGCCATCCATGAGCATTGGGAATATAATCTCTAATGCTGCTGGTTCTACTGTTTCATCAAATTTCAATTTGACTGCAAGAAACTTTTTTTTTTAATAAAAAAATCAATAGCTTTCATGTGTTTCTCTTGGATTTCTTCTTAGTCTCCTGCCAGAAGCAATAACTTTTAGTACCTTGATGAGCCAATATGCTAGTTTGTATCAAATCTACAGCAATATTAATTTTCAGCCATAAATAGTGTACCTATAGCAAAATCTCCCATGCTCCTTTGATGTGCCTCAGAGGATGCTGTAACCAGCTGGTGCCCACGAGCAGCTTTGCTGCATGGGAGCAGTCTCTTGTGGCATCCTCAGCCATGTGCTCAGCTGCAAGGGGTACTAGACTGCTTTCCCACACACTGCAGCAGGTTTTGTTCCAACGAAACACTGAGGAAAAATCAGGGCTGTGCTGAAAATCAAAAGGCAGTGGGCTGGAGGAGGAGCTGCCTGCTAACCACCACCGCTCTTTCCTTGGCCAGGTACGGAAAGAGTACGGAAAATGCCTGCGCACACATTGCTGTAGTGGGAAAAGTACAGAGAGTTCCATTGGCTCAGGAAAAACCTCGGGGTCAAGGACACCTGGAAGATATTCCACAGGCTCACAGGTAACCCACGCTTTTTGTTTGTGTCCCAATGCCATGCCAAGACCCTTCTGAGCTATTCTGGGAGGAAATCTCATCTTGGCACCAAAGGAGCTGCCTTAGGCCACTCCCCAGTGCAGCTGCAGAGATTTCCCTCACTTCCAGACCCAAATTCCACACAATGGTTTCCCCTGAGATGTGATGGCAATTAAATGCCTCTCCAAGAACCTTCTGAATAGTTCTGTTGGGAATAAAAAGTGCAGACTTGCCTTCCAGAGGCAGGTGGGTAGTTATCACCTGAAGTGTCCTGCCTGCTCTCCATGGGAAGCAGGAGGTGGGAGCACTTTGTCAGCTGTGCTACATTCCAGTATATCCTTTAATCATGAGATGAAGGTTGTCACTATTAACTATTAACATGTACAAGAATGATGCTCTAAGCCCCGAGTGTTTTTCTTGTAAAAAATATTTAAAGGCTACAAGTGTCTCGTAGCAGACTTCCCAGTGAAAGAGCTGGCTTTCTGACATTCAGTGTTTTGGTCTGTTCACACAATTTGTCTTAGCTTATAGACCTCTTAGGGCAAGCCATTGGGTTCAGACTATCTCACTGAGCTACTAGATTTGTTGCCTTTGATCACCTGAAAATTCATGTTTTGTGTCGTTTGTGCATTTAGCAGTTTTGAAGCTAACTTGTGTGTAGAGATGCAGATTTATGGATGAAGAGTTCATATAAAATGAAGAAGCTTATTTCTTAATCAATAGAAACCAAACACAAATTTATTCAGTATTAGTAATGGAAGTAATTATACATGACAGTTCCATTATTAAATTATAAAAGACATGCAGCAAGTAACAGCTTATAACTTTCCAGGAAAACCTAATTTGCAATTTATGTCTCGGAGCAAATCATTATTTATTTGCAGTGATTTCCAAGATGTCATCCAAAAGCTCTGCTTCGATGTTTTCAAAGGTCTGGTAACTATGCAGACCAAATAAAAGCAATAGAATATAGACCTCTCTCCAGCAGGCCATCAAATCCTAGTAATGTCCAAAACTCAAAATATCCAGCAGCATTTAGGTGGCTCATTTGAAAGCCTCTGGTGTTACAAAACTTAGCTGCTGTGCTGGTGCCTTCCTCTCCAAGAAGGGTTGACTTTAATGGTCCCCCCCTCTCACCAGTCCCAGCACAAGAGAACAAGCCCTTTTGAGGGTGAACTGAGTCTTCTGGCAGCAGTCCCCTTGTGTCAGGTGAGGTCTGAGGCACCAAGGAAGATTAATTTTGCCTGCAGAAGCATGTCCTTGAAAGGATGGAAGTTCCAAAGGCCTGTTGTAGCCAGGAGAAACCTCACACAGGTGATGGAGAGTAGATGGAGATCACTCTTGAGTTGTTGAAAACATTGGCTCCTAACTTTAACTAGAGAAGACCATGAGGAGGAAAGCTTCTAAGATCCCTTTATTCTCTGAGAAGAACCTAGGAAACAGAATACTTAATCTACAATGGATCATGTCAGAGAAATACAATAAATTAAATGTCCAGGTGAAAAATAATTACTGTAAAAGATCATAGGCCTCATGTCACATGGTACTTCCATTTATAGAGGGCTAATGCATTATTAGGAGATGCTGTTATTCCATGTTTAATGAGTAATCTAGGACTTCTCAGTCTGGGACCATATGATTAGGCCTTGGTAAATCTCTCATGGCTAAAATCTCACTATGGATTTTTGGCACTTAAGAAAACGTGGTCTGTCACAATGGAAAAAAGGCTTCCCAGTCCCTCAGACCACCTACCATCACTTTCACACAGCCAGGGAAAAGGTCCATCAGGGTCACAGACATGAGGTGAGGGAGAGTTTCCCTGGGACACCTGGGTTCTCCAGTCACCTTTATGCAGGGATTGGGACTGAACTGCTCACAAGATGCATTTTGGCTGATTTTTTGGTATTTTGCAAGGTCTGGTTGGGGAGGAGTGAGACAGCGATGTAAATGCCACAGAGGCAGATACTTCACAGCATATTTGAAAACAGAAAGCCAACATATTCAGGACACTTTTGCCAGTAGCAGAAGCTATACCACAGATGGCAAAACCATCACAGATTTTTCAGTAAGGGAACAGAAGTCATTCATTTGTGGGGATTTTTTTTTGCCCCCCTAAAATCCCCAAGATGGAAAATAGCTATAGAAAACTTCTGTTCGTTCAGGGGCACAAAGATACAAATCAAGTCTTCTGTTACAGTTCACAGAAAATAAGAAAAAAGTTGTCTGAGTATGAGAAGCACATGTGCTTCTGTGTGTAGGTTATTTTGCCATTATTGGTGCTATATTGGTAAACCTGCAGCTGGCATGGGGTCTGGATTTCTCTCATGCATGATTTATTTTTTTTTTTAATTAAGATGCAAGCAATTCAGTTATACACTTTTTCTTTGAGGTAGGCATTTGTGTTACGAAGTCTGACAGGGTCTGGCATGCATGAGGCAGGTTACAACAAAACAGCAACTGCTTGCTTACAGCTGGCTAGAAGCAAATCTCATCCTGAGTTAGACATGCCAGTAGCCATCCTTAGTGAGGCAGAAAGAAACCTCTCTACAGCTGCTAAAAATTCATTGCCTGCTGTGCTTCAATCCCCCTTCAGAGCCGGATTCGTAGGATGTGGAATGACACAGTTCGAAAGCAGTCCGAGTCTTCCTTTATTACTGGAGATATAAACAGTTCAGCTTCACTCAACAGAGGTAATTATAAATGGCTTTTCATATCTCTAACTCTTCTGATGGCTTTAAGGAGTCTGAAATATGTTTCCTCTTTGCCCCCTCCCTTTTCCTCCTCACTCCAAATGTCACCAAACCCTGTTCTACCACCCAAGAAATGTTACAGTGATAAATGGGAGGAGATTTTGTGGTGGTTGTTGCCTTCTTTTTATTTTCTTTCTTTATTTCTACACGTGCATTTTCAAGAATTGTCATTTCTGGAAGGAAGTTAGAAAAAGTGAAAGAGAGAAATGAAATTAAGTTGAAATCTTCCCTTTCCCTCAGAAAGCTGCTAGTGCCAGAAGCTGCTGACGTGTCAGGCCTCGTTGCTGACAGTGAAAATGGGCCATTACAGCACTGTACAGCCTGTGTTAAGCATCACAGGAGTCCTGATTGTCCTGCATATGTAGCAATACTGTCATCTTTACAGAAGCAAAAGTGAACAGCAGAACATAGACGTAAGGAAAAACTGTGCTTGGAACAAAATTGTCTGTGTTGGTGTTAATATACGTAGTTTGAAGAACTGACTGATGTGAACTTTATAGACATCTGTGGAGGAAAGGCTATCAGAAATGTATATGCCAAACAAAATGTGGTGTCTGGCACAAGGGGAAATATGAACAGCTTTTTTAAACCAAGTGTTTTTCAGGGAGTTGTAGGAAAGCGGTGGTAACAAAATACCAGAAAAAGAGCCTCAGAGGTTGTTTCCTTTCTCTTCTATGCAGCTACTTTATGAATGAACCTTGAGCAACCAGATGCCAAACTCTGTTTTGTGTTATCTGTCCAGTTGATGCTGAAATTAAGAGAGGGTAGAATTGGGATTACTGGGCCTAGCTGTTCTCTCATGATGATGAAAATGAAACGTATTTCCGGTCCTGATGGTTAGTCTGCAAAGCTCAACTGAGAATTGAGTTGGGACTTTGGTTCCTGTTCAGTCTTTATTCTCACTGAATTCCCACTGATTTTAGGGTGAGTTTTGTCTGAGGATAGCCTTGAAGGATTTTGACTAGTGCTGAGTAGTATTGAGTGCTGTGTGCTGGGGGAACTAGGGGTATATGATTCTGTTCTCTGAGCATTATACATGCTGCCCAAATCAGTGTAAAGGGGGAAGGCACAACATGGAGCTGTACTGCTCTTTAACTCACTGGTCTTTTTTGTGTCAGGATATTTTCCCTTTGCACTGAAGATTCATTAATAAAGTTGACTATAAGGTTCCATTACTGCAAATGCCTGATTTATCCACATACATCGCCCTCACGTCTCTTTCTGTCTCTGCATTAAAGACTGCAGAGCAGCAGTCTAGGTCTAATGGAGGGGGGAATTGGTTGTCACACAAAGGTTCCAGCAAGAGCCACTGTTTCCCTCAGCCATCCATCCACTGCTCCATCTCAGTGGCAAACCAAAATGTGTTATGCATGAAATGTTTGCTCCTTTAGTTAGCACAGAAGTTGAACTTGCTCTCCGATGCAGCTGAGGTTATCAAGGGGTGTGTTTTAGCAAACAGGATCTTCTGGGCTTGTTAGCAAAAGAAAGGTATCTCTCCTTTTTTGGTTGTGCACTTTTTTCTGAGCCAGGAGGGAAATATGACTGTCAGTTGGAACAAGTGAAGAGGTTTCAAGTGGACAGTATTCATCCCAGTGTGGTGAGAGCCTGTTACAACATGTGCCTGTTATTTAAAGGTCAGTTGGGAAATGAACTGGCAGGGGAAGCATCTTCAATGCAGGTTTCTTCCAGCTATTTTCCTTGTGTAACACTGGATGAGGTGAATCACCTGAAGGGCCTGAATCTCTCTACGGGCTCCACAAGCAGCCTGATAACTGTTTTAGAGGGGAAGACTTTTAGGTGGAACACTGAAGTGACTTGAGTAAGTTTTACAATTCTACAGTCATCCTCCCTTTTTTCACACAGGCAGGAACAATATTTGTTGTTGTTGGGTTTTGAGGGGTTTTGTCTGGTAAACAGAAGTATTTGCAAAGTGGAGGTTAAAAATATTTCTGTGGGAGATAGCATCTCCAAAGCAGCAGGTGGTCAGTTCCACATGGAAAAACACCTGACATCAACAGTAATCCCAGCTGCACGGGACTCCAGGTATTTCTCCCTTTACCCTGTTTATTTTAGCTGAAAAGCAACATTCGTGGTCTTAGGGCTTTCCACAGAGAAAACTCTCCAGAGAACTGCAGTCTGAACAGAGCAGTGGGGCAATGTTTTTCACAGTTCTTGTCTTACTCTTAATATTTACATATATATTCATTTTTAAAGGAGCTGTTTCATTAATGTTTTATTGATTAGCATGCTATTAAGACTCAGAGGATTCAAATGTGAGCCTTGAACTGTATGGTCCGTAGTTTTCCTTGCCTGAGGTTGATACAACAGGGTCCCATTCCTGTTCAAAACTTCCACTCTAGCCTCCCAGCCTAGACACAAAATTTTGCACAAAATTATCTGTATCATCCCAGGTTAAACATTCTATGTGTGCTGGCATTTTCCCTGGAGCTTCAGAGAGCAGCCTGTGTTCTAAAACAGGAAGAAAATTATCCTTTGTCCCCAGAATTGTCTTAGCATCCAGGTCTTGGAGCTTAACTCCACTTCTCCATGTCCTGGGCCAGCACTGAGTTTTCATGTTTCTGCTGGGGGAGCAGAAAGCAGTGAGACACCACTAACTGGGGTGCTATCTCATTGAAACCTTTTTTTTTCCCTGATACCATTCATCATATTCATAGCCTCCTGCCACATGGTAACATCCCAGGCAAGACTGCTCTAGCTATTCATCTTTCCTGTATGATGACCTGCGTTTCTGTATGACATCTCATCCCTTCTTCCTTCATGAACCTCCTGGGCTTCAGTCTGGAATATGGTGTCTGTGTTAGTGCATCCCTCCTTTAGACATACAGCTATGTCCTTTTCTGATTTAGCAGGTAACACACTGCTTATGGCTCTTTTCAGCTTCATATTCTTTTTTATCTTCTATTCCCCCCTCTCCCTGCCCAGGTAATTGACCATAATGTTACTTATTCAAATTTATCACACCAGGAATTTCAGGCATATATCTGATGTGATGTGTTCTGTGATGAAAACTTTACTCTGTCCTAGGGCATATAAGACTATTTCAGATATTTCCTGAAGGTAGCATCTAATTCTTGATTAATAAAAGGATGTCTGACTTTGTTTTCCCTTGCTGCTCATTATGGCTTTGTAGTGATGTGGATTTGGGGTTGCTATATCACTGAAATCAGGAGGAAGGGAAGAGAAACTGGCTGCAGATTTTCTTTTTTACTGTCAAATGAAGAGCATGCCTGTCCAGCCCATGACCATGGTCTGTTTCAGGATCCAGGGGGAATACTGCTCCTTGCATTCCCACTCTGCAACTCTGTCCAATTTTTCACACCCTGGGTCTGGCTGCATGCTTCTTCCATGTATTTCACATCTGACCTGTGCTCTACATTTATTTTCCTAGTGCTGAAAACTTCAGAGGTGTAAAAGCTGAACCAAGCTGATTACCTCATAAGTAGGAAAAAGAAGTTTCCCTCTGCCTGCAGGGTGTTTGGTGTGTGATCTTAATGCAGGCACTTGGATGCTGTGCTGAAAAAGTAGTACAAAAGGAATGCATGTAGGATGGACTGTTTGCTGGAGTTTAGAGCTTTGCAGGCTCAAAAGTGGAATGTATGAAGGAAGAGCAACAGCCTGCCTGAGCTTTGGGTGCATCCAGTTGGGCACCGCAGGATCGTGAGAGATGTGTCTGTTTGCATCTTTGGAGTGTTAATGTCAGAAAGCTCTGGGATAGCTCAGCCAGCCTTGCAAACAAGCAGTCATAGCATGAAACAGCAATGTGACACCAGCCTATTTTTATCCATGTCTTAGGTGAGAGGCAATACAGTAATTAGTGTCTCTCTTCAGATATGAGAAAACTGGGTGAGAAAAAAAAATCTTTATGAACTATGTGGTACTTTGTTACCCTGCAGGTTTTCAAGATGGGGGAAGGGAGGTGGTGGTATGATTTTTTTTCAGCAGAAAAGTGGAAGTTATCTGTTAAAGAAGGGCCTGTTCCTTGTTTTGTTTGAGCCTTGGGGCTCAAGAGCAGCAGAGACAAAGGACTGTGTCACTGGTGCAAGGCAGTGTTTTGTAAAAGGAAAATGTTCAGATGGAGTTGTGTATATCAATTCAAGTTAGCACATAGTAGTTTTTCCCTCTTGAGGAAAATAACTGGGCCAGGGGTAAAGCCATCAGATTTCATAGATATTAGAAACTGCTCCAGAAGTGCCTTGTGTTGGGTCAAGTGCTGTTCTCAGTGGTCTGCATGCATTGCTGCTCCAGTACTGTGAAAGAAAAGAAACAGCAGGGAGCTGTAAGAGCAGAGCTGTTTCTTGAGGGAGAGCGCCTGGGAGCTGAGGGACAGTCAAGCCCAATCCAAACCCCCAGTGATGATTCATTGTGCCACAGGGGATTAAGCCAGGAGCCCTGGACAAGGTGAGGGGATGAACCTGGTCCAGACCGCCAGGAGATACTGGCAGAGACAGGGCTGGAAAGTGAGCTGCAAGGCAGGTCCAGGATCAAGCCAGGAGGCAGACACAAGGCAAGGACTGGGTGCCCAGAGCTGAGCAGGGTTGTGGCTTCCTGGTGGGTCTCATCAAGATCACCGAGGCCTATGGGGGTCCTAAGGACCTCAAAAGTTGTTCCACATTGGAGCCCAGGATCCCTGGCAGCTCTTCCTGAAGGATGGTAAGTCTTAAATACAAATTCATCCATGTGGCCCTAAGGGTCCATTCATGAGAGAGAAGGCCCTTGCCAGCAAACCCCATCAGGGTCACCACAAAGCCCTCAGATCCCCAGTATTTGCACAACAGATATTATCCCATATTCACTCCCTGTTTGCTTCCATGCAAATGGGCTGAAATGGGAAATGGAAATGAGGGTATTGTTTGTCCCTCCCCTTTGCTTTTTCTTCCCAAATGCAGAAGTGCTGTTGCATGTTTCCTCTTCTGGGTAGCGTTCCAGAATAAATACTTGATTTCCCTTTGCTTTATTATTTCTCCTCTGTGTTTTTATGTCAACCACAAAGACTTAATCTGAAACACACACAGGAAAAAAGGAAATTATTGCTACTGTTTTCAGAGGTAAGCAGTTTAATGTCAAATTCATGTGGATTTCTTCATAATGAACAGAACAAATTGAGCTCAAATTCAAACAGTGGGAATCTGAGTCAGAGAGGAAAATTAAAATGAAGAACATTAATATCCTGATTTCTAACCCAACCGAGACCTGATTGTTTCCTAAATGAAATCTCCCATCAAATTCCTTCCACCCACCCAAAAATATAATTAAGCTGTGACTTCCAGGCTGAAATTGTATCTGCACTGTGAATTCAGCAGGGACAACTGTGTGTGTTGCAGAATTGTTTTCAGGTGGATTTACTTTCCTGCATTTTTCAGAAGCAGTTGTTTAGAAAACACCAGTAGAAGGTTAAATTCTTCCTTTGGTAGGAGACTGTCACTCTGGAAGACAGGAGGTGTAGGTTAGCACTGAGACAGTGCAGTGAGTCAGGTGTTGGTCACCAAATCTGCCCTTTCTGCTGAGATGAGGGCTGCTGGATGTGTCTCAGTGCTGCAAGATGAAGAAGTTTCAGTTTAGCTGTCTGCAGGGGTGGTAGGTGCCATGGTGTGGACATAACTGTCCAATACAGCAGTGAAAACAGGGTGGAATTTGGTGTGGTAAAAAGCACAGGCAAGCAGGGGAGGAAGGAAAAAGAAAAAAAATAAAAGAAAGGAGCAGAATTTGGATCCCCCAGGGACCTCACACCCCATCCCTGGTACTCTTCAAAGTGCAATTGCTGCTCATTATAATAACCCATTTGCCAGTGCTGACCCTTTGCTGCCTAGATAAAGCAGAGAGAAGGTGGAAATTTGGACAGTGGAAGTGCTACTGTTGTCATGCATCAGCCTTTCACAAGATGCTTGTTTGCTCCTTGATGGATTAGTGCGACCAGCCTGACAGAGATTCTGCCTAAATTTATGTTGCATATAAAACAAACAGCAAGCAGCCAAGATCTAGGAGAGGTGGAAGTACCTCTCCTCATCTTGACAGGATATTCAGAGGACACCACAAAATCATCTATCACAGTCTGTCTACACACTTCTTACCTACTCTGAGTAACACCTATAGGTTTTCTTGTGGCTTGAAGATATTAGAGAATAAATACTTCCTCCATTTTCTTTCCATTTGTTGTAATTTTTTACAGTTGGCAGCAAACAGTGCCCCAGTTTCTCCTGTTAAGTCAGTCAGCTCTCATGTCATTTCTTTCAGAGATCATTTTAGGTTATGGGGACTTACTAATTTTAAATTAATGAGTTGTGGCCGTATGAACATGCATGTTGGCAGCAGTGTTAATGGTCACTTTTTTCCCCGTTATTTCTTGTTCCACTTGTGGTTCTGGGGTAAGCAGGTTCAGTGCAGAGGACTCACAGGATGTCCAAGGTGCCTGCAGTTGCTCTCCTTGTTCATGAATGCATCTGTAGATACCTAAAGGGAACTCACCAAAATATTCATGGATATAAAAATACACATTATTCTTGGTTTTTGAGCACTTAACAGCTCAAAGACAATTGGGCTAAAGAAAAGTGTCTGTTTTCTGCAGACACTTTGGTCTTGTAAGTACCATCACTGCACAGCTGGGTATGTGGTGCCGAGCAAGAGCCACGTCTGTTTAAAACTCAACACCCCCTGGAGATGCTTTAAAAGCTTTGAGCTCTGTTTTCAGTCATGCTCAGGGTTTGATGGATGTAAATGCAGAGGAATTATCAAAGTGAACCTGGGGTGGCCTTTGGCAGGGACAGCAGCCTCAGTGACCATTCAGAGACCATCATCTGTCAACGTGCAAATCTCACTATCTCACTTCTTCATTGTCATTGCTTCAAATCTAAAACAAGGCACTCTGCCCCAACCTGTCCCTTTGTGCAGAGTGCTGAGAGGTGTCAGTGCCTTATGTTGTTGAGTTGGCAGGGGCAACCTGCTGCATGAACCTAAGGGATGCAGCAGTCCTAGCCCTTGAGCATCATCCTTCACATTGCAAAGCCCTTAGTCCTGGGAAATTTAGTCTGTGTTTCAAGGGGTCCATTGGTCCTGGAGCCTGGAGGCCTCTGGTTTAGCCACAAACAGCAGCAGTGCCAGTCTCTTCCCCCTCTGGAATATGATGAGATGTTCAGTTTCTATTTTTTTTAAGTCAAGGCTGCTACTTGAGAAGGGGGTTTTTGGAGGTGCTGGTTGTTTGGTGCAAATCAAGGGGTAATAAGCAGTGTAGAATCCCTGACAGCACTTCCCTGTTAATCCAAAGGCAGCCTGTGGCCTGTTTTCAGCATCTCATCCATCCACAGCTGCTCAAATGCTGCAGCTCCTACTCTTCAGTGGGCAGATTGGTGTTCAAGGGTGCTCACTGTCGCAGCACCCTGGGTCCTTGTATTAGTGCTCACACGTCCAGGAACAGCCTGCAAAAGAAATAGCATAGTCAATTTATATCAAGACTTCAAACTTCCAGTTTACCCACTACAGGAGGGTGTTCCTTCACCTCCCCATCTTCCCACCACCATTAGGCATTTTCCTAATGAAGTTCTTTGGTTTTATCTCCCCCTGCCCTTCTGCTTCTTCTGTTCCCTCTTGTAACTCTCACAGACACACTTACCATCCCCTGACCCCATGGATTCCCCTTCCTGGAACCCATTGCCCAGATGGTGGGTGTATTTGGAGGGAGTAATCCACATGCCATTGCACCAGTTCTGTCACAAGGGACTGCTGTCTCTAAGCCAAAAAATCTCTGCAACCCTGTTAAGCAACTGTTGGCTTGGCTAAATGTCAGCAACTGGCCTCAAAATGACCCACCCTGATAATCATATATGAAGTAAAGAGAAGTTCCAGGTAGGTGACAGCAGAGGAATATTTTCTCTTTGTAAGAGAAAGTCATCAGCCTTTTGGACTAGCAAATTGCTTCTGGTGGTTTTTTATCTCCCCCCTCCCCCACCCACCCCCTTCTTAATCAGCTGTACATTTTATGCTAGAAAAATTATGATTTTCTGCATCAAGGATCAAAACTTAGGGAGTTTAACTCTTATTTCTGCCTATGTGCAAAATTAATCCCATTGTTGATATTCTCCTGGTTTATTTTGCCTCTCTGCTGCCTGGAACTGAGTTAGCTGAGATTTGTTGCAGTGATTTCAGTGAGTGACATGACATTCTTCCTCTGGGAGATATTATGAACTGGCTTTGATTTTGGGATTGACAGCCATATAATTGGAAGTTCAGTCATTAGGTGGATCAGCTTTAAAGAGGAAAAGTAAGGGCAAGGCAATTTCTGAAATCAGAGCAGGCTTTGGGGAGTATTAGATCTGACAGAGTATTGCTGCAGAGCAGGCTTAATATGGTGACTGTGAAGGAGGAAGGAAGAAAGCATGGCTGCTTTTATAGATTCCTCGCAGCATGGTCCAATTTTCACCACAGGCAAGGCTCTCTGCACATTTTAGGTGGGGCCTCATGTTTAGTGAGAAATAATCATGAACAGGAATAATTGGGGATAATGCATGTTCGTATAGTCGAGATACAGTGTGGTGTAAACACTTGTAAGGGGTAGTGGTGGTATAAAGAAATGTCCCATCCTGGGACAATGTTTCTCCTCCAGGCAGTGAAAAAGTAACTAATGAGTGAGCAAATACTTATAAATGGATGTGGACTAGCTGTGTGTTTTGAGCATGGCCTGCACATTATAATCCAGCAGAAGTTTGTCATCTGAAATCATGGCCAAAGAAAGGAAAGGGGAAAAAAGGGACAAAGAAATACTTTCGCTCCTCTGTCTCTGCATAAAAGCACGAGATGTTTCATGTGGCAGAAGATGGCCCAGAGCTTAACAACCTCATTTGCTGAAACTCCATTTCACTGCAGTCAGTATTAATAGCTTCACAATGAATAGATTAGATGCTGCAAGTGACAACAAACCTATTTGAGAGAAATTTAATAGGGAAGTTTATTGAAGTTTATTAACTGAATCCTGTTGGCTATTATAAGAACAGAGCTTGATAAATCTAAATGTCAGAGCATTTGTTGGAAGGAACTTGGAAAAATACTGAAAATACCTGTTGTCCTCCAGCAAATATGTGTGAATTTGCTCATCATAATTGCATTTATTGTTAGAACAAATTTTGAACACATGGAAGACCAGGACTCATTAAATACTTGAAAGCTCTACCTGTAGAAAAGCACACGGTGGAATGCTGGTGAGCAAAGTCTCAAAGAAAACTAGAGCTTTGACTCCTACAAACCTGCTTTTGTTTCCCTGGGAGCAAAATGGAATAAGTTAATACTGAGTGAAGTATAAAACCTGCCAGAAATTACAAACTGAAATCACTGCAGAGAGGCCATTCCAGTGACATTCAAGTCTGAGCTATTCACTACATTTTGGGTAAGGCAGCGTGTGTTATAGGGTTGTTTTAGTGGACACTTAGAGGAAGACTGAGCTCTTACCACATCATTTGTGTCCAAGCTAAACCATGTCTCCTGATAGCTCAGGAACTGTTCTACCTTCAGGGAATGGTTCATGTCCTTCCTGGCTGTCACTTGTCCCTGCAAGGCAGTCTGAAGTCAAGGACATGGTGTGCAAGAAGCTGAGCGACCTGGTTCATGCTGGATTTGAACCACAAGATAAGCTGGGCGTTCCAGGAGTCAGAGCAGGCAGGAGTACAGCACTGTGCCCTTACTTTGTGGAAAGGGAGCCACATTGCTGGCAAAATAGGAAGGAAATAGGACTGGGATGGATTGAAAACACAGCAGGACATGTATTTCCTTCTGAAACAAACAAAAAAAGCCCAAGAAAATTTAAATTTTGGAATTGCTGGGTCAGAGGCAATGAAACATTTTGTTATGACTCAGATGTGCTTTTTCTAAACTATTTCTGTTTCTACTCTTATAAAGAGTTGAAATAATACAAGAAGTCAAAGTCGGCTTTTATACCAGCCACTCTTCTGGAACAAAAAGTGAAAACATTTAATTTGGAAAATACTGATTTTGTGTGGACATTTTTAAAGCATTGAATTGTTCATCCAGTTAAATTTATAAGCTGGTCCATTCTCCTTTCTCAGCAAAACTGCTCTTCTGTCACATCTTCTCAGCAGTGGGGGAATCTCTCCAATCCCCTGCTAAAATGCACATACCAAAAATATTTTGGTATGCAATTGAAAAGAGCAGAAGTCAAGGAAGATACATGGTGGTGGTGGTGCCTCTGCAGACAGATGATCCCAGTTAAAGCAGTGCTGCTCAAACCCTTCCAGCCAGGCAGAGCCATGGTGAGTAACAGTATTATTCAGAAAATCTGGAGGAGCAGTTGAATCTGTTTCCCTTCCAGCTGGGTAGACCATGCAGATCATTCAAGGTAACCTGTGTAGCTTTGTCAGCCAGCTGCCCACAATAAATTTTTTAAAATTTTATTCCTGAGTGATGCAGTCTAGAGTCTGGCAACATGTGCTTGTCATCATAATTTTCATTCTTTGCTTTCAGTGAGTGAATAAACCACACTTGTGTTTAACAAGGTGCAGTTTTCCCATACAGTCATTACACAAATCTCTTCCAAAAAATTATTTCTACATTCAATGTTGTCCTGCATCAAAGACATCAATTTCTACCTTAGAAAGGAAAGAAAAAGGTTCCATTTGGTTGCATACTGTCATTAAAATAATACCTGCTTTCATAGCCACAGAAAGTAGCTAAGTGTAGCTATCTGAATCCTTTGTGTCTGGTTACAGCGATGTTAAAAATGGTGGGATTTTCATCTTCTTTGTCCTGGTTGGTTTTTCTCAGTTTGCAAGTCAAAAGTGCAACCCTCCAGATCTCCCCCTGCACCCTGAGAACAAGCCATGGCTTCTCCTGGCCTTTTAAATCCAGCACGGCTGGATCTGTTGTGCTTGAATCATGAGGATCATCGATGCTGTGAGAGGGGAAGGAGCAAATACTTGCCTTCTGAAAGACCATAATTTCCTTCTCCTTGTGATCACAGCCTGCAAATCCTTCACTTGAGGAAATCTAGCATCAGGAAGCCTTGAACTGAGCACTGGCCTTTCCAGAAACCCAAATTTGAATGCAATTTTGGATATTAGAGCTGACCTGGTAGCTGTGTTTTGCTCTGAACTTTGGTTGAATACGAGTGGAAACAAAGAGACTTGGGACTGTAGTTGTACAGTGTGGTTGCAGAGAATGTTTTTGTAGAGGTGCGAGTTCTGCTGTTAAATGTTTGCGATGATATCATCATGCTGCTGTAAAAGGTGAACCTGTGAGTTTGAACCCATCTCTTTTCCATGCCCCCACACATATACAGCATGACAGGGGTTTGGAGACAGAATGCATTTGCTTTCAGTAGGGTGCCTTTGACTAGCAGAACTGGAGGTGATTCAGCACAGCTGGATAGAAGGCAGTTCCCCTAATTAAATAAGGAGTGGTGACTGTGTGCTGGGATTAGGTGGTGCAGCAGATGGCAAAGGAGGGATTTGTATTGGGGCTGCTGTTGCTGGAATGTAGGAAAGCAAGGATGGCACAGAGCTGTGGGGTTTGCTGGGAGAGGTCTGTGTTGCACCACAGATGCTGAGAGCCAAGGATCCAGCAGTAAGTGAACAAATAAAAGTAAGTGATGATAACTGCTGCCTGCTGAAGATATTGGGCACATTGCCAACACCGGGCCTGACAGCTGCCAGGGATCCCATCCCAAGAGTGCTTGACAGGGAGGAGATTCCAGGTGGTCAACAGGCACTTGCAGCTCTGATCCTTCTGGTTTTTGGGCCCCTGGACATGCACTGACCTTTGTAATTGCAGCCCCAGTGATGCGCACCCTCACACAGAATAAACCTCTTTGCTGTCCCCCATGGTGTTTTGGGAGAGCATGCTGCTATGATCCTGTGCTTATTTTATTGGAGTTTTGTTGGCTTTCTATTACCAAGGCCATTTTCATGCAAATGAGGCCATAGTTCCATAGTTTACCTGCTCCTTCTGCTCCTGCCTCATCTGCAGACCTAATCTGCTTTTCCTAATAGTCCTGTTGGTTGCCATAGCAATGATAAAGTGGTATGAAAAAGCCAGGATGATACTTAAATATATGTCTGGTATTACATTTTTCTTTCTTTCTCCTGGGAAAGAGAAACTAAATAATGAGAGGGGTTTTTTTTTGGTTTTGTTTTGTTTTGTTTTGGGGGCTTTTCGGTGTATTACCATTTTATCAAAAGCTTTAACTGTGGGCTTTTTGGACCCTGGATACAATCCTCTCTCAGCACCCTTTTAGGCTGGGAATTTTGCAACTGAAGAGCAGGTAGTAAGAAACAAGAGCCCAAATTTATGAATACAGGGTACATGTAATTGTGTATTTAAGATGCCAAAGTTACATTTATTGTGTCGTGCACAGAGTAAGAAGTTTGCCAGTTCACCATGACAGGAACCTAAGCTTCAGAGTTTCAGTTTGGTCTCTGAAAGTATTGAAAGATATCTGAACATGTTAGCGGAGGGTTTGTTTTGGATTTGCACCAGACTTACTCAGTACTGTCACTGAAAGTGGCATTTTGAACAGTAAATTAAAAAATCTTAATGAAATCATGGGAGAGGAAACCAGAAGATGTAATTTCTTTGCTCAGTTGCTGCATACAGGAATGGGTGGCTGTAGTACCAACCCCTATCTTTTACATACCTGAGAGCAAAAATTACTTACTTACTCTGTATTTTCAACTTTTTTTTTGCCAAGTTTGTAGTCAGAATCATGGATATGTATTAAAAGTTGGCTGAAAGAGCCATATTTGTGTGAATTCAGTTAATTCCAGAGCCCGCCACTCTGGCAAATGAAGGCAAGCAAAACCTATATTTACGTGCTTACACTGGTTGATCCCTTCTTTCTTGTCACAGTCTGAGAGCATCCCTCATGCAAAACATCTTCTCCTGCCCAGCCATGGTGGGATCACCTTGTTCCTGCCTGCTGGGGTTCACTAGTCGAGATCAGGCCATGGATATATTTATTGGGTGAGATGTTCTTTATAGCAGCTGGCATTTAAAGACACCTCAAGCTAAAGTGCTCAAAAGCCCACCATGGGTATATTTTTCATATCAGTTCTCATAGGGACTGAGTTGGAGATGGGGTTAAATCTCAAATGGGAGGATTATATCACTTTTGAGTTTATGGCTGGCATTAACTCTGGACTTTCTCATTACTTGTATAAAAGTGAGCCCCGTTTTGAATCTTTTATGGCCTGGCTTGATTAAAAATGGGATGAAAGCAGAAACAATTTTAATGGCCTTAGTGCTCACTCGTATAAAACTAGTGCGAGAAGAGAAATTGTTCCTGCAGTCCCTCATCCCAGATGAATGTGAGACTGAGAGAAAACACATTACCAGAAAGAAAGAATTGACTCATTTACCTATTAGTTACATTCAAGGTTACTTAGTTAAGCGTTCATATAATGTTTTCTTACAGGAGACAGCTTTGTTTCCTTATTTTCAAACACAGCAGCTCATCTTGCTTTCCATCAGCATAGACAAAAATATCAGGTGAGAGAAAACAAGTCTTTTTTTCCAGCTGCATGTGTCGAGGAGCCTCCCTGGCATGCAGCCCCCATACAACACTGCCTTCTACTTTGTCCTGTGCTCAAAAGACCGGTTAAGTGATCTGCTAATGCCATACGCCTGGGGCTGGGAAATGCTGGGGGATGACGGGGGAGAGGCAGGAAACTGTCTGCTCCCTCCTCTACCTGCAAAGACATGGGGAAATGTCATCCCAGGCCTGCATACAAGCAGGGCAGGAGGCAGCCTCCACCTAGCCTGAGGTTTGGCCAGTTTTTGCCTTTCTGTAAATAATTAGTAGGTGTGAGCTTTCAGAGAACTCCCTGCTAAGGGGATTTGTACTAGCCAGAGGTCCTCAGGGCTTATATATCCTCAGCAACTCCATCCAAAGAGATTGTACCCAATGCCCTACATGCCCCACAAAGACAGCCTTCATTTCGGCACGGGGCCACCTCCACACCTAAAAGAGGCAAATGGGGACTCCATGCCTCAGACACTGGTAAAAGCATTCCTGAAAGGGTTACTGGTTTCGAGGATTGGCTCTTCAGTTACTTCTTTGGGTTGAAGCTATCGGATGTTGATGGCAGCCAGGCCATCTGAGCTCTCTGACAGTCCTGTCCTAACTAGTTCTAGTTGCCCCACCAATGACTTAATTTCCTGGGGAAAAGGTTTTGTCTTTACAGTTTAGTCCTGGAGGTTAAAAACCATGGTCATCCTTCCTGCTCTAGAACTCAGTAGGAATGGCCCTGAAGGGCAAGGTTTTTTTATTCGATATGTTTCTGGAGATTAGAAGAGGTCCAGAGCAAGGGCTTAAGGGTTTTTCATCCTGTAGGTCAGCTAAAAGGTAGGGGGAGAGTTTGCTTCCTGGGTTGATGCCTACAATAGGAATTGAGGTAGGTCTTGGCAGCTGCCTGCCAAGCCGTGATGATCCCGAAAAGCACAGGTTCAGAGGCTGCGTCTCCAAGGGATAAACCAAAGATCAATGGACAACTGTTGGCTGAGTGCTTGGAAACAGCAGCAAAGAGGTGCTGGAATGGTGAAACAAGGTGTTTGTGGGGCACACAGAAAGCCTTGAGACATGCACTTCCTGGCCACTCTCATTCCTGATAGAAATGCGTGGCAGAGCTGTAGTGCTCTCACCTTCCAGAATGGATTCAGGTGGTTGTGGATGTTCTTTATGGTGATATCAGAGAAGTAGCTGAAGTGAAACTTGCCCTCTTAGACATGAGAAACAGCTGCTGTCTGAGAAATGCTGAGAGCTTTTGGAGAGGCTTCATTCTCCATCCTTTCTCTTTAATTCTGCTTTTTTGATCTAGATGTGTTGTGAAGGACCAGTAAAAGAGATCCTAGCACATAGTGGGAGTTGAATGTGCTGTTGTCTGTTAGTCATTATATATATATATATTTTTTTTTTTTTATTCATTTGGCACTTTCTGGAGAGTTTTTCCCCCCACATTGTGTAGGCTGCCATCTTCCTTTCTTTCTTTGTAGCAAGCATGTGGGCGCAGCCTTGCTTACACTCTGAGCAACTGGGGAACCACCATAAATGTAGCTTATCCGCTTTCTGATACATTTTCTTTTGCGTTGGTTTGGATTTGTGCATCGTCAGTAACATCTGTTCTGCTTTAGTGGCATACAGTTTTCCGAGTCTAATTAGCTGGCTGCTTGTAATCAGGACTATTTCAACTGTTGTCATTCTGAATGTTCTTTTTCCCTTTTTTTTAATACCACATTTGCCTGATTGACCTTTTTTGTTGTTTTTTTTCTCTGTCTTTCTATCGGGCTGCTCCAGGAGCCATGGCTAATCATCTTATAACCAATGCTCTGCTTCGTCCTCATGGCACTAACAACCCTTATAATACATTGCTCGGGGAATCGGCGGTCTATAACAACCCTTCTGTCAGCATGTACAACGCACAAGGTGTGCTGGAGTTTCTCTCTAATTTTTCTAGTGAGAATTCCATTTTCTGTGGCTTATTTTGGCCCATTTCTTTCTTTTTTTCTTCCTTTTACTTTTTCTCTCCCCACGCACACACACTTTTTTTTTTTGGAACTGGGCACAAAAAAAAAGATCCTCTCCCCTCCCTTTCATTTCAATGCATCTTTCCATCTTCCAGATGCTTTTTTTCCATGAGCAATCCAATTCACTTTGAAAGACTCTTGTCAGTTTTACTCAAAGCATTCATAGTATTTTGATTTCAATTTTTTTTTCAGTCTCCTTGCTTTTGTATTGTTTTGGAGTTGTGTGTGTGTGTTTTGTCGGACACATCCATTCCTCTCTTTGTTGTCAGCGCATTTCCTTGTTAAACCATTCATTTCAGAAACAGGAACACCGCTGAAGGTAAGTGAAGCTAAACTGGCCTTTGCCACCAAAGCTGCTCTCATTTGAAATGGCCTACAGAAATGTGGCCAGCAGTGCGCTGGTTTGCACAGGGAGTAAAATGCAAAATAAAACAAAACTGCCCTTGATCTCTAAGAAAAATAACGGTTGAAGAAAGAAGTGTAGGCCAGCTCCAAAGAGCAGAGCTGAGATGAGAAATGTTTTGCCGTTTGCATTTATACATTTTATCTGTGTTGCTAGAGAAAAAAAATAATCAAAAGAAGGTGTAGTGAAACTAGATAATAATTGATATCCTCCTTTTGGCAACAAAAAAGAGGCAGAGTCAGTTGTACCTAATGGAGGTTTCTGCTATGGAAATTTGTCACCTACATGTTTGTCTCTGCTCTGGCTTCTGTGGGAAGGGACAATGTTTGTAAGCTGATGTCCTGGTGCTTCTGTGAGGGAGAGGCAGATGTGTTTAAGTAGGGTCTGAGGAGGAGATGGGGAGTGTGGAGCTCTGACAGCTCCAGTCTCTTGGTGGCTCCATCCTGCTCTGCCCTTTCCATGGGATTTTTTTTTTTTTTTGTCTTACTTGTAAGGTGGCTCAATCACTTCAGAGTAGCACTGCATTCCAGTGCAAGAGTGCCAGCACTCTCTCAGCTCTCCGTTCCCAGTGAAGGCATCACTTCCCAGCAAAGGATATCCAAGAGAGGGAAAATAATGATGGTTATAATGCAAGCAGGAAAGCCCCCTTTGTACTCTATGGCAGCACGTTGTTTATGACAGAAATAGATGTTGAACTGCATAAGTAGGATATTTGCATTCAAAGCACAAGGAAAGCACGTGTTTGACCTTTTTGCTGTTTATTTAAATTTCCTAAACTATGCTAACTTTGTGCAATAAATTTGTTTCTAAGAATGCTTTTTTGAAAAGGGGCTACTGTTAAACATGAAATGCTCTGAATTTTAAGAATTTCAGTGTATTGCAAATGTGGAAATGAGCTTTGATGTTCTGACTAGTTTCTTGCATGATAACCTTGAGGTATGGGAGTCTTTTAAATCAAATGGCAACAGGTAATGCTGGGTCAGCATTTGCCTTAAGAAGAGTCCTGATGTTCAGGTCTGGGTGCATCAACTGTGAACACAGGTGATTTGGGCAGAAATGTGTGTTACATGTATTTTGATAATTTTGTGTTCTTCAAATTTTTAATACTAGAATCTGATACAGTTACCTGAGCTAACAGAATGTTATTCCATAAAAATAACATAAATTTTTTGCAAGTGCCTTTCTGTTCAACACAGTTAGATAAGTAACAGAGAAACCTATCCAGGCTTCATCCATGGGAGGTGAAGAAAGAGAATGGGACCACCTGGGTCCCATTTAAGCTCCTGGAGCTTTGCCATTGACTTCAGAGGGAGCAGAACCCAACCCATTCTTTTCAGGAGGCTGCGAGTTAATTAATGACCATAGAACTGGTATAGCTATTACTTTTCAAACTGGTTAGGTCCCTGGACAATTACAAACTGTGACTATTAGGAGATCCCATGGCAGAAATGAAGGGTAGCAAAACCAGCCAGGCCTAGTGGTATCGGTGGCCCTTTGGGGATGCTGCACCAGCAGGAATTATAAAGCCAGGAGAGTGCATTGTAAAAGTAGATGCTGTCATCATCTCTGGGTGTGCCTTGGCTGTGGTTGGCATGCAGTGAGGCATTCTTAGCTAACACCATCCAACTAATCCATTCCACATCACTAAGGCTGTGATTTTTTTCTTTTGCTCATTCATTTATCACTTCTGGTGCTGGCCATGGGTGGGGCAGGACACCCTAAGGAACCAGGGACTGATCTGGTCCACCTATTTCTTTTCCCCTCCCCAGTCACGTATTTTAAAATACTGTCTCTGCTTAAGCAAAAGCTGCCACATCTGTAGCAGGTAATTACCAGGGGCAGGAAGTCCTAAAAATTACCCTTGGAAAGAGGTGGGGAATCAGACCCTAAAAGGCCACAATCCTCTGTTCCAGTGGCATAAGTGATTCCTTGACAGGACACAGAGTGTAGAGGAAGGAGGAGGTGGTAGGTGAGGGGCCGAGTGCTCACTGTCTTTGGAAGCTCAGAGACATAGACTGGCTCAGTCTCTCCAAAGCAGGAAAACATCCCAACACCTTTTGTCAGAATTAATTTTGGGAGAAGGTGTTCACAAGCATTAATAACCATTATCAAGCTCTACTTAAAATCCAACAGACCACTGAAGAGTGGGAAGCTGAGCGTTATCACTGCCTCTTCATCTTATTCTCTGACTTGTCTTGTTTTAAGCCTTTCTTAATAGTTTCATTTAGCAATGCCATTATTCAAACTACTATTCTTCTTTTTTTTGTTTGTTTTTTTTTTTTTTGCCAAGTCCATGTAGTTTGCCATATGTTTGGTTAAAGTAAAAATCAGACTTACCAAAGTTTGTAAAATGCCAGCAGCCCCATGATGAGCAAAGTCATACTCTTACAAAGCACTGTTGCAAAAGATGGACGGCAAAACATTTTTAGCAAGGAAACAGATTTCAGTTTCAGCTACACAGGGGTTATTATACCTAACAGTAAGTAAAGCCATTCATTTTAAGACTTTGGAAGTGACAATGACAGTGCCTGTCTTTTCAAGCATGACTGTTACCAGACTTAGACTTTTCTTAAATTTCCTGGCATTATTTCTTCATTTGTGTTGCACGCTGAACATTTTATAATGGCATTGGAAAACAGTTTAAATGTGATAATTTTTTAAAATAAAAATGTAGACTATTGCATATTGTGCGAAAAATAATTTTTTTTCTGTCTAAAATGTCAATATTTTTAACCTGAAATAAACCTTGTAACAAATTCATGTATTCTGGGCAGTGGAAATTATTTCCGTTAACTCTCTTTTCTGCATATCATCAATTTGCTTTTTACTCATGTTTCTCCTACTGTCGCTGTAAGCTTACTTGTTGTTTTTTCTTTCCTTTTCTTCATGCTGTCGTTTAGAGCCCTACAGAGAGACAAGTATGGGAGTAAAGCTAAACATTGCATATCAAATGTAATTTTTTTTAGTTCACTTTTATTGCATCACATATAGATGATGTAGTTAATAAAGGAAATTAATCTCACAGTTTTGAAATCAAAAGACTATGAATAGACATGTATATATATGTGTATGCGTGTGTATGTATGTATGTATATATATATGTATGTGTACATATATATATATAGATGAGATTAGAGGATGCTTCCTTTGTTTATTTCCCATTTTTGTGGTATTGTTTACCCAGCATAGTTTCTCGTTTAGTTGTGTATGCTTATTTTTTTTTCCCAACTTCATGTTTTTATTTGCGAGGTCGTGGCATTTTTATACAGTGTGTTTCATTGCAGCCCCCACTCTGTTCTCACCTGCAATGCCTCCCATTTTATTTCTGCACCAAACCCCAGATCCATGCATTGGCAGCAGGAGCACAGTGCTCGGTGCCTCAATGCATATGTTACTCAACGTAACCATCAAACAGATGCTGTTGTACCTGTCACCCATTACATACAGCCCTCCCCCAAAAATGCTCACTTTTCATTTCTCCCCAAGCATCGTGACTCGGTTGGAGAGCTTTCACCGTGAAAATCAACGGCTTTGCTCTATGTCTGTGATGGCTAGTTGATTTTTTGGCATAGCTCCCTCGTTTTCTGGGGAATCCAGGATACAGCAGCACCCTCTAAGCTTCAGAAACCCAAAAGGTGACGGACACATTTGGGGCATTTCATTCAAAAGCAAGAAGAAGCCTTCAGTAGTGCTTTCCAGCCCTTGACATACAGCAACTACTCCATCGCAGATATAGACTGAATCCTGTATTTTCAGAAGGTACACATGCCATGTACTAAGCATGGTATGAACAACTGTTCATCTGAAATTGTCAGTTTAATGGCTTCTCTGATCCACTGTGCCTTGCTGGGAGTTGCTTGCCAGTTTTTGGCAATGCCTGAAGCCTTAGCTGAGAGGTCAATAAGTTATTTCATGCATTCCCATGCCTGCTCTCCTTCCAAGGAGACCAGCGATCCCAAAAACAAAAGCATGGTGGCTTAACTGCTGGGCCTGATTTTCTTCTCCCTTGCCCACCCATGCTGGCATTGCTCTCAAAGCACTTCCCTGCCATCTCCCGTAGTGCTTTGGGAAAGAGCTGTGCTCCAGCCTCATGTTGTCAGCATTGACACACCTATGGAGATGCAACAGGCAGTTAGAGCGGGGACATCCCGAGACCCTGCTGCTCCTCTCAGGTTCCCATGAGCCCACCATAGCATGGCACTGATGGTACTTGCTGTACCCTCTGCTGAACCCACTGCTTTAACTTTGCAGGTGGAATAGGAGCTATTTTTAAAGGCTTCACAAGACCCCAGAACAGCTGCCTCCAACATCAATTGTATTAGAAAATCCCCACCTGGCCAGTGTGGAGTAAATAATTTTGGTTGTGCCCTTAAGCCAGAAGAGGTAGGGCATTTAGCCTTGTTCCGGAAAATCCTGGGCCAGGAAGTACTTTGTGCCTCCCCCTTGCTACTCCCTGAATCCTGCCCTTCAGTCCTTATATCTTTATCCTGACAGCCTGCCCAGCGAAAGGGGAGAGCAGACTTTTTTTCCTCTAGGAAGGATACACTCCCAAACAAAGCTTTGGTAGTGATTAGCCTGGGCTGCAAATGCTTTTCCCTCAGCTGGGAGGAATTGCCCCCTTCCTCCAAAGCTCCTAGAGCCAGGGCAGTTGGGACCACCCCAGGGTCATGAATTTTTCAGCTCCCCCAGGAATACATAGAGGGCAAGAGCTATAGGAGAATGCTGGCCAGGAGAGGTTATCCTTCCAGCTGGATGTTTCCACATCAAGTCACACACTTGACAGTGCTTTCCATTTTTTTGGTGGGAAGCCCTTGACCACCAGCTGGTTAGATGGAGCTGCGCCCTCCCATTTTGGCTGCAATGCTCTCCTTGCTGCCCAGCCCCAGCAGCTGCGGCAGCCTAGGAAGGGGGTTTGAGTGTGCACATCCCGCATGAGTGTCCTGTTTGTACAAGTCACCCTCTCTTGTGTAATGTTTTTCAGAGGGGCTTCTGAACAATGCCAGGGATACAAGTGTCACGGATACTCTACCACTGAATGGTAATCACGGCAACAGCTACAGCATCGCCAGCGGCGAGTACCTCAGCAACTGCGTGCAAATCCTTGACCGTGGGTACAACCACACGGAGAACGCCCTCGAGAAAAAGATCCTGAAGGAACTCACCTCCAACTACATCCCTTCCTACCTGAACAACCATGAGCGCTCCAGCGAGCAGAGCCGCAACTTGATGAACAAACTCGTCAACAGCGTGGGCGGCGGGAGCGAGGACGATGCCATCGTGCTGGATGACGCCACCTCCTTCACCCATGAGGAGAGCCTGGGCCTGGAGCTCATCCACGAGGAGTCGGACGCCCCGCTGCTACCTCCCCGGGTGTACTCAGCGGACAACCACCAGCCCCACCTCTACAGTCGGCGTCGCATCCCGCAAGACAACAGCGAGAGCTTTTTCCCTTTGCTGACCAACGAGCACACGGACGACCTGCAGTCGCCCAACAGGGATTCTCTCTACACCAGTATGCCCGCACTGGCTGGCATGCCCATGACGGAAAGCGTCACTGCCAGCACCCAGACCGATCCTCCACCAGCGAAAAGCGGCGGTGGCGATGCCGACGACGTTTACTACAAAAGCATGCCCAATCTTGGCTCCAGGAACCACGTCCATCAGCTACACACTTACTACCAGCTAGGTCGAGGCAGCAGCGACGGTTTTATAGTCCCACCAAACAAAGAGGGAACCTCTCCGGACGGCAATGCAAAAGGACCCGCTCACTTGGTCACTAGTCTATAGAAGATTCAGCAAAAATTAAACAAAGAGACAACTAAAAGCCTCTCCGTAACACTCGGTTTACTGTTCTGAGTTAATCCAAACAGTGGTAATATTGTGTGTACTCCTAAATCTTCATGCTGTTCAAAAGGAAATTCTCAGACTTTTTTTACTGGAATTTTTAGGCCGGCCTGGAGAGGACAGTAACTGCTGTGCCCCCCTTATCTTCCCATCCTTCTTCCCTCCAGACAGACTTCATTATGTTAATGAAAGAGATAGATAACGGCACACTTCGTGGCCTTCTCAAGTTATGCCGTGTTTGTTTAAACAATCCCTGATGCTGTGTTGCTCTTAATACCAAGGACCTGATTTAAGAGGGAAAAAAAAATAATAAAAGGCCAAAAATGTGCATTTGAAGCTAGTAGCGATGACGCATCTAGGTGGGAGTGCTGTGTAAAACAAGCTAGCAAAACTCTTTCTTACCAATCCAGGTCACACCATGGGTTATGGTCACTCACAACTTGGTTTCACTGCAGCGCCCTTTGCTGCGGGAGCAAACAAAACGTAAACAAATTTAATGAGACAGAAGGGAATCCTAGAATCTTGTGCTAAAGGCATATTTTACATTTTGCTGTATTAACGGATGATAAAAACTAATGGCAGAAAAAGAGAAGCGAACAATTTCTATGTAATGTACAGATACTAGCATTGCACATATAGTCTGCTTTCTGTTCCTCCAGAACTTGCGTCCCTGTTAATGTAGTGGAAAAAAAAATAAGAACTTTTTTCTGTTGTGCTGGTCTTGTAAGTTTGTCTACCAGTAGGAGCAAGGTTTTTCATAACTCTTTCCTTTTTTTTTTTTTTTTTTTTTTTTTTTTTTTTTAATTTTATTTTGCCTCGTCCACTGCTCCTTCTCTCTGTCCCCTTCCCATCCCAGTAAAAAAACTCACTGGGCAAAAAAAAAAATCCCCGAACATCACTTTCTAAGGACCATTTTTAGTAACACCATCACCATTTCTTTTCAGCCAAGGCAGCCTTTTAATTTCCTCGCTGTATAACCTTTTTCAGACGGCATGTTGCCAGCAGACCTTTTGGCAGACTAGAGCAGGGCAAACTTCCTCATTGTCAGTGCACAACCCATCGCGACGATAATCCTGTGAAGCATCTCTGGCCAACAGCCCCTCAGCCCGGCCCCTGGGTCACATCCAGGGACTGGGAGGAGGTTCTGTAGTTGTAGTGGGGGTTCTACAGGAGACGGCCATTTCCCTGGAGGAGCAAAGGGCCTTCTCGGCTCAGTCTGGTCCCCGGTTTAGGCACTTGTACTGCAGTGGTTAAGAAGAAAATAGATTGACGCGTAGTGAGCTAAAAAGTACTTTGCGGTGATTTTTAATTAAAAAAAAAAATCCTCCGTTCATTATTTTTCCTAACAGGAAATTTATTTATTTGACTGGATTTTTAAGTAACATAGGCTTTCTGGAGGTAAATTAGCAGCACGAGTATGAATTCTTCTTCTTTTTCTCTTTTTTTTTTTTTTTTTAATTTATGATCCATTTTGTACGGTCTCAGCAGTTGAATGACCTCATTACTAATATTTGTTGTAAAAGTGAAGCTTGTTTGCCAACCAATAAACAACTGATCACGATTTAGAAGATATTGTATGTATGTACTGTACAATTAATCTCTCTTTTTTTGTCGTTGTTGTTCCTCTCTCCATTAATGTCTTCAGTATGAGTCTCCACTCCTTTACAGCATGGGTGAGCAATGCCGAAGAAAGGAGGCCTAAGCTGAGAAATTTAAGCACAAAGGTTATGCAGCTGTGGCTGACTAGAAAAATCAGGCTGTGGTGGTACTTGTTTAGGGGCAAGAACAACACTGGTTAACATTTGTTGCAGGTGATTCTAGGTCTGTTTTGTGCCTACTGTATAAAGTAGCCAACGACACATGGATGATTTGAGTATAGTGTTTCACGTGTCATATCTTTTAATCATTGTAATTTTTTTCTTTTATTAATTTTCTTCTTTTCTTTTTTTTAATTTGGGTTTTCTGAGATTAAAAACTGCTGGTAGCATGTCAAAGAGTAAAACAAGTCCCTGTTAGGCCTTCTTGGTTGTTGTTTGCTGTCTCTTTATTTTTTTGCTCCGGGCCTATGCCAAATGCCCTCAGCATCCTTGGCCACACCATCCTTCCCGCCCCACCTCTGCCAATGGCCCACTGGCACTTTGCTGCTCTCCTCCAGCCTCCCCCTTCAAATCCCTTGAGTGCAATCAGGAATACAGAAAGCCACAAAATAGACTGGAAGGGTTGACAGGAGAAATAACCACCTCTGGATATGACTGGTAATGAATTTTCAGTGATTTTTTGCAAAGCCCTCCCATGGCCTGGGCTTAGAGGCTTGGTGCTGCCTCCATCTAAACTGTGCCTATCCAAGTCTTATCATGCTGGGTAAAAGCCAGAAGGCTTGGAGCAGGTGGGTGTGGCACCTGTTGAACAAGATATTCCCAATGCTGGAGTAGCAGCAGATCAGTGGAGCAGTTCCGCCCCATCCCGGGGCTGTCCTCACCCTGGGGCAGTGCTGCTCGGTGCTTCTCAGCAGAGTCTTGTTGGGCAGGAGAGACAGGGGTGGCGGTATTTGGTGATATTCATGGCCTTCTGGTTCAAATCACCTGAGTCCTTGCTGCAGCCACCCTGGCCAAAACATCTTGGGGAAGAAACTCCATGTGGGACCAAGCACTGATCACAGCAGTGCCTCTTGCTGGGTCTAGGTTTCAACAAGGGAGCATTTCCTGTTGGAATATTGGGGAATTACCTGACTTCATAGCAGAGTAGCCACTGGCCAGCCAGGTTATGCTCTTGCTCTTGATGCTGCCTCCCTGTTTCATTTTATTATCCATACCAGAAGCAATGGAAGTGTATAGTGCATGGTGGATCCACTCTTGCAGGTACAGCAGGTTATTCACACCCGTGTGGTCACAGCAATTCATGTAGCAGCCCAAGAGGCTGCTGAGGCTTTAAATAACTGAAGTACCTCTTATTTTGGGGAAAGTAAAAACTCTTTTATTGTATTAGACTCAAAAAAGTTTTTCAAGGGTATGGTGGAATTGAGTTGATGCAGAGGGTGAGATACACCCTAGCAAATACCGTGCTGAAGTGGGAGGCAGGTGATGAACACAGCACTTACCAGTGTTTTGGAAACTCTGCAGGAACAAACCAGTGGTGGATTTGCTATGGGATGGTTTTGTCCTACTGAAAAATCTTTACCTTCTTTTACTACAAATGGTCATTCTTCCCCAGCCCTTTTATGTATTTCAGGCTTATCAGTGTGCAGGCTGGTTTTCCCTCCTTCTCCATCCCTTCTCTTTGCCAGCCTACCCATGCCTATTAGCACTTTGATTGCAAAAAAATGCTGCTTATTTTCAAGCTGATTATTTCTGTTCCCAGATAGAATCTGCTCTGACATCACAAGATTCACTGTTGGTGCTTCTTATGGCTTAGGAAACAGCTGGATCACAAAATAGAGGGAAAATATATATGAATTTTATTAAGCCAAAAATGGTTTAAGACTGTAATACAGTGGAGATGTTTTATGAAGGGGAGCAGGACACAGATTATTTTTGGCATTTTCTTCCCCTTGAGAACAGATTTTGTTGTGTCACATAGTTGATTGTGGGCATGGTGAAGGTTATTGATAAGTAGCTCACTATATACAATTCTTATGTGACTGGCAACAGTGTCTTCTGTGGAGACTGCAGCCTGTGAAAATCAACTCACTGTTAAGTCCTTGGTGCCTACAATTCTCCTGGGGTATGAGGGAGAGCTGCAAAACTTCTAAGGCATTTCTTAATGCTGAGCCAAGGCAAGAATGTGAGAAAAAAGCTTGATGAAAATGCAGTAGTGATTATGATGTTAAATCCACACTCATGCTTGGGGCACATTACTGTGTAGGCTGGGTTGAAGGGGATAATCAGCCCTGTACTCAAGGGATGTTTTCTAGGGCTCCATTTAACAAAACAAAAAAAAGAAAACCAAACCAGATTTGCCTTATAGGGAGAAGATTAAAGCTTCATCATTCAAGTGCAACAAGCATCCCACTTTCAGCTGAAAACAGACAAAATAGAGGCAAATAGGTAGTGCTTGATCTGATGAGAACATCAGCTGATACACAGACCATTTTCTGAAACACAGGGCTACCTTGGAGAAGCTTGAGCTGCCAGACATGTTTAGAGTGAGGATTGTTCGTGATTTTTTGATGGAGTTGCCCCTTCAGAAAGCCTTTCTTGCAGGTGGGGAGAGTGGGATGGAGAAGTGCAAGACTCCATGCTTTGCATTTTCTTGAAAATCATCTTAGGATGCTTTACAAGTTATGAATCCCTTTTTTCACTCAGTGCTAATTTGTGCAGTACTGGGTTATTTTTCCTGTGTAATCCCGTTGCAGACCACCCCATAGAGAGCTGACACATCAGTTTACTGCTCAAGGACACCTTGACTACAGCAGGCAATTCCCACCCATTTTCTGGTAAGAGCCAGAAGAGACTGTAAGATCTCCCTGAAACGGGAAGGAGAAATACAAGGCAAAAGACATGCCAAGGAAGACCATGTAGGCTGGAGGGTTGCTGGGAATGGGGGGTATTCATCACAGCTTTGGAGGCACTCTGTAGGCAATAGTGCTTACCATGGTCCTGTTCATTTCTGCCTGTTGATTGCTTTTAATTCTTTGACATCTGTAGTTGTTTACCAATCTTTTTCCTTCCTCCCTTGCTCCAGGTAATAAGGAGTGGGATACCTCAGAGGGCCAGGGCAAACAGTGGTGATGGGGGCAGGCACTGAGCTCCTGGGGGTCCTTTTGTGTCTGTGTGTCCCTGTTGCCTGCATCCCCCTTCCCTGACCAGCTGGCCTCTCTGTCACACCCCCATGTGCCCTTGATCTCACTTATGAAGAATGTAATACCCTGCAGAATTGCCTAGTCAACAGTGATAGAAAGATAGCTCATCTTATTAAAAACCTGTCTCAGGAAAGCCTAAGAGCACAAGCTTGGTCATCTGTCACACCCTGATCTCCTTACCTTTAGAAAGAAAAGTACTTTATTTTTAGCTATCTGCTGCATTCAGCTACACTCTATGCAAATTTTATTTAATGAATATTTTAGGGTTTAAATAGTCTGGGCTCATGAACATTATATAAATGTCATGTTGTTGCAGGCTCTCTGGTAACGGCGTGGAGGACATCCTGCGCTGTACAGCTGAAGCCAGATAAAATCTGTGATTAGTGCTGCCAGGGAAGGCAGCCATGGGTTGTTCAGTGACTCTCCTGGGTGGGGGCATTAGCAGTGCAGTCAGGGGAGGGCACTGCAGTACCCCTGCGAGGCAGCAGCACGCCCCTTTCCCAACTGAGGGACATTTCATTCGGCACAGGTAGCTGGCTTAGAGCCACTTTTGCTCTTCCAAAGGCTTTGGCAAGCCCTGGGGATGCATGGGTCATACACCAGATCATTTTTCATCCCAGTTCAGAAAGAGGCAGTCTGTTTAAAGCTGAAATATCAAGACTTGCCAGGATAGCTTGGAAATCTTCCTTTTTCACATCAAAATAGCTTTTTACAGGTGCTTACTGTTTATTGTATTTGGTACGCCAGACAGATGGTGATAGTCTTCTACAGGAAAATGCCAAGAACAAAAAAAATTCATCCTAAGTATTTTCTGTCTTTTCATTTCTTTACCCTCCACATATTTTCTTTTCTTATATTTCTACTCCTTAAATACACTGTACACATGTAAAAACCCAAGCTAAAACCTCAATAAATAAACAAAAAATATTGGTATACAGAGCAATTATTATGTGTTGGAAGCAAATTCTTGGTATTTTAGCAGTGCTGCTTAAAACCCCAAACAGCAAGTTTGAAAACACAAACATAGCTGCTGCACAACCTCCTCCACTAGTGTGATGACAATATTTGTACAGATGACCAAATATCTCAGACTGCCACTTACAATGGACTGCATCTTGTGTTACAGCTTTGGAAAGGCTATTTCCAGCAGAAGGGTGCTTGGTGGGTAAATTACGGCAATAATAAAACTGTTTTCAGCCTATCTTCTCCCACTTCTCCTGGAGGCATCTCAGGCAGAGTTAAATTTGGGTCCCTGTGGCAGAAAACCTCACTCCAGACAATGGCCCTGCAGCCTTTGTGTCCCACCGGCAGCAAAGGCTTCGTCTTTCAGTGCGCACGAGTCTGTGGTAATATCCACTGAAAAATGGCTTTGGAGGATCAATGTTGAAAACCAAGCAGTCAGCAAACTGGGTGGAGGATGTCTGGGTATTCCACATGGGAAGCAGAAGCACGGTGCCCCAAGCATCTCTGAGGATTTGGTTACACAAAACCTGCAAAGGGGGTGTGGGAAAATGGATTTGGGTGGGGGGGTACTAAAAGAAAGGGCCCCTAATTTCTGTCAAGGCTTTGTCCTCTGGCTGAAATATGCCAAAAAGAGTTTCTCAGGTGCTTTCTGTAGGCAGCTGGAGAGAGGTGCAAGGTCATGGGGAATTAGAACCGTGTGTGATCGAAGGCATATTTGAAGCAAGCTGAAGCTTTGCTGTGGCTATTGGGTGCCTGCTCTGGCCAGTATCTGGTTTCCTCACCTTAAAAAAAAAAAAAAAAGTTTAAATGGTTTGCCACAAAGCAGCCTTTTGGTTTGGTTTTTGGTTTTTTGTTGGGGTTTTTTGGGTTTTTTTAAGAGGGTCCCTTCCTTATAAATAGAAGGGGATTATTTTTTCAGTGCAAACACCTCAGCTCTGCCCTTTGGTCACCTTCCCCTCGCCCACTTGCTTGCTTATTCAGACTTAGAGATAAAAGGCCTCATTGCTTAAGCTGCTGTTGATATCAGCCAGGAAGAGTGCTACATATTAAATAGGTGGGACTTTTGATTTTCTTTACACACTGTGCACCCAGGCGTTTTCCACTGCTGGCAGCTTGTACTGCAGTGCAAAGCAGCCCACTGAGCTAACAGCAGTGGAAATGAAAGGAGAAAATGCATCCCCCTACTTAGGAAAAAAAGAAGAAAAATAGATGAGCAACAAGGAAAGGATGAAAGTCCCTCCTCCTCAGAAAAACCCCAAAAGATCAGCCAAAATGGCCAAGCTGGGAGATGCCTGAAAAGTTGCTGGTTCTGCTCCCACTACTTTGCCTTTTTTGCCATAGAGAGCAACATATATTTGGGAGGGTGAGAAACAGAGTAAAATTATTTATGCTTAGAAAATGTCTCCAGAATAACTCTTGGTTCTTCTTGAATGTGAGTAGCCTATCTTAAGATCTCCCTGAATTACTATTTATACAAAAGCCTGCATGAGCTTACCCCAAAGTGCGTGTGGCTGTGTCCTCCCAACGTGAGCCTGCGAAAGGAGGCGCTTTGCCCCCTTGGGCTGCAGTGATTATAAAGGCAGCTGTAAAGCAGAGCACTCAGGGTGTGAAGTGCCCTTCAGATAATGTCTGATATCAAAACAAATCTGTTTACTCTGCAGTCATTTATACTGAATATTTATTATTAAGGGGTGAGGGGGACACAACAGAAAATGCAGGTTGCCCTGTTGTGTTGACACAAACTGGCGGCTGCAGCTCAGTGATGCGCTAAACGCAGAGGAGCAAAGAGGCACCTCAGTGTCACTCTTCTTCTGCAGAGCAGTGGGCAGCAGCACTGATGCTGCTGTACAGCAAACTACTGGCTCATGTGGGGCCAAAGCCAGGCAAAGCTGTAGCACCAAATTCAGCAAAAAGGGTAGGAGGAGATTCGCAATGGGATGCTCACCCATAAATACACTCGCCTTCCCTGAGCAAGCCTTCCTTTTCAAGGCAAGCAAGGCATCCTCTGCTTTGTCTGGGAATGGAAATGACCTTGAAAATAGCTGGTATTGGTTGCAGGGTCCTGTTCCGGTGATTTACCTGCTCTCCCCTTGTTTTTCACAGAAGGCGTAAGGACGCCCAAGCAGGAGCCAGTCTTCAGGCGAGTCACCATGGAGGACAGTGTCATCTAGCGCCTGGGAACGCCGTGAGCCTGCCCCAGCCAGCCTGTGCCAGTGCACTGCCTCACTCCTCTGTGCCTCAGTCCACCCGTCCCTCACTTGGGATCGTGCTACAGGAGAGGCCGGAGAAGCTGGCCTCGACCATACCCTCAGCAAACCCTTGCATCCCCAAGGAGAGAACAGCCTGGCTGAGATTCCCACTGCCCCATGCATGGCAGCACCTGGGATGTGCCCCCAGTGTTTGGCCACTCGTCTCTTTTTTGAAGATGAGCAGAACAGGTGAAAATTGTCTTTTGTAATAAGAAATTAGTTTCACCTGCTGCGAACATTGACTTTGCAACTTGATAACACTTAAAAAATGGCTGAGTGTGCTTAATCCACTATGCTGAGCCTCTCTCCATGCTCTCAGGCTGGGCTGTATAAAGGGGAACCTGCCGGATCCAGGTTGCTGTTGTAAATACAGACCTGTCAGTGCGAAGAGCCAACAAGGGAAGGACCAGAGGGACAGAGAAGTAGTCCTTACACCAGAAGAAGCTGAACGTGCCAGCAGAGTACTGTCAAGCGAAGCTGTTGCTTGTAAATAGGGACAGGCGCATGTGTCCAGCAGCAGCTCCACTTGGCCAAAGCTTCTCGGGGGAAAGCTGCTCAGATTTTATTGTCTTGTGTAAATAGAAATATTTTTTTGAGGAAAAAAAAAAAAAATGAGCCTTAGTATCTTGAAGATAGCGTTTCTCAATCAGCTCAGCTGGGGATGGAAATATGGGGACCCACGGGATCTGCCTGCTGGAGGCTGGCCTGGGCTCTCGCAGCCAAGCTCTGCCATCGCCGCAGGTGCAGGAGACACCTGAAGGAGGATGGACTTGTCCACCAGAGGATTCAGCAGACATTTCTCTCTAGTCCCTGTCAACAGGGTGGACTCATCAGTCCCATGGTCTCCGCTGATGTAAATAATCAGCTACAGCCCACAGAGTCTGCTTGGTGCAGTTGTGGGAGGGGGGAGGGTGGGATGGGCAGAAATCATCAGAGGGATGCAAACCCCATCAGCGTGGTGATCCCCTGGCTTTGAGCATTAGTTTAAAAAAAAAAAAAAAAAAAAAAGGAAAAAAAAAAAAAAAAAAAAAACACCCTGAAAGCTTGTTAATGCCTTTGGGCCAACTGTTCAGCTGGGTAAATGGAGGCATGCCTAGACATGTTCTGTGTTCATGTCAGCCAGTGCCTGTCTGTGCAGTTCTCTGTCTGTGCAAACGCGTGTGCAAGGCTGTGTCTGGTTCAGGGGGCTGCCAGCCAGTGCAGGTCCCTGTGTCTGTGTAGCTGTGTCCATGAGAGAGGAGAGAAGATGGATGTGTGTGCTGTACTGCCCTTTATCCACCCAAACACATTTGAGGAGTTGTAAGTAACGCTGCTAGGTCCAGCTTTAGTAGCAGGAGTGCGGAGTAGAGTCCACACCTCTCCAGGGAATAAGGCTTGGCAGGCATGGGGATGGTGTTAGCTGAGTGAGAGCTGATAAATCTCTGCCTGCATTGAGTTGTCATCCACTGTCCCCTGCTGTGGCACAACAGTGCTCGTCTGCAAACACTGCCAACAGAACAGGGCTGCACTCCAGCTCGGGCGCTGGCAGGATGGTACCTGCTGGAAGTTGGACAGGAGCTTTGGGACTTCCCTTTCATCATTCACCACCCAAAGCTTGCTTATGCCTTATTTACTCTTGAGTCTAACTGTTCGGATTCATGCAGTGCAGGGAAATTAGGAAAAGAGAATGAAATTAGAAATTGAAATTAGGAAAAAGCCCATAAATGAGAAGAAAACAGATAATTTTGAAAATTACCCCCAATAACTTTCTCTGGACATAGAAGTCTCTCTTCAGCTTGGCATTTTGCAGGAAGCAGTGCCAAGGTGAAGTGTCTTCCCCATGAAAAAGCCAGGTAGCATGGAACAACTGTTGCACTATTTAGCACAGCACTGGGGCCAAAGCCCCTTTTCCTTTGCAAGGAATGGGCAGTGGGCAGTCAACAGAAATTGGAAGGTGCCTCAAATTCCTGAGGGGTGTAGGCATGTAGAGTGGTAATTTGCTTGCAGTGGTCCAAGGTGAGCTGCAGGGAGTCTTTTCCACTTGAATACTTGAATACCTCCTGCCATCCAGCTGTGTGTTACCATTAGCACCTAACAACTGCCAGTGGCAAGTGATTTATATATTTATCAGGACATGTTTAATTTATCAAACCAGTGCATGGGAGGCACTGTGCTTTCATCTGCCACATGTGGACACCTCTTCCTTTGCCCACTTCTCCAGCCTTGTATAGTGTCCCCAGGCAAGGTGACCATCATCTTGGGGATGTGGTTTCCTCCCCAGCGAAGGCTGTTAACCTTTCTTCCAGGGAGAAAAACAGTGAAAGATATGAGCAACACACCCTGACTTTGTGCTGGAAATGTGCTGAAAGCCAGCCAGTGTATTAGGCAAAATAAGTAACTCCAAAATGTTTGAAAGTTCACGACCTTTCAGAGATACGAGGGGACCATTCTTATGGTTTCTAGGCCCCAAAGGGCAATGCTAAATCCTGAACCCAAGGCTTCCTGACCCTGGGGAGGTTTAAGGTGCAGCATGGGGAAAACTTAGGGGCAGCAATTACAGGAAAGAAGATATTCCCTGGTTTTATTAGATTGCAGGAAAGCAGAACTCCCCTAGTTGGGTTGAGTGGTGGATTTTTTTTCATTGGAGCACTCACTATTAGTTCCTCTTCCCAGACAATCCCATCATCCTGTATTTTAAACCCTTGCCTTTATGTCTAGAAGTTATTCTTGGAGGTGTTTACAACAACCTTCAAAGTTTCTCTCTCTCTCCAACCCTAAAAGAGGCTGACACCCCACAACTGACAGTGGTGAAGATGAGCCAGACCAACCCCAAGTTCTAGTAAAAATGATGAATCCAATCCACTGCATCCATATTGATGGCACACACAGGTCACGCATGGAGATGAGCAGTGAGGAGGGGGAGGCAGATAATCACTGAAAATTGTGTGTGGGAGGTGCTGTTACCAAACCCACCTGGCAGAGTTTTGATTTAATCCAGCCCTGAGTCAATACTGATTGACATTTCACTTGCTTTCCATATCGTAACTGGACTTCCTTACTCCTCAGGCATGGAATGAATCTTAATACATTGTAATTACTGTACTCCTGGTGGTGAACCGGTATGAAAAGCTATCACAGAAAGCATTAATAAAATGTACATTATGAAAAAGAACTCGGCATTGTCTGAAATTAATAATGCACCAGATTTTTCTCATCCACGCCTGCTCATTACAGGCCTGCCCTTGAGTTTTCTATTAAAATTACTTATTCAAACTACTTGTATAGCTGTGTTCAGCGTGAAGTTATCTGCTGTAGGTTTGCATCCCAGTTAGATGTACCGCATGAGGACTTATTAATCTGTTCTATCTTTCAGGCATTGATTTTGGTGACATTTATATAATGCTGGTATGACTAAAATGAACTGATTGATTCATGCGTATGGATTAGTTTGCCTAAGACTTTGAGGCTAGGTAGCTTTATCATGCACTGTAACGCCAGAATTCATCACTGTATTATTTACGAGAGACTGAACTGGCTGCATCTCAACAACTGAAGAGATCTTCACTGTTTTATTTATGTATAAATGTTTACTTAATCAGCCGCCAATTTTGTTTAGCAGAATTTGTTCGCAAACGGAAATTGTAAACGATAACGTGGTTTCTATTTTAAAATTTATAGGCTTTCATCTGTAGCAAAATCCAAGATTTCCAAAGTGTCTTTGTCTACTGGCAATCAACAAGCTCTCTTGTATATGCTTTCTGGTAATTGCAATTAGCTGCTGCAATATTTCACATAAAAACAATGCAACCCTAATATGGGAGATGTGAGTGGTAGTGTGTCAAAGTCAACATAAATATCCCAATGCTTACAATTGCTGAAGGTTTAACAAAGCAGCAACCTGCCAGCGCAAAGGCTCATGGACATGTGTGGTGATTTCTGCTGCCTTGTCTTACAAGAAAAACCCAGTTCCAGGTAAATTGTGTCTCAGTCACGTGGGTCATATCCCCTGCTTGAGGAAAACCTGGTCAAAGGGGGCAAGGAAAACATCTGCTCACTGTGCATTGCACCTGGGAAGGTGGCTGGGCTACCATGAGTGTTTAAGGGTATAACATTCCAAGGAGGCTTAATCCCAGGTTCCCAATCGATTGCATGTGTTTTCTTTGGACCATGCTGCTTCTCCCGGGGACCAAGGAATAAGGAGACATAAAGGATTTATTAAATGAAAGCAGAGACTTTCCTGTTAGGAGCCATTTAGAAATATTTTTAGTGCAAAGGCACAGAAGAAGTGACATGTTAGAGACCTATAAAATAATGAGTAGTGTCCAGAGAAGGTGAATTGAGTGCTGCAGTTCACCATAGGTTATACAGCAAGTGGCACTATGTGGAGCGATGAAGAGGTGAAGTTTTAAATGTAGTTATAAGTAATGTTTCATTACCCATCACGGGATTAGCCCATGGACTCCCTGACCCAATACACCAGTAAGGTGATGTACAATGAGCTTTACTGAGATATTACGCTGTTTCACAGATTAAGGAATGAAAGGGGGAAAAAAGAGAAGGCTGTCACCTACAGTCTCCTGTTTCAGGGTCAGAAGGAATTGCTGACTCCCTGAGGAACTGCGGAAACACCCCTGCTGAGTCTTCAGCCATACTTCACACTTGTGGGTTTTTTTTCCCCAACCATATTTTATTAACATTAAAAAATTACAATAGTATTAGGTAGGCCTGGAAAATTACTTGCCAGCTGGCAGTGTGAAAAGGGGAGTGAACTTTGCATGTCAGCACCCTGGGCTGTACTTTCCAGAGTATGGGATCATAAGAGAGTGATGCTGAGGGGTTACTGTGCCTCACAACCATTGAACCCATCGTTGCAGAACTGGTGGCAGCAAATAGTCCTTCCCCATGTTTCTTTTTGGCTCCCTCAGGTACAAGAAAGCTATTACATTACTCCTAAATTTTCCCTTTTACAGGCCAAACAAACCAAATTCTCTCACTCTACAGGTTCGTTCATTGTTCTTTTCGAGCAGTTAGGAGAAGCACCTGACAAAGGCTAGGGGGGAAAAAAGTAAACACGACATAAGGATGTGTTATGAAGGCACGGAGCTGCTTTAATCAGCTCTGTGCCCACCTGGATGTAACTCTGGTCCCTAATTGGAGAAGTAACAGCAACACCTGTGGATGTGTTTAGAGGCCCCTTAACAAGCTCAAGAGTGTGTGCTGAGGAGGATTTTCTTCGTGCAGGCCAAGGTGATGAAGCTGATACTGTTTACGGCAACTTTATAACTCCTGGCTGAACTGGAGATTAAACTTTAGGAAGATGTTTCAAGAGTGACTGTAGTTCTGAAGAATGATCACTCTGTTGGACCCCTTGGTAAGACACCCCACATGCCAAGTGTTTCTGTTGATGTGCAAGTACGGCAGTTTGACTCGTGTCTCAACAATTAAATTTTATTTCCTGTCTTACACCCTGTTTATCCATGCTAATAGCTCTCCTAGATCTTCTTGGATAGCACCTGCTGTGTAGGAAGGTATAAAATCGTAGGAAGGTCTGAATATTTGTCACCGTAATGTCATCAAAATGGTCTCGACTAAAAGGTGTTGCTGCAGGAGTCTGTTTTCTTTTTTCTCAAGCTTCCCTCCATGCATATGAGCTTTTAGTTATGTTTCAAAATAAGATGAAGGCATGCTTTTTTTTTTTTTTTTTTTTTCTTCCTTCATCTGTAAAGCTAAAAATGAAGCTGTTACGTGTATGTTTCCTTCTGCTTGGATGCACTTGCCAGCATCTGCTGCTGTAGGAAGCTGAAGTCACTGATGGTGAGGCTAAATTAAACCTCTCCAATGTGTGTGTTGAGGGGGCATAAACCAACATCTGCAAGGTGGCTTTGGGGTAAGAGTAGCTGACCCTCAAGCTAATGTGCCGTGCTCAGAGCTTTGTTGTCTTGGGGGCACAGCAGCACAAAAATGAGACTTGGAGACTCTGGTTTTCTTTGCAATATCCTTTATTTACCCTTACGTATGTATTATTGTATGGTATGCTCCCCCTAAGCCCCACCTGTGAGGACCAGTGGCTGCCTGCTGCTCTGCACCTCTGCTGAATATTAAGCAGCTTCCTAAAAGCAATGAGGCTGTTATGGCTGAACAGCTTCCCCATGTGCAGGCTGCACAGATATCCAGCAAAGAAATCAAAGGCATGATGTCACCAGCATTTCTTATCTAAAATTAAATATCTGTTTTAAGTCCCCAGACACACAGAGACTTTGTATTAGAAACATATACTGAGAGTTCAAACTCTGAGTCATCTCATATATATTTCACTCAAGCCAAGGGAATAGCAGTGAGAATAGACCTGCAAAAGAGCAATTCTCTATTCTAGCAAGATGAGGGAGAAAAAAATGTTCAGGGAAAATACTAATGGGTTCACAAGTGAAAAAATCTTGCCAATGAAATTGTGTCTCTAATATTCTGCACCTTTGCAGTAAAGTCATGATTTGCTGTGGAAAATGCAGCAGAGAATAAGTGGGTCAACTTGTGCTCATTAATGGCAGAAACAGAGTAAGTGGCATTTAAAACAAGTCCACTCAGAGGGAAAGTGAAAATCATTTATTCTGAAGGCATCAAATGTTTGTTGTCACAATTGGATTTCAAGAGCAAGTCACGATGCTTTGGGGTGCCATTGTCCAGGCAGGGTTAAGCCAAGCTCTGGATGTGCTGGAGCCGAGGGCTGCATTTCTGCTGCTGCTCTCCACTGCATTGCAGGACGTGCTGAGGGCCACTGCTGTGCCCTTTCTAGCACATGCCTCAAGTGTTCCAGCCCAGTCACCAGGGGCTCAAGTGGGAGACTTGATGCTGGAAATTTCTTGGCCCCACCTGTGCTAAGGGGTAAATTGTGCCAGGCTCTATGTTAGCCCACTCACACATCAGCAGCTGCACTTGGGTGCAGAGAATATCTGTGGATCAGGAGCACTTTTAATATCCCTCTACCTTTTGTCTCCTTATTATCTGTAATGGGCCCTATGTAGTCCCCAGTCCCATGGTGGTTCTTCTTCCCTCATTCATCTCAGGCTGTGCTGCTGATTTTCTTCCCACCTGGGTAGGCTCATGTGTTGTGGCTACACCTTGGCTCCTAAATAGTTTTCTCCAAGGTAGATAAAGATGTTCCCTACTCTACAAAAAGGGGCTGTCTTCTCCTGTGAGCATTCCAGTCATGAAGGAGCCAGGCACTGGGTTCTCTTGGGTTCTGGTGATGCTGCCCATAAAGGAAGGCATGGGGCAGGAGGAAGCACAGAGGCATTTCTGGAGGCACAGTGGAAAAAAACCCTGCACTAGGCTGTTCTCCAGCTTTTACTGGATTATAGCCCAGACCTGGGACCCAACAGATGCACTGTCAGGTATGAAGTATTGGCCCAAGATTCGTGCTGGCTCTGTAATGGGAACCAATTCCCCTCTCTAATGCACTGTTGTTGCATTGCATAAAAATCATTATTACACATTGTGAAATCTAATTACATTATTGCACACTGTGTATACACTCTAATAAAGGCAGTGGAAGCAATAACACTGCTAGCAATACACCATTCCACTGAAATTGCTATTGCTGTCAATTTTACATTCATTTTTTCTTGATTTAACCTGAAGAGCAAGGCTCTTAGCCTGCTTGCTTTGGCAGGTGGATGAAGTGTCAAGACCTTACAAGAGCTGCAGAGCTCTTATTGTGGTAGGGAGCACATGGGGAGACTACCACGTCCCAACTCTGATAGCCAGTGGTGAGACCAGGCCCTCCTGAGGGTCACAGTGCTGTCCTGAGATGGGTCCAAAGCCAGCTGGGCTCAATTTCTCCTGAAATTGTCCCCTCTCTGCACTGATTGTAGATCCTTGGGCACCTGTGCTCTTAGATGTCTGAACGCAGATGGGCTCCAATGCCTCCAGCCCTCTGTTGTTCTGGTGTGTGCGAGGAAGAGGAGGATGGATGGTCCTTTGTCATAATTCAGAGACAAATATTTGCCAGCGATGCGCTGAGGGGGATTTAGGTCTCGAAAAGGTTTAGGTTTTTTCAGTTCTCTGCTTCCCCTCCATTAACTTCTCCTTGTAATGCTTGTGTGATGAACTGCTAGTGCCAGCCTGCTGGTTTCTTGCATTCTGCTCTCCTTGCAAAGCTGTCACACAAACACTTTTTAGTAGTGGAAGAGATGAAGAGGTGCTCCTTAAGCACCTCAACGTCTTCAAGGAGGTAGGAGCAGAGTTACCAGCCATTGCAGTACTGTTTGCAATGTGCCCTGAATCCATCAGCTGAAGAAATCACACCGGGAGCCATAGAGAGGGTTGTAGGGGTTGTGATGATCTTCTGAAGATCCCTTCTTTTCAAATGAGCCCTGGGTTCAGCCTCTGAAGAAAAGAAAGGAAAAGGAAAGATGTCAAACCACAGATTGAGGAAAAGTATGACTTTGTATTTCCTTTCCTAGACAGTTTCAGATGCTAAAAGCTGCTGTTCCCATCACAACCTCTTCTGAAGAACAGAGCTTGAGCCTGCAGTGCTTCAGTGTGTCTTCACTTCTAATTGAAATAGGATACCAGAAGCTCGTCCCCAAACAATTGCTAAGCATTTACAGGAGGAAAAAGCTGGTACTGCTTGAGCCTCCTGCAATGCCTTTTTGCCAGGCCAAAGACTGTCCAGGGTCCTTGCTGGAAGCCAAGCACAGCTGGGTCATCACTTTTCCTAATGCACCAGAGTTGGTCCCTGGCGCAGGGTGGGCACAGTTTTGGCTTTTTCGCAGTGTGGGCCTGTTTTACATTGAGTAATACAGCACTCCAGGAACCCATGGGATCAACTCCCTCCTCCTCTGGCACACAAAGCATCAAATGCACCATGTCAAGACCCAACTGCTCTGCTGACCCTCCCTCCATCCATGTTTACCACTGAATCATCTTGTAAAACAAGTGATTCATTCCATCTGCCTACACTCTGCCCAAAAGCATCCCATGTATAAGCTTTTGCCTGTCTTTTTTTCCCAGAAAACCTGCATGGAGACACATAAGTCTGTGGAGCACCTGTGGATCAAAATGTGTAATTTCCATCACAATGTTCTGACTGTAGAGGACCTCCCTCTCTTTAATACTGCAAACTGTGTCTTACAGATGTGGAGGAAAAACATTCTGCACAGCAGCCAGCAGGGTATGAAATGCATTCTGGCTATAGATATTACTTTTCTAGTTTTTCTGTGCAGCCAGAGGCTCTGCATGGAGAAAGCTTTATGGGAGCAGAGGCAAGCAGAGAGAGGGCACTGAGATGAAGGAAATTATGGGGGACTATCAAGGGAGAGGAAAACATTTATCTTTACTGTAGGTATCCCACCAGTTATCAGACTGCATCAGGTAAAAGACATGCATGTAAGCTTCAATTTAGTTTCAGCCACTGAATAGTTTGTTTTTTTAATCACCATGAGCTTGTAATAAGTTAATTAAAAGTCTCAATAAAGTATTCAGCAGTCCTCCACCGGGAAGGTATGCCTGAACTTAGCTGTGTCCTCTTGGCTCCCTGAATTCCTGTTCTGCATGACATTTCACGTTAAGGATGACACCACTCTTTTTCTGTCTTGTGCCAGTCTCAGAAATCACAGATCTGTCTCTGGCAAGCTGTCTGGCAATCCTTCCTTTGGGAGGTAGTTTTTTGGGGTTTTTTTTTTGCTTCCTTCTCTTGGACAAAAGTCTGGAGAAAAGAGAAATTCCAAAAGCTATATATGTAAAATCTAAGAGAACGTGGGAGGCAATGAGGAGGGTGGTGACAGATGAGGAATAGGAGGCAAACACCATAAGCAGCCCTGTCTTCCCTTCCTGTGGGGTAAGAAGGTCAAGCTTCCTCAGCGCACAGCTGAGTACTAGTTATAACTGTCAGGTTTGTATCGAACCTACCCCCTGATTTCTCCCTGTAGTAAATCACTGTGGAAGGCAGCAGTATTTCTGCCTTTATTGCAGAATCATGGCTATCAGATACAGAGGAGACAAAAGGGTTGCCTTGATAAAGGCCTCTCCCTCGATGCAGTGATTTATGAGCAGTATTGTCTTTCCAGGCCCTGCTGTAGCAGATATTGCCTGGTCTCAGTCTCCCTGGCCTCAAACAGGGTGTGGGTATTGCTGTGGACAAACAGGGGTTTCCTGAGCCAGTTTAACTTCATAAATCATCAGAGCTGTGTTGCAGTAGCCAACTCCGGGCAGTCCAAGCTGAGCAAGACCAAGCACGGAGCAGTCCAAGCTCACAGTCCAGGCGTGGAGGATGTTAAACTGCTGGAGGCTGGGAAAGGTCAGGAGACCTGGGATCACAGCTTTGGCATATGACTGGCGTACAGAGGTAATACTTTACAGACAGGTGCCTTTTTTTTTCTTCTTTCTCTTGGATCACTTGCTGCCTAATCTTGCTCCACGCTAATGGGTGATAATGCACTGTTAGTGAGATGAGCTGCCTTGCTAATGAACTGGACTGGAGGATTTGTACAGACCATAACCTTGCCGTATGTCTTGTGCCCTTTCCCTCCTTCACCGCCACATCCTTTAGTGACTGTAACCTTTTTCATATTAGTTTCTAGTTTTTGGTTTGTTGTTTTTTTTTTTTAATGGAAAATTCCAATTAGTCTCTCATCCTGCAGGTGCAATTCAGGACTCATAAAAAAACCTCAATATCCTGCCAGTCCCAAAATTCAATGGCATTCTTCACTAGGGTTCTGATGCTGGGGAGCAGTGATGCACTAAAACTTTGCAAAATGTTCTAGCTGCAAAGTGGCATGAGTGGCAATCCCCCTCTGTTTATATCTGTCACAATGTTTGGAGGAAAACAAGAAAAATCTGGGCCCCAGGTAGAAACCTGAGCCTGTTGAGGAATTTATGAAATCACACTGTTTGGAGACTTGCAGATGCTGCTCTGTTGGGAGCATGCTGAGGCTGCCATTAAATCCCTTTGGATAAGACTCAGTAAACATCTGGTAGCTTTTTTTAAAAAAATTAAAAAACCTGTAGTTGTTCTAGGCCTTGTTTTCTGCCCATGCTGGTAATGTGCCTGCGAGGTCTATTTAGTTGACAAGTGACAAGAGAGGCCACTGTAGCGAAGGGGAGGCTGGGTGCCAGGATTGTTAGATAGGTTGGGCAAGAGCCACGAGAGCCAGCAGGTGATGGATGCAGGAAAGGTGTATTATCCCCTGCTTTGTTACAGATGCAGGGACATGAGGAAACGAGGCAAATTGATAAGCCAAAGGCTCAGTGTTTTGCTATTCATCTTGTGTAAAATTGGATCTGCAGTCCTCTGTGAGTAAGGTGGTTAGGGCCTCGAATGGCTGGTCAGCGCTAAGAGAGCCCTGACCTTCTGGCTCTATTAACTACCTTTCAATGCCTGTAGAAAAAGATGGAGAGGACTTGCACTTGAATCCAGCATGAGCAAGATTAGTAAAAACTGATGTACAGTGATGTGATTCCTGTTTGCTGTCAGTGGTAAAATCCCCACTCACTGTCAGCAAAAGCTGAAGTCATTCAAGGCAGAAGAGAGTCCCATCTGCTCTTATAAGTGAGTCTGTGGGACAGGACCATTAGTTGGGCACTGTGAAATCTGACTACCTGCTCTGCTTGTGCCTTCACCTTGAATTGTTGCTGATTCCTAAACTGATACATTTATTAGCTATATTATTATTAGCTATATATTATTAGCTATATATTTCTGTGGATAAAATATATTAAAGATGTTACCTTTCAGGCAAAGCTTTCTGAGGCACTCAGAAAGCTTTCCAGATCTGGGGTGGACTGTTTCAGCTGGTATCTAGCTCCTTGTCAGTGTGAGGACTACACTCTGTCTGCACCAGAACTGGACTGGCAGCACAGGGATACCCAGTGTGTGTGAAGCTGTGGGCTCAGGTGCCATGTGAAATTCCTTTTGAGTCTGCTATTCCCCATGTTTTGGCTTTGTCAGTACTGCACCTATGGCTGGGCTGAACTCTTGCTTTTTCCTTAGCTGGGCACGTATGGTTCTGGAAAAGTATTTTTAAGTGTTTAAGCACTGCTTAGCATATTACTCTAGTTTTTTTTCTCGAGGAATTAGATCCTCTTCATTTGTCTTGGCTCCTCTCAAACAGTTCCCATCAAAGGGGGAACAAGATGAGTCATGGGGACAGAGTAGAGGTGGGTTATGAAAATATCTCTTGGTCTGTGTTTGCCAGCGCCCATGCTGGGATTGCAATACTTTTTCCAGGTGTTCTGGTGGATTTGGGGATCTCACAGCTGTTAGTGTCATACCTACCCCAACATCTGGCCCATCACTGCTAAACTCGCCAGACTGTGCTGCTGGAAGTGGATTTGATTTGTGCTGAAGTCACCTTGAATCACAATTACCAATGGGAAGCAGTGGATACATGTGAACAGGCATGGATAAAGTTGTGTAAAGGACATCACCAGAAGTGAAAGCGAGATCACCAAAATATCTGCCAGCAAATTCAAAGTCATTAGCAACATTTATTTCCCCACACAGCCAATGGCTCCCTTCCATCTCCCCATTGTTCCTTAGGGAGGATGTGCCATGGACAGTAAGGAAAACCCTACCAGGGACACCCACCCTGGACATTCCACTACCTCCCTCTCCTCCTGTAAATCAGGAATAACCCCACTAAAATCAAAAAGAACTCTCCAGGGTAGAATTTTGTAAATGAAAAAAAGGAAAGGTTTCTCACTCATTTTCTTCTGTCCAGGGCCCTATGAAATTAAAATTTTTTTAGATTGCAACTAACCTTAAAATTGTGCTCAGTATTATAAAATAAAATCTATAATATATATTGCAAATATTGTAATACATTACATACAATATGTAAAGATACCTATCATATATTTTTACATATGCATATATATATATATATAGATATATATATATATATATATGAAGACTTCCAAGTTCATGTTTTGGCAGCCAGTTGAGTGCCCTGGTTTGGTTTTGGTCTGATAAATGGGTGCAAGAGATGTGATTGAATCTCCACACCTGAAAACCTCATGTGTTGCTCCAGATCTTGGCTGAATTTATCCACTCAGAAAAGACATTTAGTGAAGCTCCCTCTGCATAAGATATTGCTGTGAAATTTTAGGGCAGACAGAGGAACAAGAGAGTGGGAGATGGATGGAAGCAGGTAAAATACATTAAAATCTTTTAAAAGAGAGGCTTTGTTCTCTGAGAACAACAACAGTAATGCATGCTACCGAGCTGCCTTTAATGCTTCAGTCCCTTTATTCCTTTGGAAGCAGGGGAAATCCAAAACTGAAACAAGGCAACAACACTACACTCTTTTTCTTCTTGCAACACAATTCAAGTGCAGAACACTTCAGTTTTTATTTTAAGATCACAGGAAAATGAGTTGCCATCATCTTTACATTCCTGGTATGACCTGCTTCTCAAATGAAAATTTGGGATAGTGATTATTCTTTATAAACAACAAGGATGACAAAGGCAAAGTAGGAAATGCTCTCAGGAAATTATCCTGGCACCACCTGCACATTTGTACATGTATATGTGTACATAAAAAGAGGAAAGCCTACTGAGTTATTGAATAGAAATGAGACTGGCAAGAAGTGTTTTTCCCCAAGCCGCTGCATATTCCACAATTCTGTTACAAAAATGCCTTTCCTCCCACCTCTGACATTCTATTGTTGCTTTTCAACCAAAACAAAGTGAGAGGAGATGAAAAGATTGAAGAGGAAATGGTAAGTTATTTTCAAAGGTAATTTCTGTTGCGTTGTTTTTAATAGTGTGCTGGCATGGTGACAAAAGTTACCAGTGTGTGCTCAGAATGATGTTTGGTGATTTGTTTTGCCTTGTTTGTTTTGGGTTTTTTTTTTTTTTTGGTTTTTTTTTGGTTTTTTTTGTTAAATAACAGCAATGTTTGTAACACAAAAATGTCTCTTTCACAATTTCAGGATCTCACAGACTGAAAAGCAAATGAAAAATAGAAGAAGAAATAACAAAATACCCACTTTGGATGTCCTAGCTGGTACCAAATGTCCCACCTCCTTGAGCAGCCCTTCCAACTCCTCAGAAACGAGGATGAGCAGCAAAGGGATGGATAATGTTGGTTCAGACATGAGATGAGCAACCCCAGAATTGTGTTCAGCCTAGTGGTGCTGGTGAGTGCATGTGGGATGCCCAGCTCAAACCCCTGAGCAGTGCAGGATTAATCCCTGCTTTCTGGTTATATTCCAGTGACTTCTGCAAGCAGCACCTAAAGAGCGAGCTGCTGGCACACACATCATTAGCAAGCACACTGGTTTAATTTCCTTTTGTTTCAGTGCATATTTTATAAGATTATCTTATTTTGGAAAAGTTTGCCCTAAGTGGTGCTTTTTGTTTTCACACATGTTGCAGCTGCAAATGGAGGCAGGGTTGTGCTACTGAAAAAATGTCTTGCTCAATATTATTTTAAAATTTTTATATATGAAGCAGTACTTTCTTCCAGCTTTTTAATCTTTTACCCCACCTCTTCTAAGCAAATGCTTGCTTACCAAGAACTAGCACAGCCTGATACTTGCATTGTGACACAGAGAAGTACATTCATCCTTTCTTCTGCTTTTGTGTATGGTTTTGCAAAGGAGGCATATGCTCCTCCTTGGACTTGAGGTTTTTAGGTCCAAGTAGAGGTGTTAGTTGCCTCCCCAAAGCCTAAAATCCCGGGGAAATCAAAAGAATGGAAGAGCATCCTTGGCATGAGATGTGCTAGAGCAATTGCCTTAATGGCAGCTGCAGGTTCCAAGCTTCCTCAGCTACAAACATCTGCCAGTTCAGCCCTGGGTCTTCACAGGTTTGGCCATTGTGATTTGAAATCTCCCCCTGGAAAGCACTGAGATGGAAGATGCAGGAGACAAAGGTGCTGATCTGGGATGTGGCTGTGACCCCAGCACAAACCTTTTAGCCTTTGCTCCTGACAGAGGAGCTGCACTCACACGGAGTGAGCCCTCAGCTGTGATGTCTCCGTAACTCCAGCACCAGGCTCCAAACCTGGCTCTGCCCTTCAGAGACTCGCTGGCAGCAAGCACAGCCCCTCCCTGATGTGCATACTGGCCCCTGGTTTCTAGGTGCACTGCTGAAATATCCAAGCAGGAAATGCTCTCGCGGGATAGAGAAGCTGCTTTGCTAGCACATCACTATGACTGGGATCGCCCCAAAATTACCCACACTATTGCAAATGGACCTTGCAGGTTTGGAGCTGAGCTGTGAGAAAGGTTTGCTTTAAAGACTGGGTGATGGGGAATCACTTGAATCTGAAATCAAATGGAGGTCTCGTGTGAGGGTGGGGACGAGCCCACCATTATTATGGGAAGCCACCTTGTTTTCTGTGGGATTAGATCATGGGAACTCTTTTTTCTCTCAGCTTTTCTCAAAGAGATACAGCACATTCAGTTAACAGCTTCTGTCCATCTGACTTTTACACATGTTCATGCCTTCAAGAAAGTATAACAGCATTTTATAACAATACCTAATAGAGATTATGCCTAGAAAAGAACTCAGTGTAATCCTGTTATGTAAGAGCAAGAACATTTTGCAGGCTATAAATCAATTGCTTCCCACAATAGCAAGCTCCTTCATTACCTTTTAAGCCAGATAAATGCTCCAAAAAAGCTTAACTATAAGGTATGTATTGTGATAAATAATACACAAATCAAAATTTAATTGCTAGTAGGCTTCCCATTTGCTCAGAGTCATGCAACCTATTTCTTCCACAACAGAGCATGTGTAAAGCCCTTAGAAACTCCACGCATTAAAATTGCAATTATGGAAACAATTTATAATCAATACATGCTTATTAGGGTAACCTGCATGTATGGGATATTTTATAGCAATTATAATCCTGACAGTCCTTTCTGAGAGCAAAATTTGAGTCTTGGCTTTTCCCTTTCAGGTTTCAGTCCCCGCAGTGCCATCTACTGCTGAGATATGTTTGAATGCTGAATTTATTATTTCTTTGGGGGAGAATTTTCAGGGACCATTATCTGCAGGTGGAACACAAGCTCATAGGGAAAAAATAAATGGTTGCAAAAGCCCAGAAATCTCTGACTAAAATCTCTGAGGGCTGAGACTGAAGGAGGAAAAAAAAAATTCCCAAACGAGGATCTGTCACTAGTAATCTTGTTACTGAAACCAAATGTTTCTTTGATCACTCCTCATTCACTCATGACAATTCATTACTCAGCCAGTGGGAATTGTCTCAGCTCCAGTGAAAACCATGGAGTTATACCAGCTGCTGTTAGCTGAACTTCTGGCTCAGTACTGTTAAGAAAAAGGTATGCAGATTTGCTTATTTGTTTTGGAAACAAGGATAAATTACTTTTGCCAACCAAAACTACAGCCTTGCTTATTTCTGAGTGATGAGAAGTCACTTAATTCTTCTAAGAATAATTATTAAGTAATATGGCTAGTGAAGGACAGCTGAGGTAGGTTCTTGGCATCTCTAGTTTACCTTCAAAGGATGTCAAAATTGTGGCATGACTTTACCAAACTACTGATAGCAAGGGAAGAGGTGTCTAAGGTAGGCTTTAAGATTCCCAAAAATAAGAAAAAAGTACCAAAACAGTGTTTTTTAAAAAAAAAAAAAAAACAAAAAACAAACCAGATCATTTTTTCAGGTTAAAATACATCTTCCTCAGGTGGTACCTTGGAGGTGTTTCATGTCTTATTCTTCTCTAGTTCCACATCTCCTTCCTATAAAAATAGCTTGTGGACTACATTCCCCCAGGAAGCCTGTTTTCAAGCCAAAAAGGACATCTGGCTCTGCTCTGCCAAGGAGCTTCAGCTAAGGGGGAAAAGGGTACAAAACCCTGCGCTGTACCTGAGACTGAGCGATCCTGCCAGCAGGGCGTTTATTGCAGGCTAAGGACTGAAAAGGAACAACCATTGCTTGGCTGAGAGTGTCAGCTTTGCAAACTATTTCACTGTTAAAATAAACTTTGAAAAAGCACCACTCTTGACTTTTTTTTTTTAATATGTTCATTGAGGTGAAGAGAGATGTTTCTCCAGAGGTCTCTTCACAGCGTGCTGCAGGTGAGGTGAAGTCCTGTCCAACCTGGCAAACGCTCCTGGTTTTGGTGGGAGGAGTTGAGGTGTATTGAGCAAGAAGATGGCTGTAAGAACAAGACCATGGCCCAAAACAGGGTCACCTGAAAAGCTGGAGAAACAGAGATTTGGGTGAAGAGGTTCAGCTGGGAGCTGACAGCAAATACTGAGGGGTGGTCAGTATTTAGAAGGGCTGAAGAGGGAGCAAACATAACTGTGGAAGCAGTGAGTAATGCACAGACTGCAAAGTGAAGGCTGGAGAGAGGATGCTGTGGGTCAAAGTGACAAAAAATAAAGCAGGAGCAGGGATACCATGTGTCCTGTAGGACCAGTTCTTGGTAACATATATACTGAGCTTTATGCAAATCTCTATGAATAATTCAGCATAACCATATATTTCTTCCCACCCACCTTAGGATGCAGCCTCCACCACAAGTCAGAAACAATTTTATGAAGAGTAGCTAATGGCCATTTGTCTTTTTGAATTATTTTGGTGTCAGTATGACTTTATATATTTATTTATTTGTTTGTTTATTTAGTAGCTGGGCAGAGAGGGATGAGGTGGAACAGGAGGCATGGAGGGTTCTCACCATCACTGGAAGCACCCAGCTTAGGAGCCTGGGACAACACTGAGTGCCTTGACCATCCTCGGAGGTGTTCACCTCCTAGCAAGGACCACAAACCATGGAAAGGTGAGTCTGCTCTTTTACACAACTCAGAACAACTTCCCATCTACTGGGAAATTCATTGATGCCACAGAATGATGCTCCCTCACAGAAAGTGGTGATGTTCACCCCAAAGATGCTTTTTCTTGACAGTCTGAGCATCATCTAGACATTTTTCCAGTCAAACTAGTCATTTTCCTTGCATTTCTCAAATGAGACCCTGAGTTTGCCAAATTAAAGGAGAGAAAAAAAAAAAAAAAAAAAGGATTGATGGGGGAACTCTTGTCTGGGCTTCTTACAAGAGTGAAGCACCAAGTGAAAAAAAGTAAATTTTAAAGCAGAAATTGCCACTGTCCTGTCAAATTTGTTCATCTGGCCCTAGTTAAATATTTCAACCCAGAATAGCTCCATCTGCTCACTTGCCTGTGAGAGAACTTGAATTTCAAAATACCCCCTTGATACACCCTGTGCCTCTGCTGGGAGCCCAGTTTGAGTCTGAGGGATTAAATCTGGATGTTATTAAATTCTGCTGATCAGTGACAGAAATGCCTTCAGAAAGCAGCACTGAGCAGCTGCTTAATATTGTTTTTTGTGGTGGTAGAGAGGCAAATGTCTCTTGCACTGGCTAGAAAAAGCAGTTTGTCTCATTCCTAGAAGCTTTATATTGTAGAAACACAGCTCAGAGTCATACCTTACAGGCTGGCTGCCAAAACTTCAGCAGAAACAGAAGAGCTTCAAATAATTAGCTAGACAGTGCCTAGCAGGTGTCACTTTGGAACTCTTTGGTGATGATAATCCTCAAAGATTGCAGAGAGGTGATTTGACCAGACAAAACAGATCCATTACTCAAATATTCCTTCATGAGCAGCCGCTCTCCTTGCTCATGCACCAGTTCTGATAGGAAGCAGCTTGGCAAAAACATCTGCAATTTGATCTAAAAAGAAAGAAAGAATAAATTGCTCTTTTAAGTTGGCAGAAAAAATAAAAAAATCCCCCCTACCCCCAAACAAATCAATACAATGTCTTGAATTGGGAAAGGATGCTGTGTAATTGGAATACAGATCCTGCATGAAACCCTGATTTTAATCTGAGGTATTTAATGCTTTCTGCCACAATAAAAGAAGAGAATTAATGGACTCAGTGGGAAATCTAGATGGTATTTAGCTCTGAATCGGACTATTATTTTACACTTGGCATTGATAGGAGTCAAAATGAGGCCACAAGCCCAAGACTTTCTCAGCAACTTGCGAGTGCCAATTCCCTTTATATTCCCATGATCCCTGCTTGGAGGCTTCCCTTTCTCCAGCTCTCAATCACAGCAGCAGCAAACTGAAGTAATAAATAATGAAGCCACTTCAGGCTAAATGTGGGTAAAAAATGCATGGATTTTCTCTTTTTAAATGTGTGCCTATTGCACATACATGTAAGATGTATCTGACAGATTATTAAAATATATGGTAAAAAGGCAGATATTTATTACAGAAAATTTGTTATATGACTGCATGCTTTCTCTATAAAGAAGGGATTTTTTTTTCTCATGCTCTGATTTTTATATCATGCATGTATTTTCAGGTTTAATTAAATAGGGAGTAGACCTCAACAATTTTTTGCACTTTCTAGTGACAAAAAAATGATAGATCTTTGCAATGTTTTTTCCCCTCCAATATTAAAAGAGCATGTAAGAAATGGGGCAGAGGAGGGAATGTCATGAATAAAACAAAACCATAGGAAACTCTCTAAGCCCATCCTAGAGTCTCTTTCCAAGGACCGGATTTATTTGTGAGGCATCTTTGCAGTGGTCCTCAGGATTCCTTGGATGTGTCAGAAGGGCTGTGTTGCCCTTTCCAAGCTCACTGTTGTGCTGACTGCAAACCACACAATTCTGTGTGTAAAGCCATTATTTATAAACATAGATGTCTGATGAGTCCTCGTGATGCCTTCAGAAGCGGATGTGTAAGGTTATGGATATGGTGCTCCGAGCCAAATGGCAAGCAGGGAACAGAAATGAGGCTGGGATTCGAGAGCTCCCACTTCCCATGCTTTTCTTACAAATCCTCTCACACAAAGATGAGGTGTGAGAGCAACAGCGCAACAAGAAATATGCTGCTGATGATCACCAGGTGCTGTGTACTCATTCTGATGGTACTCTGGATGCTTCCCTTCAAGCAATCTGGCTTCCCTCTTGTCTGAAATACCTAAGGGTGGGCCTCAGGTGTTTAGAAACCGAGAGGTACAGCAAATCATCTGCAATGCACTTGCCAGATCCCACAGAGCAAGGATGCGGGGCTCGGCAGGGAAGAGGAGGGGCAGTGAGGCACCCTCCAGCAAAACCAGATGATGGACACCACCTCCTGCAGATCTTGTGAAAGAAAGGGTTGTGGGACTGCCCTGGGGAACAGAGAACCATATGAGCAGCTCGCTGGCTTTGGGCTCAATGGCAAGCATGTTTTCCCCTTTTACTTAGAAACAGATGTCTAGAAAGACAGATGAGAAAATGTGTTTGAGAAAGACTTAAGAGGGGTTTCTCTCTCCTTCCCCAGAGCAAATGCTCATAACAGGAGATTGCATTGTGGTATTGCTGGAGCCACTGAAACATTTTCAGGTTAGGGAAACCCCATCTGAGTGCTGAGGGGAAGGGCTCAGCTGCAGGGCTTAGGTAACTCATGGCTCACTGGCTCCTTTCAGACCTGCAGTGTTTTATTTCACAAGCCAGCCATGCTCTGCAGAAGCTTGAGCATAGCTTGACAAAGAACAGTGCTTTTGTCCCCCCTATATTTTCTACAAAATGACCTTTGCCTTTGTAATCTGATGGGCTCAAATGTTTGATAAGCTCAGATTTGTTGGTAGTGGATATCATGTGTTGGCAATCCCCAAATTGTGCAGCCACATTTTAAAAATAATTGTGCTGAAGTGAAGATAAGCTATTGTCTCCAACTACAGACTTTAATAAAGAGGATGATGATCCAAGCCAATTTAACCTAATTGACCCTCCTAAACCTCCTTTCTTATGTAAAAGCTCATTCTTTACCAGTCAGGCTCTTGGTACCTGTGGCTTGAAAAGTGTAATTTTTAATGACCCATTATCTACAGCATTCCTGATCCAGATAAACAACTGCAGGTATCCACCTCTAGAAGGATGATTGATTTAGTTACAGTGGACACTTTCATTTAGGGAGAAGCAGCCTGCTAAAGCCAGCAAAATTAAGATGAGATGGAGGGGTGCTGAGCATAGAGTTTACCTTCACAGAGGAAGCAATTTCAACTAAGGGAAATCCAGTGTTGCCTATTTAATACTCCATGGAGTATGAAAAGGCCTTTCAGAAATAATTATTCTCTCTATATAGCATTTTAACAAGGAAAGATTTAGTTGCTGCAAAATGAATTCAAAATTTTCCTGTGAGTTTTGACGGCTCATTTGGCATTAGCTTTGGGAAGTGGAGAAGGAAGGAGCATGCCATGCTGGTCAGCTTGGGGCTGGGTGGCCTGGGAGCATGCTGCCAACAAATCTTGCTGGCTACATCAGGAAAAAGGCCTCCAGCACCAGCACAGCTCTTTGCTTTTGTTGTCTTGTGTCCTGCAGTCCAATGGGAGTGTTCAGACAGGAGAAGAAGTGAGAACACAACTCCTGTGGCATGATGAGGAGTACCACATAGCTCAGGCAGTGAGGGAATTGCAGAGCAATGCTGGGCGCAGGTAGATTAATCCATCTAAAGGGCACACAGTGGTTTGGCTGGATACCTGATGTGAATGCAGAAGAACAGATCTGCTTTTTGCTTCTGTGTGTGAATACAAATGAGAAAATCAACTCCAACCACTTCCCCCTCTTAATGACACAAGCAGGACCCACTGCTGCTCCACCAAAAGCACCAGAGCAGACCCAGCACAGCAACAAGGCTTGCTGGGAGCCTTGGGCAGTCTATTCATTGGATATTTTTACTAGTTTTTTTGTTTTGGAGGTCTGCTCTGCTCACTGCCATGGGCTCTGCTGGCAGTGGGCAGCTGTTTTGAATCACTGACCCCAGCTGGCTGGAGCAAACATCTGCCTTTCATCCAGACACAGCTGCTTCTGGGGGCAGGACTGCATCATAAGGAGGAGGCTTGCCCTCAGTCAAACCTTTTGTTGTTGCATTTAGGGAGAGGAGTGGAAAAGGAGCGTTGGCCTGTATTTAATGTATGTATTCTCTGCTTCTGTTTGAAGCCCCCCTGTGTCACCGTGATATTTTCTGGAAAAATCTCTTTGCCCAGGACTCTTCTCCTGGGAAGCTGAGAGGCCTCAGAGAAAAATGTAAATAACAATGATCTGATTTGCTTCTCCTGTTTTGCTGCTTTGGAATGTGGGAGGTGATTATTTCTTTGGTTTCATGTGAATTGTTTTTACTTAATGACCAATCACAGTCCAGCTGTGTTGGGACTCTGGCGAGTTGCGAGCTTTCATTATCATTCTTGGTAAGCCTTCTGTCTGTATCCTTTCTCTATCTTTAGTTTTAGTATAGCATTCTTTAATATAATACAATATCATAATATAATAAATTAGCCTTCTAAGAACACGGAGTCAGATTCACTCATCTCTCATCAACTCCTCCTGGGGACCCCTGCAACTCAACATCCCTGTGGAGGGGTCTCCGTTTTGATGTTGAATGGAGAGGGCACCTTAGGAGATGGACAGGGATGTGTCCCTCCCTAAACCTTTGCAGGGTGGACAGCTCTGTTCCTTGGGACTGATGGCTCAAAGGCTTGGTGTTTTCATGCTCTTCAGAGTAGCACAAGAGGACCGTGTCTGCACACTCTCACACACGTGCATACACTCACCTACATGCACGTACTTGTTGTACCTACAGAAAAAACATTCAGGCTTCCTTCTGCCAGCTTTTAGGTAGCATCCTGAGGGGCTGTATCATGTGGCACTTTCTGTTGCTGGCTCAGGAACCATAACCTTTAGTGTTCCTGCCTGGTTTCAACACCTGCATTTCCAAATGAGCCCTATGTCAGGCAAGCTATTCACATTGGGGTCAGTCAGGGAGACAGTCTGGGAGCATTGCATGCAGTATTTAGCAGGACTCAGCTGCAAGTTGCAATAAAGAGCATCTCTTTCTCCCTTCTTATGCCCCTTAAAACAAACTATTTCTGCAAAGCATGTGGAAGAATTTGACTCCACAGGGAGCAAAGAAGAAGGGCCTGGCAGGACTCACACCTTTGTGGCATCAAAAAATAGCCTTGACTTTTTTTTTCTTCTTTTTACTATTCATATTCCATGTATGATTAATTTCTCTAGCTGCTGTTGCTCATCCTTACATGCTGTGTGTGTCTGGTGGAAATGAGAAAGAACTCTCTGGCCATCAGCAAAATAACTGAAGTAATGGTTGTATTACATGCAGAACGTATGATTTTGACATGAGGAGCCACACACATTGCCCTAGGTGCCAGACTGTAGCAAGGAATTTGCTTTGGGACAATGGCAGGACCCACCTACCACCAAAGGTGGTCTCCTAGATCTCAGCCACTGGTTTTCTGCTCCAGCCTGAAACTTTGGCTTCTGCAGCATCTCCTGCTATATTTAGGCTTTAAAATAAAATGTCCAAGCTGTATGAAGCTTGTGCACCATGTGTAGAAAGTTATCAGGGCACCATGGCATTAATTAATGGGCACCTAATTGCCTATTCCAGCTTCACCTGGGTCTCCACCTGTGGTGTCCACCCACCTCACCCACTTCAGTCCTGGCCCTAGCCATGGCTGAGGGTGCTGGGGAATGATTTATGGAGCAAGATGAGCCTGTAGGAGTACATACTTGTCTCCTCCAGGAATTATGCAGGTTGAGTGAGCCTTTAATCCAGTGAGGGGAGTTTGAGAGCAGCTGCATTTCCTCTTGCTTCTGGTGGTGTGAGAGTGCAAGTCAATGCTACGGTCCAGTGGCTGAGCCTTTGGCCTGCTGCCTGCAAAACAAGCAGAGATTAAGACAGGAACTTCTTTGTCCTGGGTTTGTAGGGAGCAGTTGTTCTGTTTATGAGTATGATGTGATGTATTGTGGTGTTTGTGACCCCACAATTTGCAAGAATCATTTGCAAGTGGTTACTTCTTCTCTGGGATGCCTGTTGGGGAGAAACCTGAGCTCTTTGGGGAAGTTGAAGTCTGCAATGCAACCTCAAGGGAGGACAAGATGTTTTTTTCACCAGAAAGGGTCAGAGATGGGAGGAATTAACTGTGTTGGGCAGTACTGTGAGATGAGGTGCTGTGATGAGAGACTAGGTTAGGAGATACAGCAAGGTGCTCCTGCCTAAATTATGGCACTTCCAGATTCCAGCTGTGCCCATCCCATGCTTGTCTCACTGACTATCACCACTTCAGGATGCTTCAAAGAAGCATGCAGTCAGCAGCTGGTGTTAGTCAAGAGTAATGTTACCCTATTGGAAAGGTAGTGGAGGAAAATATTTTTGATAGTGAGTGAAACAGAGGAATTTCAGTAGGAGATTGTCCCAGACCAGATTCAGCAGAGAGGGAAACATAGAGAGGCAGCCCAGAAATCAAAGTGTGTGGAGGAATATAAATGCCACTCTGTGTGTCAGGAGAGATGTGTTGTTTCAAAAGTGTGCAGTGAACTAATGTAGATTTCCCCTGCACATATATGCATTTATTTAGCTACAAAAATAGAAAAGGTGACATTCTCTCTTTTCATGGTGCAGCCCACCTACGGAATTCAATATTGTAATATTAGAGAAAAGCCATTAGTATGGTCTTTAATAAAATACTTGGACCTGACAGGTAGGTTATTGACTATTATAAAGCTGTTAGATTTAATATGAATCTCCTTGGCAAACCCTGGTATTCATCGCATTTTCATGAGTAGAGAGAGTTTGTAGATATTGCCAGATGTGGTCTCAGAGTGGAGAGCAACTCAGATAAAAATTGCAAAAGCAGCTAAATGATGCATGGGCTGAAATCCCACTTCCAATCAGACCCAGAATATGCTGTGAAAAGATTTAGTGAGTTACCTCCCAGCAGTCTGAGAATCTTCTGAATACTTTACCCAGTTGCCTTGGGAGAGAGCAGAGTGGGCAGAAACTGGTTAATCTGACCTTTGTATTAATTTTATCATAGAGATTACTTTAAATCCTGAAGCAGAAGGTTATATAACCCTGTTAGTATTTGTTGTTGCAGCTTTGAAGTGCAGCACAAGTGTCTGATCCCTGATTTTGTTTTGACTTTTTTAGCATCTTACTGTAGGCAACATCCTAACTCTTTCTGCTGTATGACATGCTGCTCATTTTAGCACTGCCTTCAAGTATAAAATTTCTCAATAATATCTTGTGTGATTTTGGAAAAAAAAAAAAAATCTCCCTTCTACCTTCCCTGGAACACAATTTGGTCAGTCCTAATTGATGTTCCAGAGAGGAGAGGGAAGGGCTGCTCTGAACTTCCCTGTTTTCTCTTCTGTAACTCCACAGTTTCTATATTCAGTGCTTAAATTTATTTTGATGTCATGCCCAGAGATGTTGCTGGTGAAAGTCTTAGTGTTGTTTCTCTAGGTACTGTACAAACACAAATAATAAACCTCACATCTTTGGGAACATGAGCTGTGGGGTTCCTAAACAGACGGGGCAGGTTTTCAGAGAGGGGCTTTGCCAAAACTGATCCAGCTGCTGCCGATGGGAAACGTGTGCTCTTGCAATCACAAAGCAAACACGTATGATCTGATTTCCCTGTGCTGGGATCCTCTTTCTTTGTGTGGTTTGGGGGTTTTTTAAGCTAAGATGCTATTGCACAACCTCCCTGCTGAGCATTCCTGTTGTCCAGGCTTGTGTTATTGAGTTTTGCCTTTGCCAGTTGGCTCCTGTATCCCATGTTTCCATAAGTGTGGTGTGAGCTGTGAATACTGTTGTGGCCTCTTCACAGATTTCTGAATCAAATCAAAGGGTTATCTGAGCATTGAGGGAATGAACACATTTGGCACAAGAGATGATAAATAAATGGTGGCTAAAGCAGACAAGGAATTTTTTAGTAAATTGAAGTCATTGACTGAAAAACTTTGGTAACATTTTTGAGACTAAGCTACTGTCTGACAAATATCCTTGTCCCAAAAAAAGCACCTAAATATGCTGTGTGGACAACATGAGGACAACTTGAAAGAGTTAACATCTAATCAGAGATTTGGTTTCTTTGATTGACAGACAATTTTCAAAAAGAGTGTGGTTTGTCAAGAAGTCATTCCCTTCTTCTTCCAGAAATCTCTCTTTGAAACCAGGGCAGGCAATTTCCTGCCTGTGATGGCATTCAAGACATGAGATACCCTTGTGTTTGACAGCAAAGGACACTGGTTTCATTTGAGCTTTTTCCTTTATCACTGACAACAATAAAATTGTCAAGTGTGTGATTTGAAACATCAAATTCAGTATGAACTTTTGTGTAAGCAAGGGACATTGGGCATAATAACTTTTTTCTCCCATCTGTACTGATATATGGGACATCCAAATTGACAAATGGTAAAAATTGGCTGATGTATGTGTATGGTAGCTTATGTATGAACTATCAACAGACCAGCACGGTTATAATGAAGTCATCTTTTGAATTTAATAATAAATTCCCCTTTCTCAGCATTGGTCCAAGGTAATGAAGTGATGCCTCTTAGCAGTGAAGACAAAGAAAGACTTTGTAGCTAGAGGAAGTGCCCATTTTGATTGCAGGTATGGAAATACTGTCTGTCAAATCATTGTAGTACTATTTTATTTTTATAGAGAAGCTGGATGTGTTTGTACCTGACCCAAAACCCCAAAGCTATCTCTTTTCATTTGGAACACATCAATCATGTTAAACAACTGATGATACTGAGTATTTTAGTTCTTGAGTGCCTAAACAGTAAGATTTGAAAGTCACCTGCATTTTAGATTTGCTAACTTCAAGTCTGTGCATTATGTAGAGACAAATGAGATCTTTATACATCCTTTCAGATACTGGCCTTGATTTTCCCTGTGTTGAAGCGTGAGTGCTACAAGGTGTGGCTGAGCTGGTTTGTGGAGAAGAGAGCAGACTTTGCCTTGTGAGCCACGACTTCAGCGTGAAATGTCGAACCACTAATCTTCGTGTGATGTGTATCACTGTGTTGTAGCTCTGGCCAGGTGAACTGTAAGTATTAGTTTTTAACCCTGCGGTTGAGATGATGCCTTAAGTTTTTGCTTTGATACTTTTCAGATTCTGTACTGCCTTAGTGTGTAACTCTGAACTTCATATAAAGTGTTAGTAAGTTCTCTTCACAGTTTAGTTAGACAAAAAAATCCTTTTCCAGCCTGAGAACCAAGGACACCATTGCAGCTTCGGGTCCAAAAAGTATAAACAACAGAAAATTGAGGAGAGCAATGTGGGAGGACGGACTTCATAACATGAAGCTGTAATTGGACAATTAACTCCAATATGTAAATGGACCAAAACTTAATAAAAGTGTGAAAACTTGTGACTAGTCATCCATCTTGGGTGGAATGGGCACAGCTGGGCTCTTGCATTGCCCAAGGTTTATCCTTTGAAGGCCTTTTAATAAATACCTACTTTCTTCCTATAACTCTGTCCAGCCTCTGTTCCAGGTAGCCTCTCTGGAGGCCTTAGAAGGTTTCAGCTTGTCATAGGTATGACATACTTTTCAAAGTTTTGTGGGCTTTTTTGTCTTTTAAAAATAAATTTGCATTACCATGAAACTGCATCTCAATACCTTTTGAAGTCTTTATAGTGGGAATTATCTCAAACTACAAGTATTGGTTTGAAGACTGAGAGCAGCCAAATCCTTAAGCCAAAGTTGCTTGTGAGGAGCAGGGACAGAGCAAAAGGTTAACAGGGATCAGAGCTTATATCAGCTGTGTAAAAGCTCAGAGGAAAACTAAATGGGCACACGTTTAAATGTGATAAACTCACAGCAGTGCATGGTCTGTGAGAGAAGTCACTCTCCACACTTGTGCTTTTGCCCATTCCCAGGCAGAGTACCCTGCATTTTCCCTTTACCCTTGGGGTTAAGTGCATCTGTGGGCATGAGTGGTTATAGGGTTGGATCTGGCTGATGGTAACAAGGTGTATTGCCATAACCCAAATGCATTCAACATTGTTCTTACGCCCAAAATTTGACCAAAAAGGAAAATTGGTGGCACTGTGCTGAGCTGATCAAAAACCTGTGGGGTCCCACTGAGGTGCTCCAGAAGAATCACTCATTTTTATGTCAGTAGACAATGGCCCCCAGGCCAGAACAGCATATGGGTTTTAACTCCCAGACCCCTTTCCACTCTTAAATTACTGCTGCCTCCAGCCCCCAAAGAGTAAAAACACATGATGCCACAACTTCTTTGAAAGAGCAATTTAGCTTTTGGTGCTGAGTGGCACTGTTACCAGCTGAGTTATGGGGAAAAGCCTGAGTCTAACAGGGTATTTATTTTACTTAGCAAAAATTATCCACAGTAAAAGCATAGTTCCTGCCATTAGAAATATGACTGTTTGAATAAAAGTTATGGCAATAGTAAGATTCAGCTATGGTATGTTAATTTGAATGTGCAGTAAATCTGTCGGGATTGCAAGTCAGTTTAAGAGCTAAAATATAATTGTTGTAAAACACCAAACTGCAATTTATATGTATTTTTCCCAACTGCTTGTGGGCTAGCAATATTTCAGTTCTACAATCACAATTTGAACATTTTAAAAGGGTTTTTTTAATACAAGTCAGCAGAAGTGGTATTTTATTACTTTTCTGTTCGTGGAGTTCTTTGAATGCAATACACTTTTGGGGAGAAAACAGTGTGGGGATAAAAATCAGCAGAGAATACTTTACACTTGTTTCTCTTTTCTGAAAGATAGACATGTCTGAGTGTGCAATGAATAATTTGTCAATCAATTTGCAGCTCAGTGAAAACAACTGTCGAAGTGGGCTTTTGTTACTTAGATTTCAAATGCCATTTGACCCTGCAGATATGTGCTCTGCAGTGATGTTCTGTGATTTCAGGTAGATATGTTTTTAAAGTAAAAACCCACTAGTAACCTAATATCCTTTTTTAAAAATTACCTTGCTTGCATAATTGAGTAGGAAAAAAAATCCTATAAGCTGCTTTCATTGTGATTAAAAAGTTAAATTAATGCTCTGTCAGCTTTCAGTCTCAGGCATCTTCAGGAAGGGTGTTTCATGGCACCCTTGCCTGTTGGTTATTCAGGATTTGCTGCCCATCTGCTCCGATGACCTGTGTTGGTCTCTGAGGAAGCAGAGGGGACATGAACCAGGGTACCTGCTTTGAACATCTGATTAATATCTGCTATGTGATGATCCTCATATTCTCATTTGAGAGCAAGTAACACATCTGAGGAATGGTTTGTGAGCAACCCCCCCAGCAGAAACTCCAAGGGATGGTGGAGAAGAGGCTTTAGAGCCAGCCCAGTCTTCAGCAGGCAAAGGGCTTGGTGCCTTATGGAGTACATTCACATTAAACTCATCTTCACTTGGGTTTTCAAGAGAAACTTGTGCTTATATTGCCTGGCAACCTCAAAGGAAAAAACCCAAATTAGCTAGAGGGTGTCTTTTAAGTCCTGAATGTTGGTGCATATACTTAAATTAATTAAGAAGGTTCTCTGAGCTTTTAGAAGAAAACCATCAGCTTTGGAAAAAGACATGAAAAATAAATTGATATTTTCTGTTCACAGGGAAGAGTTTTGGGAGAGAAGTCCCCAGGAGCCAAATGCCCTGTTTACAGGAGATAAACCCATGAAGCAAGGTTTGGGGGCACTGATGGCTTTGGGTCCTTATGGGTTAATGGTGAGATCTGAGGCCTTGGGATCTCATGTGCTCACTGCTCACACTTGGGCTGTGCCAGGTTCCTGAGAGAGGGGTTATTGCAGAGGGTGTGGTGTTGTGTTGAATTCAGACCCACAGAAGCTCCTCTGAAAATACCCTGGGAGCTGCCTGAGGAGAAAGAGTAGGCAGCCTGCTCATTTATCCTTATTAGGAATTACTTCTCAAAAGCTTGTAAAGCTTCACTGCTCCAGAGGAAAGTTATGTCTGCTGATTGAGTAGAGAAAGGGAAACAACAGAACAAGTTAGGCTAATGTAGCCTTTTGAGTTTTGCAGTCAGATGAGCTTGAGAGATTAAAAGGAAAGAGAAAAGGATGGTGCATATGCTTAAGAAAAGGATAAATCCTTCTTTGTACTCATTACTTTGCTGTGGTTTTGCATTTTACTTCCTTAATTTTGGAGGTTTTTAAAGCATTAAGGGAAAGGGGACTTGACAAATCTTTGGCAGACGTGAGATGAGCCTGAATTAGTGCAGTGAGACCCATCTGCATAGCCTGGGCTGCTGTGACTTTCAAAGCTCACACGCTTTACATTAATATTGTGTGATGGTAAGAGTGCACAAAAAGTGAAAACCAGGGATAACTTTTTAAAATTTTCTTGTTACTTGTGTTGAAGCATGGCATTTCCTGCTTGCTGCCAGGAAGGGGCCAGGTGCTGCTTGCACTGAGGTGTACATCTTGCATTTAAATGGCTCTCATCAACATCTCTGGGCAGAGAATGCAGAGAATACCCATCCCCAGAACATTCACAATCCACTTCAGGGACAGGAGGAAAAGGCAAGAAGAGGCAGCATATGGGGAGCAGAATCCCAGTAGAAGTCTCTCCTGGCTCCATATCCATGTCTTTAATATCACACTGGTCCTTCCCTGAGCATGAAATTCCCCTTGTTGCAAGTCTAGCACCCTTAACCCTCTGCAGGCACACTCAAGGCCCTGACAGGACACCAAAGGTGTGCCAGTCATGCCCTGCATGTTCCCTCCCCCAGCAGGAAGGGCAGGTGCCTGCAGGGATGTGGGCCACTGGCTGGAATTCAGCACCTGAACTGGTGCTTGCTGACAACTGCCTCTCTGATTGCATGTGTTTTTCAAAGTCAGGAGATTGCTGCTTATAATGGGAGAAAAAGGCCTTTCAGATGCTGTTTGTGGTCTTTGGGTTTCAAAATCAAGACATCATCCATCTGTCAGCAAACACAGCACACAAAACTTGCAGGAGAGTCCTCTCCAGTTGCTATTTCCCTGTAACAAAACAAAACAAGAAAGAAGAAAAGGCATTTTATTGTGAAGTCTCTCAGGCTTGCAAATGCACTCTGCCATCTCTATGCCTTCTTTTGTGTGCATTGTGCTTGGCTTGGCAGGAACCTGCTCTGTTATCCTTCCCCATCCCTCCTGCTCCAAAGCAAAGCTGCAAACCCTGTTAGGAGTGAAGGGCAAGGGGTGCAGAGCTTTGGCCAGGGGAAGGAAAACAAGCTGAGAGAGGCTGCAGGCATAAGTGCTCATACTGCAAAGGTTAAGAGGGAGATGGAGAGTGGCAGGGCCCAAGAGCAGGATTTAAGGGAAAGGAAAAACCCTCCCAGGGCAGGGCGAGATATGTAGTGACACCATGAGACAGTCCAAGCAGGTAGCTACTGTTAAGAGAGACTTTGAATGTGTGGAGGTGCCGAGAGCAGGTGGAATGGTTTGCTTGTTAGACACTGAGGGCTGGAACAAGAGGCTGCCTCCTCCCCAGAGCTCTCTGGAAAAGCACACGATAGCCACTGCCCTTTCTTGCCATTCCTCCCCCATTTTTTATCTACTTTTACATCAGCTAGCACACTGTTTTCCATCTCATGACTGCCCAGGCACTGGCAGGGCTGGAAGTGGATCATGCCCAGCGTTAGGGCCAGCTCTGCTGTCCCTGTCTAATTGTGTAGGAGCAAGGCATCAAAAACCCCTGCTCCTGCCTGTTTGGCCGGACAGGGCTGAAGTAATTTCTCTCTAAATATAACTCTGCACACATGGTGGAGCTGAGCTCTGCTGGCACAGCAAAGCACAAGGAAAGGGAAGGCCAGATGGCTAATTCATGCTGCAAGGCAGCATGTGGCAGAAGAGAAGACAGGCAATAACTTGGCACAGTTACTGGTTCCTTGGATGCTTTTGGAGAGGGCATTTTACCTTTCTGTGCCACTTAACCTTGGCTTTTCAAGTTGTTTTTTTTTTTTTTCAAATGGGGATACCTATTTGTAAGGGACTGTACCTCCCAAAAGGAGATAATCGTGGCACACAGAATGCAGGCATGTAATATATGAGATTATAATCAAAAAAGGGAAGCAGGTGCATCCTCCTGGAAATCCAAATCATCCATTTCTGTGACTACAGCAAGCCTTGGCAGGTAAGTATGGTGATGACTTCACTCATTTGTACCAACCTTGATTGCTGTAGGATCTCCTTGCCATACATGAGGTTAGAGTTCCCTTAAATCAGTTATGGAGCACGATATCACGTCTGTGTTCATTTTTATGAGGACGGACAGCACCTGATCCAGCAAATAGTCACTTGGGTTGGAGCTAACCTTTGTGGATTTGTAGGTTTTCTTGGTTTGGTTCTGTGGGCATGGACCAGTAAGTAGGCGGTTAATGACTTTGGACTTAGTGCCATTTTTGACTGAGTCATAAATAAAGGTTTTCCTTCTTGTGGAACTACAGGTCTGGCACACAGGTATTTCCCAGAACAGATTCTGATACAGATTTTCTGCTCGTAAACAGAGTAAGTGGGTGAACAGGATCTCTGTTTGCTTAAGATTCAAAAATTGTATATTTGTATATTTTATATGTGACTTTACTCTGAGCTTACTCGAGTCCTCCCTTTTTGTACCCACTCTGCCTGGAGGCAAGCTTCCAGAGTCCCTTCAGTCTGCCTGCCAGAATGGCTTTCTGTCCCCTGGTCCTCAAGCCAGGGCCTCTCTCGATGTCCAAATGTACAGGTTGTCCATCCTGCCTATGGATGCAGCTTCATTTGTAGAGCTGAAACTCCGAGGGCTTGCAGCCTAGTACTGTAGCTCTAATTGCTCATTCCTTGCCCAGGAAGCTTGGGTGCTGACCTGTCCATGGCTGGCTTGGATGTGTAGGAATGGGGGACAAGGGAGTTGGAAGAATGCAGTGACTCCTCACTGGATGCTCACATGCTGGAAAAAGGGGAAGAGACTGCTCAGACAAAGTTTCTGTCTCAACACTTGATATCTGCCTGGGCTGTTGTGTTGTTTGGGGCAGAGCTCTCTCATCTGCTTTGGCACATGTTGGCTTTGCAGCTGCTGCAAGAAAAGGTTAAGGACTCTTATCTCCTGCTCAGAGGGCACTTAGGAAATTACACCGTGCCACCAGATGAAATGCTCACAGGTATTTCTTTCAGTGTATGTGTGGTTCATATTTGCCAAGAGTGGAGAAACTGATGCCATGCTCTGCCAAAGGTTTCAGGTGACACAAACAATTATAGGTGATGAATTAAGTGCAAACATTACAAATTATCACCTTCTTTGTTTGCAGCACAGGAGATACAAACCACTTCACCAAAGTGGCACTGTGATGATAAAAGCCTGAAACCAAAGCAAGACAAAAGGTATGCCTAAAACCTCTGCTAATAATTCCTGTCAAGCTGAAGCTGGAATTTCTCCTAGGCTGGGGAAAATGAATGCAGTTGGTTATTGGCTACTTGCTGAACACTCACAGGCACCACAAGTGGGATTTCAAAGATTTCAAAGTAACTCCGGCTTCAGGGCTGCAAGGTTTGCTGCGTTGCTATTGAGCCTGAGCGGATGAGATAACCCCCCCCCCCCCCCCCCCCCTCCCCCCCGCCAAAAAAAAAAAAAAAAAGTTGGGATAGATTAAAGTATATAAAACTTCAAGGCCTTCTAAGCATCTAAACAGAAACTGACACAATGATCTGGAAACTTGATTTAGTAACAGCAGGAAAGGTGTAGAGAAAAGTGTCACAAACCCGAAGCATACAGCAGTCAGCCCAGTTTTACAGAGATTTAATCTGTAACAAGATTGTGTCAAGGTGTTTGAGCCATGCCTAGTGAAATTCTTGTGACTCCTCAGACACTTCCTCACGCATTTGGCATGGTAAGAGGGATGGTCCTGCAAAGAGCCACATTTGGTTCACAAAAATGTGGTGTTGGAAGAAGGTAGCATGGCAATGAGTGTGTGTTTGCTTCTTAGCTGTGCATTAAGGATGACATGAGGGCAGAAACAGAGATTCTGCAATTTTAGCCTTAGAAAAACCCAAAGCCAAACAGGGACAGGACTGGCACAGAGGTAGCTGCTCTGTACTGTGAGTGAAGGCAGAAAACCTGTCTTCAAGTTCTCTGGAGTAAGGAGAAATGTTTTTGGCTTACCAGGTGATTGAGTGAAACACTGCCTTTCTGCAGGAAAATGAGGCCTTTGAGTAGTTCCTGTGCTAGCTGCTGTGGCATTTAGAGTATATTCAAGCAGAGTCCTCAAGTACAGTGTGCTGGCTTGTCTAGCTGTTGAAACCAGCTTTTCTGACGATCTCTGGGCATCTTGGACCTGCCCCACCATGCCTTTCTCACAGCAAGGGAAAGTTGATTATACCATAAAGTATCTCTGCCATTCTCCTTGGAGTCTAAAAGGGTTAGATAAAAGATGTCAAAATCTCCTCTGAAGCTTGCATTCCCCTGCCACCAGGCACACAAACATTAGTGGGATTTTAGGCTCCTAGATTCCAGAAAGATTGAAACCTTGCTTCCCAGGGCAAAAGATTGACTTGGTTATTTGAAGAGAATCAGGCTGCCAACCTTTTGCAATCTCTGCAGAAGGAAATAGCTTCAGTATTGCTTGCTTTATTCATCTGCCACGCTGAGTTAGGAATGGCTGAGCACAGGGCTTGCAGAACAGGATCCAGGCTGTGCTCACACATCCTGCTCCAGCTGCAGCTGTATGGATGAAGCCATTCACTCCCCCATCCTGGGCTCCCTCCCCTCTCTTCACCTCTTGCTGCCAGGCATTCATTCTTTTCATGCAGCCAAGGCAACCACCAGCCACGGTGTAATCGCACCCAGTCAGGCTCAGTAAAACACAGATCAAGATAAACCTGTTTACCTGGTCGGTCTCTGATGGCCCAGCCCTAAAATGGTTTGGGGGATGATGATTTGAGACTGCTGGAAAAAGCAAAGGAGCTCGAGGCCAAGCTGCCAGTGGGGTTACCCAACATCAGCCAGGTCTGGAGAGGAGCAGAGCCTCTGTCAGTCTGAGCTGCCAGAGAGGAGGTTGGAATGGGAAGCTACCGTGGAGTCACACATTCCAGCAATTCAGCATGGGGAAGACACAGGAGGGCCATGAGCAGTGACATGTGCATGTTGTGGGTCAGAATGCCATCACCTCGCTGGGCAGAGCACAGGGAGCTGCACATCTGGAGTGTGTGGAGGCTGTAATTCCAGGTGTATGGCACACTGGGTCACTGTGCTGGCTGCTGAGCTGCTGGAGCTGTTTTAGCCTGGACTAACTTTGGTGTGATTCATGGTGTTAATGATGCATTTCTTTGCAGTGAAGGAAGAAGCCTTTTGTCTTTTCTTCTTTGTTTCAGGATGGTTTTGCTTTACATCTGTCAAATATTATTATTTTGTCTCCAGTTTGTACTTTTTTTTGCAAATTAGTCCCCACAGTGAGAGTCTGTACAAAGGTTTTGTGCTGCATCTTCTAAGACTGCCTTAATGTCAGTGTTTATCTTTTGAAGCTAATAATTAAAAGGGAAAAAATAGTCTGTGGATTTCTGTTGTGATGCCAGTTGAGTCCATTTTCTCTTGTTGGTAGCTATCAGATCTGACTTGCACCCACAACAGACTGTGTTTGGTGGGGGAAGAGTGTCACTGCTTTTATTTCATGTCTGGCCTGACAAGAATAGTAATGAGAGCAGCAAAGCACTTGCATCCCCAGTTAGCCAGCTACAAAACAGGCAGGCTGAGTCCTCGATGTACTGTCAGTTCTGTGTGTTGTGTAGGCAATTAACATTGATGCTGAATTAATTAATGATGAGAAAACATCAAAGGGTTGGGGTGCCTCAGTTCAGATGAGCACCAGAAGCTCAGATTGTTATCAGATTGTCTAGGAGTTGTCTAAGGGGATCTTATAACCAGTGTTTTGCTGCATGCCAGAAAAAGGCTGGGGCTTCCACCCTGTGTGTCATGTGTTCAGTCCTCTAAAATGTACTAAGAGACATTTTTATGTAACTGAGCATTTCTTTTGTATCTATTATGACCTCTTTTGTAAATATCTCATAAGAAGTCTAACAATTGTTCTGTTTTAGAGATACACTGCATAGGTCTTCTTACAATAGGTTATTAGTCTCAATTTGTGCATTTTTAAGACAATGAATGAATTCTTATAAGCATGGTCTCCAGAACAGGCATAAATAAAGGGGAGGAGGTTGGCACTGAGGCAACAGGTAGAATTTCCCATCTAAAGCAGCATTTAGATTTCCCTGTTTCTGGAGACAGAATTAGTATTTTCTGGAATTATAGTTACTGAGCTTGCCTTGTTGGATGAATCAGAGAAACCCACTGGATTAAATTTGTATGACAAGGTTTTGGTAGCAAAGGGGCTACAGGGGTGGCTTCTCTGAGAAGCTGCTATTGGTTTCCCCTATGTTGAAACTAGATTATCTTTAAGGCTCCTTTCAACTCAAACTATTCTGCCAGGTTTTGGTATGTGCAGCACCGTTTTTTGGTCCCATCCTACCATCATAAATATCTATTCTTCCTGTAGAGCAATGCAAGTCACTGTGTTAATGACTGAACTGTTGGCTGTAGGAAGGCATGAAAAGTAAAACTGAGCTGCATAAGGGTCATTGAAAGGAAATCCCACCACAGTGTGTGGATTGTGGGACAGAAGAGCTGCTGGTGGACCACAATGCAGAATTTCTTCCTGCATTTCTGTCCTGAGAATATAATTAGGTGTGTGGTTCCACACTTGTGCCTGAAAAAGTTTCTTGCTGACAAGAATAGTGAAGTTTTAAAATTAAAAAAATATGAACCAAAGGGAATGAAAGTAGTCAATGTTTTATTATCCAAAGAGAACTTTGATGTAGAAAAGTTGCACACAACCCAAACCATCAATTAAATTCACCTCACCTGTGGCCTGCTTGATTTCAAAGGTCTTTGACAAGAATTGTACAAAGAAAGTTTTAAAAGTTCTTGCATTGTAGTTAGTATTTAAAAAATCATGACTTCTTTTTTATGACTACACATACCCCACGCCTCTTCCTAAGGTAGCAAACCAAACATCTGTTTTTTTAGGTTCAATAATGCTTGGACCACGATCAAAGGGAAAGGTTGCCAATTAACCCCCATGATCACCCCACCATGTGTGTTTGATGCCATATTTTTTCCATCTGATTTATTTCATCTAAGCTTGATATTAAATCCCTCACCAAATTCAGATTAGGCATGGCTTTCCAATTGCTCTGACAACACATCAAAGCTCCAGAGGACCCAGAAGATTGAATTAGCCACTGTCTGAGTCTTCACTGAGCTGCTCTTAAGAGACATGCATCTATGTAAGAAACAAAAGGAATAAGTGATATCTCTGCTCTGAAACTTTCAGAAAAGTTAAATGGGTATAAGATAATACTAAGCTAAATTTAAACAAGAACTACTATGCAGAGTGAGCCATATACAATAAAGCAGGCTTGTATTCCTTATAGAAAAATTACTAGAAAATAAACAGCAACTAAGTTCTTGAGTAACTTGGAATAATTTTAGTACATATTTCATCAAAATAGGTTGCATTGTGTTACTAAAAGAAATATGTTTGCTATTTGTATTAAAATAACTTTAGAAATGGAGGGAGGAGCAACAAGGCACTGTTAAAAAACCACACTGTACTCTCACTGCTTATTGCAATTATTAGTTACCTTCTCAGGGCTAAGGGACAAACACTTCAAGTCTGTCTCGGGGAGCTAGGATGCTGCCAGGAGCATGCAGTAATGAGGAAAACTGAAGGTGGTGCTTGAGAGAAAGAGGGTAACAGTTTGTTTAGAAAGAGGGGAAAAAAAAGGATAAAAAAAGGCTGTGAATTTAGTCTTTAGGGCTCAAAAGACTTTGTGTACAAGAATGCCTTGATCTTGTTGTTGAGGTAGGAAAGCTGTACCTCATCTCCAAGGCTGAGAGTTTTTTGTTTTTAAGAGGCTGTATGTGTCCCTCACACCTCAGCGAGCAGTCAAAATCAGAGATAAATGAGCTGGATTTTGTCCCATGCCATTGCATCACAACAGTGACAATGACCAGTAGGTTGGGCAGGGCTTTGCTGTCACTTTCTGGGGCAACTCCCTGCACGTCCTCTGTGAAGGCACAGGTGGTGTCAGATGCCATGATGTCTGTATAATTACATCTAGTCTATTTTGTGGGAGGAGGTGCAAAATCTTAGGGCTGGCAGTTGGAATTAGGATTCTGTCCCAAGGGCTGTTCAGAAGTCAAGGAAGACTAGTACAAATATTTTTTTTTGTTTTGTTTTGTTTTTTTGTTTGTTTTTTTTTTTTTTTTTTTTTTTTTTTTTTTTTTTTTTTTTTTTTTTTTTTTTTTTTTTTTTTGTTTCTCCTTCAAACACATCTGCCACTTCCTGGTGAGAAAATTCAGAATTTTTCCATTTGGGAGACTGTGGGGAGTCATTTCAGAGATGAAGCTCAGACTCAATACAGGAAGAAAAGAGTAAAGGAGGGAGCTGTGATTTGTTGAAAGGACTAGTCAAGATGTGGGGATGAGGAAATCCTTTGGGACCTTGAGTAGGAGCTATGCAGGATGGGAAGAAATATCTGTAGCAGCAGAGTGGGTTTTATTGACTGTTCCTTACAAAGGCAATTGTGTAAAATAGTAAAGCAGGATACAGTGGCACTGGAAGGGCATTTTTTAAAAAGAAAAAAAATTCCTTGTTTGAAAAGAAAGGAGAAGGTCAGAAGAGAATAATATAAAATACAGAGTCAAATGTGGTCACTCTCACACAATGGTCTGATGGAGGAAGACTCTCCACTGTGAGAAGTAGTGCTTGTGTTAGGTAAGAGTTATGCTGCTTAAGGAGTGACTGAGGCCAGAGTTTGGACCCATGTTTTGCTCTCATCTTGTCTTCAGGATGTGCTGTGTGGCCAGGTATGAAGGCTTTGTGAAGAGGCAGGAGATGAGCTGCTCTGCATGGTGGATGGGACAAGGAGAGACAGTTTTATAAGGCAACTAGAGGAAATATTCCTGGCAGCTGGCTAGTACTGCCCTAAACTTAAACCATCTGCAGGGGCCTTGGAATATGAAACCTGAGGTCTTACTCCACTCAGGTATGTTTAAATGCACCTGTAAAGCTAAGTATGTAAATTAAGCCATTTGTTTTTAGTGTGTAATGAATCCAAGAATGTTTATTATCTACATCCTTTGAAGCCCGGGTGTATACTGCCATGGTTGCTGTTAAACTTAGGTGCATGTGTGTAGGTGGAAGGGCAAACTCTGAAACAGAAGAATATTGTTTTTCAGCAGCTGATTGGCATTATGGGCTAGCAATGGCCAATAATATGCCAGTACTTAGTTAAAAAAAATTCCAAAACACTCACAACTACACAACTTCAAAACCAGACTTATGATACCTGTCAGCATCCAAAATATGAGTCTGATGTAAGAATGATCAGCAAAGATGCTCAGGAATTTATGTACTCACATCTCTAGCACTTAGAGTTTAGTTTTTCCCAAATGTACCTACTCGATGCCAGCAAAACTGTTTTGGTTTCTTTCCTTGAAAAAGATATTTCAACAAAAAGGCTTTTTCTCTGTATTGAGATCATGTTCAGCTGTACAGATAGTTTTGGTTTTACTCTTACCTACATCACTAGCTTCCTTTCTAAAATATTCCTTCCTTTCCCCTGCTTTATTTGTATTAGCTCTTGGGTAACATGAATCTCAAGATTTTCTCTTAATAATAAGTGTCTCCAGACAGTTTATCTTTGGACAAAACAACATTCATAGGCAGATCATAAAGTTTTCTTCCAGAGAAGTGTTGGAAATCTTCTTCTGTTTAATGGTGAAATGGGCTTTGTTTCTTTTAAATATTTTTTGGGCCAGAACAATTTTTTCTTTACAGTGGAGTGCTAAAATGAGCCAGAATAGAGCCAGTATCATCTGCTGACCCCCTTCAAAACATAGGAGAGAAAACACTCTGCTGTTCCTGCCAGTGAACCTGGCAAAGCTTCTTTACCTAAAACATAATTTCCATGAAGATCAATAGTCCTGATTAAATTAATTCAAAAAGAGAAAAGTCACAGTGTTGTCTGGCGTGTCTGCTGCTTACTGGTTCTTGCCATTCGAAATCTTGTACTCCACTCTTAGTTGACCTCCTCCAGCTTTGATTTTAACCAGGAGTGTTCTTAAGGCTTTGTCTTTGAAATAAGAAAAAAGGAATTTGGTTGCTCAAATGCCATCTGCAGTCTTTCAACAAAAAGAGGCCATTCAGAGCGGCTGAAAAGCAACACTGAAATGGTAACTGAGGCATGAACCCTGGTTCTGCCTGCTTCCCCCAAGTCTTTACATAGGCTGGGAAGGACAGGAATCCATGGGAAGACTTTCAGAAGCAGAAGTGATGAGAGTTTTAAGTTGCTCTTGGTTTTCCCCTTTGCCATTTTCAACCCTGGATCTGAGCAGGCAGAAAGGGGAGGGCACCTGAGGAAAATGGGATGGGAGAGGCACAAAGATGAGGCTGAGCACTCAAAAGTATTGGAATTAACCCTCATAGCCAGACTATTTTCCCATGATGCATGTCTGAAGTTGATAGTAAAGTTGGTTTCAGAAATACAGATACTTAGAGCTCAATTTTCAAAATCAGGTTTTTAATTCAGCAATTAAACACCTGCACACTGATTATTCAGAAAGCCTGTCAGCACTTACCTCTTACAGTGGGTGTCAAGTGCCAATTTTAGGTCTAAGTGCAGATGTAGGTGCGTGAACAGAGCGTTTCAAGATTGGAAACATGGCTCTTAACAACAACAGGTTCATCTGCCTGTGACTCCTCTGCACTGAGTAGCAAAATCAGCTGAGCTTAAAGGGGGAGAAGGCTGAGAATAAGGAGCACAATCCAGCTAATTGCTGCTGTTATGAAGCTGTCCAAAGATGACTTGCTGCCCAACAAGGAAAGTACTCTTCAGCTCCACATCCACATTTCCTTGCTTTGCTTCCTTTCAGTTTCTAAACTGATTTTCAGTGCCTTGCCCAGCAGACTGAGCACATAATTTATTTAATCTATTTAATGGAGTGCAGCACCTTCTGAACCCAGAGAGACTGGCTGCTGTTTGACATCCTTCTCCCATGGGTAGAGGTAGTGTGCTAAGGGGCACCAATGTACCCTACCTGCCACAGGAGTGAACAAAAAGCCTGAGTGCTGGAGTCTGAAGGAACAGAGGAAAAGAGTGTAATGAAAGACAGGATGCAAAATGAGACATTGAAGGTAGCAGGCCAAACACAGCTCCTGTCATCAGGTTTCTCCCTGATCTGGGGACAGATGGCCTATCATTCCTAGCTTGTTCTTCATGATCCCCTGGGAGCTGTGATCAAGTATTTTCTTTAAATCCAGGCTAACACACTGATAGTGTGAGCCACATATATCACAGATTTGAGGTATGGATTTCTGCTTTGTTCAAAGTAAACCCAGAAAGAAAGGCAGCCTTGTCAGCCTTGTGCTAATATCTGCTGGGATATTTCTTGTCCAAAGGAAAGGAATCAGCTTCAGGTTGTGAAAGAGGGAGCTCAATTTCTTCACATACCCAGCCAGAAGCTGACTGAGAAAAAGCAGCAATATTTCCAGTGTGCAAGGCTCAGGGCAGGGACAAAATGCCATGAATATATTTGTGCAGGACTTTCTAGAGGAGAGAAAAGAAAACACACCAAATGAAAGAGCTCAAGCTGGTATAAAGAGCCTTGCAAATGCCAGTAAATGGAGATAGAGCCTTGCCTTAAAAAGTTTAGTTATTTGAAAATAAAAACCCCTTCTCAACCAGAGCAGGACTGCTCATTGAGATTAACAAAAGGCTGAGGTGTGCATCTGAAAAGGCAAATTTACTGTGGTCCTGAAGGAGGTAGAGGAAGTGCCTGTCAGTGCATTCTCAAAAGTAAAAGTGACTGGACCCCATCCTCTTACTCCCTGTGGGAGGGAGAAGGATGGCAAGAGCTAATGTTCTTCCCACTATCAAAGGAAGTAATGCTGCCTCCCATGTAATTGTAACAGGCTGAAATGGCATTTTAGAAAGACGCCTGAGTTGGCCCTGGCCTCAGGAGAACACTATAGTTCAGTGGTGCTGTGTCAGGAAGACAGGAAGGTCATGAAGAAAATGCTGCTTGGGTGCCATGGGCAGCTGCAGCTCCTGCAGCATGGAAGCTGCCACCTCTCCTAAGGATGGCAAAGGTGAAGGGTCCTGTAGGGTTCTGATTTAGAGCATTAATAGCTAATATTCTTCAGTTTGCCATCAACATTTATCAAAGTAATATCTAACCAGTCTAGACCAGAGCCAGCAGACCTTTGTTTTTGTTTGTTCCTTTTCTCTTGCAGTGTGGGGTAAATTAAACTGGAGGACCTCTTCTCCTCTGCTGTTCACTTGTTTACTCTTTCCTACCGCCTTGTCTGTTCCTTGCCTCTGTTGTGAGTCTTGGAACTACCTGCTTGGAAGAAGAGTGCATGAAATGGACAGCAGCTGCCCAGAGATGCTGGGGCCTCAAATCCTTTTCTCAGCAAATAAATGAGGAGCAACCACACCCAGCAGGATTGGTGAAAAGAGGTAAATTATTATTTATCAGTGTCTTAGAAATGTCAAATGATTCTGTCAATAGTAGAGCACCAATGTGCCTGATACTCCTGTGTATCTGTTGTGGGAACACTGCTCTATTCAGAGAAAGCAGGAAAGAGTCAGAGAGGGGATTAATCATCTGACAATGAATCACTGCAGGATTAGAACATTTGTTTCTATTTACACTTGTGTCTTCTTTCTCCAAATTGCAAAACTTATTCTAGAAAAAGCACCACCTCCTTGTCTTGTGTCATGCTGGTATTGCTGAACTTTGAGTAGATGCCCTCTCATTTGAGATTGTTGGTGCAACAAAGCTTCACTGATTTAGTTGCTGGGAATTAGAAAAAAAAAAAAAAGCCCCCAGTTATTAGACTGCTTGTTGAATCCCACCATAGCTAAATAACATCTGGCTTTCTATAAATACAGCAAGCCAGTCATTAACAGTGGGACTATTCACTGTTTACAGAGCTGCATTTGAAGAGAACCAAAATGCAAAGTATTTGCTGAAAACTGCACAGCATCTGTCTGCAATAGACTTTTGATAAAGCCTGTCTTACATTCCCATCATCTTCATATTCCACTATTTGGATATTTTGTGTATAACTAGCTGTCTTTTTTTCCAGAATCACAGACATGTTGCTGCTACAAGCACCATGAGGGTTTCTAAAGTGCACAGAAACTTCTTGTGTTCAGAACAACAACCTTGGACCCCTGCTTCTATTTAGATATATGCAGAGAGTTCATCAGAACCAATCAGCCTTTTATCCAGGTAAAGCCTTTTGCTAGATCAGGCAAAATGAACACAAGTTGTGCATTACATTAGGGATTTGTTAGAAGCATCTTAGTTGTGATCACATTGCAAAGCCCAGCCTCACAGCTGTGTGTTGAAAAAGCCAGAGGAGGTGTGCAGAAGTTAAGGATCTCCATCCACTGAGGCTAAGCATCTTTATAATCCACAGTTATATAATCCATGCTGCACAGTTAATCCACTGACACTGCAGTCCCTCCAGGATCGGGCTCCCCAGACAGACCACTGCAAATAGGTACATTAAACCAGAATTCTTTGCACATGCTGAAAGTTATAAAGCCTTGTTTCCGCTGCCTTTTTCCTGTGCAGATATGCTGATGCTTAATAAAACTCATTAGACATTTCCCCAGGGGCTAAGGAGAGAGGAATTTTTCCCTACCTACAACCCAGCTCTGTCACACGTGTAGGAGCTAAATGTGTGTGAGAGATCCATTTGTTGTGTGTAGCTAAAAATTACTAGAGAGGTTAAAAACCCTTGGGTAGACAGGCAAGGATGTGCACAGTGAGATACCATAATGATTCCTTTCAGGGAAAAATCAGACTGGAAGGGGATGTTTGCAGTCAATGATAGAAGTGCCTGGCACCGAGGCACTGGCCCTGTGTGGTGAATCCACACTGGTTTTTCTCTCAGTGGGGCTGCTGCATTAATGATATTTCCCAGCAGGATGCTCTAAGGAGGTGACACTGGAGGGCCAGAGCAATCATTTTTTGCTGTGAGAAAGGCCCGATAGCTGGCCAGGCTCTCAGCTGCTTTTGCAAAGGTACATTCACCCACATCAGGATGCACAGGCTCCAGCATGTGTTGTAACTATGTTCAGAAAAATCTGCTTCCTTTTCATGGTGAATAGACATGGGCATGGATTCTTGCACCTTTTCCTTCCTGCTTCATGCATTCTTCCAGTCTGACCTCCTCTGCTATAGTATTGGTGGCTGCAGTCTCCTGGGGAGAAGCCTTTCTGAAGGAGAACAAGTTGTTTTGCAATGCATCAGAAAATGAATGGGTTTGAGCTCTGCTGTACCCATTTTGAGTTTGAAATTTAATTTTTTGGTATTATACTGCCATCCATGGCTTCTAAGTGTCTTCCACATGATAACAATTAGAAATTCTAACTAGTAATTTTATGGAGTCTGTTAGATAAATATCCTTCAGGATTGTGCCATAGGGCTGTAGTTTTCAGTATCACAATGGCAGTGCAAGGCACAAAATGCCTCTTTTGTGGAAGCTGCTGGTGACGCATTTTCTGATGTTATGGACTGTACATTTGGGGGAACTGGATTGAATGATCATGCAGTGTTTCCTGGATGGTCCTGTGGCAGCATTCCCAGTCTATCCACATACGCACACCAGTACATATAGCCTGAACATTTTTTAGGCTTTTAAGAAAAAAATGCTTAGAAAAATCTCCTCAGCAGAAATACAAACAAAAATTCTAAAGGAAAAATAACATAGGTTATATCCATTCACAAACCCTGCACAACAGAACTCCTGAGTGCAGAACATTCATAGAGTGAGAACTACAGGAAGATCTTATTTTTTAACCTATGCTTACCCTTGGCTGTATGATGGACCATAAACCTGCTGAGATCTGTGTGGAAAATGTGACCACAACCCAAGATCCTGTAAGCTGTGCTCTCCTCTAGCACTGTGTTCAAGAAGGCAAATGTGGGGGGCTGAACACTTTGAAACTCATCTCAGTAACAGCAAGTGCTATGGAATATGCACTGTTTAAATACTGTCAGTAAACCAAGGAAAGCTGTCAGAAACTGATGCAACTTTTGATGTGCAAAACAGTAATGGTAGAGGTTATTGCAGTTTTATGCAATATGGAAGGAAGAGATCTTTAAAATTAAACAGGAAATTGGCGTATAGTGATAACAAGCTGTGAGTGAAGATGTTTACGATGAGATACCTCAGCCTGTGGGGCTGTGTACATGCAACACGTGAGCAAAATTTTTTGGTGAAACCTTCATGTCATGTGCTTAGCCCTGAGAGAAAGAGACATGAAATCACCAAATTAGAAAAGAGGCAAGGAAGAACAATCTGGATTCGAGATGTACTCTGCCATTATCTTTAAGTAAGGGAAGAATATAAGCACAAGAGGAGTATTTAGGGCTCTAAGAGACCCTCATACACCATCTCTAGTCTGATCTTCAACCTAACAGAGCTTGTGGAGACCTTGGTGTTGAGTATTTCTTATGGTTTTTAGAAACCATTGAAGGATTTAAGTAGCTCAGGTCCCACCCGAAGAGAATGATAGCCTGAGGCTGAGATGTAAAAGTGCTCAGAGAGCCAAAGCCACAGCCCCAGGGCCGCCACCTCCACCAGTAAAAGCCCAGTGTTAAAATCAAAGCAGCGGTGCAATGCGCTCCTCTCCATGGGCCGACACTCCGTGCCAGACGGAGTGAGCTCCCCAGAGCACCTGCCTGCTAAATCCCCTGAAACCACAGCTGTGTTATTCCTTTCACAGAGATTGGTGGGGCATTCTCAGCCCCAGCTCATTTAAATCTTTGGCTGAGGTATTAACACAGAGCAGGAGGGAATGAAATAAAGTGTGCAGGAGACAGAAATGCACACTGGGTCTCCTGCTGGCTCCTAAGGTGAAATCCCAGTGTTGACCAGTTTATTGTGGCCAGCTGGGGTGTAGCAGTTGCACACACTTGCAGGGCAAGACAAAAACTTCTCTCTTATTTTCTGGGAGTTTTCTCCCTTCCATAAAGCTCGCTACTGCTGTGTCACCCTGCAAAGGGACTTAGCCACTCCATGGGGACGTGCATCTGCAAGCCCTTCTGGCTACATAATTATCTACACATAACTAATCTGGGATAAAACTGACTCAAAGTTGGACATTTTCCAGCTTAATAAATTTCTTTAAAGTAGGGAAGCCCAAAAACATGACCAGTAATATATTGCAGGAAATACTCTTCACTTTTAATTTAAAATATTTTACTGCTGGCATAAGCTTTAGAATGGCTTTTAAGTGTATTTTATCTGGTCTTTCTATGATATAAACTCTTAATTTGTCGTAATCAATGGAAATTAGGAGAAATGTGCACCACCATCTAAAACAAGAGTTGCATTGCTGACCTATGCCAGCCTTAGGGAGCAGATGACAATGGATGGTGAGTGCAGGTCTTGTAATACAAAATAGAAAGCTAACTGATTAGTAATTATTATTGCTAATAAAATTTACCCTGAAATTGGTACTTTACTGTGTCAATAAATTTTTGTGTAGCTTTTCTCTGTAAGTATTATAGCCTTACCATGTTGAGATGTTTTCCAGCCATAAACAAGGAGGCTGAACATGACAGTGGTCCCACCCTAGAAGGAGGAGGGTTCTGTCCCCCACAATAAATTCCCCTAATAAAACCCATCTCCAGTGCTTCCTTCCTCACATAAACACTGCAATGCCAAGTTGGTACTAAACTGGTAGGACTGCACCACATTAATGGTGCATGAGCCCAAACTGCCAGAGAAAATACTTTATTTAAATTCAGGAGACCTTGGACCTGGCCAAAACACTGGGAGCCATCTAACCTAATATCAGCCATCTAATAGTACTCTACCCCATGGGCCTTTAGGCTCCCCACGTGATTGATGCAAAGGCACCTCAGAGAGCAATTGTTGTACAGCCAAAGGTATGGTGTGTATCCACGGGGGCACAATCTGGGTCTGGACAGAGATGGTTTGTTTGGGTGTTAACACCACCAAACTGTTTTACCCACAGTGTTACTGTGGCTGACCCACTCAAATCTGTCTTTCCTTGTTTGCTGACATGTTCTTTATCTTCAACAGCATTCAGAGGTCGTCTGTCCATAGTAGTTTTCATGCAATGGACAGACTCATTTTGGGCCAAATATTGAGAAGAAATTCTTAAAGGAGAATGAGAAGGTAGTTATATTTTTTTTTTCCTATAGATATGTGCCTCATGAAAACCCCCTGATACTCCTTCAGAAAACCAGGATCTTGGTAAGATATACTCTAGCTTAAACCACAATCCTCTAGAGTGTCAAAATGTATTTAAAACAGATTTTTGGAGGAAAATGAGCCATTATTCCATTTTCATTTTTTCCATTTTTTTCTGCAAAGAAAAAATTTGAGACCTGTGTTATGCACTGCATAAACAAGGTATAGAGGGCAAAGACTGAAATCAGGTGTGAAGACACCTGTCCAACATCATGGAACAAGGCACAGCAGAGGCACAGGGGAAATTGCACTCTGGGGGTGGAAGGGAGAAAATGAGACTTGAAGGAAACGCAATGAAAACATATACCTTCTACCATTTTCTTTTTCTTTTTTTCTTAAACCTAAATCTACCTGGCATAGTGTTAAGCGCTATTCCAAATGAGTGTTGTTATAAATAGTGCTCTGCAATGCAGCCTTCACATATGACTGTGCCAGCCTGCCGACAGCAAAGCGTGTCTCCATTTATAACCTCACTTTCTTACCTTGGTTTGTCACCCTGATTTGCCACTGTTACCTGGGAGCTGACAGCTTCCAATTACAGTCACATTTGCATTTCCGACAGGAAGCATCAGGGTCTGGGTTTTAAAGGTTTGATCTATTCTTTCCTGAACAAGTGTTCTCTCTGAAGTCCACTCAACAGCTTGTTTCTGAGATTGTCATCTTTTTCACAGAGGTGTTTTGAACTGTATTGAACTGTGTGGATCCAATGTAGCTCTCACTAGAAATGTCATACACCATTACTGAAGATTCCAGGTGCTACTTTGAAAGTTTTCTTTATTTATACAAATAAAATGACCTTTCAAATTGGATCAAAGTTTTCTTTATAGATTTCTGCAGGTATAAGCTGCTGAATTTCTCATTTAAAATGGCTCAGTGAGTGACACACTGATGTGAAGACAGATTTGGAAAGAAGTCATGGAGAAATCAAGGCTGGTGAGTGAGGTAAATTGGAGGAGAGTGCGTGGGAGCTGCTGCTGCTCAGGAGACAAGTACAAAGCTTGACCTGCCCTTCCTTTGATGTCCAGACGCTTCAGGACTTGAGACCAGGAAGCCTGATCTTCCAACTCCCTGTTCCCAAATTCAATCTTTCTGCCCTTTTAACCAGCTTCTGAATAGGAATGAATAAGGGAGGAGTAATGTCATTGACAGAGAACAATTCCCCAAAGAGGCTAAGCACTGCAGGCTCTAGGGAAGCTGGTGAAGCATCTTGGAAGTGCTCTGGAGAAAAAAGATGCCTCTGGGGAGAACATTTGTGGGACATCAAAGATCATTTGTATGGCTGAAGATGGATCTCAGACCTGATCCTCAGCTTTGCTGTTGTCTGATCACTGTGTCGCCCTTTATGGCCCCAGGACATCAACCAAGTAGGGTAGGTCCAAAGTAGGAACTCTGCATCTGAATGATTGATTTTTTTTCTTTTTCAAAGAGCTAAGTAGAAGACGAAGCTGAAGGAGAGACCAAGGGACTTCTAGATCCCGGCAAGGAACACATCAAACAAGCAGTCTGAAATTTGTAGCTATCTCAACAGAAATCCTGCTGGCAGTGGAGATGAGCGAAACAGACCCAATTTTCCTTTCAAATATGTGACAGTGGGTAGAAATGAAGTCTCTTCCATGTTACTTCTCCTCTCAGCTTCTGATGATGCCTGCTGACAACAGATGCCACAGTTAGAAGGACACAGTCCAGGAAGGAAAGCTGATGCATCTGACACCTCCTGGTTTGTGTCTTTTGTTCAAGCTGCAGCCATCCCTTCTCTTTGTATTTAGTGGCCTCTAACAGACCACTGCCTCTCTACTCTGTGCAGTCAGGAGACAAAAGCAGCTTTGAAATAAATGCCTTCTCCTCAGAGAAGGGCTACTTGGAAGCTCATCCTGAAGTGAATGGAGAATCCTTGAAGAAAAGGATTGGGAGAAGTTGCACTGGCCATGTCAGGGACAGCCTGGAGTTGCTGCTGAATCTTGCTTTTGTACCTTCATTTCCTCCCTTAGCAGCAGGTTTGAAAAGTGACATCACCTTACATCCTTCACCCATTATTTAGTACTTTACAAGATTAAATACAATCTCTTTGGGTACTTAAACAGGGACAAGGCACAGCAAACCATATAGCTTTCTATCCTCCTGGGATCTGAAAGTAAATAAGATCTGCTTTTTAATCACAGGGTCATCTTTAAAACACAGTATAAAGGGCAATCCTCTCCTCTTTCTAAAGGAATTAATTTTGTGGTGTAAGAAATTGAGAAGGAAGCAGGAAGGGACTGGTGAGACTGTGTGGGCCAGAAGTCATATGCTCCAAGCAGTTCCCTAGTGTAGTTAATACAGTTTGATTAAAATTAACTTGTTTTTTTGTTACACAAGTTATCATACAGTGTTGCCCCCAGCACTGAGAGCCCATCCTTCTGGGAGCAGGAGGAGCTCCAGAAGCACTTCTCCAGTCCTGTGAGCAGAGTGATCAGTTATTCCCAAGCGAGGTGGGCCAAGGCAGCAGTCGCAGCGTAACTGCAGGATGGATTTCAGCATGGGCAGGATGATGTCAGAATGCCACAGGCCCATTGCCCTGCTGAAATCCCTGAAATGGCACGGGCATGCTAGAAAGGACCCAAGACACTGCTTTTCAATGAGCAGGGAAGATTAGTCTGGTCTGATTGATCTCCGAAGTGAAAGGCAAGGAGAGAAGCGAAGGTGCCTTCCTTGGGGCTCTGGATCCCTAAGAGAGAAGAAAAGGCTCTGCAGAAGGTGGGACCAACCCACCTCTGTGTGTTGTTCCTGAGAAGAGTATTTTCCTCCACAATGATGCTGGGGCTGTTGCAGGCTGCACCACAGACACATCTGCTGTTTCCCATCTAAATATCATGCAGCATAGGTGAATAACAAGCAGAGGCACCTGTGCCTACACTTCAGTTGATCATTTTCCTAATTATATGACATTTTTTCGTGGGTCAAAACATACTAAAACAACCACTTAGTGGAAAGCTGGTTAGAGGTGTGTGACTCACTAATAAAATGGCTGTGCATTTAGTACCTGTCAGAAGAGCCCAAAGCACCTACTGGATCTTGAGCCTGATTTTCTTTTCCCTTTCAATTCAGGAATGTAATTTTCCCAATGCAATTCAGGAATGACCCCTATCAGCGATTGCCCATGTATAGGCGCACACATAAAGGCTAAGAAGAGGAGGAATGTCCTTAAAAATGGATGGGGAGATTAATTGTGTGTGAAATGCCCTAGACAACTTGGGTCACCCTATTTGCAGTTGTACAGTGCCACAGGCTGCAAAAAACATGGAATAATGAGTGCACATCCTGGGACTTCCTAGGACATTGCTGCCCAGTACTTGAATCGGTCTACATGTATGAGATGGAAAAGAGTTTACCAGTTTGGTGATAGGATGAGGGACACAACACAAGGAAAAATTTGAAAGTTAAATACCTTTAAAAAAAAATTGGCATTATTTAGAGGGATGAGGTATTGAGCCTTTCTCTCTGAAGTTCTTGAAAGCTGCAAAATGCAACCAAATGTGCAGGACTGGGAGGGATAAAACACCACAAGTGTGTGTGAAAGAACAGTTTCCTGAGGCACCTTTGGTCTTGCCAACACACAATGAATTGCTGTCCTTTCCAAGAGAGGCAATGGGGCAGAGTGCAAACAGGGAGGGAGGAACACAGATCTTGCAGAAGGGATTTATTATCCACTTTGGAGGTGGGGACACACACAATTCTGGGAAGTTTGCATTATGTGCTTTTGTCATGATTTCTACACGTGCTTCCAACCACGTTGCTGAGTTTCCTGTTGTGCCAAGGTGTTTGCGTTGCCTTAAAGCCCTTTATGAATCATGTCTGTGCTATGCAGATTTTATGTTTTGAAGAGCCAAGAGATCTAATGAGACCTTTTCCTGTCTCTGGCATACTGCAATCATTTATTGGAAGAGAAGCAGTCAGGTATGAAACGAATGAATTTCATAAGCAACTTCTTTTAAACATGTTCTTTCAGTTCTTTTTCCCTTGAGACTTCCCACCATCCTGCGCCTGCTTTCCCCACTTGATCCGTTGTGAGAGAATTGATTTCCAAAGAAAAAAATCCCATTTTGAAAGACTTTTCTGAAATCATAACTGACTGCAGGGAGACAATTTAATAGGGGGAGATGAAACTGGGACACTGGAGATAAGAAGTTAATAGGGGATTTAGTCATATACACAAAACAGCACTGGACAGGTGGATGTAAAACAGCTCTTTGATTTCCTGCAGAGCTTGCTGTGATGAACAACACGTTCTCTGAACGTCAGCAAGGATACCTCTGTGACCATCCCAAATGTAAGTGGCCACTGTCTTGCAGGTTATAAGATCTAGAAAGCTGGAGCTGGAGAGAAATTATGCTTGTATATTCATGCCACTCAACTGTAGAGAACCCCACTATGTTGAAGCCCACAAGATCAGTGTCAGAGGAAGATAAAAGGCATAAAACATATACTTATTTCACAGCAGAATTCTAGAATTGTTACCCTGCTGTCTTCTTTTTAAAGTACTGCTGGAAATAAACCTTTAGATGAGGTTTTTTGGAAGGCACCATCAGTTTTATTGTGAGGGTCTGCAAGGACAACATGAGTGTTCATACTGAAAGCACAGTGTTGCATGTTTTAAACAGCAGCATTGAGGACGCAAAATATCTGCAGAATTAAAAAATAAGATGGAGCCCCTCTAAATCCCTTGTGTTTGCACAGAAAAAAAGTCCAGCATTTCCCTAGTTTGCATAGATTTAGTACAGTTTCTTATCCTGGATGGCTTGGAAATAGCAGGAACTATTCCAGGTTATCCCAGAACTCACATGGTCCTAGATAATTGCTCCAGGATTTCAATGTCATTAAAACACGGCAGTGCACTCTTTGTGTCCCACTCTTTGTGTCCACTCAGTCCAAATCCAAGACTGCAGGATAAAAAAAAAAAAAAAGAGCAAGTGGAGAGGAAGCCCTTCAAATCTGTAATTTAGTAAGAATTACTTCTGGATGGTAGATGACTCTTTAATGTCCAAACTCACCCAGTTGTTTAGGTGTCTAACTCCCATCAGTTTAAAAATACTTGACAACCTGCCCTTTTATTTCTTTTTTTGTGTTTGGTCTTTTTTTTTTTTTTTTTTTTTTTTTTTTTTTTATGGATTTCTCACCTGTGCAAGGAAGGAGTGATAACTTTACATTTCGGGGTGATGTGAGGATAAATATCAAAAACTGTCAGACTTGGTTAGGGCACTGGAAAGGACAGACCAAGCTCACTGCACATCAACAAGTATGTGAGCTATGAAGCTGATTTTGGGGCAGAACTGTAAGGATCTAATCTGTGCAAGGAAAATAATTTGGATCAAGTGACTGTTTATCTGCTGTTCACAGGTCAACCCAAATATTAAAGTGTGAGGAAGATTCTGTTAATTTTTATTTTTTATTTTTTTTTTACCTTAGAGGTTAACACTTCTCCTATGGTTTCTCCTCACAGAACTGACCTTACTGGCTCAGTGCCATAACATGCCAGTTTACAGGTACCATCAAAATGTAAAACTCATGAATATTGCAGCTGCTTTTCACCTCTGACAGCCAAACCAAGCACAAAATCAGTGTAGACTTGCCCCATATGTGTCACTGAAGTCCTTCTACAGGCGTCATCACCAATCTAATTAGAAAAACCTTCCAGTCTTCCTTTGCCTCCTTCAGGGCCATACAGAGAAGAGGCACCAGCAGAAGCCTTCAGCTGTTACAAGCACTGCTTTGGTAGCTCCAGCTGTTTTCAATACCCATTGATTAGATCTTCCCTCCTGCTGAGGCCAGGCACTCACCCATTTCTTCACACTGCACCCAGGGCTGGGCTCTGTGAGAGCCCTCAGAGAACCTGTGTGAGCCAGTGCCCAGCACAGTCAACGTGGGAGAGACTGTGATGGAATTTTCCTACATTGCAATATACTTTTTTAGGTATGTTTTTTCTCTTTTTCTCAGAAGAAGAGGTTGGTGGGGTTTTTTGAGTGCTTTCACAGATTGTGGGTGTTTCTGGTTTTTTTCAAAGCATGATACATTGGCTTCTGTTAAGGCTGTTTTATTGGCGTCACTGGATCTTTGAATCAGGTATGACAAATTTCCCGTGATGCAAAACCAAGTTGCATTGGGATAGGGAATAAGATTATATTTACTACTCTAGGCTTTGGTCTCTCCACTAGCTTTATTTCATTGACCTCTGCACAGCTGCTCTTGATGCCTTCCCCTGTAGAAAGAGAATTACTCTCTCCCTTGAGCTCTGCAATGCCCAAGAGATTCAGAAGCTAACTGGAAATTTTCAATATCAATTACACCTTTACTGCTGAAATACAGCTGCCTGTGAATAGTCATGGGTTTTTTACTGCTAATAGGAAAAGAATCTCTCACAGTTGTTAATTAACACTGCTCCAGATTTATCATTATTTCAACAGGAGAGCCTCGGGATGGATTTAACCCCTTGCTCTTCTGGAAGCAGTTTAAGTGACTTAATGTTATTCAAGAACACAGGATTAATTGTTGACTGGGATGTTTCAAAGGATGGGACTGCTGGTGGAGGCTGCTGCCCTGATGCCACTAGAATACAGTAGGATTTTGGTGTGGCTCGTCCCAAGAGTTTGGTATGGCTCATCCCTGAGGTCAGACTCTGATTATTGCAGTAATGGGCAGCAATTACCAGGCTCCTTGTAAGTTGCAGAGGTCTGTCATCAGAGAGTTCTGATTGCCCAGAGCGAGAATGAATTGCATTTCTTGACCCATTAGTGGTCTCTAATTTTATGTGAGATATTGCTGCTTGATTCACTTATTGAGGTTAATATTGAAGAGCTTTGCTTATGTTGAATGCTCTTCCTCTTATCATTTGCAATTAACAATGGTGCAGTAGGGAGAAATGAAAGATCAATGAAGCCTCTCTTATCTTTTAGTATCCACCTTGTGAGGTGAATTTCTATTCTCTTAGAAGGCCACAGTGTTGGGCTCATTCTGAAGATAGATGTTTTTGGAACTGCTTGGCAACTTTCCACCACTTGTGTGTCAGACTTGATCACTAATTCCTGCTTCTGTCAAAAGTTAATAGAGGACTGTTATGTGTGTAATCATGTCTCGCTGAGGAAAGGGGTCAAATAGGTTTATAGGGATGAATCTCTATTGATTGCCAGGAGTATTTAAAATAATTGGACTCAAGCAATCAGATTATCCAGTTATGGTTATGAGATGGGTCTATATGGGGTAATGTACGTGCTTGATATAGATTACAACTGATCCAGCTTCATTTTTCTTAACATGCTGAATGTTGACTCATTTTCTTATTAAAGCTGGGACTAATTAAAATAAGTTTTAGGTATCAGTACATAAAATAAACTAGAAATTCATAAAATAGTATTTCTCTGTAGAGAATACACAGGGAAGTGGGCCTTCACTTATAAATGAGGGAATAAACTGGGTGTTACAAGCATTAATGAGGCCAGCATATGACAAAAAGAGTGCAGGTGTCTCTCAGAGATACCCACAGAACATGCCTCATTCTCCTGTCCTTGTAACTATTTGCCAGAGGGTAAAAGAAGACCCAAAAAAAAACCCCACAAACAAAAACAAACCACAGGAATTATGAACCTAAGTCAGAGAAACACAGTGCAAAAATAGCTTTACCACTTGGAGAGTGGAGACTGGCAGTCATACCCACCAGCAGCACCCTTTAAAAACCTATCTCCCCTTAAGGATTCCTCCATGTCTCTGCAGCCTTTTAGGAACGCTACAAGTGCAGACAGGAGGTAGGAAGACCCAAAGTTTAGGGGTTCTGCTAGCCAGGGGTCTGCTTTTACACTGTAGGAAGGAAACCCAAATATGTGGTTCCAAAATATTGATGTCTAAGACTGATAATTCAGACAACCCAAAATGTGTTATTTTTGAAATCATGCCCTGTTTTTCTGATTCTGGGAGGACCAACTTGTTGTTTTAAACATGAGCTATTCATGACTTCAAATTTCAATATAAAACTCTTCTGTTGCTACTGGGAGACATTCCGGGTTACAGTGCTGAGGAAGCAAGCAACCCTCTTGCCGTGCCTTCATAAACAACACAGAAATTCATTTTTCTCAGGCTTTCAGGCAAGCAGTTGAGTTATTAACAAATCTGTTTCTTTATTAATTGTCCTTAAGGATTTCCAGTTCCCCCTACTTTATATACTGTATAATTTACACAGGGAAGCATTTACACTTGTACATTTCTGATAAGCTGTAGCCACTGCTGTGTAGTACGAAATGAATGCATGCCTGTGTCATAACCCGAGACATCACAAACTGGAAAACCATCTCTGTTAGTTAAACTAAGGAAAAGATAAGGCAAACCATGAGGCATTTGGAAAAATTTTTAAAGCCAAAACAAAAGTCCAGTGACTTTTGTCCTGTCTTGAAAACTGGCAGAACTGTCCTACAGGGTGAGAAAATAGGTCCACCTGACCCATCATCCCAATTGAAAAGGAAATGGGAGAAGAAGATGAAGAACCAGACTTGAACACAGTGGTATCTTCCCAGCTAGTACTCTAAGAGTTAAGACCAAAGAAGTTCTTCAGTTACATAGCCACAATTTGATGGTAGCCAGTGCTATATAAAAAAAGCAAAAAAGCTGGGTTGTTGTCATGATTATATCAAGGATTTACTTTCATTACTGAGTGAAGTTTACTTTAAAAAAAAAAAAAAAAACCAAAACAAAAGACAGGAAAAGCTCACAAACCTGGCTGAGAGCCAGGCTCCAAGTTCATTGCTATTAAAATAAAGATACTGTGAAGCAAAGTGGACTTTTGAGTCAGGAAAGGGGAAGAACAAGCTTACTGTTGTATTATTAAATTGGTATTACCATAATCAGTCCCGCTAGTATAATTTCGAGGTGAAGAGTTCACTTTTTCCTGCCATCCCGGCACTTCTTTTCATAGTGCAGACCCACAGAGTTAATTGTAGCACGCCATCCTTTCACATGCATGGCTCTTCAAAGGCAACTGTGGTAACCACAGGCTGCCAGCACGGGGTGGGATATTCTGCATCAGGTACTGAAAAGGTTAAGGCTGTTGACACTTTAACATTATTAATTAGGTTCTGAAAACCTTGTAGGTTGTTATGCTGGAAAGCACAGGTGGAAAGTTTCTATATCTATTATCACGGTTGTGTCAAGACTCAGAAAGTTATTTTCACAGGCAGAAACACTTTCTTTAAGTGAAAGTTTTCATGCTGCTATAACTGGGATATCTATGAAAGGGTCTCAACATCGTCCAGAATTTCTACCAGCACAGCCCCAATTATCATCAGCCCCATGCTTGCCCATAGAAATAATTGTAAAAGCTACAATGGAATAGGGAAAATCACACTTTTAAAAATTTGATTCTCTCTCCTGTCTGTGCCTTGTTTTACCAACATTTGCAGACTACCCTCCTCACATAGTAAAATTTTAAGTGCTGTTTATACAAGTGGGTGAAAAAATTAGAGCGGGAGGGATCTTCCCATCCTCTGGCAGATCCTCTTTATTCCTTTTCAACACTGCTGGCCATGTGTTGCTGGGAAGAGCTGAAAATCTTCGCTGGTAATTTTTCAGTGAAAGCAGTTGTCTTGCACAAGATCTCAAATTTTTTGTCTGGGAAACAATTGAGGTCATACATGCAGGGGCAATTAGGAATTGATTTTCAAATCTCCCACAAGGCAGGGGCTTGCCAGCCCTCGTTAATGTGGCTTTTTGCAGCTCTGGGTTTCAGGGTGGCTGGTTTGCCCCCATGCTCTTCACCATCCTTGTGTTGTCTTTGGAGCTAATGAGGGAGAGAGGCTGGAGAGTTACAGGGCTCAGGTTCACCAAGTGAGCCACAGGCACCTTGCAGTGCCCTTTGCAGGGCATAAAGGCAGCCCTGGGGGAGGAGATGAGCTGTGCACAAACTGGTTCCTGCAGGGCCCTCACTGAAGAGCCTGGGATGTGACTGGAGCTGTGCTGAAGGGGACACCTGGCTGCGAGGCCAGGTGAGCTGAAGCTTCGCTGTAATGCTGTGGTTCTCTCTGTGTGTGCAGAGATGCCTCTGGCGAGCACCCCTTGGGTTGGGCTGGCAAGGCAGTGGTTTTTTGACTAAGCAAGATCCCCCTACTCCTTTCATGGAGTGGCTCATCAGGGAAGCAAAGGGCTAAATGGCCATTGAACTGTGTAGGACCATGACACATTTTCCTATGATTTGTGTTAAGAGAGTAGTGATTTAAAATCATGCCATGACCACTTGTTTTATTCCTTCAGGGCTGGTCAAAGGTATATTCTCCAGAAGCAAATTTTCCTAGGATAAGCTACTTTTGCCTAAGGACAATCTCAGCTGAAGTTACTGTGTCACACATTTGAGGGAATTTTAAGAAAAAGAGTATGGAAAGCAGGGGAAGAGGGGGCACTTCATGAATTTTTTAAGGAAAAAAAAAAGAAAAATACCTATCTTCTTTTTCTCTCTGAAAAATAAAGAAGGTTTAAAAAAGGAGAAAATTGAAGTTTATTCTGAAACTTATCCCATCAAAAGGCCTTGGTTCCTCTTTGAGTGTGCGTTACCTCTCATCCCTAGTGCTGATGCTCGTAGCACCCATTGTAAGGCAGGACCTCTGCCTGCCCAGTGCTGCTCAAAAGCAGAATAAAAGGATAGGGGTAGTCTCTGCTGCAAGGAGTTTAAATCCCACACTCTTATTCTTAATCTTTCTTGGTATTTTGAATCCTGCAATAGATTTTGTGACACGGGTGCTGTCAGCTTGCTGCTGTTGAGAGGTCTCTGCAGCAGGCAGGCTTTCCTTCACAATGCTGTATTAATTGCTATTATGTTTTGCTTTCTGGTTGTGGCATGTCAGTAATCTGCTACTTACAAATGTCTGCTCCCTAGGGAGAAAATAAATCACATGTATTTTTTGGAACCAATCCTGCTTCAATACTTAGGAAATGCGTTTGGTAATAATATTGGCTGTAATCCTCCTGAGAGAAATTAATTATAAACATGTAGCAAGGCAATCAGGAAGCTGCACTTGCTGTGACATTGAGCAAAGAACACCAAAGCAAGCAGAAAGGTTGGATTGAATTAAAACCTAAGCGTGTAGTGTTCCTGTGGGTCAGGTGGGATGCAACTCTGTGTTTAGGAGCCCCTGATGTCGGGAAAGAGGGGCTGGTTTGGATAAAATAAGCAATTGTAGCATGATGATAACATGAGTGCTGGTGTGCCAGTCCAAAGGCAGAGACTGCTTCTGGCAAGGTGGTGGGTGCTGGTCTTGAGTTAGGATACAGACATGTGCCTGAGTGCCTGTGCCTGCTCATGAGGAAAAAAATCTTGTGTGTAATGAGTAAGAGCAAAACACCTTGAGGGTTAAAATTGTGTCATAATCACTAACGTGTTGTTGCACTGTCCTTGCCCTTGTCTTCCCATTCATCCCTGGAACCTCACAGATCTCCATCCATTCCTGCCATCTGCTCTTTGCCTCTCTCCTCAAGCTTTGCTCCCCTAGGTAGTTGAAGGGCTGAGTTTGTTTTGCCTCCTCTTTGGCCTTCTTCACTCAGCATTTCCCAGCACTGTAATACCAATTTATTCACCAACAAAACGCAAATGAATGTGGTTTTCTTGAAGCAGTTTCGCATGAGGGCAAAGGAAAAAAAAAAATCTGCTTTTATCCCTGTTTCTTTATTTTGTTTGGGTTTTTTATAAGCAGCAGGACCTGTTCAGGTGCCCGGAATATAAGAAGTCTGTTCATATATATTGGATTAATGGGCTGAGGGAGGTGGTTAAAAGTACAGGAGAAAATTCAGCTTATCCCATGACACATATTCACCCTACCCCCAGCCACCCAAGCACAAATTATAGATCTCTGTGTTAAACAGCTCCACTGTTTAACTTCTCACAGGAACACTTTATAGCCTGAAAAAGTGAGAGATACAAGAGTAATTTGAAAGTATAGGGGGGAAATCAAAGCAGCAGCTCTGTGGTAGAGTGGTTTGTTCACCCTGCAAAACCCCTGCTGCCCAGTGGGGCAAGGCTGGGGGCATGGCAGCTCCAGAAGGCTTTGGCTCTACCCCTACATAGCTGTAAATAGTTTCTGAGCTCACCAAATCTCTTTGAAATGGCTGTAATCTTCACCTTCAGGTAGTTGCTGCAACTGACCTAAGTTGCCTTCTGCATCATATAAGCCCTCAAAAACTTCCAATTCTGTTTTTATCAGTGACCAGGTTGTTTTTATAGAGGTTGTCCAGCCATTCTTGCCCTCAGTCTTTATACAGGTCTCCTTTCTATCTCACCTCTGGGCAATTACATCTGTTATTTTAAAATAACTTTTTTGAGATCTGAAGTATGAAGGAGAGGAAAAGAGAAGCAAAGAATACCAAAACCAAGATACTGCCACTGTCTTTCAAGAAATTACAACATTGCCATTTTTTCTCTTCTGAGAAATTAAAACTGAAATCACTGATGATGCAAAGATTTGCCTGCATTTAGCTTTCTTAAGTAGTCACATCAACATAATTTGGATCGCTTCCACTCAGTGTATTTGTGTTGCTTTTAAATAGATCATTGTCCTTTAGAAAAATCATCCCATCTTGCATAGTTCATCCTTCCAGCTATCTGTTTAGGAGGCCCCATTTTTCCTTTGAAATATATTGTGAAATGAAAATTCAAGGCTGAAATCCTTCAAGAAATGTAATTTGCTACGGTTGAATGGCCAGCTTCTAATAAGATGACTCCTTTCATGTCTGAGGTCACTAACTTGGTAACATATGCTGTCCCTGATCTCCAGAAAGTGCCTAATGACCATGCTCCTCAGAGGCTGGAAAAAACCGCCAAGGTCTGTGTTGAAGGCACAAGAGTATAAAACTTGACACTGGTGTTGCAAGGTGCTGGTCTTCACCTTTTAAATTAGCAGAGTCCATGGATTACCACGTCTCCCTGAAGGTCTGACACTGTCTGCCCTTTTCTATTTAAAAAGGCCTGGATACGAAGAAATCCTCTACATGGCTGCACCCTCCTTTTCTTTAGCTCCAAGTAACAGCACAGGGCTGAAGGCCACCAGGCAGGCTAGGCTGACAGGCATCTGGCACTCAAACGGGGAGGCAACGCTGCCAGAAGGGAGAACCAGAACATGCCAGGATGCTGGTGGGTTCATTATTATTAGTTTTGTATCCCCATGAGCCTGCTTCCCATGAATACTTGATAAAGCCCGAGAAGGTCACTGCAGCTTGTTTACTCTCCATATGGCACTTCTGCATGTCCCTGCTCCGTGTGTGTGTGCATGGGATTTTTATCCTTTAGCCCATGGCACTCATCCAGATCCCTCTTTTTCCTTACCTGATTAATTCATGGGCAGGGGAATAAAAGGACAAGCTCTTTATTATTCATCACAGGTGAAAAGCTGTATGTACTCTGAGCAAACCTGAGGGGAAGCTTTCCTGTGTTTCCTGTTTGTGTGTGTATGCGTCATTATGGAAGCCAATTACCCAAGAATGGGTCTCTGAACACCCTGGATGGACTGTTTACACTTCAGTGGGTTTTGCCAGTTTAGGCACGTGAGTTGAGTTAGGCTGGCAACCCCCTCAAGGAGAAGTAAGCTCATTCAGCAGGGAGTAACTAGCCAGTAGAGATTAAAGAGGTTGCCTGGATGGAGTGTGTTCAGCTTGCAAAGGGAGTTTTGCAGGGATAATTGCCTCTGTGTTTGCTTTTGGCTGGAAAAAACTGGCTGTGCTCAAGCTTCCTGTTTCTCTGTGCCATGCAAACCAAGCTGAGATAGCTTTACTAAAGTGTGCATGAGGCCAGCAGCTCTGGGCTGTGGTCTAGGGAGGACAAAAGCTGGGGTCTTGGGACTGGACAGCTCACAGGGGTTACTGGTCTTGGTGCAAAGTGGGCAGAAAGAGCCATGCCCATGCAGTGCCCTTGCTCCAGCCAAGGGTGTGGTGAAGCAGTTATTGTCCCTGTGGGATGGATTTGTGCTGCCAGTGTGGCTGATGGAGTAGCACAGCTCCTCCTCTGACAGCACTTGTGGGTTTGACAGGCTTAAGAGAAGGGGCTTGGACTTTGCAGTCTTGCTGAGTCTTTGGCCATGGCTTGACAGCCCTTTATACACATTAAGTGATTTCCATTACTGATAAGAAAAAAATGTTTTGTTATTCCTAATATAAGTGAGGAAACTGAGATAGCGTGATGATTCACACCAGCAAAATGAGTCACTCTTCTGTTGTTAAAATTCCCTGTCTTTTGATGCAGCTGCAACACAAATTTAATGGAAACCATTTCAGTATTTCCTTGTCCTATCAGAGATGAACATCTTGAGGACCTCTGGAATACCAAGTCCTGCCATGTATCAAATGTTCCCTGGTTCCTCATGATGCCAGCCTTGTTCTTTGCCTCCCTTTGATTACCTGCACAGAGTAATGAAGGCAAAAAGTCTTTTTTGCTGGCTTGGGAGATGTGATCCAGAGTTGATCAAGTGCCTGATGCCTACCTAGACTGGCTGGTAAATCTGTGTTAAAAATTAAGAACAGGCTTATGTACTTTAGCTTAGAGGAGAGCAGGTGAGAGCTTTCCTCTTTAAACCAGATGTAACCACATTTGCATCTCTTCTAAAAGTTTTGGCACATGGTTTTTTGGAGAAACATGGTGCTTAGCACACTGCAGTGGGCATGCAAGAAATGTCACTGCAACCAATACTCACTACTGCCATGAATAACACCGGGAGGCACAGAGATGAGAGAAACCATTTTGTGATTACAGCTGTTTTTCTTTTCCCTTCATCAGGTGTGTAAGGCAGAAGACACTGGGTATGGACTCTTAATAAACTGTGATAGTTTTAATAAATTTAAACATGCTCAGTAGATTTCCCATAAGGGAATTACTCACAAGGAATGAAGATGATTAATGTGAGAATTTAGCTGGACAAAACAGATGGTGCAGCAAAGTGTTTCATGTGTTTCAAAACTGCTCTTATTTGGTGCTAATGAAGAGACTGCAGTCTCCTTGTGTGTTAACTCTCCACTGATTCTGCAGCATCTTTTTGATCCCTGTTCCCTCCCTTACTCCTTCTCACCAGTGCTGTCCCCAGTCCATGATAGCTACTATACGATAACCAGCCAAATAATACAAGATAGGCTGTAGTTTTTAATGATCACAGCAATCCGCAGGGTCCAGAACTTGAGACTCACCTTGTCTTTGCTCACCTGGTTTTAGCACTGGGCCAAAATCCCTATCAAGCTGCCTTTCTCCTAAATGCACATTGGTAGAGGCATGTGCTGTCAGGGTTTTTTCCAGTTAATAGTCTCACACATGTGACTTCCCTTCAGCCACCCTTGCCTGGCAGAATATCACTGATGCAGGAGCAGGGATGGGGACCAGCATCTCTGTGACACATCTGTGTGAGACAGTTGCAAGGGGAAGATGGGCACAGCAGCTGCTCTATAAAATCAAGCATCCCTGGATGCCTGAGATGGTCTTTGTCCTTTATCGCCTGTATTAAGCCCTTTCTTCCTGTGTCAATACAAGTCTTGTTATCACTTTCCAACTGATCTGGCTTGTGCCTATGCCTGCTGTCTAAAAGAAGAGCAGCGATGGCCCCTCGGGCCAGCCCCCAAATTCCCTGCCAACTCCTACAGTTGACTCCCAGTTTGTCCCCAGGTAGCTCTGCCCAGCCCTGGCATGGAGGTTGGTGTTGCCCTGTGCAGTCACAGGCCAAAGTAATCCCACCACTCCCTTTTCCTGCCATGGGGAATCCTGGTTATCCCCTTCCACAACTGTCTGAATTGGAGCAAAGCTGAAAGGAAAAGGCAGCACCAGCAGGATCTCTCCTGCTTCCCAAAAAATGGCACCATGAGAAGAGCTGTGTGGTGGGGCTAAAGAGGCAACTCGAAGGGAGGAGTCCTCCCAGTGGATTTGGCTGGTCAAGGTGACCTTTTGGTTTCCACATCATTGACCTGACACAATCTAGATGATACAAACCAGCATTTATTGATTTTTGTGTATGTGGGGTGCTCAGATCTGCTTGGCATGCTCTGGTTTCTGGGCAGGGAGTAAAGAATTTTGCCAGTGGTTTCAATGGGAATCAAGAGAGCAGCAAGAAGTAAGTGCCTTTGAAAAATCCTACATTCAGTTTACTTTTTAATGCTAACAGAGAAAATATGTACTTCCCATGTCAGCTAGAGTTTTGTAAAAGATGAGAAATGATACCAAGATCAGATCTTGGGCTTTAAAAAGGCTTGGAGTTGTTTTCTTTCTTTCCACATAATCACTCATTGCCAGTTGTCCACACTGGAGAGCGATGAATTAATTTTTTCCTCAAAGTTCATGCTTTAATACTGAGCTAAATAAAAAACCAATTAACTACCAGATGACTGTGACAAGGCTAGAGGTTTTTTTTTCTGACCAATATTTGAACACTAGAAAAAATTGTTGGAGAAAAGAATTATTCAATTCCAACGTGTCCTCGTTTCTAGTATTTAATTAAGTGATGTTCTAAATGATAGCACATCTTTACAGCAGAATAGGGCAAGGGAAAAAAGCTTTCTTCCACTCACTGCCATGAATATCTCTGCTAATTAGAAGAACAGTACTTTTATGCAACAGGTATTATCTTGTTTTGTAGAAACACTTCCTTTTCTTATGTCTGGTGAGGGGAGAAAGAAATGTTTGCATAAACAGACAGGAGCACACACAGAATTTATTTTGACTCACAAGGTTTTGGTCCACCCTCAACTCAAACCAGGTGCTTTTTATCTGAATATTTCATCATAGGCGCTGGGGTTTCCTAATGTGATGATGTCTGAATGGTGTTGCTTTGTGGGAGGATTTTTGGGGTTGTTTTTAATTTGTTTGCTTGCTTTTTTTAAGATGTATTGGATGGCAGTAACACCAGGGAGAGATGAGGAAAGGGAACTCAGAGTCACTTGTGACGGATTGCTGGTAGCAGGATCACCTCTTAGACCTAAAATTGAACCTAGTGGCAACTCAGGCAGTTGCTGGAAAACCTGAGGCTCATCTACCTGCTGCTTGGTTTAATCACTTGTGCAAAACTCACCAACCTTGTCATGGAATTTTGTGGGACTTGATTACATTAATGAATAACTCTTGCCTGCAGCTGCTAGCGAGAGGACACTCAGCCTCACGTCACCCCCTTATGTGCTCTTGATATCTTTTCCACAGGTACTGCATGTTACCTTTAATCAGCAAGACAATTTCCTCTAAATGTCACTTGGTGAAATGACATTCCCCATGGTGAAGAACCAGGGAGGGCTGAGGTTGCCTGTGCAGGCAGGGAGGCAAAGGGGTGTGGGGATGCTTTCCCCAGCTCCCCTTCTGTAGGGAGGGAGGAGTTCACAGGACTCTGAGAGCCCTCAGCAGCTGCTGGTAAAGGAAGAAAGGAGAGTTTTGGCAGGTTTGAGGGGCTGGTGAAGGTGACAGAAGGTGATGCTGCATTTCTTGTGACACAGTGCACAAACGTGCCCATCTGAGCTTTCTGCAGAGGTTTTGCAGCCAGGTCACATCGAGCCAGGTTCATCTTCTCTTGGAATTTCTGGCTAGCAGGGAAAAATGTAAACTTTTTCAGGCTATCCCCATTTCAAGACTGGATTTAAAATGACTGGCAGAGGGAGGGAAAGGCAATAGTCTTGTTTCTATGATTTTCAGGGAGGGCTAATTCTCTCAGATGTTCTCTTAGGCTGTGATTCCTACCTTTTTTCCTCAAAAATATTTGTCAAGGTCATACTTTCTGCTCCATGGTATAAGATCATTTTTGATTTACTTTTTAAAGTGCTTAGCAGATGCTCCACTGTAATGAGAGGAAACAGAAGTGGAAAACACAGAGGCTCATACTTAAACAAATGAACAGATGCAAGGAGTGGAAAACAACAAGGTAAACAAATGAGTGCTTTGAGTAAACAACCTAAAACAAATAGGAAAAAAACCACAAACAATCAGCCTGCACAAGTCTGGAGCTGGTATTAATCACCACCCCAAAATTTTCACAGATTTTTTTTTTTTTTTTTTTAATGGAAGTTGAAAATTAACTTTTCTAGCAAATTTGCCGCATACCTCTGTGTGGAAATCCCTGCCACTGCCCCAGTGCTGGTGCTCATCTCAGAGTCCAGACAAGGCTGCTGTAATGCTCACTGCTGCCTTCTCACCCCCCTGAAGCAAACTGAGAGCTGGGGAAGGCAGGAGACATACTCAAGGTGTAACCCAGATTCTGCAGGAGAGTCAGATTAGGCACTCAGCATCTTTTGGGTGCTCTGATGGCTCCTCCAAAATTGCAACTTGGCTGCTGAGCTCCTGGACACGGAAACTCCGTAAACTCTCTCACCTTCCATCCTAGGAGACACACACAATATATTTGTTATAGACCACAGTAAATAACTACCACAGCTGTACAGTTTTCCTGGTGTCTATCAGATATAGGGACTTATGGTAGGCTCTGCACAGATGCTGACGCTGGTATCAGTGCTTCTGCTGGGCTGGGCAAAGGAGCAGGAGACAGAAATGACACTTCAAACTGGACAGGAAAGTCTAGATGAATTCTGTCTCTTGTCAAAAGCCCTTCTCAGTCCAAAACACCAAGCTTGGGAGTTTTCTGTTTCCAGGGACTGACACTGGAAATTTGGATGTGACAGCTTTTCTCTCTGCTCCCTACATCAGACGATGAAAATTGCTTTTCCTGTGTCTCCAGCCTCTGCTTAGTCTTTCCTTTTGTCTCTGCTTAAATGTGCATCTGCACAGAAAGGAGCTAGACCCAAGGCTATTTTGGATCTGCTTTTCTGCAGAGCCGCTCTCCTGGCTAACAGACTCTGCTCTGTTCTCCTCTATTAAAGGGCTTTGCATAACACACAGACAGCATTTAGGGAAAACAAGCCCCAAACACAGCTGCTGGTGCATCTGAAAAGGGGATCGCTGTTGAGCATCATGCTACCAACTCCCCTGCTTTCTTCCTCACTGCTGAGGGAAGTTGCTGCTGCCTGGAATTTTGCTGTGCAAAAAAAAAGATGCCTGGAATTTTGCTGTGCAGAACTGGGGGCCAGCCCAGTCTGGACAGACTGAGCCTGGCAGTGCTGTGACCCTGTCCTCTGCCTTGGTGGTAGCTGTGGTAATGGCAAGTGGAGACAAAGGGAATGGTGAGCTCCTGTCCACACCGTGGCAGGAGACGAGCTGTTGCTTAACTCAAGGATGCACAGCTTTCACTGCTGGAAAAATCATTCAGTACAGAGCACATGTTGTAAGTAGCTGATGAATTTCACTCCCTGACATTTCTGCGATAACGAAAAGATGGGCAGCACCTAATTTCTGAAAAACATTTAGACATTTTTGCAAGTGCTTACATAATTTTAACCCAGTGTCTCATTACCTGCTTTTGAACAAGGTTATTATTCATTCTTTATAAGATCTCCTCCTCTCTCCCTGTCATCATTTATCCTTCTTAATTAACAAATGGCATCAATTAAAATGTCAAATACACTCTGCACAGAACATGCCAAAGCCACACTCCATTGTATGTTGAAATGAGAACATCCCCCTGTGGCTTGGCAGAGACGAGGATAGAAAATCTTGTCTGAAATGCAATTCAGAGCCCTGCCTGTAAGCAAGGCTGGCACTTGTCTTGCACAGAGGAACAGACCTGACAGCCACAAACCTCTCTTCCGAAAATCTGCTTGTTAATTTAGATGGTTGGCTACTTGGGGTGGGAAAAAGCTTATTGCTTGGCACTTATCTTAAATCAGCCTATTGGCCCCAGGGCTGGTCAGTGCTGAATATCTGGGTTCCCAGCAGAGTCATCAGGAGCTGAGAAGGAGACAAAAGCATTACCAGAGCCTGATGCAAATCCCAGGTTTACATACCTATTTTAGGATAGGATGAATCACCCCCTCCTGTGGTGAGGCAGGTAGCTTGAAGGGAAATGAAGCCTGCCTGAGCCCTGAATCTCTCCTGAGCACAGCCTACCCCAGTGACTGCTGTGTCTAAGTAGTTAATTTTTTGACAGCTGAAATTAGCTGAGCTGTTCCACAGTGTTTAGTGTGGCATAAGGGCAGGCTTCCTCTTCATCAGGAGATTTATCAGAATGCTTCATCAAAATGTATTATAGTAAAGGGTGTTTAGAGGGCATGACCATCATTTTCTAGGAACAAATACCACTCACCCACTAGGGCCTAATGGTAAAAGCCCTTCACTAGGAACACTCTGCTTATTTCAGGTCCATTGTATGAGGCAAACTCTAATTTCTGCTCATGCAGATGTAGCAGAAATGCAATTTGTACAGCCCAGAGCAGGCAGGTAATGTTCTTCCCTTGAGCATTAGTTCATGATGTGACTCTGATCGAGCCCCTTACTCCCACTTAGCTGTGCCCCTGCTCTCCCTGGCAGTCTGCGGAAGAACATTGCCAGTTTGGCAGAACGTGTTGGCTGCCCATTAGGTCTTTGAATCATGGTTTTTACCTAAGAGCTGAGGTCAGGGACTCAAACCCTGTTGCACCAGAGGCCATAAAAATGCACAGTAAAAAAGGATTTTGGAGGGGTTTTTGTAAATAACAGTACTGCTATACAGTACTGGTAAAACTATTGATGCTTGTTCAAAGATACACATATGTAATCCAAGCAGGCTTCCAGCTGCCAGTCACAGCAACACCTTCCCCTTTGGTAAGATTTTTGTGTTTTCTGTGCCTGCTGCAGCTGTACTATGGTGCCAGCACTCGGAATTCCTGCAGGAAGACCTCTGTCCTTGCTCCAAACTACAGCAGGTCCCAAAGCAGAGTGCAGTTTTCCATGTCCTGGGCAGCACAATAAGACCAGAAGGAAACACTTCCCTGTTAAAACACAAGCTGGCAGATTAAATGGCTGTTGCTTCTCTCAGCCAAAGGGCAGGCAGAACTGCAGGGCAGCATTCAGACTTTATTACTGACTTACCAGAGGAAATCTGAAGCTCAATAATTACATTTTTTAAAAACCATAAGTGCAATTCATAGGATGTGCACGCACCTCAAGGGACTCCTGTGGCAGTAAGCAAAGGTCAGAGAGGCATTCTCAGGAGAAATGCTGATGTTTTATCTCAGTTCAAATTTGGTAATGGCAATGTGTGTGCTTGGTGGGCTGCTGCTACTTCCTTTCTCTTCCAGACCTCCCCTTGGTCTGCATCTCTTGCTCAGTGAAGCTTGACTCAGGTGAAGCACAAATAATAAAATTCAATTCACACATAGGAAAAATAAAGCAGTGTTTATGTTTGCTGACAGCAAAGAATTCTGATGGACAACTCCCACACCTGTTTATTTCTTAAGCAATGCACACACTCAACCCATTCCCAATAGGTGAAAGTCCAGGATTTAGGAAATCTCCTTGGATTGTTTGGTTAATTCATTTGATAAAAGCTTTGTTCAAGAAGGCATTTCCACTCAGCAAAATGCCAAAGTTTATACTTAAATTCAAGCAAATGCAGAAATCCTGCTGAATAGAAAAGGATTTGTTAGGTGTGTAATGGTTGCTTTGTGCTTAAGTATTTAGCTAACTAGAGTGGTATTAAACAGATGCTTGCATGACTTTCTTGAATGGAAATCTGAGAGGCTACTGCAATAGGAAAGCATCCCAAATCTGGGTTGATAAGCTGTCTGGAGCACTGGGTGGGTGCAGCTGTCTGTCTGTGAATGGCTTCTGGTCTGTATTAGGGAGGGACTGATATGCTGCAGATGACAGCTTGCCAGTTGGGGTGACTCAAAGCCTTTTTTTCTGCAGGATGTGAAAAACACATTGGAAACAACAGCATGGGGTAAAAAAACTTTCAAAGATTTACACATGTAGTTGTGGGCTCTAAAGTCACTGCTGCCAGTAAGAAAAGAGGTTTTAGAGCTTCAACATCTGCTCGGTCCTCATTAGTAGTTATGCTAAAAATTATTAGGAAAAGTGAATAGAAACCCCTCCCAGGCTGCTGTTTAAATACATGGTGTTTTTACATCTTGAGTGCTGCATGAAATTTGTTTGTCTAGCTCAAAAATGATCTAGCAGATCTGGGCAACCTCCGAAGCAAGGCAAGAAGGATTATCAGTAGTATGGAACAGTTTCCTCTAAGAGGTGATTAAATGGTCCAAGGCTGCTTGGTGTGGGGGAAAAAGAAAAGGTGTCTGGGAGGAAGATACATGGGAAAATTATAGAAGTATTTTGGTGGAGAAGGGGAAGTTGGTTGGTCTTATAACTCAGGAGTCCAGAACATCAAATGAGATTATAAAGTAGCAGACTTTATACCAGCAAAAGAAACCTTTGGATTTTTTTTCTGATAGCGGTAATCCATGTTGCCAAAGTGGAGTCAGGTCTTGAACTGTCTTTCAAGCCGGGGAGCAAAAACTCAAGTTTTCAGAGAGGAGGATCCTCTAACAGAAAAGGGCACAAAAATGTCCTGAACCACCTAGGGAAGTTTTCACCTTTTTCAGTTAGCAAATTAAGCCCTTACTGCCACAGAAAGGGAGTCCTGTGATCTCACCCAAGGATTTATGAATCCCCCTATTAAAACTAGTTAGCATTTTCCTAACCTATTCTTCTGATTGGAAATCCGTTATTCACAGACATGAACCATCTTCTGAATTGCCAGTCTTAATTTATTCATGACTTAGGTGAATGTATTTGCAATTGTACCAATCTTAACCCTCAGCAAGAGAGGCTTTTCCTGCTCCCCTGGTGTTTATTGCCCTCATATATTTTGTAAAATTACAGAAAAACAGCATTGCAGGGAAACATTCATGGTTAAGTAGTCCTTACCCTCACTTCAAAGCCAATCTAGTCATCCTGATAAAATTCCTGATTGATGTTTGTGTAACCCATTTATGAAGACATTGCGCAGAGAAAACATCCACATTGTACTTGGCAGATGCATGCTGGTGTTTTGCTTCTCCACCTTTGCATTCAGGAACAGAGAATGTACTGCTTCATTTTTAACTTCAAAGGGAAGAATTAAAAGAGAATGTGGAAGAATGAAAAAGCTTACTCTCTAGCCATCTAGGCAAACCAGACAGAAATAAATACATAAAAGGAACAGTCAAAAGGGTCAAATTCTTGGATTACAGCAGAAATGTTTTAAGTAGAAGCTCAGAGTAACTGTGTGTTACCCATGAGAAAAAAAAAAATTAAACGGATTACAGTCAAACAGTGCAGTAAAAAAACCCACTAAGGAAAGCTAGAAATTATGTTTCAAGGCTCAACACACAAAAAGACATGCCCAAATTCTGGAAAGTTAAATGCTAAACCCTAAGAAGAAGAGCCATGGGGAAAAAAAGGGGAATGCTGGGGTGTGATGCTCAGCCTGCTAAATGCACTTTCCACCTCCTACATACATCAGAAAAAGGGATGTTGTTGTCAGTACTGTAGGGATAATAAATGATTGAGGCACAGTCAGGGGCATCCAGAGAGGATCAGACTATGTAATAAAAAGGCATTAAAAAAATTCATTTTGAGTAAAGTGAGGGAGCTTTCTCATATTGCAACACCTCTTTCCGGGGTGCTTTTCTGACAATCTAACTCTAATTAAATTACTGATGGAAAATGTTTCCAAGTAAATTACAAGGAAGGATAGTAACCAATTGCAAAAGCTAACTAATATTCACACAAGAGGTGTCAAGGAATGTAAGTATGAAAGTGTTGACCTACCAGCTCTGTTCTTTTCATGTACTCTTTAAATAGCTCTTGGTACCACAGGGATGGAAAGTGGTAAATATAACAAATATTTTTGAAGTAAAGTCTTGGAGAATCTGGTGTAAACCGTAATTAAGAATTGAATGAGTAGGCATTTGGATAAATTAATCCAGTAAGGAAAAAAACAACTGTGCAATTTTTATAAAAAATATACAAATCTATTTATAAATCTAATGAAGCTATCTGCAATGTATGTATTAATAACAAGAATCCAATCAATACAAAATACCAGATTTTTAAAAACTTTTGACAGAGATTCTCTGACCAGTCTTTTAAAGCTGCCAGGGGATGAGAAAAAAGGTTAGTTAGTTTGTCTTGTACCTATGTATTAATTGTTTGCAATTAGTTTATTCCAAACACATTTTTTTCTCTCTTAAAAGATAAGTAACAAAATGAAGAGGTAGTGGCAGTCTATACAATGCTCCTAAACCATGAACCTGGTATGTTCTGCATAGTCACAGGTGATTGCAAAACTAGTGATTAGGAAGCAATGAAATTTCCTGGTATTTTCATGCTAGTCCAGAAACACAAATCTAAACTTGCTATTGAAATGTTGAAGACATTAAGTGACTGGCTGATAAAACAGCAGACAGAATCCAGTGTCAATAAATGTCAAGTAATACAATGGAGAATGGTGCTAAGTATGTGTACATAATAAGAGGCTTAGGTGAAATATTTTCCAGGAAAAAGAGGTTGAAATTATAGTGAGTTCAGTGAAAACAACAGCCAAAACTTTTTTTCACCTCCCCTCTCCCACTGCATGAAATGTTGCAATATTTTTGTAAGAAAGCTATGGATCCTGCTAGGTCTCAAGCTCCTTCCTCCAATATCCTCCCTGTCATAAGAGTGCACACCCATGGTATTGTAGTGCCCTTATGTCTACATAAAGGGCACTATGCAGACAACTCTGCATTTTCCTAATTCAAAACGCTGAGCTCTTCAATTTAATTGACTTCCACATCTACCTTCCCATCTACTTTCCTTAGTTTATCAAAATTTTCCAGTCCAGATCTGGACACAGCAAACTGTACATGTAAAAGTGAGACACTCCATCTGGGCAGTGGAAGTAATTAACTGCAGGGAGAGATTGCCCAAAGGTGACAGCAAACCATCCCTCACATCAACTTTTTTGAGCAAGATCGAACTCCTCTGCTCTGAGGTCAGTGCTGGTTCAGAAGCAGGACTTTGGGCTTGACAATGGCTGAACTCCTGCGCTCCACAGCCCCCACCTCAGCTCTCTCAATACCTCTTTCCTCACCATCCTCTCTACTGTACATGCACTTCTCCCCCAACAAAACGCTGCTCGAACCGTATTGCATTTACTAATTAGGATAGCAGTTACTAATTAAGTTTAAATTCCAATGTACCAATCAAATTTTATTTCCTAATTGTGCTACATTATCACTAATTAGAATAGCAGTTTTTACTTAATGGATTATATTTAAATTAAGATGTCTCCATCCAATGTTTTTCCTACTTACATTTTAACTAATTGGTACTGCAATTATTTAGTTATGTTGAAATTGAAAATATATCAGGCTGGTAGGGAGTCATAGGATAGTTTGCTTATGTCTGCATGATACTAGTAGGAATGATTAAGATATAGTCCAGTAATTAGTTCTGGAATCAAAATAATTTCCAAAGTGTTTGAATAAGAAGTGAGTGTATGTTAGTCCCTTGCCACAGCATTAAGGAGGAGCTTATTATGGGCTCAGTAGAAATCTAATGTGGTTATGGGAACTAATCAGCTCGGATTCTAACTGCAAATGTTTGGGCTCAGCTTCGGGAGGGTATTTAAACATATACGTATATTTAGGCATGTCCTTACTGGTTGTCTCACATTTCTGAGTCAAAGTCTTTTGATTCCTATTTGTCAACACTTTACAGATTCTGAGATGCTGTAATTTAAGGTTGGAAGGGCCACTGGAGGTCAGTCAGGTCCAACCTCCCTGCTCAAGCAGGTTTCCCTAGAGCACTGTGCTCTGGATTATGTCCAGATTGTTATTGAATGTCTCCAGTGAGGGAGACTCTAGAACCTCTCTGGGCAGCCTGCTCCAGTGCTCTGTAACCCACTCATGTTCAGGTGAAACTTCCTGTGCTCACTGCCTCTTGTCTTATTGCTTGGCAGCACTGAGAAGAGTCTGGTTCCATCCTTTTGATACGGTCCTTTCAGTTAATCACATACATTGACAAGGTCCCTCTTAATCCAGGCTAAACTGGCTCAGCTGCATCAGTCTTTTCTCCTAAGAGAGGTTTTCCAGTCTCCTCATCATCCTTGTCACTGTCCACTGGACTCACTCCAGGAGCTCCATGTCTCTGTTGCCCTGAGGAGCCCAGAATTGGACACAGCACTCCAGATTGCACTTCACCAGGGATGAGCAGAATGGCAGGATCTCCCCCCTCAACCTGCTGGCAATGCTCTTCCTAATTCACCCCAGGATACCATGGGCCTGCTTGGCCACCAGGGCTCAGCTGGTTCACAGATGGCTTGCTGTCCACCAAGACCCCTAGGTCCTTTTATAGAGAGCTGCTTTCCAGCAGGGCAGCTCCCAGCCTGTGCTGCTGCCTGGGGTTGTTCTTTACCAGGAGCAGGACTCTGCACTTGTCTTTGCTGATTTTCAAACTATTCCTTTCTGCCCTGTTGAGCTCCTGCTGAAGAGCTACACATCTCTCTGAGGAATCAGCCCCTCCTCCCAGCTTTGTGCCATGAGTGAACTTCCTGAGGAGGCCTCTGCCCCTTCATCCAAGTCATGAGCGAACAAGTTAAACAAAACTGGGCCCAGTAATGACCCCTGTGGGACACCACTAGTGACAGGTCTCCAAGTGGACCCTGTGCCACTGATCACAACCCTGAGGTACGCTGTTGAGGCAGTTCTCTATCTACCAGTGTTTTTGTGATGGCTAAGAGAAAAAAGGCTTTGAATTGTTATTGGCCATGCTGCACCCTACTCTGTAACGCCATCCAAATAGATGTTGGTAATGCTGCACAAATACAAGATGCTGACAATTAACAAAGAAGTAAACAGCAGCCTTGAATCACAGATACACACCACAATCCAGGACAGAGGCTTATTACCAAGCTAGCTAGAGCACGGAGAGGGAATCATCACTAAAGGGGTTGTGATTCTTGCTGTCTGCTGATCGTGACCTTAAAGCAGCATGTGGGGGCTGCATTTCAGATTGCAGCAAATGCCATGAGCTGGGGGTTTTAGTGCCACAGCCCTTCAGAAGAGCACAACGTGCAAGCTGCAGGCCACGCTTGTCCTTCCTGAGTGCCAGCTAGCCCTTCTGCTAACAACACCTGAGCTCAACAAGAGTATGGGACTCTGTTCTTGTGAGCACTGCACATGAGGATGAAGATCTACAGCCTTGGAAAATCCCTGTGTAAATTCCTTTTAGTGCCATTGTGAGCCAAAAGAGGAATGGGGTGGCGTTCTTATGGAAACTCTGCGTTTTGTTTTTTGTAATCCAGCGTGTAAATCTTGACTGCTTGAAAACAGCCGGGCAGTTTTGTAACAGCATCATGACAGAAGAAAATACCTGGGAAAACAAGTCTAGAATGACTTACTACCAAATTCAGAATTGCAATATTATTAAGAGCAGGTGAGGGTGGGCAAAATGACTCAACTGATCTATAACAGGTTAACAGCCTTCCTCATAATAGGCGATGTTAAAGAGAAACCAGCTAGATAAAATAAATAAATAAATAAATACATGAGGTAAAATGAGGGTTAAATTAGAAGGAGAGGTTATGGGCACTTCACAGGCAGAAGGCCCCCTTAAAACATGTCATTAAATGCAAAGTTTTGTATCCCTGAGGTTTTAAAAATATTTCAGCAATATCAGCTCCCCTCACTTCCCCAGCCTAAGACGGTAAATTTCAAAAAAGGCTCATATTCAGCGGTACCTTCCTCTTCCTCCGAACCTGTGCTTTCTGGGCTTTACAGAAGCAGACTGGAACTCCAGAGAAATCCATTAAGAGAAATGCAGTCCTTTCAAAAAACCTGCACCATGTAAGGATGAATGCAGAAGAAAAGATACCAGAAAGTCAGATTTTCCTCATATGAAAAAACATGGAGTTTTGAAAGTCCTGTAACAGCCAATGTCATCAAAAGCTCCTGGTGTACTTAAAAAGAACAGAAAATGTCAATGGAAAACTACTTAATAGAGGCAGAAGGATCAGTTTGAGAGGTAGGAGATGATAAGCTAAGCTAGCAATGTATGTTTGAGAGACTGATTGTGTCCTTCATTGTAATGCAGCTATAGACATGAAGGCAGATGCTGTATGATTATTCTTTAACAGCGAACTATGAGGGGATTTTATCCATTTTATTTCTAATTTACTCTGACTTTGTAAAACCGTGGTACTCCAAGCTCTGCTCCAGCATGCTAAGGACTCCTGTCTGTACGATGTGAACAAATGATGAAAGACCTGGGCTGTATTTTTCCATCTGTGCAACTTATTTTAAGGCAGAACGTGGAGTCTTTTTCCCAACAAACTTGGATGGCTTTTGGAGTGTAGCTGCTTTTGACTGAAATGGGGAACCCAGCTGAGAGTCACGGCCAGGCAAATTTCTCAGAGTTGGGTCAGCTCCAAATGGAAACTACAAATCTGCCTCTGGGTGAATACCCAAGGGATGCAAGCAAGCATTTGTGGGTTACTCATACTTAATACAGTACACACCTCACCCTCAAAATATCTGTGTTTCACCCTCTGGCTTAATAAGTAACAGAAAAAGGGGGAAAAACCTTGGGTTAGATACACAACTGGTAAAATTGCATGGAGATGTCCTGATTTACTGTTCTGTACCAAATAAATTGTTTCATGGTCTGCAATTCAATAACCACCTTTGATGCTGACAGGAGGTGCCCTCAGTCAAACTACATAGGGACCAGTAGGAGCATTTCTGATTGAGTTAGTTGCTGTGAGAATATGATGTATGCCACATCATAGCTTTTTTGAGCTATGTATTGCTTTTAGAGATGTTTCCACATATTTGTTTTCTTAAGCTCATGGGGTTTAGCACACCAGCTTTGGATGAAAAAAAAAAGAAGCAGGTTCATACCCTTGCCCTCTGAGTTGCAGTCATCCAAAGAGAAAAAATTGCCCTGATTTAGACTAAAGAATAGAAAGAAGACTTAGATGAGTGCTGTAGCCATAAGGCTGCATGTAGGAAGAGCATAAATGTTGTTTAGTGTGAAGGTGAGGGAACCCAAAACCATGGGATTCCATTTTTACAAAAGTTACCTGACGGGTAACGTGGTCATGCTCCACACTATGGCACAAGACCTTCAGACCTACCACGAAATGTGTACAAGCTTCCTGTCTAGTCTGGTTTATATTCAAAGCATTATCTAAATCTAGTGTACAATAGTGCTCATGCTTTCTTATATAAAAGCATGGAAGGTACAACTGAGCATAAATGGTATGAAATCAGTAGGGAAGCATTACTGTTAGCAGCTCTGATTGCAAAATCTGAACTTCAATGTACTATTTTTGTTCTCAGTAATTGAAAAGGTTAAAAGAAATTATACAAAGCACCGTGTGTGTGTGTGTAACTATGATAACTATGACAAACTAGTTAGCAAAACTGAGGAGCTGGTGTTTAAGTTGGACACACTAAGTTTACACCAAATTTTATTGAACTGTTATGCTGGTGGAGAAGTATCTTCTGATCCTTCTATGAAATTCTTCAGCACAGCCCTCACCCCACACAGATGGGAATTCATTTGCTAAAAGGACAGTTGGCAGCAAAGACCATCCTGAGCTTTGTGGACTATGTCTCTTCAGGAGACATTATTATGGCAAACACTCCTTCTGTGCTGAGACATTTAAACAGTCTTCCCGGCAATGTTAAAAATGTAAGGTGTGCATGATTATGAAATATAACTATACAATGACTCTCATATTTAAAAAGCAGCAGAATGTTTTCCAGCTGCGGTCAGTAAAGTGTCAGAGTATGATATTACTCTCAGCATTCATTTCTGAAGGCAAAACTATTCCTGCTTCCCTCACTCCCTCTCTGAAGTGTTCTCCTCCACACCTGTTGGTCTATGTTGTTTGAGGCAAGTCTTCATTATTCATTAGCTTCTGAAACTGACTGAGAAATCCAGACCCAGAAAGCAGTCCAGCACTAGTGAAATTTCTCCCATTTCTTTCACAGGGACAACCTGTTCATAGGTATAATCCAGATAAAAATGTCCTGCAATCCAGATAAAAATCTCCAGGGCAGTTTTGCTGAAGATAAGAGAAATATTCCTCATAGGAATGCAGCAAATACCTGCCAACTTTCTGATGGAGCAGAAGGTCATAAAGCAAGTATAACTCAGAAAAGCAGAGGCATATATAAACATATATAAACATCAGAATGAGAGGTGAGAATTAAAAACAGCTTTTTGTGCACATGGGAGTGGAAAACAGCTGAATAAAACAAACGTAACATTAATGCCAGCATGGTTTTCTGCCTAACAAAATGCAAAGCCATATGTGTGGAGCAAAATAAAATGGCCGCACTGATTTCCAGAGCTGGAAGAAAAGCCAGAAGGAAAAGGAAAAGAAGGGGAATTGGGAGCAGCAACTACTGGATGCTGCCAGGATCTCTGACACCATAAAGAATGTTAGAAGATGTGAGACAAGAACAAGAGTGCATTATGATATGTTTGCTTTCAGTGAATACTCAAAGTAGCAGCAACACAATTCTGTGGATTGAAATTCAACCAGTGACACAGCCTTGTCACAGACGGGTCAATACTTTTGCTGTCATGGATAACAGATGTTCTGTCCAAAGGGGTCAGGAGCCATCTGCTTATGTCCTGATCTACAAAGCTCCACAACTTGAGAGAACAAAGAACCTGGGAGCCTAAAATGTTGCCTCTCTTGTCCTTTAAAAGTCTGACAAAACTTCCCCTGGAAAGAGCAATTTCTCTGGGCTTCTCAATCCACTATTTGGTTGTAGCTGCATTTCTGTAGATTAGTCTTTATTTGTCTTTATTCTTGCTTTCTGCTGCTGAAGGCTTGTTCTTCCTCATACCTGGTTTATCTGTGTTACTTTAGACTCAGTTATATTGTGTTCTCCGTGGTTTTCCTTTACCAAGAGTGTGTGTTTGCCTTGCTCCTTGCTTGATGATTTTGAAGATCCCTGACCATTCCTGACCACTGGGCACCCTCAGGCCATCCTTATTGCTCAGACTTCTGGCCTTAGCTGCACCTTGGTCAAGTTATTGGATTTTCTTCTGGGTTAGAAGGTCCTCACTCAGCTGTAATCTCTCCATCTACCCTAGTGATCCTCATCACATAACTCCAGAAGCCATATTAACTTAAATGGGTCAAAAGAAGAGAGTAGCGAAATGAGAGGCACCCGCAGTAGTTGGAAATTAGATGAAAGGCCCCCAAGATCCAGAAAGATGCATCTCATATTCTTTCTAGCTGTCAGCTCTGGCAAGCAGTTTGTGTAACTAAGTCTCAGCAACCAAAAAAAATGAGCATCTTTTTTTTTTTTTGTGTCATTCAGTGCTTCTTAATGTAATACGTGTGCTTTGAGTGTTATGATTATTTATTATTAAACTGAGGGAAACATTACATGAGTCTGTCAGGCTTTCAGGAATAGCTTGCTCTCTTGCACATGCCTTTCCCTTATATACAGTTTGGCACCTTTGAGCACATTGTTTTTGTCTGTGCTTACTTTAAACTGAGAAGCTTGAAGAAATGCAGTAACAGTCACAGGGGAAAAGGGAAACCAGTTATTTATAGCATTGAGCAGTTCAGCTTTCAGGATGGTTATGAGCATGTGTAGTGGCAAGCAGTGCCCTAATTCTGAGAGTGCTTAAGGACGTCCTGCACTTGAGACATTAGGGCTGCTCTTAGCCCAGTCTCTCCCATATCACCAGGGCTGTCTTTGAAAGGACCTTTGTGCTCAGAACAGATATGTGAGCTATGAATCTGGGCTCGGGCATCACTGGATGTACCTAGAGACCATCCAAGACCCATCTGGGTGGCTCAGCACAGCTGGCCACTTCATGTGGTGTCAGGACGGTGAGCCCGAGAGGAGGAGAGCACCTTCTCCTCCATCTGGATAGACAAGATGGTCTGAAGAGTGCAGAAGGGCTTGCCTGAAGGTGTCTGCTGTGAGGATGTTTGCAGACACAAGACTTGTCTGAGATGGTACAGGGCTACATGACGCTGCCAAAAAGCAGAATATTACAGGTAACTTTTGAGCTTTAAAAAGAAGGTATTTGTGGTATTTGTCATGTGAGAGAATCTATGGAGACTTTGTAGCAAGTGGTCATTAATTCTGTCAGGTTAGTTAGGTCCTAGCAATCAGGGATTTTTCCTATTTTTTCTGTCTTATTTCTCCTTCCAGCACAAATTTGTCCTTTTTTTTTTTTTTTTTATGAGAAATGTTTTTCTAGTAGCTCCGCACATGTGCACTGAAGGGGAATTAGTGTTCAACTGATCCTGTTAGCACTACGAAGAAATGCTGATCCTGACAGACACTTTGATGTGCTAAACTAAATCCCAGTAGGCACAGGTACCAAGAGGAGCCCTGCAAAAACATGACAAACAGGCCATCATAACTGGCCAGATTTCTTTTTATTGTAATACATCAATATTTTATTAGCATTAAGTATTTCCTCTGATCTCACTCTTGCTTCATAAGACTGAAAACAAAGGTAGGTTGGGATCTGTCAAAGTTCCCTGGGCTTGTCTCAATCTCTTTTTGAACTCAAGGCTATAAAGCCCTCTAGCACCAGTGAGAAGGAAGTTATGCCAACAGTAAACACTTTTTTTTACAGCCTATTGCTTATAGGTACCAGAACAATGTAGGACATGGAGCTGTATTTTACCAGAGGGTATCAGATGTGGCATAAATTCATCATGCCAACAAGATTGGGTCAGTAAAATATTTCAGAGAAATGCCAAATCAGCATGTGAAAGAACTTTTAACAGCATAGTAAAGTGAAAATTTGTTTTGCCTTTTAACATTTATTAACTCTACATTTGTCACACATTATAGACCATGCTAAGTCCTACATGATGTTCATCATTACATGGGGTATCTGTAGCAAAGTTAAGAACTTGCCACGTGAACATATCATCAGCCTGTGATCCATTCCACAAGGGTCTCATCTCGAAGATGGGTCTTCCAGACCTGTAGGTTTAAAGGAACAGATCCCAGGCACGTCCTGTGGCTTTTATTTTCAGCTTTTAAGCTTTGTTAGATGTGGATCTACAACTGTTGTACTTTAAAAGAGAAAATTCAATCAACAAAGTTTATAAAAGCATTTCTGCCCTGTATAGGATGTTGTTGCAGAGGGTTTTCTTTCTGGCCAGCAGCTTTTTTGTTGCCTCTTGGTTGCAAAAAAACTGCAAAGTTCTTTTCTGTGTCTTCAAACATTTTTTTTCTTTCAGTTACTTTAGTGCCTTCTGGACTCTCCCTGCCACCCAGGACTCAGAGTGTCAATACATCTTTGCCCTGCGGTAGTAACCCCTCACTGATCATGAAAAGCCCTTTTCAGAGGGAAGGAGAGGCTCAGAGAACAGCAATTGTACCTCAGCAAAAGTGCATGTCCCTCTCTGCTTCCCCACACAGTACTTTGGGAGATGGAAGGTAATGAAAATAATTTTAACCCATGTTATCCACTGCAGACCTACTCATGGTGAGCAACAGGTTTAATTGCCTTAGCTACCATTTGTTTGTGCATCAGTTATCTAGGAGACATTGTCTGCTCAAGAATAATAGTTGTCATATATATGGGACAGTATTTCAGTCTAACTTCTGCTTTATAACTAATGGTTCAAATATCCAATCCACAGCCAGCTGTTTTATGGTTTGTTATAAGCTCTATGTTGCCTGTTTTCTTCCCTCTTGACAGATTCAATTTTTTGAGTTAAGGAGATAAATAAATCCCATGTAATCACACAAGAGTTAGCCACAAATATGTGTGGTTTCAAAAATGTTCACAGCATTTTTATTTCTTCCTCTGTGCTGCTGAACAACTTACCTTTGCACTAATAAACGCTGGACACAAGAGTTTTAGAAGTAAAGTCAGATATTTACTCCAGAAAATATTAGCCTATTCTCCTTTTTTTTTCTCTTTCTTTCTCCCTGTCGAGTCCTAACCACAGCTCCTAAAGATGAAGTAGACTATTTTAAAATAATTAAAAGTTTCTGCCTTAGCATGGCTTCCATTGACACCACATCTGCTTGAGCGTGGTAGGAAGCAGCTTCAAGCCAATTAAAAGGAGATGGGTGCATTGTACAGCTCCCTTCTCTCTTAGTGAACTTTTGACCAAGAGGGCACTGTATTGATGAATTTCATTTCTTCCTAATCTGCTTGTACTCTGCTTGATAGCTTGGGGCTTTGCTCTCTTCTGTTTCAGTACAGTGACCCTGCTCTTGAGAAAGCTGTGGGTTCGAGGCAAAGATTTCAAGTTATTACAAGATGTTGAGCATACAGATCTCTCCTTGGCTGTCTGCAAAATGTTGCCTGGAAGTTGAGAAAGGCTCTTACCCCAGACAAGAAGAAGTAAGGCATTATTTCACAGCTTTTAAGGCAGTAACAAAGAGTTTCACTCAGCACTACATAGATAAATAGACTAAGTCCTTCAGCATGAATATGTGAAAGGGACAAACTAAGTGCACCTGGGGACTGTGTTAGTAAAAGACAGGAGGTGTATGCGGCTTCTAAGAGCTGTTCTTCAGGCAGGTGCTCACATGCTGGTCAGGCAAGTCAGAGGTGCCCTTACGAGTAACTCTACACATATGACAACAAAAGGACATTTCTGTAAGACTGTTTCTGGGATGGTGCCATAGGTAGTTTTGCAGAGACTTCAAGCTGCAATTTTGCCAGCCTTTCTGCCTGTTCTGTAATGGCTTGTCTTGAGCACAATCTAGTGAACAGGGCCAAAGGTGCACACACTCCAGCCTGCTCACTATGATGCTAGCCAGACACAATGGTTTTGATTTTTGGCCTTGAGCACTGGTCAACAAAGAGTGTTGGCCTCAAATAGCTGTTCCTTGAATAGCCAGGAGAGTTTTTTATTAATTTCTAGTAATTCTTGGATGTTAGATACTAACTGAGATACGCAACAGCAGAACAGGGCCACAGATCACTTCTTGTGAGCAGAGGATGATGCAGAGAGGAAAGCAGTTTACATATCCTTCAGGAGAAAAGCACAGCAACAAAAAAAAAAATGAAGTTCTTATGCATAGCTACAAGGAAATACCTGACACCTACATCTTAATATTGGAAAAGTCCTTTGCTGTTCAGAGACTGTACGTTCAGGATCTAAGTGACAGGTAGAAGTAACGTTCTGAAACTAGTACACCATGAATTTCCATTTCCTTAGGAATTTAATATTTATAAAGTGGCTTAGTTTGAATTGCTATGACAGTATCACAGCATTAAAAGACTTGCCTGTCCTGATAGTATAAATGTAACTGCTTTCCCCAAGAGCATTCTTGACTAGTCTTTTTCCAGACTATTTTATTTTTTCTTCAGCTATGACACTTTCCACACATACAGAACGTGTTCTTGTGGCATGGAAAGAAAGTAAGCATGACCTTTATCAAATAAAAAATATTCACTGCTTCTGCAACAAAGACTAAGTGTAGATGAACTAGAGAAATTTGTATTTACTCTATATCTGGAAGACAAATACTGACCAAATCTTTTTATCACCAGTACACCACTCCAAGTTAATTGGAAAGACAGAATGACATCACAAAATCTCATCAAAAGGATTTAGAGATGTCAGTCTGAGTTCCTAAACTTACAGTGAATTTGGCACCTAATTTTTTTACCTAGTCTTTTGGACTTTCAGGATAATAGAAAAGAAATAATGGAATGAATAGGATAATTTAGGAAGAGATTGTGTTTGAAACCACATTATCAAATAAATCACCCTCTGTGGGAGAAAACAATAAAGTGGGACCTTGACTTTACTGGTTGGATAAAGATAAGTATTCAGACAGAGACAACTAAAGCTTAGGAAGATAATAGCTTGTCCATTGGGGCAATGTTGCCAATTAATGTAAATAGCAGCATATAGATCTCCTCAGTATTGCCATTGGGCATGCTGGGAATATTATTAACACCTCTGTGGCCATCTATTATTAACAAATTGGAGAGGCAAAAGGAAATAAGAAGAGAGGATCAGCTTCTCATTGGAGATGCAAGGGAGACGCTGTTCTTAATTAAGCAGCATTTTTGCAGGTCTGAAACAGAGCAAGAGTGTCTGCATTTATTTATTCTGTGCCTCCTTCACGAACATGCCACATTTTGAAACCCAGGATCAAAACAGATATTTTTCTAAGAGGAAACCATGGTTTATGCTGCTTACAACACATGGCTTGAGTACTTTGTTAATGTTACTCCTTCTTCCTTGTAAGTCCATTAATGTTTCAGATGAGGACAACTGTCTACTCCTCACCTGGACAGCCCCATAAAAGATAAAAAATGGCTAATGTCCTGGAGGCTGTGATTTGTGGAAAAGTTACCATTATCTTAGTTCAGCTCATCTGCTTGAAACTAGAGGAAAAAAAACTTCCATAATATTATACATTCTAGGCAAAAGAAGATTGTGCCCAGAGCTATTTATTAGGACTGATTATAAAAGTATTGTGGGTTTTTTTTTTTTTTTCAGCAAGATTATTTTCCTCCCCTGTGGAAAATGGTATTAGAATGTTCTAGTGGGAAACAGAAATATTGTGGCTTAAATCGACAAAGAAATTAATTTATAAATACTTCTCTTTTACTTTATGGAAACTGCAATTCTGGGCTAAACAGGAAAGATCAGATACAAAAATTACCTGGCTTGATCTGTGTAGCCACTCTTGACTCCTGAGCTGGGAGGGAGGTCAATGGCATCATGAACATCCTGACCATGGTGCCTCATAAAAACTAGCTTAGAGCTTTTTCTGCAGAAAAGAATGACAACCCACTGCATTTGAACCATAGGGTATCAAAACCCATACAAAAATCATTGCCAAAAGCATACCTTTTTCTGAGTTGATTAAAACACCTAGTTTTCACAAACTGGTTTCTCCATTGGTGGGGGGGGGG